>NC_142067.1:111641219-112363719 GCF_059756535.1 Pantherophis guttatus | reverse complement strand
AAATTATTTTATTAACAACTTCAGAGAGTTATTTTTATGGCTTACATTCGACTGCTAAAAAGAATTGCATGGGAACAAACAGTAGGCAATTTAATTCTTCATCAATTAACTACTAGTAGAGGCAGTTAACAAAACATGAACGAAAGGAACTTTTAAATAAAGCTAACTGAACATAACACACACACACACTCTCTCACACAGACAGACACACACACAAATAAAACAATCTTGAGAGAAGAAGATGACTCACTTCTATTTGGGAAATTGCATACTTGTGATCTCCTTCCATTGAATTGATAGGGACATTTGCAGGGGTGAAATCCAACAAGTTCTGACAGGTTCTAGAGAACCGGTAGCAGAAATTGTAAGCAGTTCGGAGAACTGGTAGCAAAAATTTTGAGTAGTTCGGAGAACCAGCAAATACCACCTCTGGCTTGCCCCAGAGTGGGGTGGGAATGGAGATTTTGCAATATCCTTCCCCTGGAGTGGGGTGGGAATGGAGATTTTGCAGTATCCTTCCCCTGGAGTGAGGTGGGAATGGGGATTTTGCAGTATCCTTCCCCTGGAGTGGGGAGGGAATGGAGATTTTGCAGGATCCTTCTCCTGCCACGCCCACCAAGCCACGCCCACCAAGCCATGCCATGCCCACCAATCCACAACCACAGATCCGGTCGTAAGAAAATTTGGATTTTACCACTGGACGCTTGTCTAATCAGCTTTCCTGTGCAGTGATGGCTACCCACATTTTGTATGAGGCAGTGAACGAACAGCTTAGAGTGGAGCATGGTTCTCTCCATAGGAAAGCGTCAACATGCAGCTTTTCTTCTATCCAGTTGCCCTATCTGAAAGAAGACCAACTCTCCCCAGTCAGGCAGAGAAGAAAAAGTAAATGGTGGAAGATTAAAAGCAAGGAACAGAAAATGCAGAGATTTGACAATGAGGCAGTTAGCAAGCTATCTGTTGAAAAACAGGTCTGTTGGTAGGCATAGAAGCAAAGTTTGACCTAATGTACATACTGCTTTTCAATGATTTTGTAAAACACTGAAACAGTTCCTACTTGTTTAAAGAGCCTTGGTAGCACAGTGGTCTAAAGCACCCTGTTATTAAGAACAGCTGCCTGCAATTACTGCAGGTTCGAATCTCGCCAAGGCTCAAAGTTGACTCAGCCTTCCATCCTTTCTAAGGTAGGTAAATTGAGGACCCAGTTTGTGGGGGCAATAAGCTGACTTTGTATAAATATACAAAAGAATGAAGGCTATTGCTTAGCGCATTGTAAGCTGCCCTGAGACTCCGGAGAAGGGCGGCATATAAATCAATTTTTTTTTAAAAAATGATGATGTTTTGCAGTAAAAGATTACAGATATATAAAATGATATAACCAGACTTAATGAGCTATTTAGGAAAGATGTTGGTAAAGAAATGGCTTTTTTTAAGGCTAGGAATACTCCACGAGAAGTCCACCTAAACTTCATAGGGTGTTCATTCCATTTTGGGGGATGGAGGATCATAAAAGAAATTTTTAGACTTCAACAGAGCTGGACAACTTCTTCCCCAAGGTTCTCGGGTTAATAGGTGAGATCTGATAAATCAATACTACCCAGCTATCACACCATTGATCATTGCTAGAATCAATAAACTGACTTGGCTTCAAACTCCAGGCAAGAAAACCTTCATTCAGCAACCACCCACACATACAGAGACACAAACACCAGTCTGTGCATGTGTTTTCATGATCACACTGGGGGGATTTCAACATTATAGCTTTTAAATTCAGTCACACTCTGACCCAACTTTTGTTTCCTTTTAAGCAATCACTACTCCACATCCATACCTTAGTAGACCCATTCAGTTAGTGCAAGACCTTCAGTCAGTGGTGGAATTCAATTTTTTTTTACTACAGGTTCTGTGGGTGTGGCTTGGTGGGCATGGTTTGGTAGGCATGGCAGGGGAAGGATACTGCAAAATCTCCATTCCCACCCCACTACTGGGGGAAGGATATTGCAAAATCTCCATTCCCATCCCACTCTGGCACCAGCCAGAGGTGGTATTTGCTGGTTCTTCGAACTACTCAAAATTTCCGCAACTGGTTCTCCAGAACCTGTCAGAACCTGCTGAATAGCACCCTTGCCTTCAGTCCATATTCACGCAACACTTTAAATCCTTTTGATCAGGCAAGGTTCTGTCAGACCTGGAAGCCGTTTTTTACATTTGGGCCTTCAGGCCTGCCACAAATTCTACTGTGGGAAAATGGGAGGGGGGGTTTTATGGAGTGAAGATGATATGTAGTCAAAATAACATTCTTTTCAGAAAGTCAAGGCCGCAGCTTTGCTGAGAAGACTGAGGAGGTATCTTCTGTTCTGGAGGGTACCTGATTGGTTTGTGTGATGGACACGTGGGTGATGGGCAAGGACTTGAACTTTCTTTTGGGTGAGGAAAACCCAGAAGCTCTCAGATTTGGGTTTTCCCAGATTTGCCAATATGACATCTCTAATAAAAATTAGCTTTGAGGAAATTCAAGCCTCAGAGTTTGATTTTGTTGGGGGTGTTACTTGGAACCCTGACATGTTCATTGTCAGCCCTTCAAGGACAGAAAACAAACGTCATAAATCTGACCAGAACTATATTTCATTAATATTAGTCTACAGTAACTGAGTTTCACTCTTCTTCTTTATATTATAATGAGTTAGAAAGGCATAAATAGAAGTTTCTTTTCAAGATTGTACTACTTGCTAGGCTTAAAGTATACTTTTTGTTTATGCAACCATCATTGACTCTACCTAGCTTTCTCCAAGGTCATTTCTACATCCACAGTCATCCAACTTAGATTTATTTTTTTAATGGTATTTTTTATTCAATTTCAGTGCTGTCTGACTCCAGACTGTCTCTGACCAGCTCACAATATTAAAACAAAACAAAGCAGAATAAGATAAATAGAAATAAAAGAAAGGAAAGAAATAAAATGGTGATTTGCGAACAATGCAATTAATGCCCAGTATAAAACATGAGGTTCTGTCTTTTCAATCCTAAGAATCGGGAGAACAGTCATATCTTCCAGAATACTTTCAAACCATCTAGACCTCAGAGGGAACATCATTCCACAGAGCAGGTGCCTCAATTGAGAAGGCATGCTTTCTAGTGTTGGAAGAAACATCCTTCTGGGTTCTGCTCCAAGTGGGGAAACAGACACTGGAAACATGGAGACTGCTCGGAAAGATGGTTTAATGGTGGACAGGATCACATGGCTTGAGTTCCTGAACAGAAAATGGCAGATACAGCAAGTTTTTCAGGTTTTATGCTCTCTCTGGCTTTGAACTTCCTGGGGCCCCGAAAGAGTATCCTGATTGGTTGTCAGACTCCCAGGGGGTGGGGGCCTTGCTGGCTGATGGTCACATGTGCTTCCCAGGTCACATGTGGTGAGTTTCTGCTGCTATTGTGTAGAGGGCTAATCCTATCTTTGGCAATTCCTACTATGGCTCTGCCTGAAGGAGGCAGATCTTTGTTATGTAGAATAGACTGGCCCAGGCCTTAATGGCCCATTGACAAAGGGTGGGGGGCAGGAAGGTGGGAGCTGCTTTGTCTGTAAAATATGCTTCTCCATTTCTCATCCAGGGAAATATAATATTCTGCCTTTTTCATATTTCCTAAAATATTTCACTCTTCCAGGAAAGGGGTGGGTGCTAACTTCCTACACTAGGTCACAAATAATGACACTGTTGGTTGAAGGGACCTAGAGCACTTCCAGACACCCCAAACCCCAATGACCAATTCTATAGACATCTGCATACAAATTAAGTCGATCTCCATTTAGTCCAGGGGTCAGCAACCTGCGGCTCCGGAGCCACATGCAGCTTTTCTGGCTCTCTGCTGTGGCTCCCTGTCGGGAGATCCCATCACTGGTTGGCCCCACCCCTCGCCCTCCCCTCCTAGTCACTCCTTGCCTGGCCTGAGAAGGTAAGGGTGATGGCGGGGGATGGAGAAGCGGCCAGGGCAGAGACAGAGAGATACAGAGAGAGGGGGAGACAGAGAGAGATACAGAGAGAGAGGGAGAGAGGGGGGAGAGAGAGATATCAAAAGGGTTTTGTGGTTCCCGATGTTTTTTAACAACTGGTTCTCTGCCCTAATGACCAGCTGGGTAGGCGTGGCTAGGGGGGGGGTCATGTGACTGGTGGAAGTGAGCAAAATTGAGTTGGCCACGCCTACCCAGGTTTTGTGGCTCCTGGAGTTTTCTTTTCTGTGGGAAACGGGTCCAAATGGCTCTTTGAGTGCTTAAGGTTGCAGATCCCTGATCTAGTCTTTACAATTCTAGCTGAGATTTCATTCCAGATTGAGAGCCAGTTTGAGGTAGTAGTTAAGGCATCAGGCAAGAAACCAGATGACTGTGAGCTCTGATCCTTCCTTAGACAGCTGGGTGACCTTGGGCCAGTAACTTTCTCTCAACCTGGGAAGGAGGCAATATTAAAACCACTTGTGAAATCTTGCCAAGGAAAATTCAGGCTTTTATCCAGGCAGTTGCCAGGAGTCAAGATTAATGCAAAGGCACATAAATCACCATCTGGATATTCATCCTAGATTACTGCTAAATTTCCTCCCCATTCTCACCTTCAGTTTAGGTAATAATGCTACCACTCCAATGATATCTTATATTCTTGAACTTATATGCATACATAACACATGCATGCATAAGTACAGACACACAGACATACAGACACACATACACACTAAACAATAACAACTGTAGTGTATCCATTTTTTTTTTTGGTAGTGTCATCTTTGGAACTATTCCTCTCAACATATCCTCCTACTGGCAGCCTAGTATGCCTGGATGGTGCATTCTAATGGCAGCCCACTCACATAACCTCACTCCTTCTACCTTCTTTTCTGTTGAAATTTGATTTGGATGCATTTTTCAGAAGGGAGAAAATTACAGTTTCCATTGAAAATACAACTTCTGATCATAAAAGATAGCTGTGTGAAAAAAAAAAAACATTCATGCCCGTATGAAGGTCAGGATTATCTTGCTAATTAGATCATTTTCACTAACAGATAGAACACTTGCATCCTAGGGGCTGATGATATCTCTAAAGGAAGACTTGCTGTAAAATAGAAGCACATGTAGGGTGTCTTTTGAATGGATGGCCTTGTGCTTGCGTTCATGCTGGAAACACCTAAGGTGCTTCTGGGTTGAAAGAATTAGCTGGCGACATTACTATTGCCTGGGGTATGCTCAGTTGTAGGGCTCTTTTCATTTCCTCATTAATGTGTCCCATCAAAGGGGTACCTATATATTTACTTGTGTTTATATGTGTTTGAATTGCTAGCTCAGCAGGAGTAAGAGCAAATGATGGGAGCTCATGCCACCACACAGCAGCACTCAGGTCTCGAACGCAAGCTTGCTGATAATCAACCCAGCATCTTAACCATGTGAGCCACCATGCTCTTCAATGGATGCCCTATTCTTCAATGGATGCCCTATCCTTTCTTGTATTCAACATACTCCTTATATCCAAGACAGTCACTTTGGGTGTGTCACTTTTGAGCTTCAGAGCAATAGAAGAAAGAGGTGGTGGTGAATAGGAGATGGAGGAAAAGGAAAAGGAGGAGGAGGAGGAGAAGGAGGAGGAGGAAGAAAGAGGTTTTTGTAACCCATTCCTTTTGCAAACTGTATATTGATATACCAGCTGTCTTCTATACCCAACAGTGTCTGGCCTCAGTATGATTAATGTATATGCAGGCAAAGACTGCTAGGGTTTAATAGTTTTCTGGCCCACATACCATAAACATCAGCAAGATTAATGCTTGAATGAATAGAGCCACATAGAGAGACATGGGGTCAGAAGTGATTCTTTGCCTCAAACCCTCCTTTCCAGCTGTTCTGACTTTGGGGGAGTTTGATTGCTCAACGGCAGTAAATATCCTGCTGAATTATAGCTTGACACACTGTCAGTCAGAGACTAAAATGAGAGGGGGGAGAAAGTTATCGAGTTATGCTAAAACATATCAGTGTATGTACTTCCGTAAAACAAACTGTCACTCGGAAGTACTTCATTCACATACTGTATCTGCACAGTTATGTGAAATTTTAATTCAGAGATTTGATTCTAAAGGAACTCAATGAAATCTTCAATTAGGATCAATCTGTTGCATTGGATTGGAGCAATTGAAATGTTGAAACAAGCTGAAATGGTTTCATTATTCAGTTGCTTTCACGCATCAAGGAAATTGTGCTTTTTTTTTTTCCTGAATCAAATTGATACTTCTTATTGAATTCACAGTGCTACTCAAACTGATGATTTGCTGTGATTCGGCATTTTGTAATGACTTGTTGGAGCAGGCCAAGGGAGAAAGTTCTGATACATTGACTACTTTCCATTCCTCAAATCCCTTCTCCAAGAGAAACAATTCCAGACATGGGAATCATAATTTATAGACTCTTCTCATTATCAGATGAGTGCAATAGAGTAGAACAATACATAAACCCAAATCTTTCCCCTTATCTTCTCACTTAATACCATCTTGCTCTGCTTCTTAATGGTTTGGATTGTATCAACCTCCTCTTTGCTTTCTTGTCCATGAGTTCTTTGCAAATGTTGTCAGCAGTTATCTATTTGTCTCATCACATCAGCAGATGCAAGCTGATGATGTGCTGCTGACAAAGTCTTTTGCCACACTATATGCGCAAAGAGAACTTGAAAGGTTGCAAAATCCCTGCAGCCAGTTCTTATTAGCTAGATTCCATTATTAATAGAAATCTAGATTTTCAGTGTTGTGTCCTTAATGTCAGTTTCTAATAGCAATAGCTCTTAGACTTATATATCACTTTGCAGTGCTTTACAGCCCTCTCTAAGCAGTTTACAGTATCAGCATATTGCCCCCAACAATTTGGGTCCTCATTTTACCATCGGAAGGATGGCTGAGTCAACCTTGAGCTAGTGAGAATCGAACTGCCGAACTGCAGTCAGCAGAAGTAACCTGCAGTACTGGATTCTAACCACTGCGCTACCACAGCTCTTATAAAAAAGTGTGATGCTATTACTGTTGTAATCCCATTCAGCACTGTAATAACTATGTAGTAATAACTGTGCAACAATAACTAAAAAAGGTAGCATGGAAATAGTAAAATATTACATTTCTCTCTCTCTCTGCATACCGACATGACACACAGACACCTCACGTGTGTGTGTGTGTGTGTGTGGTGTGTAAATTACATAATGCATATATTCAGCATGATTTTGGTGCTTTTCAACAACAACAAAACAATAAATAATAATTTACAGCATAAAGGTAAAGGTTTCCTCTGTCCAACTTTAGTAGCTGGTGCTCATCTCTATTTTTTACCGAGGGAGCCAGCATTGTCTAAAGATACTTCTGTGGTCATGTGGCCAGCATGGCTATATGCCAAAATCGCATGGAACACTGTTACCTTCCCACTGAAGTGGTATCTACTTATCTACTTGTATTGCATGCTTTCATACTGTTAGGTGGGCAGGAGTTGAGGCAAGTAATGGGAGCTTACTCCGTCATTCAGCACTCGGGTCTTGAATCCGGGCTCTCAGCTGACAAGCTCAGTGTCTTTAACCACTGAGCCATCATATCCCTAATTTACCTTATCTTTATTTTATTCTCAATGGGATGCGGTGGCTCAGTGGCTAAGACACTGAGTTTGCAAATCAAAAGGTTGGCAATTCAGCAGTTCGAATCCCTAGTGCCGCGTAACAGGGTGAGCTCCTGTTACTTGTCCCAGCTTCTGCCAACCTAGCAGTTCGAAAGCACGTAAAAAAATGCAAGTAGAAAAATAGGGCCCACCTTTGGTGGGAAGGTAACAGCGTTCCGTGAGCCTTTGGCATTTAGTCATGCTGGCCACATGACCATGGAGACGTCTTTGGACAGTGCTGGCTCTTTGGCTTTGAAACGGAGATGAGCACCACCCCCTAGAGTTGGGAACGACTAGCACATATGTGTGAGGGAAACCTTTACCTTTACCTTTACCTTATCCTTATTTTATTTTAAATAGAAAAACTGGTAATATTTAAAATTTGATTTTTAAAAGCAGCCCAGAATAATATATGGCTACACTGTAATGAATGTTGAATTGTGATTGACATGCTTTTCTTGATGTTCAGTTCTCATCATGTGGATCATGTGGCTTAAGGGAGAGAAGAAAACATAACAGTTTCTCAGTAAATCTTTGATGTGGAAACATTCTTAATTTAAGCTCCACCTGAAAAGAAGATCTCCCTGTCTTACTTAGCTTGTCACAAATGATGTGAAAGATACCGTTTCCATGCTTCCCTGAAAATTAATTTTGTGTTATATCCCACCTTGTGTAGCCAGTGAAAAAGATGGCTTAAGAAAAATAACATTGGTTGTAGCAAAATCTGCTTGGCCCAATTATAAAATGGGGAAAAAAATGTTTAAAGTGAAATATGCAAACATTGGGTATATAAATCCTGAGGATAGAACTGCAGTGAAATTGATTACATCAAATACTGAAGCAAGAATGGATTATATCCACTTCTGTCAATATAATGGAAGACAATTTGTTTGTTGTGGGGAGGACTTATGGATAAGTTGAAAAAAAAATTAAGTGGATACAGCAAATATTTTTATATAATGTTAATTTTCCCAGGTTGTTGTTTTCTGTCCCTTAAAATATATATTTATTTATTAGCTGAATGGCCATAGAGCAGTGGTGAAATCCAGCAGGTTCAGACAGGTTCTGGAGAACCGGTAGCGGAAATTTTGAGTAGTTTGGAGAACCGGCAAATACCACCTCTGGCTGGTCCCAGAGTGGGGTGGGAATTGAGATTTTGCAATATCCTTCCCCCAGGAGAGGGGTAGAAATGGAGATTTTGCAGTATGCTTGGTGTGGCTTGGTGGGCGTGGGCGTGGCTTGGTGGGCGTGGCTTGGTGGGCCTGACAGGGGAAGGATACTGCAAAATCTCCATTCCCACCCCACTCTGGGGCCAGCCAGAGGTGGTATTTGCAGGATGTCCGAACTACTCAAAATTTCCGCTACCAGTCCTCCAAACTGCTCAAAATTCCCGCTACTGGTTCTCCAGAACCTGTCAGAACCTGCTGGATTTCACCTCTGATATGTGGGTATATGCATAATTTTGTATTTATTTATTTGTTCATTTTGTCATGTTTATGTAGCGTATATTAGAGGGGGAGACCCTTTGAGAGCTGTAGGCAATGAAATTTCATTTTAACGTATGCCAATTAGTGTACATTCAAAGTGACAAAGTTATTCTAAGTCTAAGGTCTAAGTCTAAGTCTAATTGCGATAGGTGATTAAGCTTGCTGACAAGCTCAAGAAGCCAAGTGTAATATAATGGGGCATTTTAATAGCCTTTATGCCCTGATTTAGTTTTAGTCTCTGAGCACATGAAAAAGTCATCCTTGTAGGATACTCATTATATCTACCTGGTCTCAATTTGCATCAGTGAGTGCCATTACATTACATGAGCTATTATTTTAAAATATTAAAAAAGTAAAACTTGTGAAAGAGAAGAGGATAATTGGCACAAGAAAGGGCTTATGGTATTTGTAAGAATCTTGAGAATATAACCATGGAACATTTTCAATCTGATTTCAAGATGACATTTAGAAAATAAATGTGCACCTGTTTGCAACACTTTAAAGCTCTTCTGGGACCATGCAGCAAACTGCTTAGGGTAGTAACATGGATTTGAGAAGGTTGTGGTACAATAGAGTTACAAAAATTGTTTTACTTACACTCCCATGTCCCCTGGAGCACCTTTTTGGAATCTCAAATATTGCAGAATTCTAAAGCTGAAGTGGGTCATTTTCTTCCTAAATGTTCTCCAGCTTCTCTTCAGACTTTTTCATGCATTTTATCCAAGCAGGAACTGCAATATAGGTTTCTATCTTTTATTGTTCCATGTGTTATTATGTTTGGAACAGAAAGTTGTTGCAAATTCTAAGCCATCTTTGCCATTTGGTTAATTAGACTTTTTAGTACATAAGCACTTCTAAATTGCAGTCGTATCAGCTGCTTATCTAGAAAATATGAAAGACTCATATCTCAACAAAACCCTGGCAAAGGAGATTCAAATCTGCATCATAACATTTTCCATTTTCGTGGGATGAATTTAACCTTCGAAATGAGATGGATGAGGATTTTATTTTTAATCTTCTTTCCTTAAAAACATACATAGAAAACTTTGCCAATTATTGAGGCTAAAATAGTGATAGTTTGACTGACAGGAGGGTTAAACACACTATTCAACTACAATGTCCTCTGAGTCACTTAGATCCAGTTAATTTACTATATGTTGCAGGGTTTTGCTCAACCTGTTCACACATTCTTTTTTTTTTAAAAAAAATGTAATACATTGTGCATTCTGACCAATCATCCTTTCTCTTCCAGTGCAACTTTAAAGGTATAAATTATTGCAAGCATTGTATACATAGACCATGAACACCTAAAATAGCAAGGCCTACATAAATGAAGCTCATGTAGCTTTGGTGCCTTAAACATTTGCACTATAAGTTCTGGAAGAAGTTGAGACCATCCCTCTTCTAAAGATAAAGGTAAAGATTCCGCTCGCACATATGTGCTAATCATTCCTGACTCTAGGGGGTGGTGCTCATCTCTGTTTCAAAGTCGAAGAGCCAGTGCTGTCCGAATACGTCTCCGTGGTTATGTGGCCAGCATGACTAAATGCCAAAGGCACACAGAACGCTGTTATCTTCCCACCAAAGGTGGTCCCTATTTTTCTACTTACATTTTTTACGTGCTTTTGAACTGCTAGGTTGGCAGAAGCTGGGACAAGTAATGGGAGCTCATTCCACTATGTGGCACTAGGGATTTGAATCACTGAACTGTCAACCTTTCGATCGACATGCTCAGCATCTTAGCCACTGAGCCATCACATCCCTGTCCTTCCTCTAGAAGGGTTCAAATTTAATTGGATGCACTAGCCAGAATCACATATGTGAAGTGGCCATACATATACATTTGATGATAGATAGATAGATAGATAGATAGATAGATAGATAGATAGATAGATAGATAGATAGATAGATAGATGATACATAGATGAGAGAGAGAGAGATAAATCAGTACAATGCAGGAAAAAACCCTCTCAATTTTGATGTTTTTCATTCCACAGAAGGAATCCTATTTAAAAATATTTTCAGTATGAAGAAAAAATGAACTCCTCAAAGAAGGATAAGAGGACTTATCACCAATATCAAATGACTAAAGAATGAGAATGCTTGTCCTGTCTAACTCTTCTATCATTTTGCCAGCAGCCCCTTAGGATATAATAAAAAAATGAGAATCTCTGATACCACATTTTTCTATTATTCCTCAGGAGAACAACTGGGATGGAATGCTTCTATGTGGCCTTTTCATATCCAGAAGCAGAAGCAATCAGTGAGAAGAGACACATAACAAGAAAAAGAACAACTTATTTCCCCAATTCTGCAACCTATGAACAATAAATAAAACTTTAATAAGTATAAATAAATGATTTTGAAGTCCTCCAAGAATGAAGTAAAAAAGAACTTCTCTTCTGCAAGGAGGTAGAATGTCAAGGAACAGGAGAATATATTTTCACATGCTACGAGCCCAAGCATATTTTGCAAACCTAAAGCTTAGGAATTTATTCAACTTTTGCTTTATATGACTTTCTTTCCTTTTATGTACTGTAATTAAGGGTGGGAGAATTTGGCATATTTCTAATTTAAGGTATTGGGTCAAGTGATCAAGTCTCAGTTTGCAGGTGCTGCTGAAGACGTTTATGCAAAGAAGTTCTGGCATATCATTTTAATTAATTAATCTGTTAGCTTTATAGTCTACCTTTTTCAGGAACTCAAGGTGGCATATATATCATTCCACCTTCCAATTTTCCCCACATCTTTGAAGTAGGTTCTACTGAAATAGTTACTGGTCCAAAGTCACCCATTGAGATTCCATGACTGAGGTTAGGCTTAGAATAAGGTCTCACTTTTTCTGGTTCAGCAAAACACACTTTTCCCAACAATATGTGGGATTTTTTTTGTGCCCATTGTTTTAAGTTGAGACCTGCGTTAAAAAATTAGAAAAAATGAAGACTAGCTTCCATTTTAATTTGTGAAGTGTGTATTTGGTATGTTTGGACTAGAGTACAAATTAAATTTCTCTTTATACTTGTGGTACACATATATTTGCTGAATGCTCTTCTTGTAAGTATGAGGCCATCAACTTCTCTATATACAATACAATCTCGAGTACAATTCCTGATTCAGAAAATTTGGAGGTGTTTCAGAGATGCTACAGAGTGAGAAATGTAAAGATCACTCTTTTCCATTCTATTTCAGATCATCCAATATATTTAGCTTTTTAAAGTGATTGAAATAACATAACAAGGACAGATGTCTTTGGTGATTCTCAGTCATCCAGGTCATGGTTGTCTCAAAGGTGTTTTTTCAAGAGGCAACTGGACTTTCTTCTTTGAAGACGTTTCACTTTTTATCCAAGAAGCTTCTTCAGCTCTGACTGGATGGTAGGGAATGGAAGGATTTATATTCCTTACAGACAACTAGTCATTTGCATTCTTTTAGGGAGTCATAAAGGTTACTTGGAGGTTTAACATCTGTGTCCTCAGACTCATCTGCGTAGTGGAAGTGGGTATGGAGCCTTCTTGGACTACTCAGGTGACTCTGAGGACACAGATAAACCTCCTAGTGGCATTGACGACTCTGTAAAAGAATGCAAATGACCAGTTGTCTCCAAGGAGTATAAATCCTTCCATTCCCCACCATCCAGTCAGAGCTGAAGAAGCTTCTTAGATAAAAAGTGAAATGTCTTCAAAGAAAAACCAGAAAGTCCAGTTGCCTCTTAAATAAGTACCTTTGGGACATAACAAGGACAGCCTTTTTGTGGCCAATGACAGAGTGACATCACAAAAAGGTACAACAAAATATATTTATGACTTGATGCACCAATCTGTAGCTTTACAAATTTCAGCCACACAATAAGGCGCACAATTCAGGACCAAAAAAAAAAAGAAAAAGAAAAAGAAAAAAAGAAAACGAGGAAGGTAAATTAATGCTATTCCTAATCTAGAGAACATAGTGGTTATTCTATTATACAGTAATGTCACACTTCCCCTGGATTTGAATATAGTTCCTTCACCTTTAATTATAAGAATAATCACAACAGGGGTGCAAACCTTGTAGAGATATATGGTGTCAACAGAGAAAATAATAAAAGAAATATGATAAGGGAGATGATTAAATTAAGTTTTTTTTCTTTTTTTAGAATTCCAGACTACCTTGTCTGTACTTTTTCCCAGAAGATCACTATCTAAATTATTTTGTTCATCAAGATTAATACTAATGAATTTGAGAATATGAATTAAATTAGGGTGTATTGATTATTCTTGAAAGTCATATGGAATTTGTATGAGAGAGAGGGGGAGAAAGAGGGAGAGAGAGGGGGGAAAGACAGAGGGGGGAAAGACAGAGGGAGAGGGAGAG
This sequence comes from Pantherophis guttatus, assembly GCF_059756535.1. NCBI lineage: Eukaryota > Metazoa > Chordata > Lepidosauria > Squamata > Colubridae > Pantherophis > Pantherophis guttatus. The sequence goes on along the minus strand of NC_142067.1, from coordinate 112,350,231 downwards.
AGAGGGAGGGAGGGGGAGAGAGAGACAGCGAGATTAGAGTTTCATTGAATCTGCTAGAGGAAATAGAACCGGGCAAGAATTTTATCACTAAAATTAGAGTTGCAATAGCTTCTGAGGAGTTGTATTCTTCTCATCAACTAATTCTATTAATGAACAGAAGAATGAGAAGGTTGTTACTAGACAAAAACTTCTCCATGCAGAATACTTTTTTTTTTGTTTCATAGTGTAACCTGACTGAAGGTTGTTTTTTTAAAAAAAAAGAAAGAAAGAAAATGGGTTTAAGGAAAAGACAAAATAGGTATGTGGATGGTTCTCATACTTATGTGAGCCTTAAAATTCAGGGGGGAAAGTCTCATAACTTATTCTTTTCTTATTATTGCAAAGAGCTACTTGCATCTATCTCTTTTCATTTCACACTTGCCTGAACCCGTGTAAATCTGGTCCCTTTCGGCCATAAATCTATTATGTCTAATTTCTGCAATATGCTGTAATTCAGAAAGACAACATGACACTTATTTTCTATCTTTCTTATTTTTAACAACACGCAGTCTACTACTATTCTTATTCAGGTACCCAACTTTTTTCTTATTATGCTCATTTTTACCTCATGAAACCTACAGAAAATGTCTTTTCATCTACAGAGTAATCAAAAATGTAAAAAAAAAAAAAAAAAGCTTTAAAATTTGAAAACATTTTCGGGTATCTCTTCCTACTGCAAACAAAAGATTGGTCCGTTTGAAAATTTGACACAAATTATCTTGTCTATTTTGCAGAGCTGGTCAGTGACTTTTAGCTTATTTCTCTTGATCTAAGCATTTCACGTCTCTGGTTGTCTCATTCAATTTCATGGTCTGATTTAGCCAGAGTTATCCAATATTTTTAACTGTCAAAGTCACGAGAGCCCACCAGTTTTGGGATACTAATGGGTAATGATTCTTGGTGATTAGACTCAAACAGGGATGGGTTCTAACTGGCTTTACTACCAGTTCTCTTTGTGCGTGTGCTTTGCGCATGATCGCCTCTTGCTCTAGCTCCTGCCCACCTAGCAGTTTGAAAGCATGCAAATGCAAGTAGATTAATAGGTACCACTTTGGTGGGAAGGTAACAGCATTCTGTGCATCTTTGGCATACAGCCATGCTAGCCACATTGCCATGGAAATTGTCTTCAGACAAAACTGGCTCCCTTAGCCAAGAAACAGAGATGAGTTAGATATGACTCACAGGAAAACCTTTACCTTTTATATAGAACCCAGCCCAGATGCTGATACTTCATTCAGGTAGAAATGGAGATAGAGATATAATCTCTGTATACATTCAATCTATTAAGATTCTAAATAAAGTACACAATCCTCTAACTTCAGTATAGCTTCAGAGCATTATGCTTCATCTCCATAAAGGGATAATTCCTAAACTGTTTCATGTGTCCGTATCCATTGTTTGAAGTCTAATACTTTGACCAACTTTTGCTCACATATAATTCTGAGAGTTATTGTCCAACATACTTGGAGGAATCAGTAGGAGAATATTGATTTGGAATATATTAACAAAAATCCAGTGCAAACATAAATAAGTAGTCAAGCATATATGAAGATATACCATAGTTTGCTTTCTGTAGTACTGCATCAGATAAATAAATGAAATATTTGATGTTAATGTCTTTCTTCTTTACTTCCCAGGGATGAACTTTCTCTACACAAATCAATACTTTACATCGAAGCCAAAGTTTCTATGTAAGCAATCAGTAGGGACGCTATTAAAATTATTTATTTATGGTAGATGCCATTCATAAGTCTGACTGTCATAACTTATGTAGACATTTCCCAACTAGTAATTATGGGGATCTTTAAGAGAAGATGCTACCAGGATCTTTCTGATTTTTCAGCCCAGAAGCGCGTAAGGAGATATTTATCAAAGGGTGGCAGGTTTACAAAAAGAGTAACTTAATCAGGAGGGGAAATGCAGGTCAGATTACCATTTTGGCACTTTTTCAATCATACACTGGCATTTAACTGCCGTCTTGCTCCCAGAACAAGACACTTCTGTATGCATGGCAACGGACAGAAGACTCCAATTTGATTTCAGAATGGATCGGAACTCATGCATGCAGAGCTCACTTTAAAAAGGAAGAGAGAGAGAGAAAAAAAATTAAAAAGGGAGTCTTAATACAAAGAAGCGGGTTTTTTTTTTTTTAAAAAAAGGATCCCTTTATTGTCAGTTTTATTTATCATGATTAAGTTCTTTGATTTGCTTGAAAGGCACCCAAGAATAATAATTGTAATTTCAAACTTAAAAGATACAAATTGTACAGAATAAATAATACAAATAATTCTAACTAAACTTTATAGTAAAATAAATTTGTCCTGCTTCTTGTTTCCTTAATTCTAAACTATTATTTTAGTGCTACGTTCCACTGATCTCTACAGATTTGCTGTGCTGCTTGCACTTTATTGTTCTCTCTCTCTCACACACACACACACATGCATACACACACACACGCACACAAATCTAAATTGTGAGTGCAGCAAATCTGTGTTTAAAAACACAGAGACAGACTTGCGAAATTGTCAGAATTGGATCGAACGATTTTCTTCTGCTCAGAAGCAAAGTTAGGATTGCAGATTAGGCCACATTAAATGTGAGCTGTGTTTACATTTGAGATCAAGTATGACAAAGAACATCATTGTATTCAAACTTGACCACAATTCTGTACACACCAAGCGGTGGAGTCCTGCAGGGCTTGCTAACCTTTACATGGTTAGCCGCTGACATCTATGTGTGCAACATTAGCATACCCACACAAATGTTGCAAAAGCACATATCTAAGCATGTATCCATAAGATTGCAATAATTAATCTCAATGCAACTTCCTAGGTTTGTGACTTTAACTCACCTACCATGTTTAAACCAGACTTTTTGGGGTGGGGTGGGGGTGGGGATGACGGCTGAGAAATGCTCTTTTGCCATGTCCTTATGACAAAGACAGAGTATTCACAGCCAGAAACCAGTTCTGATGGCTTATTTCTTGTCTGAAATTTGCAGTCTGAAATTTACTGGCCACAGCAAAGTGATGTTATCAAAAATTACCACTGGGAGCCAATCATATAAATACAGTAAAAAATAAAATAAAAATTGGGTGCATCAATATACTAATATATTTACATTAAATTCTCAGTAGCGTTTCAAACTTCCCAAGTACAAGTGTCAATCCAATGTCGCACAGGAGTCTATATAGCAGCATTATACTGAAGATTGTCCCAAAATGTGATTAAAAATGCCATCGAGGGAAAGTAACAAAAGGTTTCCATTATATCTTTTAAATTCCTGCATAATATACCACTTTCCCATTCAAACCTCTCCTTCTTTTTTTTTTGGATAAACAACATTCCAAATTAAAGATACCTAAATACTGCAGTCCTTGGAAGCTTACAAATGATTTTTTTCCCCTTTTGAAACAAAAACGTATAGTTCCCTTTATAATTATTATGTACTACTGCCATGTAGAATTTGTTCATATATATGGACTCATCCATAACTAATGCTCCCTACTTTCTAGCAGCTGGCTAAGTAGATCCTTGTAGGTTTTTAATTAAATATTGCCTACATGGGAAAAATAAGAAGGGAACCGAAGAAACAAATGCTTTAAAAGTCTGTTTAGCAAAACCAACAATTAAAAAAAAAGAAAGAAAGAAACATTAGGGACTGCAATACACACCTAGAGGAATATGGCCAAGCAAATTCTGAATTTCTTCTCGGAATCCAGTTGTACAAAGTTCACATTTAAAATGGGGGGTAAGATATACATAGCCTGAAAACTTTCCCATGGCTTCACACAGTTATCCCTGAGAGTTTCTTTTCACTCAGATTACTGCTGTGCTTAAAAGTTCTGATTGGTGACACATTATTATAAGGCACTTTTATTTACAAAGTTCTCAAATGTAAGACAAACCTAAGAGTTTCTGATTCAAAGCCTTCTCAAAGGTGACATTTCCTTTCATGTGTGCTGCTCCAAAACCTCCAAGTAGTCAGGTTCAGCATGCAGGTTGGCCTTGAGCTCAAAATATTCATTTTTAGTCTGTTCTAGTAAAACTTTTCTCGGCCGCGAGAGCATAAGTGTCTCCATCAGCTTTAGTTCTTCATGAGCTCTTGGATAATGTACTTCCATCTCAGGATGTAGCTGAGCAATGCTTTTCCGAAGGTATTCCGTTATCCCCAATTGTTGGAGTTCTCGCTCCTTCTCAAGAATGTTCCTATACAATGAGCTTGTGTCCTGGAAGGACAAAAAATCAGCCGATTGGTCTGTAGTTTTGTACTTGACGTTTGGACCACCAGTGAGAGGGGAGGAGTGCTCCCTTTCTAAGAGACTTCGCCGAAGGTGTTTGGAATCATTCCCCTCCTTATCATTCCTTCCATCTTGATGATCTGCAAATTTGGAGTTGAAAGATGGGCTTTGATAAACTTGAACCATGGGGCTGATCATGCGTTGTTCATACAAAGTTGAGGCTGGACGTTCGGTAGTATGGTGTGTTGTTTTATGACCATACATGCTGTATTGAAGCTGAACTGGATTGTTGTCCCGCACTTGTTCTTCCGTTTGTTTCTTTTTGTGCCGCTTCCGTCGATGTAGAACGAGAACAACAATGCCAGCTGCACAAAAAATCATTGTTATAAACACAATCAAGAGCCCCAGAATTAAAACAGAGAGAGGGATAACGTCGGTGAGGGATCTCAGAATAGTGTCCGCTGTACTGGTGGTCGTTGGTGATGTTGTGATGATGAGGAAGCTAGGATGAGTTGGGAGAGCTGGACTGTTCATTAAGGTGGGACATAACATATCACTGGTCAGAGATTTCAGTTCCTTTTTAGCAAGATGTCTTGGAGAGTTACAGAGGATTTCTCCCATCATTGTATTCCTATTTAGTTTTTGTATCCATTGTTGTAGCCTGACCGAATCACAAGTGCAATCCCAGGGGTTGTCTTCTAATTCAATTTGTACTAGTAGATCTAGATCATCTAAGACATTTTTTATGGGCAAATGGGAAAACTGGTTGGTTTTCAAATTCAGCCTGGCTAGTGGAACTCCAGAAAAGATATGAGATGGTAAAGTTTGGAGGAGGTTGTTATTTAGGTATAGGACTTTAAGTTTTGGCATTGGACTAAAAGTACCAGGTAAAATCTCCTTGATGGCATTATATTCAAGGTACAAATACTCAAGGCGCTGCAGGCCTAAAAACAAATTACGGCTTAGTTTAGTGAGGTGGTTGCCATTGAGATACAATTTTTGCAATTCGGTGAGATTTATAAAGGATCCTGCTTCTAACATCTCAATACGATTGTTTCCCAAATGAAGCATCTCTAGGCTGTGATAACCCACAAGATCTGATTTCAGTAATGTCTGGATTATATTTCCGGCGAGAATCAACTTTTTAGGATTGGGAGGAGGAGAACCTAAATCTGACAAGCTTTCAATGTTTTGTTCCTGACATTGCATCAAAATCCCTGAAAGGATATTGCTGGTGCACTGACAAGGGATAGGACAAAATACGCCAGGAAGAAGAGTAGCTGGTTTTGTAACTCCAGGGGTTAAACTGGATTCCTTGGTGGGAGTTTTAAAAATAGGTATCACCTTGGTTGAGGAATGACTATCACTTATTGATGTTGTAATCACCAAAGGCAATGACCCTGATGGAGAATCAAGGTCGTTTGGGGGTGGAGTTGGACAGAGTGATTCTGTTTTTAATCTGCTTAAAATGCTACCTTTCAGAATGGGAGGGTTGTGGCATACAACATCCCCTATTATAGACTGAGGAGGCATATTTTCTAACCAGCTCTTTAACTCCAGTAGGTCACAATTACAGATCCATTTGTTATCTTCTAGCTGAAGGTCTAGGATTCGGCCAATGTGTTCTAAAAAACCGACATAAGGTAATGTTTGTAGTTGGTTCCCTCGAAGATCCAGGTGAGTTAATGGAACAAAGCGAAATACATTGGGAGGAAGGAATTCAATGGCATTGTCATTTAAAATAAGCACCTTAAGCCTGTTGAGCTTACTGAAGGCACTTGATTCAATTATTGTGATGAAATTGTTGTCTGCTTGAAGGAATTCCAGGTTTTCTAGTCCATGGAAGGTGTCTTCCTTAAGTATTTCTAAATAATTGTGGTTGATATGGAGTTGTTTAAGGAGACTTAGCCCATTAAATGCCCCTGGTTCAATGTCTACAATGTTGTTAAATCCAAGGTGCAATGTGATCGCATTGATAAAGCTGGCAAAATCGTTGACCTGTAAAATAGTCAAACTATTGTTTAAAAGACTAAGTTGGAAAGGCCGGGATGGTGGAACATGTACTTGAGATATCTCCTTGATGCCTCTTTCTTCACAGCTTATAATCAAGATGCTGTCTTTTTCTTCACAAAAACACAAGTCTTCGCAAGAGCCAACAGTTGAAGATGATGCTACTTCAGAATACAGCACATCACAAGCAACCCCCATTAAACTTAATGTGATTATCCAGAGCTTCATGGTAATCCAACAGCGTCTGAAAAGTACAATAAATTAAACAGATTTTAGTTTTTCCTTCAACTTTAGTGAAAAAACAAACTATTAGCATGTTTTAGCATACATAAATCAGCTACTAAAAAAAAAAGCCATTCTAATCCACAAAAGTATTACAATCACTGTCTAGTCTAGTGGCAAATGGCCAGTTTTAAGTTTCTGGGTGTTATCATAAAAGAGGACCTGACCTGGGATGCTCACATTGCAGTACTGGTCAAAAGGGCCCAGCAGAGATTATACTACCTGAGACTTCTCAGGAAACAACAACTGAATGAAAAATTGCTAGTGACCTTCTACCGCTGCACTATATACAGTTTTTTAACTTACTGCACCTGTGTATGGTTTGCCAATTGCCCAGTGGCAGATAGGACAGCACTCCAGAGGGTTAGCATCATTGCCCAGAGGATCATTGGTTGCCCTCTGCTCTCCTTGGAAGAGCTTTATAGCTCCCACTGCTTTAAGAAAGTTCAAAACATTCTTAAAGATTTATACAGTAGATCTCATCTACTGTATAGTGCAATATTAATGCAATATCAGGGGTTTTCAATTCAATTGTATAGAATGCAAGGGATTCTACACAATTGCAGTTATTTTTATAATGTACACTGAAGATGGCATTTAATTTCATTGTACGAGGTGCAATGATAATAAACTAAGGTAAACTAGTCTAAAAACAGAACTGGGGGTGGGGGGGTCATGCATTGCTTCTAATTTCCAAGATAATTTAGTTTAGTCTTGAAGGACAGAATGTTTATGGTAGAACTATGGCTTACTCCACATTAGGGAAGTCACTTTCTTCTGCTGAACTGGGGTAATTATTATTATTATTATTAATTTTATTTCTATACCACCCTTCTCCTGAAGGACTCAAGGCGGTGTACAGCCTGATTAAAAGCACAAGGACAGACAAAATTTAAAAATTATTAAAATTATTAAATAATTGGCCCAACTTTAAAACTCCCAAATTTAAAATCCCATATTTAAAACCAATTAAAATATTTACATTGATAGCCCGGCCTGGCGGAACAACAAGGTTTTGTGGGCACAGCGAAATACACAGAGATCGGAGATCTTACGCATTTCTGGGGACAGTTCATTCCAAAGGGCAGGGGCTCCCACAGAGAAGGCCCTCCCCCTGGGTGTCGCCAGCCAACATAATTTGGCCGATAGTACCCTGAGGAGACCCTCTCTGTGGGAGCAGACTGGCTGGTGGGAGGCTACTGGTGGCAGAAGACGGTCTTGAAGGTACCCAGGTCCAATGCCATGGAGCACTTTAAAGGTGGTAACCAACACCTTGAATCGCACCCGGAAGACCACTGGGAGCCAGTGCAGCTGCTCTTCACACAATCATTGAAGGTTAAATACTTTTCAGCACAAAAGGCTGGACCTCCCCCTCAAAAAATAAAGTCCCCAGTCCAACTTTCACCCAAATAGCAACCCAGAGGTTGTCCTAAACCTAAGATCAGTATCTAAGGTGGCATAGGCCCTAATGCCTGTCAAAGTCACATCTTTGTTTTATGTCTTTGGAAAATAAAATATAATTTGTAGGAAAGAAACGGCCAGCCAATTCACACATTCACATTTATGTATGCACATTATTTTAAGGCAGAAGAAGAAAAACAAATTTCACTGTATTCCCATAATCATGATGGTGTGATGATTTCTTTTGGGAATGCAATCATGTGGCTGTACTTCAGGTTTTTTGTTTTACTCTTCTGAAAGCAAAGGAGACAAAAAAATGGCACAGTGATCAGATCCATATTTTATTCATGTTCCATCACTGGTATGGCTTACCCAGTGGTGAAATCCAATTTTTTTAAACTACCGGTTCTGTGGGCATGGCTTGGTGTGCGTGGTGTGGTGGGTGGGCGTGGCTTGGTGGCATGGCAGGGGAAGGATACTGCAAAATCCCCATTCCCACCCCACTCTTGGGGGAAGGATATTGCAAAAAACTCCATTCCCACCCCACTCCTGGGGCCAGCCAGAGGTGGTATTTGCCAGTTCTCTGAACTACACAAAATTTCCACTACCGGTTCTCCAGAACCTGTCAGAACCTGCTGGATTTCACCCCTGAATCTTAATAACCTAAGTGTCAGCATACAGACATAAGAATGAAGTTACAAAATTCACATTTTATGAAGTCAACCATCACTTCCTTGCTTCCGCAATGTTTTACAGACCATAGTAGAACAAATGAGTGAGGGACCACGTTCCCTTTATTTTAATCACTACAACATCAATGTAGTTGGGTACAATGAAGCATAATGGTGCAGAGCCAGGATTAGTGTCAAGTGAGAGAATGTGAGAAAGGGGTATGAAGGTATCCAGCTGTGCAAACTTCTGGGAAAAGAAAGGAAACTACCTCTAAAAGGAATAGGCAGGAGATGGTAAATGTGATTGGGGTGGGGTGCAGCCAGTGTGGTTTGCCTTCCCTACAACATTCAGTTGAATGATCAGTCAAAAGCAGTGATGGTGATAGCCAGTAGTGAAATCCAATTTTTTTTACTACCGATTCTGTGGGTGTGGCTTGGTGGGCGTGGCAGGGAAAGGATACTGCAAAATCTCCATTCTCACCCCATTCTAGGGGAAGGAGAGCTTCTAGGGAAGACTTGGTGGGCATGGCAGGGGAAGGATATTGCAAAATCTCCATTCCCACCCCACTCTGGGGTCAGCCAGAGGTGGTATTTGCTGGTTCTCTGAACTACTCAAAATTTCCGCTACTGGTTCTCCAGAACCTGCTGGATTTCACCCCTGGTTATAGCCTAGATCAGGTGTGTCAAACTCACATCGTCACGACAGCATCACATGACGTATTGGGACTTTTTTCCCCTTCACTAAACCGGGTGTGGATGTGGCCAGTGCGCTATACATCCAGCCCACAGGTGGGGGGTTTGACAGCCCTGGCCTAGATTGAATACCAAGCACACATCACTGTAAAATCACTATAATCAGGACCAGGGACAGATGCAAGAACAGCTGGAGCAGCATGGAAGACAAACAGCTTAGACTGCCATGCAGAATTACCCAATGACTTCAGCAACGGATCTGAAAAGCTTGGTTTTCATTGATGAGGAATTGCTTGGATTTTACTGAATTAATTATCCCATCTTTATTTTTTTTATAAATAACTCAAGATGGAGAACATACCTCATAGTCCTTCCTCCTCCTATTTTCCCCTTGAGGTGAGGTGAGTTGGACTGAAAGTCAGTGACTAGCTCAATGTTACCCAGTTCGCTTTCATGTCTAAGGAGGGACTAGAACTCACAGTCCCCTGGTTTCTAGGTCAGTATCTTAACCATTATACCAAACTGGTTGTGATGTAATTTGAAGGGTAGTTCAGGGATTCACAAAAAATGAAGTTGGAGAACCTAATGTGACACTTGGATTGCAGCTTGCTCGTCTGTGATTTAAATAAGTTTAAATTTGAAGTTACACCTGCTCAGAGTATAGAATAACTATGGGGAAGGAAGAACTCAAAGATTAATGACATGCTTCATCTAAGCAGATCATTAAGCAAACCTTTGCATTTTGGCTCGATAGTTTTCTACCTACACTTCTAAATGCCATTTTTAAAAATCCTTTCTTAAGAATGGGAGTATATTCTAAGCCACTAGATCAGGGATGGTTAACCTTTTTGGTGCCAAGTGTCCAAAGCACATGCACGCAAATGTATGTGTGCCTGCCCAAACCCCCAAAATGCAATGTGAGCACTCCCGTGTATGTGCCCCACCCCCTGCACATACGCCCCAGCCCCTCACACCTCATTTTGGCTTCCAGGTTGGTGCAGGATGCTTTCCAGGCCCAAAATGGGGTGCATGGTGGCTCGCACGGCTCCCCCGTGCCCAGTGGTAGGATTCAGCCAGTTCGCACCACTTCGGGAGAACCGGTTGTTAATTTTCTGAGCAGTTTGGTGAACTGGTTGTTGGAAGAAATCATTAGGCAGAGAATCAGTTGTTAAATTATTTGAATCCCACCACTGCCCGTGCCCCATCCAAGTTAGTGCAGGAGGCCTTCCAGGCCCAAAACAGGGTGCGAGGTTAGAGGTGAACACGAAACACCAAAATGCAATGTGAGCGCTCCCCCTGCACATGTGTGGCAAAGACCCGAAAACCAGCTGGCCAGCGGGAGGCGTGCATGCATGTGCGGCGAAGCTGGGCTGGGGCGGCACCTGGCGTTCCTGCAGAGAGGTCTCTGCGTACCACCCAGTGGTGGGATTCAAGTAACTTAACAACCGGTTCTCTGCCCTAATGATTTCTTCCAACAGCCAGTTTGCCAAACTGTTCAGAAAGTTAACAACTGGTTCTCCCGAAGTGGTGCAAACTGGCTGAATCCCACCACTGGTGCCACCGGTGGCACACGTGCCATAGCTTCGCCACCACGGCACTAGATCAGTCTAAGAAAGACTTCACCTGTCCTTTATGGAATAAAGGAAAGCTTTTCTCACTATAATTACGAAAAAAATAACGGGCTGCTATTATAAAATGCTGTGTGTATTACGTATTCAGGGTATTGGCATAAACAGGAAGAATGATAAAAAGACTGCCTCAACGAATATCATCCTTGAAAATTATTATATAAAATTTAGCAGTGGCATATAATCAAAGATGTAGTCAAAAAAATTGAGTCAAAGAAGAAACAACGACCAAATAAAAACTGGAGAGAAAAATACTTATAAAGGAGACTATTCGTAGCTCAGGGTTGAAATGAGGGGTCCATGGTGCTCTCTGAGCTTCGGTTGTTTTCTTGCGAATGTTTCATTACCCAAACTGATGTTACTTAGTCTGGGTAATGAAATGACTGTAAGAAAACAACCAAGTTCAGAGAGCACCAAGGACCTCTCAGAAAAATACTTCTAAATAAAATGTTGACTTTGTCGTCCTCAAAGGAACATTTGATTCTTTACTAGCATAGCCTCATATGAGTAGGATTGACATTGGAAGAAAATCTATTGCATTGTTTTGCTGGTAAAAATTGTGTTGTCCATCATATGTTGAGTAGAAATATGGTCTATCTAAATTTCCTGCTACAGATGATTGAAGAAAACATAGACAGGAGTTAGTTAATTTAGTTTAAAGAACTAGTTATATTGTCATATAGTCATTGTGCTTCATTCTGCAACTATAGTAACTGTTTACTTTATAGCAAGAAATGCTAATTAGAGTTCCTTACTAGTATTATCCTGATTCTCTAAAACCAGGACACCCTAAAGGCAAAAACCTGCAAACATCAATATATCCCATAGCACTATTTTATAGGTTTATACACCTCAAATTCAGTGGAATATATTCCTTGGTAAGCCTAAATTGAATTACAATTTTTTTCCCCATCCAAGGTAAATCATTTGCAGAGTTCAGGACTGAGAATAAATTATTATGAAGTAATGAAGTTGTTACCAAAGGACTTGAGAAAACTGACTGTTTATAGAAGCATAAGAAAGACTCTGTGTGAAAGGTAACCTAAGGGCTACCTATATGTGGGGCAGAGATGGTATTCAGCAGGTTCTGACCAGTTCTGGAGAACCGGTAGGGGAAATTTTGAGTAGTTCAGAGAACCGGTAAATACCATCTCTGACTGGCCCCACCCCTATCTATTCTCTGCCTCCTGAGTCCCAGCTAATTGGGAGGGAATGGAGATTTTACAGTATCCTTTCCCTGCCACGCCCACCAATCCACACACACCAAGCCATGCCACACCCATCAAGCCACGCCCACAGAACCGGTAGTAAAAATCTTTGAATCCCACCACTGATGGGGGCACATATATATGGGGATAATAGCTCAAGAAGATCTGGTCAGTATTGACTGTTGAGTATATTGACAACCAAATCGAGGAAGGGAAAGGAAAGGTGAGCTTGCCAAATTAACATAATTAACAATTATATAGATTATAATAAAATAAGAGTAATAATAAGAAAAAACATGGAATAATCGAATAAGGATAGATTGCAACTTTATATAAATATGTATTACTATTAGAAATATATAAATTGGATTGAAAGTAATAACTATGATTAATGCTATTAGTTTTATTTGTATTTGAATGTATGATACCCAGGCGCCACATTGTCATGCATTGATATGTTTGTAAAAAATAATAATAAATAAATAAAAAACTTGAAAAAAAAAAGAAATGAATTTCATTTTCTTAATAATTCATATTAGAAGGAAATGGTTATGGCAACCCTGCAGGGAAGTTCAAAATGCATGCAACCTATCAGTCTCTCCAGTTGGTTATATTAAACTCTAGATGTCTATGAAGATTCTCAGTCATTCAGGTCCCAAAGATGCTTTTTCAAGAGGCAACTGGGCCTTTCTTTGCTCTTCCTTGAAGACATTTCTCTTCTCATCCAAGGGGCTTCTTCAGAACTGCAGAAGCTTCTTGGATAAGAAGCAAAAAGTCTTCAAGGAAAAGCAGTTGCCTCTTGAAAAAGCACCTTTGGGACATTAAAGTCTAGGACTTTTGAAAGATACTTTCTAGACCTAAGAGTCAGTTTGGTGTAGTGGTTAAGGCATCAGGTTAGAAACCTGAGACCCTGAGTTCTAATTTGTGATGGTATTCAACCGGTTCGGGCGAAGCAGTAGCGGCGACTGCAGGGGCCCGCCCACCCGCCCCAACATAATGCCGTCCTATTTAGCTACATTTTCTAGGCTGGGTGCATGCATGGAAGGCCGGGTGCATACACAGAAGGTGCACGCACGAGCAAAGTGTATGCGTGGAAGGCCGGGCATATACGCGGAAGATGCATGCATGAAGCAAGCATGCACACATGTGGCGAACCGGTGGTAAGAATATGTTAAACCCACCTCTGGTTCTAGTCCCTCCTTGGGCACAAAAACAACTGGGTGAACCTTAGGCTATCCCTCTTTCTCAGCCCTACTAATCAAGTAATGGCAAATCAATCTTCCCAAGAAAACTGCAGAGTCTTTTCCAGCTAGTCACCAGGAGACAACACTTAACCAGAGGCACAAATAAATAAATGCATTTGCTAAACATATTTCATCTCTTTCTCAGGTTGGAGGCTAGATTGATTATTTTTTTTAATACTATCTATTTTTTTTCTGTTTTGATGCTGGAGGTTAGTCTTCAAGAATGAATTACAAAAATGGCAATATGGGGTGGGTGGGGGTTGTTGGTTGTTTGTTTTAATCCAAATACAAAGACACGGTGAAGAAAGAAAGAGAGAGAGAAACAGATGCGGAGAAAATAATAATTGTGCACCAACAGCCCACAGTTAATTTTGCAATTCAGCAGCAAAACTGCAGAAGGGAGGCTTTGAATTCCCAGTCAAAAATCCATCATGCACTTCAGGTTGCATCAATCTATTTAACTGGTCCCCATCATAGGACAATGAACTAGGCATTCTGTTGCCTTGTAAGGATGCCCGTGTAAAACTTTGAAAGTAGCATTAAAAATGAAGAAATAATTCTAGGTCTATTCTGACCAAAAGCTAGAAGAAGTAATAAAGAGTGGGGGGGGGGGATAGACAGAAAAGAGACATGCAAAGGGACACGTGTGGGATTGTTAACAGGGTCATTAACTTCAATCTACTGTGTACATGGCTAACATTATTTATAAAACCCTGGTTTCAGACATGAAAATTAGTGAAGCATACATCTTCTTAAATTTACATTTAAATTGTCTCCAGAAGTTGTGAATGCTCCAACACTGGACGTTTTTAGGAAGAGATTGGATAACCATTTGTCTGAAATGGTATAGGGTTTCTTGCCTAAGCAGGGGGTTGGACTAGAAGACCTCCAAGGTCCCTTCCAACTTTGTTATTCTATTCTATTCTATTCTATTCTATTCTATTCTATTCTATTCTATTCTATTCTATTCTATTCTATTCTATTCTATTCCATTCCATTCCATCCCATCCCATCCCATCCCATCCCATCCCATCCCATACTATCCTTTTAAATGCGAAGAATAATTTACGGTTGCAAACATTGGCTTCCTTTTTATCCAATGCATTTGTTGAGCATTGTTTTATAGCAGCAATTTATGAAGAGATAACTTTTCAAAGGGAAAAATTGCTAAGCAGAAAAATAAAACATTACTTCAGACACATCAGGCAAGTTTATTTTGGTGGGGTTTTTTTGTTTTTGTTTTTGTTTTTGGTTTTTTTTTTTTTTGAGGCAAAGGGGAGGCCAATTCTTCAACTACAAAGCAAGCAAATCAAAGCTACTCTCCTACAATAGTAAACAAGTGTGTGTGCTTAAGACACTCTTTCTTGGAAGAATTCCCAATGAATTCAGTGTGGATTATTACCAGGTTATGACCATCTTCTGTTTGGAAAGTTGCTGTTGAAGTTGAGGAATCAAGTCAGAATGGCTGTTTTAACTAAACATAGTCCATCTCACCTTAAGAAAACAATTTGACACGGGAAGGAATGTTATGTGAAAATGTAACTGTTCCGCCTTTCACTTCACCACAAGCATCTGCCTGATCTCATAAATCTCACAAGTTTAGAAAATGCCTCTTCTGTGTAAACATCGCATAATCTGTTGCTTGTGCACTAATTGGGTTTATTCAATCAAGATGATTTGCGGCAAACGTTTCACCCAACTTGCAATGAAGGTTACGGAAAGTCACACAACTAAACCGTGGTGGAGAAAGAACTATTAGTTTTGAGACTTTGGGGGCTTTCTAGGGGCATTTGGTTTGTTAGCCATGATGGGGGAACAACATGCTAGATTCACTGCATCCTGTTTCCACTAAGATGCCCTTATGGCTATATATTGGCTGCAGTCTTCACGCATTTACTTAAGAGTACATTCTATGAAGCCTGGTAGGTCTTCTGAATAAACGTGTATATTATTAGACTGCTCATCTGAATTAACTCTGAAAGATGTGTTTTTTTTTTAATTGATGTGGTTTTTCTATTGTTTCTTGCAGAAAAATTTCCTTCGCGAGAGTATATGGACATTTAGCAAAACTAATGAAATTGGTTCTACAGTTATCAATGGTCCTCTCTGGGACATTTGAAACATCTGGAGCCCTTGGTATGCTCTGAGCTCAGTTGTTTGCTTACAGACATTACCCACCTACATAACATCAACAGTGTTGATGATAATGTTACCTAGTTGGGGGATGGAACATCTGCAGGCAAACAACCAAGCTCAGTGAGAACCAAAGACTCCACTGTTGTACATCATATTCCTTTCTATTGGAATATTTTAAGAGGCATATTAATGGTGAATCAGTACAGGTCTCAAGGAGATTAACAGAGTTTACCCCTAGGTATAATATCTACAGTATTATAAGTTCAATGTTTCTAAATATATTTCTTAGCTGACTAATCTTTTGTTGATCTATTTTTGTTCACACACTATATATGATACCTTTTGAAACAAAGGAATTAATATCTTGGTTTAATCTTGGTTTAATTTAAATAGTCCTGGTTGAGTTCCTTCCCCCAACCCCACCATCTCAGACTGGTGAGCAAGGCACAGCATGCAGATCCAGGCATTCAAAGTATCTTGCTTCCTTACCACTCCAAGTATTCCACATGCAATATCCAGTATTTATACCTGACAATCTAATTTCACCTATTCTGCTGCTTGGATACTCTTATCAGCATCCATATCTTTGGTTTATTTCTTAGTGTATTGTTTATCTACTCTTTTCCTAGGGGAAAAAGGACATTCTATGCATGTGATTATAACCTTGGGTAGAATTAAGCTAAGTAAATCAGTCTGGGTTGCATTGAAGATCGCTTTGCATATAGATATGTTTGGGTGGGGGAAATGAAAGTTTTCCATCCTTGTTTTCCTCAAATGGAGAGCATTCCCATGTTAACTAGTGCCATACTTTCTTGAGCATACTGCAATCTGTCAGTCTTTCATTCACATAGTTGGTCCCTCTGCAGAAAAAGACTTAGGGCTTTTGAAAAAGATAGCTCAGGGTTTTTGTTTTTTAAATAATCTTTCTACTCTTTGAGTACAATCCAGTCTTTGGGAGCCACTGGTAATACAAATGTACATTAAAAAAAATGCCTGCTTTTATATATGTGTCTGTGGCATGCAATTGTTTCTGGTTAATACTTTCCCCTCAACCGAGATCATAGATCTCTGTCACCCTCCCAGTAGCTAACCTCATATTATAAATGTACCGAGCGGAAGGCATGCCAAGTGACATCAATTAATTTAATTAACATTGCAGGTTAACAGAAATGTGACTCATAACTTGGCTGATTTGTATTTTAATTGAAGCCATCCGTTCCCCCCCCCCCCAAATTGCCCTGAAATAAGCGGTTCCATTTCAAGCCATTGAAAGGAAGAGGAAACGAGTTCCAGGGAAATCTAATCATTCAGGAGGAGTTTCCCTGACTTGAGTGGATTTTTTTTATGCCCAAAATGTTGCGCCTAACAGCCACATTTTCCCCTTCGTGTAAAAAGGCTCACAAACCCATCTGTTCCAAACAACGAGAAAGCCAAACCCTCCCCAAGATAACCAAAGGAGTCCCAAATCCAGATTTCTCCTCTGGGTTTCCTTAGGCGGGAGAGCATCATCGACAACCTAGGAAGATCCCCGAAAGCCCAAAGTTTTCGGCTAAAAAACGATGGTTGGGGGGTGGATCTACCCCTCGGAGGTCCCCGCGTTTCACTGCCCAGCTCGACAGTTCATCGTAGCCGAGGGTAGCCTTTCTTTTCAAACTCTCCCTTTCTCCACGCGCGTCATTCCCTCCCCCCCCCACTCCCCCCCTCAATGTTTCTCTTCGAGGCTAGTGCTTCTCCTTTCTATTTTAAATGCTCCGGCACTTCATCCAGCAAGACAAACAGCTGCCCCCCCCCCACACACACACACCCCAAAAAAAACACGAGGGAATCCAAAGACATCGCCCCGCAAATGACTTTGTTCTGCTCTTAGTTACCGGCAAAGAATGAGGGAAGGAACAAGGATCCGTGACTAACCACGAGAAACGCGGTTTCCTTACTTAACCGCCGGAGAGAGAACGCGTCCTTACCTGCACAGCAGCTACACCCACTGACAAAGTCGGTTATGGCACAGGATCAGCCGTTCCGAGAGAAATTCCCTTCCCTTCTTCCCGAAACGCAGACTTTTCTTCCCTTCCCTTTTTTGTTTTTTCCCCTCCCTCTCCAAGAAGGGCAACTCAGTCCCGCGTAGCTCTGTAGTCCCGGGAAGCGAAAATCCACGGTCCAAAGGAAACAGCAGCGCCAACCATCCCAGCGAGCCTCGAGAGGAGGAGGAGGAGGAGGAGGGAGGGAGAGAGGGAGGAAGGGAGGAAGGAAGGAAGGAAGGAAGGAGGAAGGGCAGCCACTACTACACCATCCTGTAAACAGTTATCCCTTCGCCTCAATTAACATGCACAGCAGACTTCTCAGCTCGGCTGACTTTCTGCCTGTCAGTTGAGTTAACCGTTTGCGCGGCTTCGGGGTGCAAGGGGAATGAGACGGGGCGCTGAGCAGGATCTGGGGAAGCTGAGCGCGCGCGGGGGACTCCTCGCCTGCCTTTTCTTTTAAAACGATCCAAGCGGCGGCGATGCCCCCTCTTCCTCTTTTCCTCTGGTCTTTCTCCTTAGCTCGGTTTGTTATTAGCCAGAGATGGTCGGAGGCTGGGGGGGATAGGCGCAAATAAGAGTGACTTCTATATAGCCTTTTGACTCAGCCTTTAAGCCCTTCCCCATCGCAGGGTTTTTTTAATCTGCCAGGGATATTTCATACAAGATGCGGCTCCACCTTAGGAAAACTCAACCCCTCCTCCTCTTCCTCCTGCCAATTATTTCTCCTCCTCCTCTTCCTTTTCTTACCCCTGCCCTCTTTCCCAACCAAAACATAACCCAACAAAAACACCTGAAGCTCTTGTAAAGTAAAATCTAAGTCTGTTTTCTCCAAAGCAACCGATGTTTCATTTCTGGATGAAGGAAAGGAAAGGCTTCTCCGGATTTGTGGAGTCCGGTGGCCGCTCCATGTTGAAATCTTGCTCCTAAATTGGTCGCCAATAATCCAACCCACCACCCAGAGATTCCTTATTCAAACATTAATTACCTGTCAGCTGAAAGGACAGATTTGTCACAATGTGTTAGGAGGTCAAGAGGAGGATGTGCTCCTTTTTTTTGATCTGAAGGTTTGCTCCTTCAGATTGTTTAATTAGTGCATATAGCGCATATAGTGGCATCAGATTTTGGATGGAAATAATACTGGGATTTGTGAAGGACCCGACAGCCTGGATCAGTGTTGGGTCATCCTTTCAGAGGTGTTTCCCGAATCCAAACACAGAAGGGCCAAAGGCAGAAAGTGGGAGGCAGGAGTCACTTCTCCACTGAGTTTCCATGTAAAAATCTGACGGGGAGTATTGGAAACCTTCCCTTCCCCTCCCTTCCCCTCCCTGTTCCTTGTCAGTAGGCAGGTAAGTGGCACCGAACGGTGAAAGTGAAGATCATATGATCACACCAGCAATGCAGCAGCAGCAGCCAGAAGCACTGAATCAGCCATGTTATCAAATTTCATTCCCTCGGGATTTACGGATCTTGGATTTTGGATGCATTCTTTCAGTCAACCTATTCAAGGTACCTGGGTTCAAAAAAAAAAATTGCCTTTTGATACAGCGTTTCACCTACCTGGAAGTCATGACGGCATTCAGAGTTTTTAGTCGTAAATAGATAGGTGGACTTTTTTACTTTTGAAAACTCCGGTACTGCGTAGTACTGGAGAGATCATCAAACTGATTTCTAACTGACAGCTTTTCAAACGTTTGCAAAATCTGTTTATTTTTAAAAGTCCATGTCAGAAGCGAGGATATCAAGGAGCTCTCCCTCCCCCTCCTTTTTTTTTTAAAAAAAAACCCTAAATAAGAACTGCTTCTTTAATATTCCTTTCATCTCTGATATGGGTGTTTAAGGTAGGTTTTTAAGTAATATCAAAGATGTGCTTTTCTTATAGGAAAAAAAAGTACAACCTTTAATCATTTTCCAAGTCACACATGCATTCTCATGTCTCCACCTTTCATAACTGTGGATGGAGACTAGAATTACACATAAATCTACTGTATTCTGTTCTCACAGGTCCAGAGTGGGTGTTACAAATGGTCAGCCCGAACACTCACACATGCTCACCAGTGGTGGGATTCAAAATTTTCTTACTACTGGTTCCCTGGGCATGGCTTGGTGGGCTTGGTGGGCATGGCAAGGGAAGGATACTGTAAAATCTCCATTCCCTCCCAATCAGCTGGGACTTGGGAGGCAGAGAATAGATGGGGGCAGGGCCAGTCAGAGGTGGTATTTACTGGTTCTCTGAACTACTCAAAATTTCCGCTACCAGTTCTCCATAACTGGTCAGAACTTGCTGAATACCATTTCTGATACTCAGGCATCCTGAATAAAGTGGATTCCAATTATGCTAAAATTTATACAACACACATATATTGGCCAAGAATTTCCCTGCGCTGACGGCAACAATACTAATTGAGATACTCTCTCTCTTAGGAGAATGCCCAAGCCAACCGACTGAATCCAGTTGTGTTGTGAATTAGCAAACTACCTGTCTTAGAAGAAAAATTAGACTCGGGAAATTCAAAGCAACAGATAACCGTGAAGTTGAAAAACAGATTGAGACATACTTGGGAGCAGTACAAAGATGCTTGGAAATCACTTTTATACAGCAGCAAATCCCCTTAAGGTTTATTTAGTATTATTCTTTAGCTTTATTTAGGAGCCAAGGAGCCTACACGTTGAACAAGGTTTGTCCCTTGGGTGACTCCTGCTATGATTAAGGTTGCATGGAGGACTATGTCTTGGTTTGCTTCTTTGTTGACATCTCTGGTTATTACTTACTAGCATTTAAATAGAATGGGATTTTCTATTTGCAAATAAATGGAGTAATACTGATAAAGAAGGGAAAATTCTATAACAGGGGTGTCAAACTCCATTTCATTGAGGGTGGCATCAGGACTGTATTTCACCTCGAGGTCAGGGGTGAACTCCAGCAGGTTCTGATAGATTCTGGAGAACCAGTAGTGGAAATATTGAGTAGTTCAGAGAACCAGCAAATGCCACCTCTGGCTGGCCCCAGAGTGGGGTGGGAATGGAGAATTTGCAGTATCCTTCCCCTGGAGTGGGGTGGGAATGGAGATTTTGCAGTATCTTTCCCCTGTCACACCCACCAAGCCATGCCCACCAAGCCACACCCACAAAACCCATAGTAAAACAATTTGGATTTTACCACTGCTCAGGGGGTGTGGCCAGAGGGGGTGTGGCCAGCTTGACATCACTCGTGTCAGTGCTTGTGGTGGCTCAAGCACTCTGCCAGAGAAAACAGAGCTTGGGAGGGCTGTTTTCACTGGCAGAAGGCTGCAGGAGGTCATCACAGCAAAAAACGGAGGTCGGGAGGGCTGCGCACAGCCCTCCTGAGCTCAATTTTGGTAGAGTCATCACAGACTGGTCCTTTGCTGTTTCTGGGGGGCGGGGCGCACAGGCCAGATCTAAGCACCCTGTGGGCCAGATCTGGCTTATGGTCCTTGAGTTTGACACCGCTGTTCTATAATATTCTTATGACATGGGAACTTGCACTGGATAGTTGTCCAAATATACAGGAGTGTTATTAGTGGTATGGTTTCATTCATGCATTAACATCAAAGTAGTATCAAAGTAGCTTTGTCATTCAGCTTTATGCAAGGTTCTTCATAAATAGGCCCCACAGTAAGAATTGTTCCAGATATTCAAAATGCAGGCATATAGTCAGATGCATGCATCAGGGTTATTAATCATTATAGTAATCTCAATCTCAAACATTACTCCCTTTGATTAAAAACTGGGAATGTGTTTCTGCTACAGATTTAGATCTTTGACTGACCTTTGCAAAGAAAAGAAAAGAAAGAAAACAATCCCTTCCCAACAATATCATCCTGGTTCCCCCCACCCCACCTCAGACAGAAGAATTATTGATGTGTACTTGTTTATCTAGGAGGGATACAAATTATTCAGCAGCTACAGTTAATGCATTTTCTTTTCCTTTCCAAGGGTAATCTCAGAAATTATTGTCACTCTATCTTCAAGATATGAATTTGGTGCCCTAAACATTTATGACTTTTCTGATATCTTGTATGCCAAAAGAGAAATTGATACATTCAACCCTGCTCTAAACTAGGCATTTTATGAATGTTGCTGATGAATGCATGTCATAGACGTTTAAATCAATCTCTTAATATGATTTCGCCTTCTGTTTAGCTATCATTGCTCCACAGAAACAGTATACAGTAGAAGTGCTGGCTGAATCCAAAGCTTCAAATTTTAGTGAGAAGGAAGGAAGGAAGGAAGGAAGGAAGGAAGGAAGGAAGGAAGGAAGGAAGGAAGGAAGGGAAGGAGGGAGGGTCTATTGTGACATTTAGGTTGCAGAAATTCATATTACTGATAGATAAGTAAGGTATCTATCCCTTAAGACAGGGGTCAGCAACCTGCGATTCTGGAGCCGCATATGGCTCTTTCATCCCTCTGCTGTGGCTCCCTGTCACTCAAAATATACATCACAACCGCCAATGTGCGACACCACGGGCACACAATTTATCGAGTTTTTTCCACCCCGGTAGGCCAACCATGGATAAATCCAAGAAAAGAAAACTTTCAGAAGAAAACAGAACGTTTAATTCAACTACATATGCTAGTTTTGTGGCTACTCAGGAAATAGTCAGGCATGGGAAGGGTTTTGTGGCTCCTGGTGTTTTCTTTTCTGTGGGAATCAGGTCCAAATGGCTCTTTAAGTATTTACGATTGCCGACCTCTGCCCTAAGAGATACCTAAAGCTCAGGATCTTCTCCACCAGCTAGTGGTTATTTGCAACCCAGTTACATTAGCATTATCTTGCCTCGACTGTTTTTCCAGGGAATGATCTTGATTATTCATTTATGAATTTTTTTGACTTTTGATTAACTAAATATATAAACATATGAGTAAAATCATTCCATTGGTATATAATTTGCAGTGAATATTTTTTGGGAGAAGCCCTTTAAATAAATTCATCCTAGTGGCTTCCATTAAAATATGCACTCGTTTCTCCACTCTTGCATTTATTTCTCCCACCCTCAGATTTACTACTGCTGGGAGCAGCACAGCCAGGAGGGAAAGAGGCCAGCAGCAGCAGGTGCAGCAGGCCCAAAAGCCTGGCAGAGGCATGGGGGTGGGGAGGCGATCCCAATGTAAGACTTCAGTTCCAATGTCTCAGCAGCAGTAGCGCCAGCAGGCAGGGAGGGCACACTGAGGGTTTGCTCTGTTGCGGCCTCAGGCAAGTAGATGTTGGGACAGAGGGCAGGCCAGCGGTATCAGTGCAGTGGTGGGTTGCCCCCGGTTCGGTCCGGTTCTATAGAACCAGTAGAAAAACTGGCAGGAGGCTCCGCCCACCTGCCACAACGTCATCACGGGTGATCTGCGCACGCACTCCTGTTGCAAACTGGTAGTGAAGGTAACCCACCACCGCTCCCACTCCTGTCAGCCCCTGTGCTTGCTGCTTCCTGTAGTTGAAAAAAAAAATAAGACATCCCAAAAAATAAGGCCTAGTCCTTATATTCGAGCCCAAAAGAAAATAAGACCAGGTCTTATTTTCAGGGAAACACAGTATATCTCCAACCGAGTGGGAGGTTACTGTTCATCCAGCAGGAGAAACAAGGCTTCTAGGTTGCCATTTATTTTATTTATTTATTTTATTTTTTAAAATTTTATACCGCCCCCTCTCCCG
This sequence comes from Pantherophis guttatus, assembly GCF_059756535.1. Lineage (NCBI taxonomy): Eukaryota > Metazoa > Chordata > Lepidosauria > Squamata > Colubridae > Pantherophis > Pantherophis guttatus. The sequence goes on along the minus strand of NC_142067.1, from coordinate 112,326,996 downwards.
AGACTCGGGGCGGTGAACAGCCAAAATTAAAAACACACAATACAAACATTGAAATACTATAAAACGAAATTAAATTTATCTTTGGCTTCCCCAAATTTAAAACCCCTTACCCATAAAATTTCCCAATTAAAAGATTTTTAACCCAGCCCAGCTTGCTGAAATAAAAAAGTCTTCAGGGCCCAGCGGAAGGTCCGGAGGTCCGGGATCAGTCGTACCCCTGGGGGTAGCTCATTCCAGAGGGTGGGTCCCCCCTTGACCATCTAGCTGAGATATTGGCCTTACAAAATGTTCAACAGGTATGATTCTTGAGGCGAAGTCTGCCAATCTCTCTTCAAACGCTTTCAGATGTTCAAGAAAGTGAAAGTGCCTCAATATGATGGAACTATAGAAATGACTTTTCTATAGTCATTCTAGATTACAAAATATTTTCCATTTAGATGCATAAACTGAAAGATAAATTATTTTTGCGTTATCTTATCTAGCGCTTGTTCAATTGAATGAAAGAGACTATTGGGAAAGAATTCATAGGTTGGTGAGTGTTTTTCTTTTTACCATAATTATGAAGTGGCCAAGATGCTGTGTGGCTTGAACAAATTTCTCTCCATTGGTCTGCAGAAGTTTTGTTTCCTACCCTTCAATTAAGTCACAAAGAAAGACTTGGCTTTTTCCAATAGCTGTGCTATTGTCACTGCTAAGTGGGAATCCTGTTTTTGAGAAATTGTTGGATAATTTCCCTAGATATATATTTTTCTCAGGAAATGGTATTAGAATAACAATTAGCCCTTTAAAAAGGTAGAAAAGGTAATAAAGGTAGAAATAAAAGAGTGTTTTGCAGTTTGAGATAAAATAAAAGATGGTTGGATTATCATCAAATTATAGGATTGGAAGGAACTTTAGAAGTCACCTCCTGCTCAGGGCAAGTTCTATCAGTGCATTTCTGACAGACAAATATTAAGCTTCTGTTTGAAGTTCTCCAGCAAAAGGAAAACTCACATATTTGTGTGGCACCCTGTTCCACTGATATCTAATAAACCTCAGCTTTTTTGAGCATTGGTCTTTTTGATACAGTTTCTTTAACAGATTAACAGAGTTGGAAGGGACCTTATAGGTCATCTAGTCCAACCCCCCGCTCAAGCAGGAGACCCTATACCATTTCTGACAAATGGCAGTCCAATCTTTTCTTGAAAGTCTCAAGTGATGAAACTCCCACAACTTCCAAAGGCAAGCAGTTCCTTTGGTTGATAGTTCTCACTGTCAGAAAGTTCCTCCTCATTTCTAGGTTGAACCTCTCCTTGGTCAGTTTCCATCCATTATTCCTTGTCTGGCCTTCAGGAGCTTTGGAAAATAGCTTGATCCCCTCCTCTCTGTAGCAGCCCCTCAAATATTGGAACACTGCTATCACGTCTCCCCTGGTCCTTCTCTTCACTAGACTAGCCACGCCCAGTTCATGTAACCATTCTTCATATGTTTTAGTCTCCAGTCCCCTATGAGTTAATGATCTTATATTATTTGTTTATGTATCTCTTCCCCCATTTTCCATCCATATCCGTTTTTACACGCAGCATTTTAGATAGCTCAGATGTTAATTTTCATGTGCTATTTGAGAAAAATATGGGCATGTTTCAGGATCCGATATGGATCTTATCAAGCCAATGGGTTCTCTTCTTTGCATTATCACTGTTAATTCAGTTCAAGAGAGCATCCATTGCCCAGTACTGGTAATAGGAGAACATTATTCATCACACCTGAGAAAAATGGTGGCAAATTTATATCAATAGCAACAGCTCTTAGACCAGGGGTCTGCAACCTTAAACACTCAAAGAGCCATTTGGACCTGTTTCCCACAGAAAAGAAAACACCGGGAGCCACAAAACCTGGGTGGGCATGGCCAACTCGATGTCACTCACTTCTGCCAATCACATGACCCCTCTAGCCACGCCTACCCAGCCAGTCATTAGGGCAGAGAACCAGTTGTTAAAAAACATTGGGAACCACAAAACCCTTTTGACATATCTCTCTCTCCTCCTCCCTCCCTCCCCCCTCTCTCTCCCTCTCTTTCTGTATCTCTCTATGTCTCTCTCTCTCCCCCTCTCTCTGTATCTCTCTGTCTCTGCCCCGGCTGCTTCTCCATCCCCCGCCGTCACACTTACCTTCTCAGGCCAGGCAAGGAATGACTAGGAGGGGAGGGCAAGAGTTGAGGCCAGCCAGTGGTGGGATCACCCGACAGGGAGCCACAGCAGAGAGCCCAAACAGCCGCATGTGGCTCTGGAGCCGCAGGTTGCTGACCCCTGGCTTAGACTTATATACTGCTTCACAATGCTTTACAGCCCTCTCCAAGCAGTTTACAGAGTCAGCATCTTGCCCCCAACAATCTGGGTCCTCGTTTTACTGACCTTGGAAGGATGGAAGGTTGAGTCAACCTTGAGCCAGTGAGACTCGAACTGCTGGCAATCAGCTGTCAGCAGAATTAGCCTGCAATAATGCATTCTAACCACTGAGAATAACTAGAGGTTTAGTAGGGCTGCCTCTCAGTACCGGAATATTTTCCTCATTGTTCTAATGATAGAACCAGTTGTGGACAGTCAGGAAAAAAAGTATTATTTAGTGGCAAAGCAAATGAAGACAAAATGAAGACATAGGATTACTATCCTATTCACAATAGGAATGATAACCAATGGTACAATTGTGGGAGAGCTGAGCTCTCTTTACTTTTCTTGTTCTACCTTGAACACAATTTCTTGTCAGGAACTCTGGTTTCAGTTTAGCCCAACAGTCACTGAATCTTTTCTTCATTTTTATTGCCAGTGACATTGTTTACAAAACTGTATTGTTAAAAAAAATGCACTGACTTGCTGATACTGCTATAAACAGAACTGGACTATGAGTCTTGAGAGATTATTCTGAATGAATGTCAACACTTATCCAAAGCAAATGCTCTCACGGGCTCCAAAATTGACAATAGCTAACTTGCCAACAGAGTTAAAAGAGGAAAAAGGGGGAGGAGAGTTTTCTGACCTGAATCATTTTTTTTACAAGGTCTTTATAAACATCTCAAGTCAATTTGGAACAGATTTTCCCTGTTATATGGTAGATATATTTGCTTGGGCTTCATTAGTTCCCTTAGAAAGGTTCTGCAAACAGAGGGAGGAGATTTTTTTTAAAAAAAAAAGGAAGAGGGGGGGGTAACCCATCAGTATCATTGATGGAGAAAATCTATGTGGTCATTAACATTCAGCACCAACTTGATGGTACATAATCAATTTCAATCTTTTTTTAAAGTATCGTATAGATTAGGTCTCAACCACTTTTTCAATTCAAGAAGAAAAGACAGAACCATATAGATAGCTATGAATATAGGACTAGCATTTTAATTTGCCCTTTGTTTGCCTAAAGCTTGCTCTAGACCGGGTCCAAGTCAGAATGGATCATCTTTGGACTGACCAGAGGCTCTATGGGCTGTTACCAGTCCATCAAATCTGGTCCTTGCAGCAGGACAGGTGATTTTTCCCAGACCTAAGATATGTAAAAGGGATGTGGTAGCTTAATGGCTAAAACACTGAGCTTGCCGATCGAAAGGTCAGCAGTTCAGCGGTTCAAATCCCTATTGCCACATGACAGGGTGAGCTTCCGTTACTTTATTTTTTATTTTTATTTATTTTAATCAAATTTCTACACCGCCCTACTCCCGAAGGACTCAGGGCGGTGAACAGCCAAGATAAAATACAAATAATACAAATATTAAAAAATCCCTTAACATTATTAAATATTTTGGCCGAAACACAGATTAAAACACCCAATTTATAAAATCGCAAATTAAAAATTTAAAAGAGGAGAGTTAGGCCAGCTTCTGCCAACCTAGCAGTTTGAAAGCACGTAAAAAATGCAAGTAGAAAAATAGGGACCACCTTTGGTGGGAAGGTAACAGCATTCTGTGCACCTTTGGCTTTTTGTCATGCCGGCCACATGACCACAGAGATGTCTTCTGACAGCGCTGACTCTTTGGCTTTGAAACAGAGATGAGCACCGCCCCCTAGAGTCAGGAATGACTAGTACATATGTGTGAGGGGAACTTTTACCTTTAAGATATGTAACACTTTCTTGATACTCATGAAATCCAAAAATAATACTTGGGGAGAAACAAGGACACAGGCTTTTTTTTAAAAAAATGTCACATGTGTATTTTCCAGTAAAAGTTGTCTAACAGGAAAGAGCATCTAAGGCTTCACAAGCCATTCAGTGGAGCTGCTCAAGCAGTTATTACTATTCTCTGCAAGCTAAGGTTAACAGAGGTCTTTCCTAGTGCCGGAATTTAAGATTCATTATTTTATTCCCTTAAGATGAAAATTCAGTCAAAAGAAAACATTGTAAAATGCCAGAATCAGTTTCAAATTAATTAGGTGTTCCACCCTCACTCTGTAGGGAAGCCTTTTTTTTTTGCCAACACCCAAAGGGAAGGGACTGAAAGAAGAAAAAAGGTGCCTTCAAAAGAGACCAATGTTTCAAGAGACACAAAAAGGAGAGATTTAAAAGTTGCTTCATTTCTCTGAAAAGCATGTTAGACTTTCCCTGCCACACCCTATATTACCTTCTGAAAGCTCTTTTGTGGGCATGAGATAATTTTGTTTCTGCTCTTCTTGCTTCATTTTTTAAAAAAACAATAACAAAAAGGCACCCTTCTTCCAGAGTGAGCAGACACTCACACTAAAGTAACTCCGATTAAACATCAGTGATTTGGTCTGATTCAAACATAATGAGGTGTTTGTTATTTTACAAGTCTGAGGTAACTTCAAAATTTGGTGATCAGGAGGAGTCCTGGAGACAGTTGGCATGGTTGTGACAGCTTCCTTTTCATGAACATCTGAAGCAGGGGTGAAATCCAGCAGGTTCTGACAGGTTCTGGAGAACCAGTAGCAGAAATTCTGAGCAGTTCGGAGAACCGGCAAATACCATCTCTGGCTGGCCCCAGAGCGGGGTGGGAATGGAGATTTTTCAATATCCTTCCCCCAGGAGTGGGGAAGGAATGGGGATTTTTCAGTATCCTTCCCCTGGAGTGGGGTGGGAATGGAGATTTTGCAGTATCCTTCCCCTGCCACGCCCACCAAGACACACCCACAGAACCAGTAGTAAAAAAAATTGGATTTCACCACTGATCTGAAGGCTTCAGGGAAAGTCTTCCACTTCATATATCTTGAATGTCATACTGTATATTCCCTTTAATATTATGCCCTTGGCTGAAGAGTCATCCTCAAATTAGAAGGAGGATCAAGATGGAGCAATCAGGGAATCAGACACAGCTCCACCCTACCAACAATAGTGTGATGATATCAGGACCCGATATCACCTGGCTACGGTAATTCAGACCCTACCCTGGAGGCTCATCTACCAGCACATGTAAAGACAGAGCCAGAGAAATGCCAAGCTGCAGAAACACCTAGCACAAAGTTACTCAAGAGCTTCCTGATTGATCAATGCTAACTATTTTCAGAAGATGAGAGCTTCCTGTAGGTAATTTACTACTATGGGTTATTCAGAAAAAAAAAGTATTTCTGAGACATTGTTGCTCTAAGGAGAGAAAGCCTTGGCCTTTCTGAATAATAGATAAAATTGTCTGATTTGGTCAGTCAGTTTCATACTTAGGAGAGACATTGATTGGTTTGCAGAGAGCTCAAGGGAAATGTTCTTAAAATACCTAGATTTCTATTGTAATGGATTTAGGCAGCTTATGATAAAATGTTCTTCACTTCTTCACCACTGCCCTGTTGTGGCTTTGTTCACAATCCCAAAGATATTTTTATTAGATGGTGGTGTGGAGACAATAATTTGGTCCTTAACACCAATAAGACCAAGGAGCTTATAGTGGACTGCAGAAGGAATAGATCAGATATCCAGCCCTTGCTTATCAATGGAGACCGAGTGGAGCAAGTGGCCAGTTTTAAGTTTCTGGGTGTTATCATAAAAGAGGACCTGACCTGGGATGCTCACACTTCAGCACTGGTCAAAAGAGCCCAACAGAGATTATGCTACCTTAGATTTCTCAGGAAACAACAATTGAATGAAAAATTGCTGGTGACCTTCTACCGCTGCACCATAGAGAGTATTTTAACTTACTGCACCTGTGTATGGTTTGCTAATTGCCCAGTGGCAGATAGGACAGCACTCCAGAGGTTTAACATCATTGCCCAGAGGATCATTGGTTGCCCTCTGCCCTCTTTGGAAAAGCTTTATAGCTCCCACTGCCTTAAGAAAGTTCAAAACATTATATTTTTTTGAATATTTTTTTTTATTTTTATACATCTCATTTCGTAAATGGTTTGATTACCGGGTTTCATACATTCCAACATAAATAATCATAGCAGTATTATTCTTAATCATTCCAGTCCTTTTTCAGTTTTGAATTTACTAACATATAATTTCTGCTATCATTTTTCTTTTTTTAAAAAAAAAAATTAAACAGTTTTTAAAAAACAAACAAAACAAACAAAAATAGATATTTACATCTTCTTCTTTTCAACATCTTTGCATCAATAATCCATATTTATACATTTTCTCTTTCTTATCTTTATCTTTTATACATATATTTCTAGTATATCATATATATATATATATATATATATATATATATATATATATATATATATATATATATATATATATATATATATATATATTCTCTTAGTCTAAATATTTTATTTACACTTAACATAAACAGGTACCTAGTTTCCTTTCCACAATTTATATCTTCCCATTTGTTTCCATATTCCTCCACCTAATTTAACCATTGTTTAGTTTTCTTTTGTCCCCCCCTTCCCCCCCTTTCTCCTCCAACCATTTATACCATTTCTCCCAGACTAAGTAGTATTCTGTGTCATCTTTTTCTTGTATCTCCTTTGTGTTCAAAACATTCTTAAGTTCAAAACATTCTTAAAGATCCATCTCATCCTGGGCACCCTTTTTTTGAACTATTACCATCTGGCAGACGGTACAGGACAATCAAAACAAGGACAAATAGGCTGAAAAACAGCATCTATCTCAGAGCAGTAACTATATTGAATTCTACAGTATAGTGCAATATTAATGCAGTATCAGGGGTTTCAATTCAATTCAAGTGTCAGCTTCTGTTTACTTAGTGCTCTACATTTTGCATACAATTATTATTATTATTTTCTTAATTGATTTCAGGCAAGGTAAGTTGCTTGTAGATGTGCCAAGTTTCAATTGATCTTGAAAAGAAGAGGGTTTTTTTCCCCCCAACACTAAAGACTAATCTAGATTATTCTTGGGATGAATGCCTTATTACTTTCCCACAATTCATTTAAACAGTCATTCGGATTTCAACAGTGTTTCACCAATAACATCTGGAGGTGTCAATCTTACTTATTATTCAAGAATCCCAGATGTTTTATCTCACTGCTCTTCACACCCATCATAAAGACATTGAATTTTAGCTCAGAACAAATTCTACCTTAGCTACCATTGTGGTTTTCTTTTTCTCCCTACCGTGAACTATTCACACCACAGTGGCCAAAGAAGTGGTTTACCCTTTTATCTATACACTCTGATAAGTAGAGATAGAGATGCAAGGACAGATTATCTTAAATTAGGATAATACTTTAATAATGTCTGATTTTAATCATGTGAAGTTTGCAATCCCAATCTTGGTTTGCCTTGCTCTGAATGAGCCAGTTGTTTCTAGCTGCATAAATTAGCACATTGTACATTACACATTGATTACTGTTCTGTGTAGGCAGTTAAAACAGATAGAAGAATGACAAGCATAATAACTTTTATCTCCTAGAAGATATGATTTTCTACAAAGCAAAAATTTGATAGCTTTAGTTCAGGGGTTCTACTTACCTTTACTACCAGTTTGCAACGGGATTGCGTGTGCGCACTTCACTCCCACATTTACCTTGCTTCTGCGCATGCACAGAAGTTTCTGCTCATGCGCAGATCGCTTCTGATGATGTCAGGATTAGTGGGTGGAGCCTCCTGCCGGTTTTACTACCGGTCCGAACTGGAGGCAATCCACCACTGCTTTAGTTGTAAGCTTTGTTGTTGTTAGTTGCGAAGTCATGTCCGACCCATCGCGACCTCTAGGCCTTCCTGTCCTCTACCATCCTCTGGAGTCCATTTAAGCTCACACCGACTCCATCTTCAGTGACTCCATCCAGCCACTTCTTTCTCTGTCATCCCCTTCTTCTTTTGCCCTCAATCTTTCCCAGCATTAGGCTCTTCTCCAGTGAGTCCTTCCTTCTCATTAGAGTTGTAAGCTAGTAAACTAGAATTAGAGGCCCAGAATGGGAGGTTAAGGCGTCAGGCTAGAAACTGAGAGATTGTGACTTCTAGTTCCACTTTAGGCACAAAGCCAACTGGGTGACTTTGAACCACTCATTCTTTCTCAGTCCAAGAAAGAAACCAAGGGCAAACAACTTCAAAATCTTGCCAAGAAAACTGCAGGGACTTGTCCAGGCAGTTACCAGTAGTCAACACTGACTCAAAAGCACAAAAACAAGAACCACTCCTACAATTATTTTTGACCCTACAGCACTAAAGATATATCTGGGTAGAACTGGCTTCCAAGCAAAAGTGCCTGAAATTTAAGATCTGCTTCAAAATTTTATTTGGGGAGCCACTTACTGATTCTGACAATAGATGAGAAGCTGCCCGGCATCACTTTTTCTCCCCTTCATTGTGTCTCCTATATTTAGACAATTTCACAAGTTTTACACTTTTACAGTTGGAGTTTTGTGTATGGATCATTAACCCAGCATCTTGCCTAATTTGTCAATTGTAAGAATGAAAAAAAGTTTCTTTTATTTTCATGCAAATATACATAATTTCTACTTCCTGAACGGAGACAAAAAACTTGTAAAATACAAATGAGACCTGACATTCAGACTGCAATTTTTCTTCTTCTTTTTGTTGTTGTTGTTGTTGTTGTTGTTGTTGAAATGCAGATTACACACCCACCCACATACACAAGAAAGAGATGCATTAGACTGATTGGGACAATGAATGAGTTTGGAACAAAAGGAGTTTCAAAAGTTTGGTTTGTACAAAAGGAGAAACAAACACCCAAAACTCAGAGATCCTTTAAGGCTGTTTTTATTTTTAGTAAGAAAATTGTAGATTGAGAAATTGATTGGACAGTAATCCCTAGGAAATATCGGGATTATGTAGATTACATTGTAAGGTCTACAAAAGGAGATTGAGAAGAAGAAACAACCCATCATCTTAGAAGTTCTACCATGTTTCTTAAAATAAAAACATTCAGGGAAGTTTGTATGATTAAGCATAAAGACTGACTTGGAGAAAACTTTCCTTTTTATTGTTCCAATACATCTATGTTTATATATCTATATCTATATTTATATATTAAGAACATGCTTCATAAGCAAAGGTATTCTTGCTACCAGTAAAAGGTTTCTGGTTAAATATTCTTGGCTATCCATCTTGATTCTAATTAAAGCTTAATTCCTCTACCCAAATTAACCTAAAAGTTCTTTTTAAATATACAGATAAATTATTATTTGGGGGGCGGGGTGGGGGGGACTAAGAAAATAGTGCCATGGTCAGATAAACCTTAGAAGTAATTGAGATGTGCCAATCCAAAACACTAACACAACTCAATTCCTAATATGATTCAATCTGGAAACTTCCCAACATCAAATTGAGAAGTAACAAATACATTTTATATAAATGATCTATACATTTGCAGATAAGTATGGGTTCTTCTCTTGAAAAAAGATTGTACTTGATTTCTCACAGAGGCACTATATTTGTTTTTCTTAGCCTAGCTATTTGATTCAATAGAGTAAGAATCAAGGAACCTGTGCAATACTGCTATTCATTTCCTAATCAGGTTGTTGATTCTTTTGCTTCGGGTCAAAATCACTATGCTCTTCAACTGAAATTCAAAACTGCTTGTGAAATAGTTCTTTTTTTTTCCCAAAAAAGGATGGACATTCTGCTATGTGGCACCAAGATCTACCCAGGTTTTAATAGAATCATAGAATTGGAAGGGACCCTTATGGCCACCGTCAGTTTCTGAATCCACGTTAAAGGAAATTGTGTGTATGCTTGAAGTCATGCATTCAACAGAATCCCACTGTCTCGCTTTGTAACCAGTTCAAGGCTTTTATTTGGAGTCTTCCTAATGCTTCATCATCTTACTTCTTACTGTTCTCTTTGTCTCTGAAGCCGAACCCATATTTACAAAGCTTTGCTTTTGTCCTTTTGCTTTCACCGCCTTGCAGTTTTGAATGTCACTGTAATCTGATAGGATCTGTGGAACGTCACATTTGTTTTATTGAGGTTGTTCACTGATACTAGGAGTTTGATCAGAAAGGGACAGAGAGTTGGATCCCCAGTTCAGGTTTGTAAGGACCTTAATGAAGCCATGAACTTTGGCTGCTTCCCTTCCCAATCAATAGAAAACTTTATTTCATCCTAAGAATAGAAATGTCAGGATTGAACATATTAAATTGCTGGCCTTCCACTGGACAAAATGAGAATCTTAGACACTGCATTGAAATTTTCCAAGGGCTTGAGCCAAACACCTAAGGATTACCATATTTTTCGGGGTATAAAACACACCAGAGTATAAAACGCACCTTAGTTTTTGGGGTGGAAAAAAAGAAAACAGGTGATTGGCAGGTGGATTGGCCTCCTAGAATACCCCAAATCAGCTGTTCCCAGAGGTGAATTTTAGCAACATCGTGAGCTCTGTGCCTTGCTTTTTTTTTTCTTTGCTTTTTTTTCTGCCTCTGAAACTTCTGAAACTCTGTTTCAGAAAAACCTTTTTTTCCTGCCTCTGAAAGCCTCAGAAACAGCTTCAGAAAAAAAGCCTCTGAAGCTCTGTTTGGGGGCTTTTTTTCTGATGCTTTTTTTCAGCCTCTGAAACCTCCGTTTGAGAAGCTGGGTGGGGCTACATTCGGAGTATAAAACACCCAGATTTTCACCCTCTTCTTTTGGGAGAAAATGGTGCATCTTATATTCTGAAAAATAAGGTACTTAACATCCCTTACGTGCTTCCATTTTCCAGTTTTCTTGCTTCCTTCCATTGGTTCAATTTTCTTTCCAATTAAAATTGCTTAATAATTTGATGTCTTGCATGAACCAAAGCAACAGAGAAATCCTCGTAACAATTTACATGTTCCATTCTCACAGTAAATATATTCCCACAGACCCAGGGCTCTGAGCGACAAAGGCTTGCATCTCTACAGCAATTAATTTTGAAGACATCAAAATGAATAGCATATTTTTTTTTTCATTTCAAAGCCTAACCATAAGGCTGGTGGAAAACCTTTGGGGAAATCACTACATACAAAAAGGTAATGTCCCTTGGGGGGAGACATTAATATAACAGAGGATTGATCTCGTGATATTAAGACTACCTTAAATCAAGAGCTATATAATTATTTAACTAAAATTTCTAAACACGGCTGGTATTTTCTTATTAAATCAATTTTACTGAAATGAGTCAGGCCAATCATTTTTAATTCATAATTTAATTTAATTTTAATTCATAAACAGAGGGATAGAATCAAGATCACGTGAAGTATTAATACCACTTTATAATGCCTTGGTAAGGCCACACTTGGAATACTGCATTCAGTTTTGGTCACCACGATGTAAAAAAGATGTGGAGACTCTAGAAAGAGTGCAGAGAAGAGCAACAAAGATGATTAGGGGACTGGAGGCTAAAACATACGAAGAACGGTTGCAGGAAACTCGGCATGGCTAGTTTAATGAAAAGAAGGACTAGGGGAGACATGATAGCAGTGTTCCAATATCTCAGGGGTTCCACAAAGAGGGAGTCAAGCTATTCTCCAAAGCACCTGAGGGTGGGACAAGAAGCAATGGGTGGAAACTAATCAAGGAGAGAAGCAACCTAGAACTAAGGAGAACTTTCCTGACAGTTAGAACAATTAACCAGTGGAACAACTTGCCTCCAAAAGTTGTGACTGCTCCAACACTGGAAGTTTTTAAGAAGATGTTGGACAACCATTTGTCTGAAGTGGTGTAGGGTTTCCTGCCTAAGCAGGGGGTTGGACTAGAAGACCTCCAAGGTTCCTTCCAACTCTATTATTCTATTCTATTCTATTCTATTCTATTCTATTCTATTCTATTCTATTCTATTTCAAATAATTTTATCTGAACACATTTTTTCTTCTTCTGTGTTTCATCCTATGGAATATTTTTAAAGGAGCAATTGTTCAAAACCTCTAGTTTGTGTGTGTGTGTGTGTGTGAGACAGAGAGAGAGAGAGAGAGAAAAGAGGACAAGAAGGAAAATAATTCATGATTATAGTTGTTGTTTTTTTCAATTAAGTGGTATAATTGCTCCTAAAGTGCATTTACGGTCTCCAAGGAAGCATAATAGACTTTCCCATTATCTACAGCTCAGTGACATCTATAAATATATGTTAAGGACCATTTGTAGACAAAAACTGCTCTTAAACTTGTGTGTGTGAGAGAGAGAGTTAAGAAAACAGAAAAAAGAACAAGAAAAGAACTCAAGGAAAGGACAATGAGGATATATTTTTTTTTCCCCAATGGTGCAAAATCTTGCATAAAGTCGCACCTTTGTGAAGTGTTAGGAAAACAAATGTGAGGTTAGATCAGCTATCATTACTCCAGTTATTAAATTCTACATACAAAATATTGGGACTACTTCAAAGTGTTATTGAGCTAGCATGGACTTTAAGAAGAATGTGGTTGGTGGATAGTAGAGACCAGGGGTGGTATTCACTTACCTTCACTACTGGTTCACAAATGTGAGCGTGCACATGCACAGAGCCCTCGGCGCATGCACAGAGCGTCAAAAAAGGGATGTGATGAGGTGGGCGGAGCCTCCCGCAGCCGCCGCTACCGTTTTGCCTGAAACAGATAGGACACCACCACTGGTAGAGACTATAAATTTGCATTGAATGTGTGACTCATTTTTTGAATATGCTTCTCCCCCTCCCCTCTCTCTCACATACACTAATCATCTTTTCTTGTTTTTGCATGATTTTATTGTGTCGTTTTTAGGCCGTTGTGGGTGACCCTTCTCAGAAGACAATGTCCTTATACTGTTTTTAATCAGCTCCTCAGGCAGCCTGGCCTCTTATTGCCTGAATTGCAAAGGTCATATTGTGATTTAATTTTCCAAAAAAAAAAAAAAAAAAAAAAGACTATATATAACCAATGGCTATTTTTCTTTCTTTCATTCCTTTCAAATATTTTGTTCTTAATCTGTATTGAAAGGCCCTATTCTAAAAATAATAATAATAATAATAACTTGAAAGCTTTATCAAAGAGATAATGGCAACATTTGGACTATATTTCTCTTGCGGCTTATAGACTGTGATGATCACAGAAATACATCATTTGTATTTTTAATGGATGCAATAACCGCAAAGCATAGAGCCGGTGATGAACACCGCTAGTGAAGCACGAGATCAAAAGGATGATGGATATGCCAAAGGGTGAAATGTGACTAGAACCAACTATATTAGATAAAGTAAAAAAAAAATATCCCTAGATTTGAATTGAACTTCTGGTGACTTCATGAATACCAAGCATTAAATGTAGGGATCTTTTGCATTTTCTATGCCTTAATAAGGGATGCCGTGGCTCAATGGCTAAGACGCTGAGCTTGTCGATCGAAAGGTCAGCAGTTCAGCGGTTCGAATCCCTAGTGCCGCATAATGGGGTGAGCTCCCGTTACTCGTCCCAGCTTCTACCAACCTAGTAGTTCGAAAGCACGTAAAAAAATGCAAGTAGAGAAATAGGGACCACCTTTGGTGGGAAGATAACAGCGTTCTGTGTGCCTTTGGATTTAGTCATGCCGGCCACATAACAATGGAGATGTCTTAGGATAGCGCTGGCTCTTTGGCTGTGAAACAGAGATGAGCACTGCCCCCTAGAGTCGGGAAGGACTAGCACATATGTGCGAGGGGAACCTTTACCTTATGCCTTAATAATGCAGAGAACCATGGTAGATGTTGCGGTATTTTGTGAGCCAACTAGATAATTCCCTTGATACAAATAAATACAAACATAAGAAGAGCTTTGGTGTAAGACCCTTCTGTGCTCAGTGGCAACCAGATGCTTATGTATACAAGAGGGCCATGAATCCTCACTAACTGATACACATTGCTTCTGATGTTGCAGGTGAGATATTATTATCACAGCTATTAGCCATCGATAGCTTTATTATCCATGAATTTGTCTAATGCAGCTATATAACTTGTTGTCTCGTAATTAATGACAGGCACAGAGCAGATGCAGAACATAAAGAAGGAAGGGTTACCTATTCCCTTCACAGCAGAAAAAAGAATATCTACGTTCATACAGCATAAGGCTAGAAAGTTAAAATACTTTGTTTCAGTTTATGTCATTTTAGACTTGACATTTCACCAGATTGCTCACAGGACATGTGTCAACCAGGGGTGGTATTCACTTACTTTCCCTACCGGTTCGCAAATGGGAGCCCATCCGCGCATGTGCCCAGCCTTCTGTGCATGAGCTTTGCTGGTGCACATGCCTTCCGCGCTTGCGCCCAGCCTCAAAAACATGCCTAAATAGGATGGCATAGAGCCGGTATCAGCTTGCGCTGCAAACCTGGGTATGTAAGAAATGAAACGCTACAGCCAGGATGCTTCTTTGTGGCATGTAGGTTTAATCCATCTCCAGATCTGCCGCTGACAAGGCTGATGTTTAATGCTATACAACACAAAGTCGACGTTGGGAGCTGCCGCCTCCCAATGCCGTTTAAATAGTCGCACCGACGAACACAGTAATCAGTCACACTTCCGGGTCTTCGCCGCTGTTGCTTCTGTGCAGAGCGCGGCGTCAGTTCATAGTGTCATCTTCTTCAGTCAGCATGGCGGCAGGGAGTCAGGGTAAAGATGCCTCATCTGGCCGCAACATGACCGGCTGCCTAACCCGTTGCAAACACCACCACCAACATTGTGCTCAACACCCACCCAGCCACCCTAACAAGCATTTCGCTGCCAAACATGAGATCTTCCAAGGCATCTGGGGTCCTTGCAAGTCGTTCCTATGTCCTGATGTGTCGAATGGATCTCGACAGCCAGAGGTGTGGGCGGGCGGGCCACCCACAATTTCTGCTACCGGTTCGGGTGAACTAGTCCGAACTGGCTGAATACTATCTGTGGTGTCAATCTTGAAGCTGGTCTCACCGAGGCCATTTTCCAGGCTTCAGTGTTGCCACACTGGAACTGAGGGTTAGGGAGGGTGGAACAAAGATTGCTGGGCTTTTGTAGCCAAAACAAAATGGTTTCTCCTGTGAATCAAAGACATTCCAACAGCTGGCTGGAGATAGGAGGAGGAGGAGAGCAGTAACCAGGCAACTGGCTAGCACCTAGATTGAACCATGTGACTTATTGTATGAGGAAAAGGGAAATTTTCACTTTTTAATTAGGTGAAAACCACGGGAACTTTCAGAGTTGGTTTTCACTAGCCTGTGTCAATATGATATCCCCAAATAAAACTGTTTTTTGAGGAATCTACCTGCCTCAGAGTTCTGTTTGCTATGGGTATATTACTTGGAATGCTGACAACATGTTTGCTCAGTGTCCTGTACTTGTCCTGTTAGATCTGGCACACACTGGATCCCATCTACAAGAGGGTGTCATCTGGCAGGCCCCAGGAAGATAATCTTTTCTACTTTGGCGCCTGCCCTCTGGATTATCATTGCTCCAGAGACAGGATTTCCTCTGATTCTGCTGGTTTTTGTTAAGGTATGGAAAATTTGGTTTTGCCTCTCTTTTCTTTCACCCAATTATACCATAAATTCCAACATTTGTAATAATCAGAATCTTTTTGGTTCCTAAGTAATTTCGTTAACCGGTCTGCCTCTGTGCATTCTGTAATTTTCCAAATCAATTTATTTTCTGTGGGTATTAATTCATTTTTCCATTCTTGCGCGTATAGTATCCTAGCTGCAGCAGTGATGTGGAGGATCAAATACCATTTTTCCTTAGTTATTTTGTCTGGTTTCATTCCTAATAAAAAAATCTCTGGTTTCAGCTCTATATTATATCCTGTAATTTCCACTATCCAGTTCCGAACCTTGGACCAATATTTGCCTGCTTTGGGACACGTCCACCATTGGTGGTAGTATGTCCCACAACCATTGGTAGAGAGGGAAATGAAATGGATTGTATTAGTGGTATAGGCACAGATTTGTGTACGTTAGATGTAATAACCTTGTATGTATATATGTAAAGTATTGTATTTTTAAAAATGAAAATAAACTTTATTTTTCTTTTTTTAAAAAAAATAACATTTGGTTTTGCCATCAACCCTCGTGCCCTGATACTATGGGTTTTTTTTCCCCATGTCAGAAGCACTGAAGCACTTTTGTGATGAAAGGATCAACCAGTGACATTACTGTTGCCCTTGGATGCACAGCTGGGAGCCCTTTCATGTCCCCATTAGTTGCCCACCAACTTAAAGTGGTACCCATCTGTTTAATTATGGTCACCCGCTTTGGAACTGCTGGATCAGCAGGAGTGGGAGTGAGTGACGAGAACTTACCCTGCCACACAGCAGTAACCAGGTCTCTAACACGAACCTGGTAATTGTCATGACAAGTATCCTGACCTTGTGAGCCACCATGCTCCTGTAGTATGGGTGATCTTATTTCTTGGTCATCATTATGTTAAATGAGTATTCTCAACTGCTATGTTATTTTATGTGACTTCTGTTGTTTTTAATTTCACTTGTTTTCAAATGTGTTTTAATTATGTTTTCAATTGTGGGCCATCTAGGGTCAGTCGTATGAGATGTGCAGCTGTATACATTTGTAAATAATAAATAATAAAATATATAAAATAAAATAATAAAATAATAAAATAAAGTAAAAAATTGTTGTCACTTGGTATTTGATTAGGAATAACATCTTCTTACCCTATGCTTCTAGTAAGATTTGCTCTCTACTATTTAAATATAAAAAAAAAATGTAGCTGCATATTAGTTATCATGGAAATGCGTTAACTTGACTCAGTGATCCTTGTTGCTCCACCTTTACTTAGTAACATTGCTGATCCACTTTTTTCACACTGTTAATTATGTTCTTCAAGAAGTTACAGTATGGAAACCATCTCTCCCTCCTCCCGTCCCTCATGGTCCCACTTCCAGTCCTTCCTTTTTGAACATTTAATCATTTTAAAAGCCGATGACTTTATATGTTATTCTAATTAGAATTATGTTTAATTCATTCATTACTTCCTTTTACCTTGAGGCAAATTCAACCTCAAATGACTTGTGTATACTTCAATACAATAAACAATTACAATAACAGCATAGTAATAATAATAATGCATCACGTGCTACATCAAAAAAAAGAAGAAGAAAGTAGATCATTTGTATTTGCCAAGAAAAAATAGTGATTGTGGTTTGTGACAAATGAATGGAGTGGAAAATGTAGTCAAAGTCTAAATGACTACATAAAAGCAAGCAAAGTGAAGGTGTTAATAAATGTCCACAAGTAAAACATTTTTGGATGTGACAAAAACAAAAGCAACATGCAACATTGGACACTTACATTGGCAAACGTGTTTAAGTGTGGCTTTGGTTTCCACTTTAAATAGGTTCAGTGTAGAATGGTTTTCTTAAATATGTGGGTGTAATGTAGTAGTGGGTTTCAAATCCCATCGCTACCAGTTCGCTCGTGGATGTGTGCGTGCGTGTTTGCGTGCACACACAATGCTTCTGCACATGCACAGGTGGGTGGAGCCTCCAGCCACCACCACTACCAGTTTGCCCAATCTGGGACGAACCGTTAGCAACCCACCACTGATGTAATGATGACAGGAATTAACGTAATAGAGGGGCTGTGGTTTACTTCTCTGAAACCTCCTTAAAATATAATAATGAATATTTAAGATTAATATTCAATATTTAATAATATTTTAGATATTTTAGCAGCTCTGCATTCATGTTGCCAGGCAATCAGATGGACCTAAGGAACTCTGAGTTGGGCTTCTCATGCAATGTGATATATGTAGAGCCTTCTGCACAGAGGGTCAAAAACAGGTTGTAATGATGTCCCAGTGGGTGGGCGGAGCCTCCTGCCTCCGGTGCTACCGGTTTGCGTGAGCTGGATAGATCCGGACGGATTTCACCACTGCTTGATACACTATATTATATTGCATAATCCAGAACCCCATTCTTTGTCCTTTGTTATGCATTCTGATAGTAACTATTCTCTCAGCTGTTCTACACATGAGAACCCATGAGAATAATTGAATTGGTCTGATTCTCAACATGGATAATAAAACCTGTAGATTCCGCTCAAGATCCATCTCAGCATTTGGTGAAAAATATTAGAATCTGAAAAGGCAATGCGTTTCACTTTATAGAGAGAAGTTTGGATGGATTTATTCTCAAGAATTATAAATAAGTTCTTTTTACTGTCATGTCAGCGTGAACCAAAGTAGAATCTGTAATTCAAGAGCAAGGCAGAGGACTCTAAATCATGGTTTGATTCGGAATGCTGATTGACAAAATAGGTTCTGAAAGGATCTTTTGCTCTATGCAGGCATAGTCCAAATCACGTTAAGAATTATTATAGAAGATAAATGTAGTAAAGAAAGAGAGAGAGAGAGAGAGAGAGAGAGAGAGAGGAAAAAATGATGCTCTCATAATTTGATTCTGCTCTGGAGAATTGTAATTTAATTTGAATTAAGTATCCTTCATATTCCAGTTAGGAAATGGTATCAGTACACTTTTGCACTATACATCCAAGATGAGCTGATCCCAAACCTGATTTTAAAATGGATCACTGTAGGTGGAAGTCCCAGTTGGGCATCAGTAACCTGTGCAAAAATTACATCTCTGTGTAAAAGGATTAAAATGGGACAAGCTCCAGGCAATACTATAAATACTATGCAATTTACTTATTTTTCAATTTTCAAAAGTTAGCAGCTTTGGTCATTTAGATTCATTTAATAACTTCATAAATTTAATATTTATGATTTTATGTTTTATTCATTTCAAATTTCTATTCTATTTTAGCTTGTGTGACAGGTACTGACTGAATTAAAGTAACTCTCTCTCCTGTTGATATTACTCCTGGTATACTAGTTTCTGAAGATATCCATCAGGTCAGGAAAGATATTTGCAAAAGGAAAGTCCAACATCCGATACTGTTCTTAACTTAATCAACCACTAATCCAGCGAGTCTGGTTATTCTTGCAGTAACCAATCATATAACTGAGTAAAAAAAAAAAACTTCCATTGGAAAAACACAAAGTCCACACCTACTTCCTTTATTAGGAAGTGCTTAGTAACCCATAAATCCTTCAGTCAGAAGAAGACTAACAAGCCATAACTAGCCCTTGTCCAGTAATAACAATTTGATCCCTGGAGTAAATCAGTAATTGGGAAGCATATTTTGTGCTCATAGACTTTGGAGTGAGTTATGCCATGGCTGGAGCTGGCCTTGATGTCTTATCCTGTTTGAAGACCATCAAAATTTGGATGGCATAAAATAGATTAACATCGAACCCAAGCAAAACAGAACTACTGTTTCTATATTAAATCACAGTCCTTTTGAGAGATGTTTACTTTTTAAGGTGATGTTTCTCCCCAGTCCTTTTTCTCAGAGCATTAGGCATGCAAAACAGGCCAACTAACTAGATTAGGTATTTCCATAACACAACTGACTGTGTTAGTTAGTTTAACCCCTGTACATCCTTGAATCCTTTTAAGATGAATTCAGTTGAGTGGTGGGTTGCTACCATTTCACTCCGGATCAGGCAAACCGGTAGTGACAGTGGCGGGACGCTCCACCCACCCGCCCGGATGCTTCTGTGCATGTGCAAAAGCATCGCACACGCACGCAAGTACACGCGCACCCACGAACGAACTGGTAGTGACGGGATTTGAAACCCACTACTAATTCAGTTACCTAAATGCTTGCTAACTGACTGGATCAACTGACTGTTTCGGTTTTCCCATACCATATTATCCCTTCACTGACCCAAATACATCTACTATAGAAACCATACAGTGGAACAGAAATATTTTTCTTCTTAAAGGAAGTCATGATTTATTAATCGCTGAACAGGACAACTGTTATCTGATAAACTATAGTATTAACACTTGGTTCAGAAAGCTTAATTGAAATAGATGACTGTCCTCATTCACTCTGTGTGTTTGGACCTTTCTTCCCTTCAGCCAAGTATAAAATTATCCATTCACACATAATCATCTTAATTTTACCAATCTGTTCCTTATTTCAGTGAAAGATCCCTTTCAGGGTTAAATTTATGTTTTACCAACAAAGGAAGTGACTGCCTGCGAAGGCCTCTGGATTGGGTATGAAAGGGGAAAATTGTAGCGGTATGCTCCATTCTATAATTGGGTAGACCAAGTTTCCCTCATGGACCAGTCCCACCAGAAAAAAACTTTTAATCCCTTTTCAGTATTTATAAAGTAGCGTTATTTATTCATTTATTTACAAAAGCAGGATGGGTTTGGGATTTTTTTAGAAAATACTCTGGTGGAATATTTATGCATTTAATTATTAATCAAATTTACATAGCTGCCCATCTCACCAAAAGCAATTCTGTGTGACTTGCAACAATCTAATAAAAACAAGAACGGTAAAAACAACAGTTATAAAATATAAAAATGCAAACT
The DNA here is from genome assembly GCF_059756535.1 of Pantherophis guttatus. Classification (NCBI taxonomy): domain Eukaryota; kingdom Metazoa; phylum Chordata; class Lepidosauria; order Squamata; family Colubridae; genus Pantherophis; species Pantherophis guttatus. The sequence continues at coordinate 112,306,336 of NC_142067.1, read as the reverse complement.
AATAGACAGCATAAAAGCTAAAGATACAGATCACAGGTGAAGGGAGACTAAAAATGTTTATCCCAACAACGGAGCCATCTAAGAAAATCTCTGGTTGCCTGGGAATCCCAAGTCTTGAGGGCTTTTTGGTTAGAGCCAGTGGTGGGATTCAGCCAGTTTGCACAACTTCGGGAGAACCGGTTGTGAACTTTCTGAGCAGTTTGGCAAACTGGTTGTTGGAAGAAATCATTAGGGCAGAGAACCGGTTGTTAAATTACTTGAATCCCACCACTGGTTAGAGCTGATCTTATTTTGGGTGGAAGAATGTTCCATGAGGTATGTACCATGGCAGAGAAGGCATATCTTCTGAGGCCTACCAAATGTAGGCCCCTAGCTGAAGGTACCTGTAGTGTGCCTACTCTGCCAAACAGTGGGAGCAATCAAACAATGGAATGGCTTCACTGGTGGGATTCTACTGGTTCTCACTGGTTCGGGCAAACCATTAGCTCTGACTTTCAGCCATGAGTGAACCGGTTCACTTTGACTTTTGGTCCACGCGCCTGCCCCTGTGTTATACTTACCTATATTTCCGTTTCTAAAGCCCAGCTGATCGGCGCAGCAGAGTAGATTGCCGCTCCTCACTGGTTGCAATGCGGAAAGTGACTTTTCTTGAAACTGTGCATGCTTGCGCAGCAAACCAGTTGTTAAACCGGTAGTATCCCACCACTGAATGGCTTGCCATCAGAAGTTGTGGGTGCTCCATCACTGGAGACTTTCATAAAGAGACTGAACAACCATTTGTCTGAAATGGCATAGGGTCTCCGCTTGAGCAGGAGGTTGGACTAGAAGACTTCCAAAGTCCCTTCCAACTCTATTATTCTATTCCATTCCATTCCATTCCATTCCATTCCATTCTATTCTACTCTACTCTACTCTACTCTACTCTGCTGATATAACCTTATATTCAATTACTAATCTACTAATATTTAGACACATGCCATATCATTTTCTAATCATTTCTGCTTAAGTTCCTCATTTGGAGCTGTTCAGGTTGATTTTCCTATTTTAGCATATATCAGTTCAAACATGCTTGGGATAAACACATGTCCATCATTGGACAAAAATTAAAAAATAAAAATAAATAAAATACAAAAATAATAATTTAAAATAATAATAAATTAAAAAGCAAAAATAACTCAAAGGGAGACTCAATGAACTACTAGGTCTTTTTCTGCCATCATTTTTCTATATTTCTGTGTGATGAGTATCCATCTATTAGAAGAGGATGAGAAGCGGCTAACAACAGAGGGCAAATTGCTCTAACTATATCTACAAAATCTAAGCTATTAACCTGATATTTCTCTGAAACCTTGTTTTATTTTTAATCTCATTGAAAAGATTGCAGAGAAGAGTTGTTCTATCCTGCCAGTCTCTTTTAATTCTTCAGGAAAAATGCAGAGCCATCAAACTAGATGGAAAATATTCATTAATAAAACTTTATGAAAAACATAGTTTTTATTCAAAGTTAGCTTCCTTTGGGGTCTTGCTGGCAGTGAAATTAATGGAGAACTGTCACCGACAGCACTGAATACAGAATCCAAATAAGGATCATGTACAATTCAAGTGACAAGCTTTACTGAACAATTTCCATATATCTGCTAAGAAATGTTGGCTAGAAAAAAAAAATCGAGTAACATAGCATGCATTATTTAAATTGCGGTGTAAAACAGTTCTCTCTTTTTTTTTTTGCTGTTGTTGTTTTTTTTAATTATTATTTTTGCTCTGTAAATTGTATGCCATTTTTTCTCTCACCATGAATAATGCAAGGATGATTTGAATGGGATTATTTTCTTTCTACCGACTACAAATAAGCAGTTGATTCAGAATGAGGATGGGATGAGGGTGAAGAGTGAAAGGTGCACTGGATCCAGCTTACATTTCATTACACAATGCAAATAACTTCAACAGCCTAAGGTAGAAACTAATATTGCCATTGTTATCATTGTTATAATGTTTTCGTTTTGCTGAGGCTTGTTATATTGCATTGTTCAATACCATGCAATAAAATTTGAATATATATATATATATATATATATATATATATATATATATATATATATATATATATATATATATCCCGCCCTTTTCCAAAATACAACTCAAGGCAATACCCAATACTCCTCCTCTTTCTTTCCCCACAACAACGATCCTCTGAGATGTGTTGGACTGAGTGAGACAGTGGTAGGTTTCAAAAAATTTTACTAACGGTTCTGTGGGTGTGGCTTGGTGGGCATGGCATGGCTTGGTGGGCGTGGCTTGGTGGGCATGGCAGGGGAAGGTTACTGCAAAATCCCCATTTCCTCCCAATCAGCTGGGACTCCGGAGGCAGAGAATAGATGGGGGCAGGGCCAGAGATGGTATTTACCGGTTCTCCGAACTACTCAAAATTTCCGCTACTGGTTCTCCAGAACTGGTCAGAGCCTGCTGAATACCACCTCTGGAGTGAGAGTAACTGGCCCAGTGGTCCACGGTCACCAGACCAGTTTTTCCAGGCTATGGGGACTAGAACTCACAGTCTCCTGGTTTCTAGGTCAGCCCTTAACCACTGCAGTGAATGTTAGAAGAAAGAAAAAGAAGCCTGCTGAATTAATGAAATATTTTGATCCAAAAATGCTCAAATTTTCACACTACTAAAAAGAACAAGACCATTTTGGGAAAAAAAATGCACTGTCCATTTACATTTTATTGTCAACTTCCAAGAGTCACTTAGGTGAGGTAGGGGATGTAGAAATGTGATAGATAGATAGATAGATAGATAGATAGATAGATAGATAGATAGATAGATAGATAGATAGATAGATAGATAGATAGATAGATAGATAGCAGGGATGCTATTCAGCAGGTTCTGACAGGTTCTGGAGAACCGGTAGTGGAAATTTTGAATAGTTCAGAGAACTGGCAAATACCACCTCTGGCTGACCCCAGAGTGGGGTGGGAATGGAGACTTTGCAATAACCTTCCCCCAGGAATGGGGAGGGAATGGGGATTTTGCAATATCCTTCCCCTGGAGTAGGGTGGCAATGGAGATTTTGCAGTATCCTTCCCCTGCCACGCCCACCACGCCACGCCACACCCACCAAGCCACACCCACAGAAACAGTAATAAAAAAAATTGAATTCCACTACAGATAGATGATAGCTAGCTAGCTAGCTAGCTAGCTAGCCAGATAGATAGATAGATAGATAGATAGATAGATAGATAGATAGATAGATAGATAGATAGATAGATAGATAGATAGATAGATATGGGTGGGTGGATGGGTGGGTGGAGAAACAAACAAGCTATGAGTTCAAACATTTAAACAAATTTAAGTATCTTTTCTTTTCATTAAAGAAGGTCATCCTAAACCTATGGCTCACAGAACAATTTTTTTTGAATTTATTTGCTGTCTTTTTACTAACATTTCTTCCTTTTCCTTTTTTAATGTTTCACTTTTCAACTGAAACATTAAAAGTGTTTGTGTTCTCAGGCTTATGTTAATAAAATGTTCAATGCAAAAGAAAAAGGGAGTGGAGCCGAAACAAGAAAATCCAGGTTCGAGTTTAATTGTTTATGCAGATGTTTCACACTGGCAAGCGTTAATAGAATTGAGGTCTGTATGCCATGCTACTAAAAATACCTGATTCTCAAGTTTGACCTCAAATAGGAAGAACAATTCTATGTTTACTTACATTTATAGACATAATGTATTCAGTAAATTTACTTCTAGGTGAGTAATACTTTAAAAGAAAAAAAAAATCCACAAAATTTTCTGCCTTATATAGTTCTCTTCCTCTATCTTGTTCAATCACTTTTTTTTTAAGTCACCATAATTCTATATGATGAAATATGTTTGAAACACTGTTTTAAAATAAGGCTGATTTCCAGAATTCAGACTGCTAGAAGTTTTGTATATTTTAGGGGAAATATAGCACCCATTTTGTGACATAAATTTGTAGATCAGCACAGATATTCAAGAAGGAAAGAACATGCAAATTAGAATATAGATAATGCTTAAATAAAGGTTGGGATCCAAATATAGCCTTATTTATAAAATGGAACTGTAGAAAGAAATGGGAATTGCGTTAGTCATACCTCACATTTTCAGTGATTCTAAGCCATACGCAAATCCTGGGTTGATCTGAAACATAACATATTCAAGTTCCATTAGCTTAATATAGCCAAACTAGTTTTTTCTTTGTTTCCTTTTTTAAATTTTGTGAATATAGTTCTATTTCTAATTTTTAAAGTGTTTTTTATTCAACATGCTCTTTTATCTAAGCACAATACAAGGCCTATTTCTCCCCTCAACTCTGAGGCAGGCTGGACTGACGGAGAAGGACTAGCCCAAAACTTTCCAATGGAATTTAAGGGATAAAGGAAGTTGGATTGCCACTTTCCTAGTTCAACACCTTAACCAATACTCCATACCTGTGTTATGGCCTACCAGTGGCCAGCGGAGGTGGCAGAAGATTCAGACAGTGAGGAGGTTGGGGATGAACATGGGCCAGTCCTGGAGTCTGAGGAAGGCTCTGATGAGGGCTCTGAGTCAGAGGCAGAGAGTGGGCCAGGACCATATGCCAGCTATCAGCTGCCTTTGGAGTCAGACATCAGTGAGGCAGATGAAGAGCTGGAGCCTGTTCCCAGTGTGCCCATGCACAGAGTTGCCAGATGAAGGGAACAGCTAAAGAACAAGGGTCGACTTGGGAGTAAGGCCACAGGTGGATGATGAATGGCCCCTCCCAGAGGAAATAAAAAGAGGAGCAAAAGGGGAGTGGAGTTTGCAGGAGACTATTAGTTCACCTAATTGGTTTGTGACTCTCTGAGATTCTTTGCCAAATTTTGAAGATATCAGCCTGGCAGCTCTCCAAGCCAAATAAGGTCTATGACTGTAAATTCTCCCTTGAAAGACTTTGCTGAAGGTGAATGAGAGGAATTCACTGTTAGTTTAATAAAAGGGGCTTTGTCAGGATCAGGATTCTGCTTTGTGCTTTTTGGGGAAGCCTAGGGGAGAACAATCTGTTTTCAGCTCAACTGTTGCTCCAGATGAAGTTCCCAAGCTTAGCTGCAACATTTCGCATGGAGTGGCAGGGTAGATGGCTTCCCCTTATTGGGAACATTTGTCCTGCCTTGGTTCCTCAGTTTCATCCCCTCTCTCTGCAAGTCAAGGCACCTTTGTGCTTGAAGGACATTTCCCTAACTTTCCAGACAATCCAATGGATGGCTGCTGCTTCTTCATCCAGTGACACTTTCCCATTTGTCTATTTCATTCACTGCAAAATAAACAGAACAGGGTTCCACGAATTGTCGGGTCAACAAAGGGTTCACTAGAGACTTAAATTTGGCACTCCTCATTGGCCAGCTGGGGAAAACACTGGCCAATTCCTGAGGATCCTTGGCAACTAGAAAGGACAATTCTTCCATGAGTTCCTATGTGAAGGTAGAGGAATGAAAATAGTGGCTCTATATAAATGACCTGGATCTGGATCCAATTTATAAATTCTTCCAAATTGGGAATAGGTTGTGTATATGTTCCTAAAGTTTAGAAGGGCTGTCTCTCTGTCCCATTTGCTCTCCCTTGAAGTAATATTATTTTAGAGTTTGTTTGCATATGTTCCTCCAACGTTGATTTGCCATTGTCAAATTAGAATTTGCAATAAATGGTAAAAATGAAATGATCTAAGAACCAGTCATAACTGAATAATTGCAGCTTCAGAAATGAAAATGTAGTTCTTTAAAAATTTCAAAAGTCGGTATATGTTTATGTATGCATGTATAGTATGCCTGCTAGGGATGCGGTGGCTCAATGGCTAAGACGCTGAGCTTGTCAATCAAAAGGTCAGCAGTTCAGTGGTTTGAATCCCTAGTGCCGCATAATGGGGTGAGCTCCCGTTACTTGTCCCAGCTTCTGCCAACCTAGCAGCTCAAAAGCACGTAAAAAATGCAAGTAGAAAAATAGGGACCACCTTTGGTGGGAAGGTAACAGCGTTCCGTGTGCCTTCGGTGCTTAGTCATGCTGGCCACATGACCATGGAGATGTCTTCGGACAGCGCTGGCTCTTCAGCTTTGAAACGGAGATGAGCACCACCTCCTAGAGTCGGGAACGACTAGCACATATGTGCGAGGGGAACCTTTACCTTTACCTATAGTATGCCTACGCATTGTAAGTATGTATGAATGATTAAGTGTAGTGTGTGTGTGTATGTGTGTGTATGTTGTGTTTGTGTGTGTGTGTCCTTCATTTTCCCCTCAGTAAGAAAAACTCTGGGAGATAGCTTGAGCTGACGGGAAGAGAGTTGAATTTGTGTCTTTTTTCTAGTCCAACCCTTTAGTTCCTCTGCCATATTTTATCTTTCTTTATAGCTCAATTAAATTATCTAAAACACACTGATGCAATGACTGCTACACTGTGTCTCCTTCCACTGTTCATAGTATATACTTTGCAAAAGGAATTTTTTTAAATGTTCCAGTTAGTTCAACATCAGTTTAACATTTCAGCTACATTTTGTTGTTGTTACTGAACTTTAATACAGAGGAAACCCATATTGAAACACTCATGGCTGCCTGTTGTATTTAATTCCAGTTTATTAAGTCTGTAACTACAGGCCATTAAATGAGGCTTAAACTGTGGAAAATAGGAGACAATCAGCTTAGTTTTTAGTAAAACAAAGTATTTACATTAAGTGGGGGAATCTCCTTCAGGTACTTGGCCTGTAAATTTAAGCTACCGTAACAAAAAGAGGTACATAATAGGCAGATCGCACCAGCCTAATCAGATAATTGCAGTTAGAAAACAAAAAAAAATACCATTTGATTATCAGAATTTTGCTGTTGGCATTTAGTATCTTAAGGATCTTCTCTTACAAGTACTGAATATAAGAATGAGACTGGCCTAAACGTCATGCTGTTAACTCTCAGTATTATCTTTTGAAATCTTTGGGCTATGTAAGTCTGGTATAATTTTTTTAGAGAAGGCTCCAATGATGAGAAAAGTGGAGGAAAAGAGGAGAAGACGATGGGCGGCAGCAAGGTGGATGGACTCAGGAAGAGTCCAGAGGAAGAACTGAAGGACTAGGTTAGGGACAGATCATATGAAGGAAATCATTATGGATGCCAGGAGTTGAAAATTATTTAATGGCACATAATCATTCAATCAATCTATCTTCCCAAGAAGATCTCAGAAACTATGATGATTTCAGGGCCATTATCAGGATGTTGTATGTCAAAAATGTCAAGATGTCATCCTTGACTGTGTGATGCCTCTTTGTTATTTGTCTTGCACATGGAACTCATATAAAAAGATGCTACCATTTTGACTTTTTAAACACTCTCTTCCCTTACAGATTCCTTTGGATGGTTCACCTGTCAACGAAGCGTGAAATCCAGCAGGTTCTGACAAGTTCTGGAAAACTGGTAGAGGAAATTTTGAGTAGTTTGGAGAACTGGCAAATACTACCTCTGGCTGGCCCCAGAGTGGGGTGGGAGTGGAGATTTTGCAATATCCTTCCCCCAGGAATGGGGAGGGAATGGGGATTTTGCAGTATCCTTCCCTTGGAGTGGGGCGGGAGTGAAGATTTTGCAGTATCCTTCCCCTGCCACGCCTACCAAGCCACACCCACAGAACCAGTAGTAAAAAAAATTGGATTTCACCACTGCTGTCAACCCTAAAGTAATCTTCCCAAATCCAGTCTCTTTATTTTCCAGAACATTGTATTGTACTGTAGTACATTATTTCAAGTAGGATGCAGGATGATGGGACAATATGTTTGGAATAAGACATTGAGTATACATTTTTACTGTATATCTACAAACGTGTTTCTGTACAGTACATGGGGAGTTATTAATAATACACATTTCTTTGTATGGACTTCCCTGGATTTCTGTGTGTTGTGAAGGATACTAGAGACACATGGACACAAGGTGATACTTAATTAAAAGTATGATTAAATTCATGAATGTAAGAACGGAAACTCTGTTGAAAGTTCCCAGGCTTTCAACAATTAATATTTAGAGAGCCTTGATAGTACAGTGGTTTAGTGCACCCTGTTATTAACACAGCTGCCTGCAATTTCTGCTGGTTCGAATCTCTTCAAGGCTCAAGGTTGACTCAGCCTTCCATCCTTTCTAAGGTAGGTGAAATGAGGACCCAGTTTGTGGGGGCAATAAGCTGACTTTGTATAAAATATACAAAAGAATGAAGGCTATTGCTTAACACATTGTAAGCCGCCCTGAGTCTCCGGAGAAGGGCGGCATATAAATCAAATTAAAATATATATATATATATTTGAGAAATAAAAGTAGCACTTTCACAACAGCATCCGTCAGATTATACAATTAGCCTAAAGACAGAGATGGGGCATTTATAGAAAGAATGACAGGATTTTGGGGTTTTTTGAGGTAAGTAAAAGAAGGCCCAGAGAAAATTCAGTTTCTCTCACCCCTGACATTCTTGAGAATGTATAAATAGCTTGGATGGACCAATTGTTTTGTTGACGTCCAATTTGGAAGTAAAGTCTTTTTCTTTCTGTTGTGGTTAGTATAACTTTACTTTTTTCCTTCTCCGATCTATGATTGGTTTGACCAATTTTTTATGGCTTTGCTTCTATTTTTTCTAGCAACAGTTCCCCTTGATCATTTAAACCTTGATATTAAATGAATATTTAGATTCAATATATCTCTTGATGTGCTAGGCCAGTGATGGCTAAACACTGTTGTGTGCCAAAAGCATGGGGAGCATGTGGGGGGGTGGGGGTTGCATGTGCCCACACCCATAATGCAATGTCCCCTTGTGCCCCGCCCCTGCACATGTGCATGCAACCCCCCATGCTCCCACGCCCCCCCATATGCACATGTGACCCCCCCCCGTGGCCCATTTTGGGCCTAGTAGGCCTTCCTGGAGCCTCCTGGGACCAAAAATGGGCCACAGGGGGCGCACCACAGGGGGCATGCTGCGAGGGGGCCATGGAGGGGCACCGTGAGGGGGGGCACCGCTTCCCACCCATGCTCCCCCTGCCCCACCTGCCCATGCACACGTAACCCCCCCACGCACATGCGTGTGCACCTGCCACATGCACCCCGTCCCCGCACCAGAGACCTGAAAATCAGCTGGCTGGTGGGAGGCACGCACACATGTGCGGTCGAGCTGAGCTGGGCAATGGCTCACGTGCCTGTAGAGAGGGCTCCGTGTGCCACCTGTGGCACATGTGCCATAGGTTCGCCATCACGGTGCTAGGCAGTAGGCATTTTAACAATGTTGAGTTTTCTTGTATAATCTGCTATCGTGTTTGCCTCTGCATGTGTGTGTGTGTGTGTACGCTATAAATTAGTTAATCCATCTGGGCAATAATGTACATCTTCATTATTTCTGAGTTATTTATGAATGTGACCTTTGACTACTATAAATTTATCTTTCTATGCTGATGAGTTTTCAGTGGAAATCCAAATTATTTTCTCCCAACTAAGAGAGATTGAATTTTATGTTTTTCCTTTAAATAAATAAATAAAACCCAGGAGTATATAAATCAATTGGGTAAATGCTGCACCAGAAATAAAAGATCCTTCAAAAATCCTTTACACTGTAAGCATGCAATGATAGAGGGACTCTGGAAATAACTTTTGTGAAATCTGAAAAGAAATTAAGAGCATGATTATTGCACTTTTATAACATTGCAACTGTAATATGCGTGTTAGTAATATAATGCATTTTTATCACTTAAATCCCATAATGCCAATATTTTTACATTTTACATTCCTGGATGGTAATGACCATCATAATTTATTGGCAGCATAACTGCTAATTGAAAAAAAAAATCAATAAAAAATTCTTACTCCCTAAAAGAATATCATGCTTAACAGCTTCCAATATTATTTATTTATTTTATTTATTTATTTACACTGAAGAATGGGAATCTTTTGTCATTTGTTTATGGTCAAGATTTATTTAATTATTATGACTTATTCCACTGGGATCAGTGGTTGGTTGCAGGCGAACTGGTAGCGGCATCGGCGGGAGGCTCCGCCCACCTGCCCGGACGTCATCACAGATGCTCTGTGCATGCGCAGAAGCGCCGCGCACTCGTGCTCCCAATAGCGAACTGGTAGCAAAGGTAAGTGAAACCAACTACTGACTGGGATCATATTTCTACAGATGAAAATTGTTATTCTTGGAGAAACATATGTCAACTTATTACATGGTGTGAGCTATATCTCAAAATTCTACGTGGTTGTTGTTGTTGGTAGGGTTTGTGTTGCTCTCTGTGTAATACTTAATCCTGTTCCATGTTTTTCTCTTACTTTGCCATTTTTATAGAGCATGTGGTAGCTATTATATTATATTTATTTTATTATTGAAGTGTATTGTATTGTATTTTTATATATATATTATTTTATTATTTATTTTATATTTTATTGTTCCATTTCAATTATTGTTACAATGAAATTCTGCATGCAGATTGCATTAACCTTACTGAATAGACTATATCTATATGTATATGTATATGTATATGTATATGTATATGTATATGTATATGTATATGTATATGTATATGTATATTCTCTATCTCTCTCTTGCTATCTTGCTATCTCACTATACCTATCCAGTGGTGAAATCCAAATCTTTTTTACTACTGGTTCTGTGGGTGTGGCTTGGTGGGTGTGGCTTGGTGGGCATGGCTTGATGGGGATGACAGGGGAAGGATACTGCAAAATCTCCATTCCCATCCCACTCCAGGGGAAGGATACTGCAAAATCCCCATTCCCACCCCACTCCAGGGGAAGGATACTGCAAAATCCCCATTCCCTCCTCACTCCTGTGGGAAGGATATTGCAAAAATCTCCGTTCCCACCCCACTCTGGGGCCAGCCAGAGGTAGTATTTGCTGGTTCTCCAAACTACTCAAAATTTCCGCTACCGGTTCTCCAGAACCTGTCAGAACCTGCTAGATTTCACCCCTGCTATCTATCTATCTATCTATCTATCTATCTATCTATCTATCTATCTATCTATCTATCTATCTATCATCTATCCATCTATCCATCCATCCATCCATCTATCATCTATCATCTATCATCTATCATCTATCATCTATCATCTATCAATCTATCTATCTATCTATCTATCTATCTATCTATCTATCTATCATCTATCTATCTATCATCTCATTTCTCCAGTGGTCATTTAAATGTACATTTTAAATGCATGAAGCTTTAACCCCCAATGGAAAGGAATTTGGATAGCAGGCTGTAAGCAAAACTAGAGATGTCATAGCGTATCTGGTCTGCAAAACTATAGACAGCCTTCAGCAGTAGAATGATACATAAAATGCTAACTAGTGGTTATTAAGGTTTTCTTTTCTTTTCTTCTTCTTGTAGCTCAGTTAAATGGCCTGTTTCAAGTCTATTATTAAAACCCCACTGTACAGTAATAATAATATTAATATAATAATTCTTCAAGAAGAGTTGTGAGTGGCAATGAGTCAGTAGCTTCAACTTAATTACTTACTTACTTTATTTGATTTATATACCGCCCTACTTCTGAAGGACTCAGGGCGGTGAACAGCCAAACAGTAAAAATACATAGATACAAAATTTAAAAGCAAAGTAAAATCGAATTAAACAATTTGGCCCATACAGATTAAAACACCCCAATCATTTAAAAACTGATTAAAATTTGCATAATTAAAAAGAGGGAAAAGATTAGGCCAGGCCCGCCTGGTGGAATAAAAAGGTCTTAAGAGCATGGCAGAAGGTGCGCAGATCCGGGATCCTCCGTATCTGGGGGGAGCTCGTTCCACATAGTAGGTGCCCCCACAGAGAAGGCTCTCCCCCTAGGGGCCGCCAGTCGACATTGTTTGGCCGACGGCACCCGGAGGAGCCCCTCTCTATGCGAGCGTACCGGCTATTAAACATTTCTCTGATGGGAATCTACAATGTTTGTAATTACTTTTTGAGATTCAGTGTGTCAGAGTGGGCGAATATAGATTTTAGAACTTTTTTGTTCAAACCTGTTTTAGGTGAAATAAATCCCTGGGTGGCCATGAGCAGCTTAGTGCTAGCACATTGAAGTGGCTGAGAAAAGAAAGTTTAAAAACGTTTTTTTTTTAATGTACTGAAATAGAATTCAACATGCTAATATGTTTTAGGTGTGTTCTGAGCATTTCACACATACATTATGTTAGTCATATTTCTTCAACTCTCCAGGTGAGGTTGAATAGAATTTAAGCCAATCTAATTCAGTCTAAAGATCTGGTTCTGAATCCCAACCAATTGATTGAAAGGCAAGAACTAAGTCTACAGCAGAATGTAAGGCATTCCTTGATATTGCCACAAGCCATACAAGGCTTTATAAACTCAAAATGTTTTAAGCACACTATATGAAATTACAGTATTAGAAAAGTATATTCATCATAACCAAGTTGTTAATAAAATATTATACACATCCTGTTAAACAGAGTCAAATATATAGTCACAGTAATCTTGGGGATGAAAAATATCTTTGAACATTTTGAATCGACTTGGATTTGTAAGTGAGGACAGTGTGATTAATGGAATTAATTCAGCCATGGATTTAATATTTGCTTTGGTGTCTCCGCATGCTCAATTTTTTATGGAACGTTACAAGAATTATGCCTCAATAAGAAAACTTGGTATAATCAGAAAAAAGATTTAGATACTTTTGGGGGGAGGGATTTGGGGGGGGGGTTGATAATGTAAATTTTCACTTTCCAGGTCAAAATCTAAAATTGGTACTGTTGTAAAAACAAATAGTTGCAGTTGTAAATATTTATTTAAAAGAAGGGCACATATAAATTACACTAAAAATTGCTCCAAATATTCTTGGTTATTGTTGTTGCTTAAAAAACAGACCAGAAAATTCACATGGTGGCTGGTTCTTAAATAATATTATGGAAATTTAATTCATCCTGACCATGTTTGTCAATTTTCATTGGAAACCCACACCTAGTATATAAATGAGATATATATTGTCTTTTGTTAAATTCTGTATCTAGAATATGAAACTTACGACTAAGTCCATGCACTTAGGTTTTGACCTTCCAAGTATGTAGAAATGAAATTCATGAATGAAGGTAAATATATGTTGGTCAGTGGAAACATCTGGTCTAGATTGGATCCTGAAGAAATGAAATTGTCTATGGTCAGAGATACATTATGAGTCTTATAAGGTAAACCAGACTAAGAAAGCCATATTGCGTAGGTCATATAGCATCACAGAGCATCTTTCTCCAAAAAATGCCAGATGTGACTACAATAGCCAGTCCGCAGGCATAATAGACTGCCTATCATATTAGAGAAACATTATGGAATATATATCTTACCTGTTGTCATCCAGGTTTATGGAGTTACCACTTGCAGAATTTCTAGTCAGCAAGAAGAAGGCTGGTCTAAATAGTAATTATAATTTTTAGCTAATATGTTTAGAAAATCTTAGCAAGCCTCTTTATAAGTATATAGTTGTTAGAAGATACTCTCAGGCAGCAATAAAGTAGATATAAATACTTCAATCACGCAAGCAAGGTCAACCTCCTCTGGCTTTTCTTGACAATCCAATCAGTGCTTAGCCAACTTGGGAAACAATCAGACTTCTCTGCATTGTTGCGGTACACTAACAGATACCACAGTCACATGATATAAGCATGAGGTTGCAGTATCTCTGTGTTTCTTCAGTTGGTTAGCCAATGATAAGCAACAGAATATACACATGCATGCTATTGATCAACTATCAAACTTTCAATCTGCATTTGACTAATCATATGCAGTTTTCTTGGTATCACCACTGAAATTATTTGCCACTTACTTCTGGATTCTTTTTTCAGCTGCCCAATCTCATCTATAGACTTAAGAATTCCTGGTTATCTACTATTTACACATATGCCAGATCTAATATTAGTTAGCTCTTCTCAGGATTTCTTATGGTCAGCGAAATCAGTGGTGGGTTGCCCCCAGTTTGGACCGGTTCACAAGAACCGGTAGTAAAATCGGCGGGAGGCTTTGCCCACTGACCCTGACGTTATCAAAGTTGATCTGCGCATGCGCAGAAGAGTGTGCGCTAGCGCGAGCGAAGCAACCACATGTACACAGGCACAATGCGAACTGGTAGTAAAGGTAAGTAGAACCCACCCCTGAGTGAAGTGTTTACCACTTGCTGGGGAATCTAGGTATCATGAATGTCTGCTTTTAAATAACTCTTATAAATGAACATTTGATAACGTTCATACATTCAGCTCTATTTGATCAAGTTTTTAAGAAATTGACCGATAAGGCACAAATATGAGATTTATGTATATTTTATTTTTATATTTATAATATTGATTGATTGATTAGCCTATGTGAAGTGGCCTGATGTAATCATTGACTTTGGCAGTGCTCTGCCTTCATCAATGAACAGAAAAGTTTTGTAGTTGGTTTTTGGATCAATAAATGTAACATTACTAGCCTCAGTTTTATTTATTTATTTATTTATTTGTTTGTTTGTTTATTATTTTATTGATCACGTTTTGAAATCATCCCTCTCCCTCACAGAGGGACGCTGGAATCTCATTCTCTATCTCCTATTTGTAGATAGTCCACAGATTATTAATATATTACCATAGATACTTTTATAAGCAGCACAGTGGCCTAGAGGTGAAGATGCTCATCTCCCACTTGGAAGGCTGAGAGTTCAATCCTAGGCAGTGACAGATGTTTCTCTATCAGGGCACAAAGAGAAAATATCTGCTGTGAACTCTGTATAGGCATCAGGAAGGGCATCTGGCCAGTAAATGCTCAACTCCATTCAGTCACCCTGACCTCACCCCAAAGCAAGGGATTTGTTGTTGTTGTTGTTAGTCATGAAGTCATGTCTGACCCATTGTGACCCCATACCATGGAACAATGTTCCTCCAGGCCTCCCTGTCCTCTACCATCCCCCAGAGTCCATTTAAGCTCACACCAACTGCTTCAGTAGCTCCATCCATCCACCTCATTCTCTATCATCCCCTTCTTCTTTTGCCCTCAATTGTTCCCAGCATTAGGCTCTTCTCCAGTGACTCCTTCCTTCTCATTAGGTGGTCTGTAAGTATCTGAATTTCATCTTCAGGATCTGGCCTTCTAAAGAGCAGTTGGGATTGATCTCCTCTACAAGGCCATAAAAAGGAAAAAAAAGCTATAGATACATATATCAGAGAGCAACTGGCAGAGTAACAAATTGGGTACCAACTGTTATAAGCAAATAGTGCAATATATTACTAAATCTCATACATATGCTTCATCTGAGAAATCAGATTTGTCTAGATTATTTGGTGTAACTTGCCAACACAAATTAATCAATTACTGAGACATCACCTTTTCCGGTTATATTCTTCTTGTTCTCCTCTTATTGTGCCTGCAAGAAAATAGAATTGATAGCATTAAGTGACTTTATATCAGGCCTGATCTAGTGAAAGGGAAGGATTTAAATCTCACTGGTTTCGGCATGAGAGAGCGTAATGAATATGAAAGAGAAGAATGCATCTCCTGTATTACTTCAGTTTCTTATTGTGCAATGACCTATACTATTATTGCTGAATTTGGCACCACCTTGGGAATTCAGCCACAACTATTCAGCCTGCTTTCTCAGATGTAGTTTCTGGTTGTAGTAATGCCCGGGGGTCTACTCAAACAATTAATTGGTGTATTTGTTTGCTTTGAAATTTTCAGCAATGAATTTTGTCTATCAAAGTGAGCTCCACTGGGATGCGTAAAGCTAAAACAGAAGTGCAGCAATAAAACATAATAATGCTTATCTCTTACCTGAAAACACACCATAGCCTCTAAAATCAATGGAAAAGCATTATACCTTTGCCCAGCAATGGGATTTATCTTTGAATACATGGTGATCTGTTTGCTTGGACTAGAATTCCATCACATTCAAACAAACTGTTGTTCAAAACAGAGAAAGATTAAAAAGATAGTGTCTTCTATTCCCGTGATGAACCATATTCAGCTGCCACATGTTTTTGTTTGTTAGTTTCATGCATCGACTGCTGAAGAATAAATGGTGTCTCGTTTGATGGTTTCTCAAGAGAAAAAGAAAACACAAACAAGAATAAGTGTATTTGGGGACATCTCGTTGATGGATATGAAAATTCTTCACGTATTGATTGTGTAATTGGCACATTTCTAAACTTCTAAACAATTCTTTCTACTTTTCTTCTTTCTTTCTTTCTTTCTTTCTTTCTTTCTTTCTTTCTTTCTTTCTTTCTTTCTCTTCCTTCCTTCCTTCCTTCCTTCCTTCCTTCCTTTCAATGCCTGCTGAAAAAAAGGATTTTTGTGTGTGTCTGTGTTTTTGTGTGTGTGTGTGTGTATGTATGTATGTATGTTTTTAAAAATAAAACTAGATACTGGAAACCCAGTTCTTTATTTGTCTTCTGATCAATGAACCTTCTCACCATCTGAGCTATTTTGTGAGAGTGTCTATAAGTGGGCATTCCAAATGGGTCCCTTGGAGTCCATCAAAATTAGGCAAAACTGTTGTACAGAAATTGAAATCAAAAAGAGCCACATCCCGTAATCTACGTGAAACCAAAACTATTCTGTAGAATAGACATTGGGATGAAAGTTCATTGGCCTGGGGCAGAGGATTGGGCTTTGAAGTTTCAGAATAGAATAGAATAGAATAGAATAGAATAGAATAGAATAGAATAGAATAGAATAGAATAGAATAGAATAGAATAGAATTCTTTATTGGCCAAGTGTGATTGGACACACAACGAATTTGTCTTGGTGCATATGCTCTCAGTGTACATAAAAGAAAAGATATGTTCATCAAGAATCATAAGGTACAACACTTAATGATAGTTGAAGGGTACAAATGATACAAGCAACAAAATTACAGTCATACAGTTATACGTGGAAGGAGATAGGTGTTGGGAAAGATATATATCGAATCAAGAAGAGTCCAAACTCATTTTTTTTTTGTCCAACTCTATGCTTCTTTATGGGTGGAAACAAACACTGTCCATTCAACATACCTTTAACAAAATAATGCATCTTTACATACCTGTAAGGAGAAACTTCCCGAGTTCTACAAATTCAAAATTTGGAAAGATGGAGAAGAAGAAAGGTAGCATGTGTAGGGCATACATAAGTAAAGGGGAAGGAAGTACTATCGCTTGGAAAATCTTATAGTAGCAGTACATTGTTTTGACTGAATGTCAGGTTTGTGCAAAATAAAGATGGGAATAAAGTAAAATTCTGCTCAGCCAACTACTTGCATCTTCAAATCCCAAGCATCCTTATTTCTGCCCTTGCCTGGCTAAACTAAAATTCTCTGGAAGATATGTGGAGTATAAATAAATAATCTCATATATTTTCAGAACATTAATACCCTTCTTTCTGTTTTGTAAAACAAGGCTATGACAATACAACCAGAGAACCTGGTTCTCTGTTCCTGTTTTCTGTTGTAAAGAATACATACATTTCTAGCTTAGCTTCATAGATGATAGTAATTTTAAGTTCTACAAATTGTTCTGAGAGTATATAGAAGAATTCCTTTGGGCATAGATATTCAGAAATTCAGTTAAGTGGATTAAGTTCTTGCATGTCCGGGGATGTTTCTCCCTGGTTCCCTGGGTTCCGTGAGAATAAAGGAGATCTTTGGGTGGTTCCATGGATTGCAAAGCATCTCATTTGATTCCGCCAACAAAGATGGCTCACAGCTCAAATGTCAAGCATTTGAGAAGCAAACAGAAAGGGCAAATAAACTTGTGCCTCGGAAAAAAAAACCCTTCCTCTCCAGAGTTGCCACGTTACCAGTATGTAAACAATGCAAAGAGATTCTTACCAAGTGGAGTGGAATTGGCTACCTGGTACATCTTTGACAAACAAATAAAATAAAAATAAAACTGAACATAAATAAAACCTGATAAAACATTGCAAAGTCCAGGCAAGAATCAGGTTGACTCCCAATCAGATGCAGTGTATGAAACCATTTAAAAACAATAGGAAAATTATTCAGGAGTAGGAAAGGTTTCATTATTAATATTTGATCCCGAACAAATCAGAGATAATGACTGGGGTGATTTATGGTAAATTAAAAAAAACAACAACAACAGTGTAGACTTTCTACAAGTAAATTATAATAACAGAGTCTTAACAGAGGGTCTTGGACTTTAATTTTGCTGTTCTTTAACCTGTTAATTATTTTTTCTTTCATACATACATACATACATACATACATACATACATACATACATACATACCAGTGGTGGGTTTCACTTACCTTTGCTACTGGTTCGCTGACATGCGCAGAGCATATTTGATGATGTCCGGGTGGGTGGGCGGAGCCTCCCATCGCTACTACCAGTTCTCCTGAACCGGTGCGAATCGGTAACAACCCACCACTGATACATACGTATGTGTGTGTGTGTGTGTATGAATGTGTGTGTATGTGTGTATATATGTATATATGTATGCCAGGGGTGGGTTCTACTTACCTTTAGTACCGGTTTGCAGTGAGCCGCGCGCTCTTGCTTCGCTCACGTGTACGTGCACTCTTCTGCACATGCACAAAAGCATTTTGATGACGTTGGTGTTGATGGGTGGAGCCTCCCACCAGGGGAATAATATATGGAGTTTTTTTTCTAATTTGCATTATTTTTTAATGTTCTTCTCTAGTTTTGTCTCTTTCTTTTTTTGTTTTGTATTTTAACATTTTGAATAAAATAAAAAAAACTGAAGTAAAAAAATATTATTTAGGAGTAAATACTGCTACAAATTATTCTGTAATAATTGTAAATATAGTCCTTAAGAATTCTAAGTTGTCTGCAACAGTCCTTGAGTGAAATGTCATCTGGTGAAGGTCCTGCCCTCTTTGCTGAGAGTGGTAGAATGTAATATGAAGTGCTCTTTTTTTAAAAAAATATTCCAAGGAAACCTTGACACTGGGTAGTCTAGATGTGTTTCGAATGCTTCCTCAGTGGCTTCATCAAAATTGTAAACAACATAGCTTTAGATACTTGGCAAGAATCCCAGTAAAAGGATCAGCAAGTTTCCTTTTCTAACTGATATGGGAGCGTAGGGACCTGCAGGACTACAAGGCCGAACCTTCTCAAACTTACTTAAATAATCAGAGAATGACATCCTCATCCTGACTCAATCGATGTTATAACTTATTTCAGAAATGGAAGTTTAATAATTTCACTAGAGGTCTCATAAATACACTAGGTCAGTGGTGAAATCCAATTTTTTTTACTACTGGTTCTGTGGGCCTGTCTTGGTGGGCGTAGTGTGGCTTGGTGGGCATGGCTTGGTGGGTGTGGCAGGGGAAGGATACTGCAAAATCTCCATTCCCACCCCACTCCAGGGGAAGGATACTGCAAAATCCCCATTCCTTCCCGACTCCTGGAGGAAAGATATTGCAAAATCTCCATTCCACTCTGGGGCTAGCCAGAGATGGTATTTGCCAGTTCTCCAAACTACTCAAAATTTCTGCTGCTGGTTCTCTGAACTGCTCAAGATTTCTGCTACCGGTTCTCCAGAACCTGTCAGAACCTGCTGAATTTCACCCCTTAGCCAGGTCCCTTCCAACTGTATTGACTATACTGGATATTTTGGCCAAATGAAACTGAAGGTCACAAAGTTGGGAAAGAGATGGCAGATTCCGCAAACTGTTTGGGTTATCCTACTCCAATTTTTGTTTTTCAAGGGAGTGACTCTGCACTTAACGATGTTGCAATTGGTTGAAGCTTATGTGTGAATAACCCTACCTCTCCCTGGAGGGAAAATAAATTTTAGTGGGAGTTCTGACAAAAAAAAGGGGGAGATCTCCACATCGAAATGCCTTGAAGGACCACTCCCCAGTATGGTGAAACTCACAAGCCACTCCTTGAATATACCAGTGCCTAAGGTCAGCATTTAACACTAATAATAAGTAAGTGAGTGATTGCAATTATATTTAAGAGGTGCATGCAATGTTATGGGAAATAACAGTAAAATTTCCTGTTTACATTTATTCAAAATTATTCATTGCAGGCTTAGAAATTATTTCCTTTGTTTTAGAGGGTAAGGAGAAGTCAATGAAGAAGTCCAAGTGTTGTTGTTACTGTCATCATCATAATGCCTTGGTAAGGCCACACTTGGGACACTGCATTCAGTTTTGGTCGGCACAATGTAAAAAAGATGTGGAGACTCTAGAAAGAGTGCAGAGAAGAGCAACAAAGAGGATTAGAGGACTGGAGGCTACAACATATGAAAAACGGTTGTAGGAACTGGGTATGTCTAGTTTAATGAAAAGAAGGACTAGGGGAGACATGATAGCAGTGTTCCAATATCTCAGGGGCTGCCACAAAGAAGAGGGAGTCAAGCAGTAGTGGGTTGCCCCCGTTCGCACCGGTTCTATAGAACTGGTAGTAAAACCGGCGGGAGGCTCCACCCACCAACCCCAACATCACTAAAATACTTCTGTGCATGCGCAGAAGAGTGCGCGCGGCCCCGCTGCAAACCGGTAGTAAAGGTAAGTAGAACCCACCCCTGGAGTCTAGCTATTCTCCAAAGCACCTGAAGGTAGGACAAGAAGCAATGGGTGGAAACTAATCAAGAGAGAAGCAACCTAGAACCAAGGAGAAATTTCCTGACAGTTAGAACAATTAATCAATGGAACATCTTGCCTCCAGAAGTTGTGAATGCTCCAACACTGGAAGTTTTTAAGAAGATGTTGGATAACCATTTGTCTGAAGTGGTGTAGGGTTTCCTGCCTAAGCAGGGGGTTGGACTAGAAGACCTCCAAGGTCCCTTCCAACTCTGTTATTCTATTCTATTCTATTCTATTCTATTCTATTCTATTCTATTCTATTCTATTCTATTCTATTCTATTCTATTCTATTCTATTCTTATCATCATCATCTTGTTTGAAATCATGAGAATGCCAAGTCTCATGACATTTTAGCAATCCTATACATAATCGATACAAATTTTCAAATACCATATATATGGAATTAGTTTCTAAGAGTACCACGAGGTGCAAGCAGAACCAGTCAGTTAATCCTGGGTCAAATAAAGGCTGACAGTTCCTTTGTGCTGCTGATCAGCATGTAGAAGCTCACAGACTTTTGGCATATGATGCCAGCAGATGATGGATTAGAAGAAATGATTATGGTTGGCAAGGCTGAGGGATGCAGAAGGGAAAAACAGAGTGTAAGGTGAATTAATGGAATCATTGAGATCATTGGAATATTCATAGAAGGGTTACTGCTTAGTAAAGGTCTAAATGGTGAAGATTTGTCATTACAACCACTAGGAATTGATTCAGTCAGATGGTACCTAAAACATCAAGTAATGTCAGTCAACAGATTGTTTCCTACCTCTGAAGTTCTTTAAAGAAATGTAAAATTTCAAGCTGCAAGTCTGTCAAATTTAATACTGTCCCAAAAGTCATCAGATTCCATGGATTTCCTACTATGAAGTTGGATATGGGACTCTAATTTTAAAAAGAAAGTTATATAATATTGAATTTTCCTTCCTGTTGGCTCTTTCTGAGATTGAAAAATCTTAATTTTGGGCAGTTTGAAACAATGTGGTACAATAACAACAAGAAGACTTAAATTAAATTTGAATTAATAGTCTTCTGCCAGTGTTTGATAATCACTCTTTGACTTTTTTGTTGGTACATCTTCTAACTCATGGCATAAAATTAGACATATTTGATTCTTTCAACCTATACTTTAGCAAGTACAACCTTTTTAAACAAATTATGTTTTTTTTTAATGGAAATATGGTCACTGTGTTAAATCAGTTCTACAAAAACCATCCCTTGGGAAGATCCTAAATACTACTGTGTTGTTGTTTATTGTGTTGTTGTTTGATCATGCATTTAGCTATTCTGTATGAAGTCACTCATTTTCTCCACTGGAGTCTTATCTAATTTTATTTTCTAATGATAATTCTAAGCATTTTTATTAAAATATCAACTTTATGTCTCTTCTTTATTCATATGTTTGCATATAGTCCTGATATTCACAGTTGGGTGCATCCAAAGTATAATCTTCTATGAAAGACTAAATCAGTAAGAAGGACATTATTTAAGCTATGAATGCTAATCAAGGATTGTAGAAAATCATCCAACATTAGTTTACTACCTCACTTGAGTTTGTATAAGTAGCTCACTACCTCACTTGAGTTTGTATCTGTAGCTCCTGAACAAAATGAAGATCATTATGGCTTCAACTTGAGAGAGGGAAAAACTAAAATGGATTTAAGTTTCATTCATGCCATTTGTACAGGACAACAAACACATCCACCAAACTAAAATATTTCAATTTTGTCTAGCTATTATTTATTTGGAATGATATATTAATGATTTACTTGCATCTATGTTATTGTCTTATTTAAATGAAAGATCAGTAGTATTCAAATGACTGAGAAGGAACAGTATTTTGATAACCTGGGGTGTAGCATGAAAGCAACACAGCCAGTGAACAGATCTAACTCCCCTTTATTGATCCAACTTTGCCCCCAAGCATCCCCATGTTTACTACAAGTCCTGGAGCAAAGCTCTCACATGCACCTTCAGCAGCCTCTGGCTACTAGTAACCCAGTAAGCCAAGTTAGCCAAACAGTAACTAGGGTCAGCAGTCCAGTAAGTCAGGTTAGCCAACAGTAACCAGGGCCAGCAGTCCAATAAGCCAGGTTTAGCCAAACAGTAACCTCCAGGAGTTGGCAAGTGCACACAAGGCTCCACAGATTCAATGCTTGTTCCCAACAAATGCCCCTCCCACCAGCACCCCTTATATCTCAGTCCCCAAGTGTGCCTTGTGAAGGGGGGCGGGGCTCTCTCTTCCCTTGTAGCTGGCTCAGTCTCGTTGGTCTCGCCTTCTCTCTTCTCTCCATGTTCTAGGATCAGGAGGGAGTGGTCCTTGCTCTTCACCTGAGCTCTGTCTCTCCTGCTCCTCCCTGTCCTTCCCCAGTTTCCTCCAAGGCCAACAGAGCCGCCCTCTCACTCTTTCTCAGCTCTTGTTCCAGCTCATCTTCCCCCGCAGATTCAGACTCCAATGGGGGCATGACAAGCATTGCAATCTTTAATCATGAAGCAGATGTAGGAGATGTCCAGGCTGAGCCCAAGGGAAGGGTCAAGCATGTCATCAGTCTCAAGTCCCTTCACATCCACAAGAGATCTAAGTCCAACTCTCCTTGAATTCCATTGACTCTTCTCTACCATCAATTTGCCTTGACCTTTAGTAGTTTAGATTCTTATTTAGAGGATGCATAGAATAAATTTGTACTCATTTTGGAACTAACTCTGACTCCCAATTTCTTGGGAGTCCTGATAGTAGACACTGTCAAGGTATCAATTAGTCGTGGCTTTAGTATATTATATCAATAAATAATACTATAATAATACACAGTCAGGAGTAGCTAACCTCATTGAAACTGATGGCATAATGCAACTTTGCAACACAGTAGGACTGTGTGCCTGGTGAGTACTACATGCAAACATACTTCCAGAATGTGGCCATTGAGAAAATAAGCTATCTCTCAACTTGTAAGTTCCAGGAAAATGTAAAAGAGAAGCAGCTGAATTTTGTCATATATTTATTTTATGTTAAAATACTGGGATATAGAAAGATTGAGTTGGCTGCTTCTATCATTTCCAGCTTGAAAATTGTTTAAAACAAGCATTTACGGTACTCAAGAAAGTGAGATAATAATGGTGTGTATTAGAATGTGGAATTAGGGCTAAGATGTATTTGAGTAAAATGGATCTTTGGAACAGTTTCATATATTAAATATTCATTTTTAAAAATGTAAAATAATACCTGTAATTTCAACACAGGACCAAAATAAAAATCAGACCTAAAACAATATAATGGAGAAAATAGCATTGTAATGGTCTATGAACTGTCTTGGGAATTAGAATAAATATGTACTGAAATATGTCTGTAGTCATACTTGTTGGCGAATTGGAGATTATAAATTACCATTAATGAGAGTATGATCCTGTATAACACAGCTTCGAAACACGTATTACTGTGTCAGTAAACCACTAAGAACATAAATGTACATTCAGCTATGATATTGGATTTGCAATTTCTCTGTTTTTAACCACAGCGTTCATGGGATTTTCCATGTTTGGAAAAGTGTTTATCTTTACTTGGCCTCCACCCAAAATTTCAATTTCTCAAGCTTGCATTGTATGGCTAGTTTCCAAAACAGTAACTTCCCTAATAGCATCTGTACGAAAGTTCACTATGATGAGAATCCTTACCCAAAAGATAAAGATCATGATGCAATTTAAGCCTAAAAATCTGTGAGGATTTCCTCCCTGGGGACTCCTTTGAGTGTACAACTTGACGCATACAGGCATCTGTGTATTCATGAACTCTGCATCGTTGGGGATAGAGCAGATACATAATTGCATGCACAAAGGCTACTGCTGAACAGACAACTGTGCTGTGTTTGTTGAGGCTTGTCTTTAAATTAAATCATTTCAGCGATACTTTTAGGGAGAAATGTTCTCACTGTGGTTAGCATGATGCATTTCCCCCCCTACTTCATATAATGCTTCAGTACAGTTCTTCTCTATGAGAATGTAAACTGAATATTATTGTATGATTGTAGATGATCATGGGACTCTGGGCATGTTTTCAAGGGCATTTTGGGTACTTTACGGAGACAAAACAAAGCCTGTATGCAAAGTCTTATGTAAGTGGATCAAAATCCAAGCCATTTGGCACCCCATTTCTCTCAGAGATCAGCCAAATGATAGCAGGATGTATGTACCGCTTTGTTGAGAGAGAGAAAAACAGAGAGCGAGAGACAGACAGACATAGTGTGTGTGTGTGTGTGTGTGTGTGTCTTAATGACTGCCTGGACAAGTCCCTGCAGTTTTCTTGGCAAGATTTTGGAAGTGGTTTGTCATTGCCACCTTCTTAGGAGGCTAAATATCTAAGGTGGGACTAGAACTCATGGTTTTCTACTTTCTAGGTCAGTGCCTTAACCATTACATCAAACCGGCTCTCACTAGGATTCAGTGGCATAGAACATAAATAACAGAGTTGGAAGGGACCTTGGAGGTCTTTTAGCCCAACCCTGTGTTCAATCAAGAGACCCTATCCTCCCACTTATCTACCATCTCCTCCCACTTATGACTGTATGACTGTAACCTTGTTGCTGGTATCCTTAAGATTTATATTGACTGTTTCCCTATGACTATCATTAAGTGTTGTACCTTATGATTCTTGATGAATGTATCTTTTCTTTTATGTACACCAAGAGAGTATGCATCAAGATAAATTCCTTGTGTGTCCAATCACACTTGGCCAATAAAGAATTCTGTTCTATACCATTTCAGACAAATGGTTGCCTAGTTTCTTTTTGAAAGCCTCTAGTCATGGAGCACCCACAACTTCTGAAGGCAAGTTATTCCATTGTTGATTACTCTAACCATTATGACTTTTCTCCTTAATTCTAAGTTGCTTTTCTCCTTGGTTAGTTTCCATCCATTGTTTCTTGTCTTGCCTTTTGATGCTTTGGAAAATAGTTTGATCCCCCTCATCCTTGTAAAAGTCCCTTAAATATTTGCTATCATGTTTCACCTAATCCTTCTTTTCATTAGAGTAGACATACTCAATTCTTGTAACCTTTCCTCATACATTTCAGCATCCAGCTCCCTAGTCATTCTTCTTGCTCTTCTCTGGACTCATTCCAGAGTCTCAACTTCTTATATATATATATATATTGTGGTGATGAGAACTAGATGCAGTATTCCAAATGTGGTCTTAATAAGGCTTTGTAAAGTGGTACTAAAACTTCATATAAACTCTGTTCTGTCCCTCTATTAGTGCAGTCTAGGATTGCATTGGCTTTTTTGGCTGCTGCCATTCACTGTTGGCTCATGTTTAAGTGATTGTCCACCAGGACTCCAAGATCCCTCTCACAGTTACTGGCATCAAGCCATGTTTCCCTTATTCTGTACCTATACAGTTGATTCTTTTTGCCTAAGTGTAAAAACTTACTTTTATCTATGTTGAATTTCATTTTGTTAGATAGGGCCCAGTGTTCAAATCTGTCAAGATCTTTTTGGATCTTGAGTTTCTCTTCTGGGGTGTTGGCTATTCCTAACCATACTGAATAATTCAGTGGAGTTATGTCAATATGAGGAAAACATCCTGTGGCACCTTGTAGATTAACACATTTATGGTCACATGAGCTTCCTTATTATTTAGGATACCACAAAATTCTATTATGAATTTGTTGCCCTTCCTTAACCTTACCTGGAAACATTCTTAATGAAGTTAACGCATCACTGCTAGAACTAATCTTTTTGTTGAGCAATTCAGAGCGGCAGATTAGATTATTAATTTGATTCCAATGTGCTTTCTATCTCTCTATCTCATTTCTGTGGGCCAATATAAATCTCCTAGTTTACCTTAAGAAATTGAGATTAAAAAATGTGAAATAATTATGTCAGCCTAAACCAGTGCCCTAAAGATGTCCTTTTTGGGCTCATCTTGATTTGTAATCTAATTTGCAACTGGACTTTTTAGTACCGAAGGGAGGATAACAGATATTGGGTATCATAGGACTAAAAAATAACACACAAATAATATACATCTCCCCATCCACCAAAAATCACTTTCAGTGTTATTGAGAACTTCTGCAAAACTGTTGAGGTACAGAAGGGCAGCAAATGTCACCTCTACGTTGGAGGAGGAGGAGGAGGAGGAGGAGGAGGAGGAGGAGGAGGAGGAGGAGGAGGAGGTTACAATTGCTTAACGCACTGTAAGCCACCCTGAGTCTCTGGAGAAGGGTGGCATATAAATTAAAGCAAAAAAAAAAAAAAGAAGAAGGAGAAGGAGAAGGAGAAGGAGAAGGAGAAGGAGAAGGAGAAGGAGAAGGAGAAGGAGAAGGAAAGACCAATCCGCTTGATGTTTATGTTGAACAGATAAGCAAGTAGAAAGTTTATGAGCACTTGGATGGACATATTGCTGTATATAAATCTGTGTGGCCACAGATCACTAGACTGCAGCAAAACAGGGAGTTTTATCACTTCCCTTCACTATCATTCAGTATTCATCCAGACTTGGACACCAACAATGTAGCCACTGGATAAATATTGAAGAGATAAAATCTGATAATTCATTTTTCTGATTTTTCTCCCAGAGTTCTATACAGAGTTCATACAGCCCTGATCATCCAAAAGTATGGAGAAGAAAAACAACTGTGGTTGTCTGTTGAAATCTTATCTGCAATTGTTTACATTATATAATGAAACTGACTTTACAGTCCTGAATTTTTAACTCCACAGGCTACAGAAGTGCAAGAGTTTCCACTACATTTTTGGTTACAAAGGTCGAGCCAGCAGGGTAGTCAGTTCCAGACCTTTGCCTTCTGACCAATTGATCATTCATTCATTCATTCATTCATTCATTCATTCATTCATTCATTCATTCATTCAGAAATGGTTCCAATCTTCCTGACAGGCAAAATGACATGGCAGAACAGACACTGACCCTCAAGAAATGGACAGAAGGACAATAAACCTGCTGGCCCAACTGTAGCTGAGTAGATTGTAACCAGGGGTGAAATCCAGCAGGTTCTGAAAGGTTCTAGAGAACCGGTAGTAGAAATTTTGAGTAGTTCGGAGAACCAGTAGCAGAAATTTTGAGTAGTTCAGAGAACTGGCAAATACCACCTCAGACTGGTCCCAGAGTGGGGTGGGAATGGAGATTTTGCAATATCCTTCCCCCAGGAGTGGGGAGGGAATGGGGATTTTGCAGTATCCTTCCCCTGGAGTGGGGTAGGAATGGAGATTTTGCAGTATCCTTCCCCTGCCATGCCCACCAAGCCACGCCCACAAAACCTGTAGTAAAAAAATATGAATTTCACCACTGATTGTAACCATCCCAACTATCATTTTAAACTCCCTATTCAATGCACTATTAGCTTTTCAGATATGAGGTCTCCTATTCTCTCAGGGGAAATGCTGTGTTTATGTAAAAAAAAAACAAAAAACCCTTAGTGTATGGTTTATGTTGCAATATTTTTAGGATCAGACTCAATAATAATATTTAGAGTTAGAGATTCAAATATATTTCTCTTTAATTATAGTAGGCATTCTATATTCACTGAATATTCACAGATAGAAGCAAGGAAAATGGCGAAGGTGGCTCCTTATATATACAAAGGGTGGAGCCAAGAGTAGGAGTGGTGAATTATGAATACATTAAGAAACAAAGAATAAGTTAACCCCTGATATCCCATATATACATTATTTACACATTAGGGAATAAGGCATTTACATCTGACAAATCCCCCTCTAAATGCCGGTTCGCTATACAACACCAATTACATTCAGATTCAGGACAATATAATACATACAATCTGGAAGTTAAGTATTTGTGCTGTTTAGAAGGTAAAGGCTTCGTCAATATGTCAGCCAATTGTTCAGAGGTATCGCAATGTACTGCTTTGATAAATCCATCTTGGGACAATTGTCTCACATGCTTAAATTTTATATCTATATGTCTGGATCTTTGTCCAATGGCATCGGATCTAGATATTTCAATGGCCGCTTTATTGTCTTCATGCATAACAAAAGGCAAAGCAGGTTTTTTCCAAACATCTGAAATTAAATCATTAAACCATACAAGATTATTTGCAGCCTTGGATAAACAAACATACTCCGCTTCTGTGGTTGAAGTGGCTACCAATTCTTGTTTACCAGTGTACCAGTAAACTGGACAGTCATTTAACAGAAAAATATAACCAGAGGTACTTTTTCTGCATGATGTATCTCCAGCCCAATCCGCATCTGCGTAACATGTAAGTCTTGGTTCTTTGTTATCACTAGGCTCTAATACTAGACAAAAGTCCAATGTACTTTTCAGATATCTTAAAATTCTTTTGACAGCTTCCCAGTGATACATTGTTGGTTTACTAACGTGCCTTGATAATAAATTGAGTGGTAATGCAATATCTGGTCTGGTCCAATTAGATATATAAAGAAGTGAACCTATTACTGATCTATAGAATGTATTGTCCTTGAATTCAGGGGAAGATTCATCAGTATTTCTAAGGAAATCAGTTTGCATGGGAGTGTCACAGGGTTTGGCATTGTTTAAATTACATTTGTTTAGAAGTTCAATAATCTTATCTTTCTGAGTAAGTTTGAAACCCTTTCTAGTTTTGTTAATTTGTACACCAAGGTATTTGTTTATTTTACCTAGAGATTTCAACGAGAAATGTTCATTTAACTTGTTTACAAAGATTTCTCTTCTCTCTCTGTGTTTTCCTATATATAAAATATCATCTACGTAGATCAATACAAACTCAACGTGATCATCACTCTTTTTGACAAAGAAACAGTTATCAGCAGTGGTAGCGTTGAAATCCATGGTTTTAAGTACTTTTACCAAGCAATCGTACCATCTTTTGCCAGATTGCTTTAATCCGTATAAGCTCTTGTTCAATAGCCAAATTTCATTTTTATTAGTGTATTGACTGTGAGGTGCTCTTACGTATATCTCCTTATCTAGTTTTGCGTGTAGGTACGCAGTCTGTATGTCATATTGGAATACATCAAGATTGAGTGTGGATGCTACTACTAGAGCTGTTTTAACACTCTCTGTTCTTACTGTGGGGGAGTATGTGTCAGTATAGTCCTCCGGATATTTTTGTGCATAACCTTGTGCAACCAATCTAGCTTTGTATAAGGTATTGCCTCCTTCTAGATTTTTAATTTTATAAATCCACCTGGTACCAATAATTGTTTTATCTTTGGGTGCAATCGCAGGTGTGAATACATTTAATCCTTGTAAGCTCTCCATCTCTTTTTTCATAGCTAGTTCCCATTTTTCTTTTTCTTCACGAGGTAGTTTTAATACTTCCTCATATGTATTAGGCGTTATTTGTTCACCATCCATATGCATTATGTAATCTTTGTATTTATTTGGTATTTGATTTCTGTTGTTCCTAATAGTTCTTTCTGGTTTGCTATGGTAGTCATGCAAATATCTTGCTTCCTTTTTTGTTAATGTGTCTGTCTTTATTTTGTGTTTACTATTTGTCCATGTTTTGGTTTTGGTTTTGCTTCTGTTAATATTTTGATTTTCTATCGTCCCTTCCTCACGAGATTTGGTATCCTTGCATTTATTCGGAAATATTTCATTAAGATGTAATTTAGACCAGTTGGCCTGTTCATGGAACACAGCTGTTCTGGAAACTATAAATTTATTATTATTATCAATGAATCTGTACCCTTTGGTGCCAGTTTCATATCCCATAAATCTTAATCTTCTGGATACGTTTTCTCCCTTTCTCCTCAATTGTTTGGGTATGTGTACGTCTGCAGTGACCCCAAATATGTGCATGTGTGCTAATTTTGGTTTCCTATTATACATCACCTCATATGGTGTCTTATTCACAATACTGGACCAGGTTCTATTTTGAGTGTAATTTGAATAATGTAGGGCTTCTGACCAAAATTGTTTGCCTAAACCAGCATCCTCTAATGTGCATCTAATCATGGTTTGTAATGTGGAATTCTTTCTCTCTGCAATCCCGTTTTGGAACGCAGAAAATGGACTAGATGTGTAATGTAACATTCCTCTATCCTTTAACCATTGGGAGAATTCCTTAGACATGAATTCACATCCCCTATCTGTCATAATTTGTTTTATTCTGATATTATGTTGTGTTTCTATGCGTTTATAAAATTCCTTAAATTTTTGAAAGGTTTCATCCTTGTGTTTTAATGTGTAAACAAAACCATAGCGACTATAATCGTCTACTATTGTTAGGAAGTAACGTTTTCTATAAGTGATTGATGGAGTTAATGGACCAACTAAGTCCATGTGTACTAAGTCAAAAATTTTGTTAGTTGATCTGGTGGATTTTTTTGGCCTGGGACTAGTTTTTAATTTAGTAGATTTACATACTGAGCATTCCAAATAATTTTCACAATTTTTTATTTTGACACCTTCAGCGTGTTCAATCATTTTTTGTACTACAGGAAAACTTGCATGTCCTAACTTCCTATGTAAGATATGAGCACACTCGTCATGTATTGGTTTACCTATTTTTGGTTTCTTCTCATTGTGTGTATCTGTGTGACCATGAGATATTTTACATTCATTATTGTCACTGTTACTAATATTTTCATCATCTGCCTCAATGCAATCTTCCATATTTGAATCAATGTTATGTAACCATCTTTCTTTTGTTATCAGATAGGGTAGGCCTCCTTTAATCATCACAGTGCCTACATTAGTTTTATTCTTCTCTAAAGTTGCTTTTCCCTTTGAGAAAACTATATTGATGTCAGAATCTCTGCTTAATTTTATGACACTTAGTATGTTATGAGGTATTTCTGGTATTAACAATACCCCCTCTATTTTTCCTATACCAGGCAAGGTCACATTCCCTCTGCCTAGTACTTGAACTTTTTCTTGGTTAGCTACTTTTATTACAAACTTATCTTCTGTAAATGAAGACAATATATTTTTGTTATTAGTGGTGTGATTAGTTGCTCCAGAATCAATAAGCCAATTATTGTTCTCATTTGGTTGCGTTTTGGTGCTATCTTGTTTATTTAGTCCATTCAGTGAACCAGATTTTCTCTCTTTTGAATTTTCTCTGCCCCCTCTATTTTCTCTGTAATTTGGTGGGCTTCTATATTTATGTCTGTCTGTGGAAGACTGTCTATAATTGTATTTATTCCTATATTCTGACCTATGTCTTTCTTTTGAGATTTTGGGGCAATCTCTTCTATTGTGTTCTCTGGACCCACAATTGTGGCATTTAAAGGTTTCATTATATTTTTCTTGGAAAGCTACCTTCCTAAAAGGTTTGTGTTCTGTGTGATTGCTATAACGATTTTTTCTTGAATTGTCTTCTGCTATCAATTTGTTAGATAGACTTTCTATTGACAAATATCCTAGATTGATGGTGTCTAAGTGTGACATAAAACTATCCCATGATGAATCAAGTGAGTTGATAATAACACTTTTCATTGTTTGATCTGAAATCACTTCCCCCCTCAAATGCAGCTCAGCTCTTATTTTGTTTAAAGATATTAAATGCTCACTTATGGAAACCCCTGGTTTTACTCTGGAAGAAAAGAAGTCCTTAGACATTCTTGTGGTGGTAGCTACACTATCGCTGTGAAACAAATTAAACATGCATTGAATTATTTCTGAAACAGTTAGGTTTGGTTTGATGCTATGATACATTGCAGGAGACACGCTAGATATTATTAGGAAAAATGCCTTATGGTGTAAACAATCTATTTTTAAAGTCCAAGGTCTTCTTGGGGGACTAGTGATAAAGAATAGTAAATTTTCTTTCATAAATACAACCTGGAGCTGTTGATACCATTCTTGTAAATTAATGCCATCAACTCTAAGTTTTGGGAAGTCACTGGGTAAGTTACCCACATTATTTTGTCCATTACTTACAACCTGAGGCAGTCCGTGGTCTCGCAAGTGTAGAAAATTGCAAAACGGCATGGGAATGCTCGCAACGAGTCTGCGCGGTTCTCTGGCCAGTTCAAGTCTTTCCGGACCGTCTACGTAGTTTCGCACATGCGCGTTGTTCATTTCTTCTTTGACGTCGTCGTGGAAGGTTCTCTCCATTGCAGCTTGCTCGCTCCGTTCCTCTTCAGACGAGTCGGTCTCTGGCTCGGTCTTAGGAGTTCTGATGGCGGCGGCTGTTCTTTTCTTTCTTTTGGGTGCGTTGGCACTTGCTTCGGTCTGCGGTGTAGGGCGGAATCGACATGGCTCTCTGGGCTCGGGCGTCGTCGTTCTCGAAGTCAGGATGGGAGCGTGCAGGTCTTGAAGCATCGGCTTGTTCGCTTGCTTCTTCGTTGGCGCTTTGGAAATTTTTAATTTTGGCCCGAATGCGGCAAAAAGCTTCTTCATTGCTGACTTTACTTGGGATTTCGTTAAGTCGTTTTCATTTTCTGATTCTGGCTCTTCCGAAGAGTTTGAATCCTCCTTTTCACTTTCGTTGTCTGATAACGTTTTTGGCGCCAGAAATTTTGAACTGAGCATTTTGATTGGCTCTGCTTCGCTCACTTTGGAGGCTTGTTGAAACCAAGATGGCTGCCATTCAAAATTTCGCGCGGGATCACATCTTTTCTTTTTCATAACGACTTTCTCTGTAGTCACATCACTCACAGTTTTTTGGTCTTTGGGTTTCTCTTTAGCGATGTTTTTCTCTCTCGCTGCTCCGCTGTTCTTCAGCATTTCTTGGAGGTTCGCGATGAGGCTTTCATCGTTCTTCTGGCTTTTTAAAATCTTTAGTATCTCTGACCTGAGTTCGTTATTTTCTATTTCGATTTCTTCCTGGCCATCATTTTCATTTATTAGTTCTTCTTCTTCAGTGGTGTATTCTTCGGATCCTCTCGAAATCGCGTTTGTGGATTCGTTGATTATTTCTTGTTCAGTTTCTATTTCTTTGCTGTAGGCCCTGGTGTTGGGCCTATCTTTCTTAGACATTTTTAGTTATTTATTGAGTCAATTAACCATCCTCTGCTACCAGTTTGTTGCAATATTTTTAGGATCAGACTCAATAATAATATTTAGAGTTAGAGATTCAAATATATTTCTCTTTAATTATAGTAGGCATTCTATATTCACTGAATATTCACAGATAGAAGCAAGGAAAATGGCGAAGGTGGCTCCTTATATATACAAAGGGTGGAGCCAAGAGTAGGAGTGGTGAATTATGAATACATTAAGAAACAAAGAATAAGTTAACCCCTGATATCCCATATATACATTATTTACACATTAGGGAATAAGGCATTTACATCTGACAGTTTATCTATGACATGGAAGGCTTGCTGTGAGACCAAGTCCTCAGCCAATGGTTAACTGGAGTGCCTTTGTGCCTTATTATCTTCATGAACAAGCCTTAGACCTTCTAATGTTTATTTCCATGCTGCGTAAGTAGGGCAGGCAGACAAGAATGAAAAGATTGGAAGTGTTCATTCATACATCTGGGAAATAGCATTGTTGTGGTTTAATTATCTAACGGAAGCTGGTTTGAGGTTTTTGTGTTTGCTTTTTAAATAATAATTATACCACTGAGTTAAAAATATGGAATGGAAACACCCTAAGATTTTCATTAAGAGAAAAAAGAGAAAACCAGGGAGAGAGAGAGAGAGAGAGAGAGAGAGAGAGAGAGAGAGAGAGAGAGAGAGAGAGAGCGAGAGAGAGGCAGGCAGACAGACAGACAGACAGACAGACAGACACACACACACACACACACACACACACACACACACACACACAGAAATACATTGTTTTGGACCGAAAAGCACAAAAATATATACTTTCAATGCAATTAATTGTTCTGAAAATGTATCATATGGTAACAATTCATACGTACTAGCTGTTGTTAAATATTTTTCTCTGTAAATTTACTCATGCTATCAGAATTTTATTAAAAAGGTTTTGTGTTGATGGTGATGTTTAAAAAAAACCCAAATTCTATGTTCTAAGATCATATATACAGACTCTCAGATCAAAACCAAACTCCATTAATTTAAGAATAGACCTTGTATATAAACTCATAGGTCAACATCGCCCTCTCCTGGTAGAACTTTGCAAAAGGCTTTACGTTTAAGATTGCTAAAACAGGTAAAAAATGTTTAAGGAGTTTAATCAGAAATAAGAATTAAGCTCCATTCCATAGTGTACAATATCCTTCCCCCAGGAGTGGGGAGGGAATGGGGATTTTGCAGTATCCTTCCTCTGCCATGCCCACCAAGTGAATGTATATTCATAAATAAATCATATGGTACACTATGAAATTGGTTTTTGAATTGAAATGTTTTAAATTATGGGCCAAACTTTATTTAATTATTTTAAATCTATTTTAACTTTTGTGTACAAATGTTTTACTTTGGCTGTTCACCGCCCAAATGTTTTACTTTGGCTGTTCACCGCCCTGAGTCCGAAAGGAGAAGGGCGGTATAGAAATCTGAAAAATAAATAAATAAATAATAAATATACCATATACATTTATTTATGAATATAATTTATGAGATTATGAATATACATGCTGAGAACTATGCTGAAGGATGAAATCTTACTGAATTTTTTCATCAAAGAATAAAAGTAGCACCGGACTCAAATTTTTACTGTGCTATCTACAACACCTCTTCTACCAGTCCCTTGATGAAAATCGAGTCCAAACTAATGTTCACTCATGTAAAGAAAAAACTTTGAACTTTTGGAAAGAACTGTGGGAAAACCCAGTGGAACACAACAAAACTGCCCCCTGGATCAAAGATATTCAACAACAAACAACACGAAACAAAATGGACAATATTGTAATAACAACTGACATGGTTGCTAAACAAGCAAAAAAGGTCAAGAACTGGAGTGCACCTGGCCTGAAGGAACTGCATGGATACTGGCTAAAACACCTGAGCAGCCTCCATCATCGCATGGCCATTCAATTTAATCATATGCTTCAAAATGCAACAAGCAAAGAACGGTTAGCAGCTAGTCGAACATACTTGATAATGAAAGACCCAGAAAAGGGCACAGAACCAAGCAACTATCGCCCAATTACTCGTCTGCCAACAACATTCAAACTTTTTACAAGAATACTCGCAAATTCAGTATTCAATCATCTGATGGAAAACAGTTTGTATCCAGTTGAACAAAAAGGAAATTATAAAAAATCAAGAGGAACAAAAGATCAGCTGCTCATTGACAAAATGGTACTAAAAAATGTAAAACGAAGAAAAACAAATTTAAATATGGCGTGGATCGATTACAAGAAGGCATTTGACTACCCCACAGCTGGATTAATGTCTGTCTGGAAAACTTTGGAATCAGCAAAAATATTTGTACATTTTTGAAAGCAAATATATAAAAATGGAAAACAGTTCTAACAGCAAATGGGGAGAACATTGGTAAAGTAAACATCAGGAATCTTCCAAGGGGACTCACTTTCACCACTACCTGTTCAACATTGCATTAATTCCACTGACAATAACCCTACAAAACACAAAACTAGGCTATCAAATCTCAAGCAAACATGTCAAGATAAACCATCTACTATACATTGATGACTTAAAAATGTATGCAAAAAGCCTCTGATTGACTGGTGCTAATGGCTGATACAGGTACGAGTTAATTTCTTTTGAACATTTTTAAATGTTCAGTTGACTGAGTTTCATGTTTAATGAATAAAGGAATATTATTATTATTATTATTATTAATCTCTTTTATTCATTAAACATGAAACTCAGTCAACTGAACATTTAAAAATGTGTCACAAATACCATTGACTGGTGCTAATGGTTGATACGGGTTGCTGACAGTGTCCTAGATATCAACCAAGTATCTTCTTAAAATATATGATGTTCTGAGTAGCACAGTTTTTTGCAGTTCCGCTGGTGTTATTTCAGGAAGCTGCAATTTCTTGATGTATCTTATAAAATTCTTGGATGTGGTACCAAGTGCCCCGATGACAATGGGTATCACTGTTACATGTTTCATCCATAACCGTTTAGTTTCGATGCCCAGGTCACAATAGTTCATGAGTTTTTCCAGTTCTTTTTCTTCAACTGTGGCATCTCCTGATACAGCAATATCAATAAACTGTACACTTCAGCCTCAACAACCTGGCGTGTTGTGTTCCAAATGATGATCTGTCTATATTCGAAAATCCCACAAGATCTTCACCATCTCAGTTTCCACAACTTTTTCCAGTTTTATGTTCCCATGATTTTTCGAATACAGATAGGGCATATTTTTTACATAATGACCAGTGAATTAATTTAGTAACTCGATCACACCTAGCTTTGTAATCAGTTTGTGCAATTTTGCTTCTGCGATTATGATTGATTATGGTTATGGTTATGGTTATGACTATTTTGCAAAGTCTTCCCCTCAATTTTTCCATTTAGAAAAGTGCTGTTAATTAATTAAATAGTATATTATTAATATTAATTCATATTATTAACTGAAACGTTGTCATTCTGATGCTGCCACAAAGAAGAGAGGGTCAACCTATTTTTCAAAGCACCAGAAGGCAAAATATGAAACAATGGGTAGGAACTAATCAAGGAGAGAAACAACCTAGGGGGAACTTAGGGGAATTTTCCTAGCAATTAACCAGTGGAATGACTTGCCTTCAGAAGCTGGGGGTGTCCCATCCCTGAAGACTTTTAAGATGAAACTGGAGAGCCACTTGTCCAGAATGATATAGGTTCTCTTGCTTGAGTAGGGGGTTGGACTAGAAGACCTCCAAAGTCCCTTCCAACTCTGTTATTCTGATAGCAGCAAGGGAAGTGTTTGGGGAAAGAAAAAATCCCTCATTCATATCTTGAGATATCCCAAATTACTCACATAAGCTGTTAACTTGCCTTTAAAATGTCACTTGTGAAATGTCCTAAGGCCTCTGAATAGAGGTGAGCAATAATGAATTATTGATTGGTTATATAATACAGCAATAAAAATGAATTGCATGAAAAATATAGCTGAGTTATCAAAATACAAAGTTGCTGATCTGGAGGAATTTTATCTTCTTTTTCTTCTCCATCCTTGGTTGGCATCAGCTAGTGGCTTCTGTTTTCAAATATGTTTGCAAGTTTTTCAATACTTAAAGAAGTAAAGTAGTTTGCACTCTTTCACCGAAAAGAATAATAAAGTGAAATAGTCATTCTTAAATTTCTTCAGGGTTGAATTGTCCTGTTAAAAATGGTAGGATGAATCAGACACATATCTCAGATTTATTCCTGCCGATGACTTTATTTTAAATATAACTCTCTTTACATGCCGGTGAGATCTTTAATTTATGTTGAGGTCACTTATATATTTAAATTCATGCTTCTTAATGGCAAACAAATCTTATATAAATTGAGTAAGCCAGTATGTTCCAGTGATTAAAGTGCTGGATTAGGAAAACTTGAGTTCCAGCCCTGCTTTAGGAATAAAATCAGTGGTGAAATCTAATTTTTTTTACTACCGGTTCTGTGGGCGTGGCTTGGTGGGCATGGCTTGGTGGGCATGGCAGGGGAAGGATACTGCAAAATGTCCGTTCCCATCCCACTCCTGGGGGAAGGATATTGCAAAATCTCCATTCCCACTCCACTCTGGAGCCAGCCAAGGTGGTATTTGCTGGTTCTCCGAACTACTCAAAATTTCTGCTACTGGTTCTCCGAACTGCTCAAAATTTCTGCTACCAGTTCTGCAGAACCTGTCAGAACCTGCTGGATTTCACCCCTGAATGAAATCTAGCAGAATGACCATCCTTAACCCAGGAAGAAGACAATGGCAAACCACTTCTGAAAATACTGTAAAGAAAACTACATAAATTTGCCCACTAGGATTAAACTTAAATGTGTACTAAAGTGCATAAATATATCCACTCTGGATCACAGTCTGATGAAAAATATTTCAGATAACAACTTTGTCTTTCTCTTGGTATCATTTGCTGTATCTAACTATTCAATTACAAATGGATTGGGTCTCTGTTCTTTTATTTGGCTAGAATATTGAACTTTTTAATCACATGTGACTACATTAGCTCTATCCTACAGAGAGGTGAAATACTGAGATAACCAGAAGCATGTTAGCACTAATAATGGTATCAGTGAGTATTCTTTATCATGGACCTCTAGTTGCCTTTTCATTCATTCAATAACTCATCCATCCATCCATCCATCCATCCATCCATCCATCCATCCATCCATCCATCCAGTACATGACTCTGTAGTGCCACCACTTGTCTTAGTGGCAGTACCCTCTGATATTCAGCAATTTTCTAAGTTGAGATAAGTTTAGTTGAATCCTCCAAACTGACTTCCTACTTTGTATAGCAGGTCTTTGTGACAGCAAAGTCTTTAGAAATAGGAATGTCCAAAGGAGAAAAGAAAAAGAATGCCATTAAACGTAAGTCAATGAACTGTATGGCTTCATAATGGTGAAAGGCGCAAACTAAGGAACGAAGAAAAATGAAGACCTTTAGTGTTTTTTTTCTGGAGAAAGCAGGGTGAATGGCAGAATCAAAAGACTTTCCTTACTTGCACTTAATTGCAGCACAAACATCACCTTGCAATTTCATTTTGTGCCCTATCCTGATGACACTGATTTCATGTGGTCTCCAGCTGAGATCAGAGGCAGCATTAATTGTCCTTAGCTGTTTCAGGTTTAATTTAGTGCTTTCCTGTTAAGCCATCAAAAGTTTTCACTGATTGATTGCTCAAATATTTGAGCATATTTGACGTGCTCAAATAACTCTTAGGAATTGAGAATGTTATACAATAACTGCTGTTAGAAATATAGAATATAGAAATAAAATTATTATTATTGTTGTTGTTGTTGTTGTTGTTGTTGTTAGCCATTTGTACCATCCTATGTGGTCATTATGGTTTGGTCAACAGGTCCAGTTCTTTCAAACTGAGTTTTCTTTATGCATCCGTTAGCTCTCTGAGATGATCCTTGGCTGTAATAACTGTGTCCAAAAGTAATCTGACTATGGACACCTTTTTAGTGTGGCCACATGAAACACTTATGCAGAACCAAAATGAGTTTGGCAGATGACCCAACTGTTGGTTTAAACACCTGTCAAACGTGTGTCCTTCTTATTAAGGAAACTGATGACAGGATTGTTTTCTGCAACTCAAAAGCTGGTAGATATCATTTTAATTGGCCTCAAGGAACAACAAATAGAGGAACCAAGGAACTTGATTGTTATCTTTGCTCTTTATGCCTCTAGTGCTTAATGTGATAAAAGATGGAAGGCGTAATAGTTTTGGAGCCATTTTCCAAGTTAACTCTTTGTAATTATCAGGTTTTTGAATTAAGGAGATGACTGCCTTTGAGCCTTAGCTGAACCACAAACTGAAAGCTGAGGACCTAGGATGAAGAGATAGACAGCTGTTTCCCCAGTATTTACTAAATGCATATGCATTGCATATGTAATGAGCCTCGGTGGTGCAGAGGTTAGAGTGCAGTACTGCAGGCTACTTCGGCTGCCTGTCAGCTGCCTGCAACTTGGCAGTTCAAATCCCACCAGGCTCAAGGTTGACTCAGGCTTCCATCCATCCGAGGTCGGTAAAATGAGGACCCAGATTGTTGGGGGCAAGATGCTGACTTTGTAAACCGCTTAGAGACGGCTGTAAAGCACTGTAGAGAAGCATATAAGTCTAAATGCTATTGCTAGAGTGCTATTATTTTATTTTATTTATTTGTCAAGTACGTATTAGATAATATATACAAGTATAAGCATGAATTGCTGTTGTGAATTGCAATTGCTCTTGTATTCTTTATTGAGGTCCACACTAACAATGATAACACAAGGCAAATAGACATTGTTTTTGATTAATGCTTTTGTTAGGTTAAAGAAGCATTGGGTTATTAAGGCAAGAGTCAACATTACACTTTGTGTATTGCGATCTTCATTGAAGTGGCTATTGAAAGGGGTTGATGTCCTACAGCTCCTACCGCACAAACAGATTTAAGTTATCTTGAATGTCTCCTATGTAAAATAAATAAAAGTATGGCCAGGGGTGGGTTCTAAAATTTTTACTACCGGTTCTGTGGGCGTGGCTTATTTTGTGGGTGTGGCTTGACGGTCATGTGACAATTACTTAGGATTTAGTAGAGGTACTGGTCTACCAGGCTTTTAACTCCTTGCAGAGCTGTACCGGTCTACCCATTTATTTTTGTAGGCACTGGTCTACTCATGTATTTTTGCAGGCACTGGCCTACCCATTTATTTTTGCAGGCACTGGTCTACCCCTTTGTTTTCTTTTAACACTGATCAGCTGTTAAACGGCCCTTTGAAGCCCCGTGGCAAGAATTTTCCCTCTAGCCATCAGCTGGGACTCAGGAGGCAGCAATAGATTGGGGGTGGAGCCAAATAAAAGTAAGAATAACGCGGGGGGTGGGTGGGTGGAGGGGCGGGAGGGTTCGGTGATGTCATATCATCACCGCTACCGGCTCGGCGGAACCGGGCGGATCCGGGAGGAACCCACCACTGAGTATAGCCCAAAGTACATTATTGTACTTTGCTTCTTTCCCTTAGTTAGTTAGCTTTAGTTAGTTAGCCTTCTTTCCTTTAATACTAATGCTATATAATTCATGTTAAGTTTGTATACCCAGTCAAAACTGTACTTGGGAAAATATCATTAATCTAAAAATAATTTTGCAGACATCTTGGTAGAAGAACTGGACTTTGGTGGGTGGGGTGGGGAAACAGCAGCTCCTTTTTTCTTCTTCCAAATCTTTCAGCAAATAATATTTCCATGCAAATAGAAACCAGTCCTTTTGTCCCCCAAATGTTTGCATGTTTTCTGTTTCAGGAGCAAAAGTTGCATTTTTTCCCCTCTTCCCTCTTTTATGTTCATTTTTACACTCTGTCAACAAAACTAATCAAGACTAATAGCGACCTAGTAAAATTTGCTTTTTTAGCCGAAGCAAAAAGCAAAAAAACTTACAACTCTGTGCTGAATTCTCACTTCTTCAATTCTAAATTTAATAAAAAATTTATTGGTCTTCTGTTTCCTTCTATACATATTTCCTTTGGCTTAAGGCTGATTAATAGGTCAGTCTTCATATACCCATGGACATGTAGTGAACTAGCTATGGAGAAAGAATCCTGATTCTAAAGAGGACAGAGAAAGACAAAGAGATGTTTATGGGGGAAGATGAGAGAAAAGGCAGCTGAAATCTAACTTTCAGCAAGATAAGAGAATTTATTTATTTATTTATTTGATTATTTATTTATTTATTTATTTATTTATTATTAATTAATTATATTTATATACCTCCCTTCTCCCGAAGGACTCAGGGCGGTGAACAGCCATGATCAAATACATAAATATAAAAATTAAAAACAATTTAAAACCAGATTAAATACTTTGTCCCACAATTAAAAACATCCCATTAAAATCCAATTTAAAATTTAAAACCATTAAAAATTAGGCTAGCCCTGTTTGCTGGAATAACAAAGTCTTCAGGGCACAGTGGAAGGTGCACAAGTCCGGGATCCTCCATACCTCTGGGGACAGCTTGTTCCAGAGGGCAGGAGCCCCCACTGAGAAGGGTCTCCCCCGGAGGGTCACCGGTCGACATTGTCTGGCCGATGGCACCCCGAGGAGCCCTGCCCTGTGGGAGCCTACTGGCTGGTGGGAGGCTGTCAGTAGCAGAAGGCGGTCCTGTAAGTATCCAGGTTTTAAGCCATGGAGCGCTTTAAAAATGTTAATCAACACCTTGAATCACACCCGGAAGACCACTGGGAGCCAGTGCAGCTCGCGCAGGAGAGGAGTTACATGGGAGCGCCCCACCGCTCCCATAATCACCCGCGTGGCCGCATTTTGAACCAGCTGGAGCCTCCGGATGCTCTTCAAGGGGAGCCCTGTCAGATGTAAATGCCTTATTCTCCAATGTGTAAATAATGTATATATGGAACATCAGAGGTTAACTTATTCTTTGGACTTTAATGTATTCATAACTTACCACTCCCATTCCTAGCTCCACCCCTTGTATATATAAGGAGCCACCCTCACCATTCTCGTCGCTTCTACCTTGAATATTCAGTGAATATAGAATGCCTATCATAATTAAAAAGAAATATATTTAAAGCTTTAACTTCTATTATCTTTATTGAGTCTGATCCTGAAAATATTGCAACAAGCTGGTAGCAGAGGATGGTTAATTGACTCAATAAGTAATTAAAAATGTCCAAGAAAGATAGGCCCAACACCAGGGCCTACAGCAAAGAAATAGAAACTGATCAAGAGATGATCAACGAATCCACCAATGCGATTTCGAGAGAATCCGAAGAATACACCACTGAAGAAGAAGAACTAATGAGTGAAAATAATGACCAGAAAGAAATCGAAATAGAAAATAACGAACTCAGGTCAGAGATATTAAAGATACTAAAAAGCCAAAAGAATGATGAAAGTCTCATCGCGGACCTCCAGGAGATGCTGAAGAACAGCGGAGCAGCGAGAGAGAAAAACGTCATTAAAGAAAAACCCAAAGATCAAAAAATCGTAAGTGAGATGACTACTGAGAAAATAGTTGTTAAAAAGAAAAGATGTGATCCCGCGCGAAATTTTGAATGGCAGCCATCTTGGTTTCAACGAACTTCAAAAGAGAATGGAGCAGAGCCAATCAAAACGCTCAGTTCAAAATTTCTGGCGCGAAAAACACTATCAGACGAAGAAAGTGAGAAAGAAGTCTCAAACTCTTCAGATGATCCAAAATCAGAAAGTGAAGACGATTTAACAAAATCTCAAGTAAAATCAGCAATGAAAACGCTTTTTGCTGCTTTTGGGCCAAGACTGAAAATTACCAAGACATCTACGAAGAAGCAAGAAATCAAACCGGCGACTCAAGACCTGCACGCTCCCATCCTGACTTCGAAAGCGACGACGCCCGAGCCCAGAGAGCCATGCCGATTTCGCCCTACACCACAGACAAAATCGAATACCAACGCACACAAAAAGAAGAAAAGAACCGTCACCACCACCAGAACCCCAAAAACCGAGCCAGAGACCGACTCATCTGAGGAGGAGCGGATCGAGAGAGCTGAAAGGGATAGAACCTTCCACGACGCCACCAAAGAAGAAATGAACAACGCGCATGTGCGAAACTACGTAGACGACCCAGAAGGACTTGAACTGGCCAGA
Organism: Pantherophis guttatus; assembly: GCF_059756535.1. Lineage (NCBI taxonomy): Eukaryota > Metazoa > Chordata > Lepidosauria > Squamata > Colubridae > Pantherophis > Pantherophis guttatus. The sequence continues at coordinate 112,262,683 of NC_142067.1, read as the reverse complement.
GAACCGCGCAGACTCATTGCAAGCATCCCAATGCCGTTCTGTAATTTCCTGCACTTGAGAGATCACGGACTGCCCCAGGTTGTAAGTAATGGACAGAATAATGTAGGTAACTTACCCAGTGACTTCCCAAAACTTAGAATTGATGGCATTAATTTACAAGAGTGGTATCAACAGCTTCAGGTTATTTTCATGAAAGAAAATTTACTATTCTTTATAACTAGCCCTCCAAGAAGACCTTGGACTTTAAAAATAGATTGTTTACATCATAGAGCATTTTTCATAATAATATCTAGCGTGTCTCCTGCAATGTATCATAGCATCAAACCAAACCTAACTGTATCAGAAATAATTCAATGCATGTTTAATCTATTTCACAGCGATAGCGTAGCTACAACCACAAGAATGTCTAAGGATTTCTTTTCCTCTAGAGTAAAACCAGGGGTTTCTATAAGTGAGCATTTGATAAATCTAAACAAAATAAGAGCTGAGCTACAATTGAGGGGGGAAGTGATTTCAGATCAAACAATGAAAAGTGTTATTATCAATTCACTTGATCCATCATGGGATAGCTTTATGTCACACTTAGATACCATTAATTTGGGATATTTATCCATAGAAAGTCTATCTAACAAATTGATAGCAGAAGACAATTCAAGAAAAAATCGATCCAGTAACCAAACAGACCACAAACCTTTTAGGAAAGTAGTCTTTCAAGATAAACATAATGAGGCCTTTAGATGCTACAATTGTGGATCCAGGGAACATAGTAGAAGAGACTGCCCCAAAGTCTCAAGAGAGAGACATAGACCAGAATATAGGAGCAAATATAATTACAGACAATCTTCCACAGATAGACACAAATATAGAAGCCCACCAAATTACAGAGAAGGTAGAGGGGGTAGAGAAAATTCAAAAGAGAGGAAATCTGGGTCACTGAATGGGCTAAATAAACAAGACAGCACCAGAACACAGCAGGATGAGAATAACAATTGGCTTATTGATTCTGGTGCAACAAATCACACCACCAACAACAAAAGTATATTATCTTCATTTATAGAAGATAAGTTTGTGATAAAGGTAGCTAATCAAGAAAAGGTTCAAGTACTAGGCAAAGGAAATGTGACCTTGCCTGGTCTAGGGAAAATAGAGGGGGTATTATTAATCCCAGAAATACCTCACAACATACTAAGTGCCATAAAATTAAGCAGAGAATCTGATATCAATATAGTTTTCTCAAAGGGGAAAGCAACTATAGAAAAGAACAAAACAAATGTAGGTACTGTAATGATAAAAGGAGGTCTACCCTATCTGATAACTAAAGAAAGATGTTTACATAACATTGATTCAAATATGGAAGATTGTATTGAAGCAGATGATGAAAATGTCAGTAACAGTGACAATGATGAGTGTAGAATAACTCATGATCACAAAAATACATACAAAGAAAAGAAACCAAAAATAGGTAAACCAATTCATGATGAGTGTGCTCACATCTTACACAGGAAGTTAGGACATGCAAGCTTTCCTGTAGTACAAAAAATGACTGAACACGCAGAAGGTGTCAAAATAAAAAATTGTGAAAATTATTTGGAATGCTCAGTATGTAAGTCCACCAAACTAAAAACCAGTCCCAGACCAAAAAAATCTAACAGATCAACTAACAATATTTTTGATTTGGTACATATGGACTTAGTTGGTCCATTAAGTCCCTCAATTACCTATAGAAAACGTTACTTCCTAACTATAGTGGATGACTACAGCCGATATGGTTTTGTTTACACATTAAAGCACAAGGATGAAACATTTCAGAAATTTAAGGAATTCTACAAACGTATAGAAACACAACATAATATCAGAATAAAGCAAATTATGACAGATAGGGGATGTGAGTTCATGTCTAAAGAATTCTCCCAATGGTTAAAGGATAGAGGAATGTTACATTTCACGTCCAATCCTTTTTCTGCATTTCAAAATGGAGTTGCAGAGAGGAAAAATTCCACACTACAAACCATGATTAGGTGCACATTAGAGGATGCTGGTTTAGGCAAACAATTTTGGTCAGAGGCATTACATTATTCGAATTACACTCAAAATAGAACCTGGTCCAGTATTGTGAATAAGACACCATATGAGGTGATGTACAATAGAAAACCCAAATTATCACACATGCACATATTTGGAGTCACTGCAGACGTACACATACCTAAACAATTGAGGAGAAAGGGAGAAAACGTATCCAGGAGATTAAGATTCATGGGATACGAAACTGGAACCAAAGGGTACAGATTTATTGATAGTAATAACAAATTTATAGTATCCAGAACAGCTGTGTTCCATGAACAGGCCAATTGGTCAAAATTGCACCTTAATGAAATATTTCCTAATAAATGTAAAGATACGATATCTTGCGAGGAAGGAACAACAGAAAATCAAAATATTAACAAAAGTAAGAACAAAACCAAAACTTGGACTAATAGTCAGCATAAAATAAAGACAGACACATTAACAAAAAAGGAAGCTAGATATTTGCATGATAACCATAGCAAGCCTGAAAGAACTATTAGAAACAATAGAAACCAAATACCAAATAAATACAAAGATTACATAATGCATATGAATGGAGAACAAATAACACCTAATACATATGAAGAAGTATTGAAACTTCCACATGAAGAAAGAGAAAAATGGGAACTAGCTATGGAAAAAGAGATGGAAAGTTTACAAGGATTAAATGTATTCACACCTGCGATCGCACCTAAGGATAAAACAATTATAGGTACCAGGTGGATTTATAAAATTAAGAACTTAGAAGGAGGCAATACCTTATACAAGGCTAGACTAGTTGCACAAGGCTATGCACAAAAATATCCAGAAGACTATACTGATACATATTCACCCACAGTGAGAACAGAGAGTGTCAAAACAGCCCTTGTAGTAGCATCTGCACTCAATCTGGACGTATTCCAATATGACATACAGACCGCATACTTACATGCAAAATTAGATAAGGAAATATATGTAAGAGCACCACACAGTCAATACACTTATAAGAACGAAATTTGGTTATTAAATAAGAGTCTGTACGGATTAAAGCAATCCGGCAAAAGATGGTACGATTGCTTGGTAAAAGTACTTAAGACCATGGATTTCAGCGCCACCACTGCTGATAACTGTTTCTTTGTAAAAAAGAGTAATGATCATATTGAATTTGTATTAATTTACGTGGACGATATTTTATACATTGGAAAGCATAAAGAGAGCAGGGAAATCTTTGTAAATAAGTTAAATGAACACTTCTCACTGAAATCTCTGGGTAAAGTGAATAAATACCTTGGTGTGCAAATTAACAAAACTAAAAGGGGATTCAAACTTACACAGAAAGATAAAATCATCGAACTCCTAAACAAATGTAACTTAAATAATGCTAAAACCTGTGACACCCCTATGCAAACTGATTTTCTTAGAAACACTGATGAATCTTCCCCTGAGTTTAAAGACAACACATTTTACAGATCAGTTATAGGTTCACTCCTTTATATATCTAATTGGACTAGGCCAGATATTGCATTACCTCTCAATCTATTGTCAAGATATGTTAGTAAACCAACCTTGTATCATTGGGAAGCTGTCAAAAGAATTCTAAGATATCTGAAGGGTACATTAGATTTTTGTTTAATGTTGGAACCCAATAATGACAGAGAACCAAAAATTACTTGTTATGCTGATGCAGATTGGGCTGGTGATACATCATGCAGAAAGAGTACTTCTGGTTATGTTTTTCTATTGAATGATTGTCCAGTTTACTGGTATACTGGTAAACAAGAACTAGTAGCCACTTCTACTACAGAAGCGGAATATGTTTGTTTGTCCAAAGCTGCAAATAACCTTGTATGGTTCAATGATCTGATCACTGATGTTTGGAAGAAACCCACCTTACCATTTATTATGCATGAAGACAATAAAGCGGCCATTGAAATATCCAGATCCGATGCAATTGGACAAAGGTCCAGGCATATTGATATAAAGTTTAAGCATGTGAGACAACTGTCTCAAGACGGATTCATTAAAGCAATACATTGCGATACTTCTGAACAATTAGCTGACATATTAACAAAACCCTTACCTTCTAAACAACACAAATATTTAACTTCTAAATTATATGTATTATATTGTCCTGAATCAGAATGTAATTGGTGTTGTGTAACGAACCGGCATTTAGAGGGGGATTTGTCAGATGTAAATGCCTTATTCTCCAATGTGTAAATAATGTATATATGGAACATCAGAGGTTAACTTATTCTTTGGACTTTAATGTATTCATAACTTACCACTCCCATTCCTAGCTCCACCCCTTGTATATATAAGGAGCCACCCTCACCATTCTCGTCGCTTCTACCTTGAATATTCAGTGAATATAGAATGCCTATCATAATTAAAAAGAAATATATTTAAAGCTTTAACTTCTATTATCTTTATTGAGTCTGATCCTGAAAATATTGCAACAAGCCCCATATAGGGAGCATTGCAGTAGTCCAGTCAGGAAGTGACGAGGGCATGAGTGACCGTGCTCAGGGAGTCCCGATCCAGAAAGGGACGCAATTGATGTGGAGAACAAAAATTTATAGAATTTATATCACTGGTTCAATTCATTTTTTTTTTACTATTGGTTCTGTGGGCACGGCTTGCTGGGTGTGGTGTGGCTTGGTGGGCAAGGCTTGGTGGGCATGGCAAGGGAAGGATACTGTAAAATCTCCATTTCCATCCTGCTCCTGGGGCCAGCCAGAGGTGGTATTTGCCGGTATTTGCTGGTTCTACTCAAAATTTCCACTACCAGTTCTCCAGAACCTGTCAGAACCTGCTGAATTTCATCACTGGTCTATAGTTCTGATGTATGCGTGTATGTATGCATGTATGTATGTATTCAAATTATCTTCCATATGAAATTGTCAATGTGTGTTTCTGTTTTCAACTCTACTGAGCGAGTTTGTTGCTGCATGCTGTTGCATGTTCAGTGACAGGCTCAGTGAAGATTAACTGCCTTCCCAAATGATTTTAATCCCCTCCCAAATCATCTACAAAGGGGCATGCATAGTTTATTTGGAAGCCCATTCTTTAGAAAAATAGGAGGGGAAAAGGATCCTGTTTTTATGACATAAGAATAGGGAGGAAGGACAAGAGACATATTTGCTTCAATTCTCCTACGTAATGTACTTTGAAATGATTGGTCATTTTACATCAGTCTTTTTGGTTAAAAAGCGTACTGCAGCTTTGAGTTTGCTGACCTCTTGGAATGAATACAATATGAATGCAGTTTGGGACGCTGAATTTGCATGTTAGGCAGATGAAGTTAGACTTTTGTTCTTTCAGTTGAAGCAGTTATAGAGCTATGATTGTAGCCAGTGGCATTCAGGGTTTTTAGCCAAATACATAACAAAATTGCAGCTTGGAAAATGGCATATTTATCTTGAGGATTAAACTGAAAATGTTATGACCTACGAACTACTTCTAGTTTAAATATTTCTCACAGCAGAATAGAAGGAAACCTCCGCTCCCCATCTCCAGGGTTTGGGTTTGATCGATAGAAGAATCTGATGGACATTTATTGTTTGCACTGGATATGTCACAGCTAAGCTATGGTCAGTGTTTTCTTCCTCCATCAGCTCTAATTTTATCTTTGTACAAGTATATATAGATATCATTTTTCCCCTTGTGTGATATAAAACAAGAGTTTTCCAAAGTGCTGCCCATAAAGTGCTGATCTGAAACTTTCATAATTCCTATATAACATACTTTTTGCTGACCGGGAATTCTGAGTTTTATGGCTGTAAAACCAATCACAGCTATAGATTGACCCAAAACCTAATATAGTGGCCAATTATAGATACAGTCATCAGTTAGAGTGAACCACATGTTTACTCCCAAACCAAAGTATACTTCTGAAACAATAATCATTATCTTGTTTTTCATAGTCTAGTTGCTTTAACCATAGATTAACATGACAGATCATATATCACTGCAAATAAATCATGAATGAATGAATGAATTTGCCTTTCACAATTCTATACTTCCTTTATTTTATTTCCTACATACACCCAGAATACAGGATCCAGTTTTGATCACCACATTATAAAAAAGATGTTGAGATTCTGGAAAGAGTGCAGAGAAGAGCAACAAAGATGATTAGGGACCCGGAGGCTAAAACATATGAAGAACAGTTACAGGAATTGGGTCAGTGGTGGGTTGCCCCTGGTTTGGACCAGTTGGCAAGAACCAATATTAAAACCAGCAGGAGGCCCACCCACCGCCCCAGATGTCGTCATTGGCTATCTGTGCATGCACAGATCGCCGTTGTGAACCAGTAGTAAAGGTAAGTAGAACCCACCTCTGAATTGGGTATGTTTAGTCTAGCAAAAAGAAGGACTAGGGGTGACATGTTAGTATTCCAATATTTGAGAGGCTCCTGCAAGGATGAGGGGATCAAACTATTCAAACTTTATAGAATTGATTATTAGCTAAAGATAATATGGATGTCAACTCACAAAGCATCCCTGGCCTGCTCTCGAGTTGCCATAGGCCAGGAGGGATGGGAAACTGGCGAAACTGCACAGCAGCAAAAAACAGATGCACATTCCATGCTTATCTCCCTCAAGGCTATATCCCAGGGATACATGCAGCAGTCAAAGGGGAGTAACCACTACAACTGCAAAATTGCCCCGTTGGCGAATGTGATTGATGACATACCCTGGGGGGAGTGGGGAGACAAGGTCATAATTGGAGCGTAAATTACGTAGGGTCAGAGCTGGCTTTACTTGGGAGCATGCCAACATGAAGCTCCTAATAAATACCTGGATTTCTTTTAAAGCTTGGCTCAAGACTCATGATTTAATTAGGGCATCCTTTGGAACCCTGACAGCGGACACATATGATAAAACCTCTGCATAAATTTACAAATGAATCCAATGATGGTATTTGTTGAATGACCCACAGTAGATACAGATACTAATAGATATTATATCTCAGAACATGGCATTTTTAGGGACTGGGATGTAACTGGCTAAAATTTAATTGTGTACATTAATTAATTTTAGTTTTAATTATTGTTTTTAAACAATTATTCTAGAACTGAATGTTTTCACTGATTCAATTATTTTATTATTTGTCCATTGCATATTTTTTGGTGTACAATTTTAAGTTACCTCCAAAGATAGATTGATAGGTTGATAACAACTTTCCAGGATAAGCATGCTAATATTAATTAATTGTCCTATTTTCAGAGGGAAAAAAGGATTCCTAATATCGTAAAGGGCATGAAAATGTCTGTATTGAAAGTAACTACCTTTTATAGAGACAATAACAGGAACTCCTGTGATGGAGATTTCTTCAAAAGAGGAAACTTAGCCGCACCCAGTATTTATGTACATATTTGAAGAGTTACTCTGCTTTGTCTGCTAATTAATATCTTTATGCAACCATTATGTGTTACAGAATCTGCTTGACAGTTTAAAAGTTTCTACTTGATTGAGGAAGGATAATTGAGGAAGGAAAAGTGTTTGGAAAAATACTACATTTCATTTTCACATTCATTAATGCTACCATTGATAATTTGATCCATTATAATTTTTGATTTAATCTTTTTTCCAAGTTACTCTTTTTCCCCTTTTTTCGATCTTTATCCTTCAGTCTTTAGAGCACAAAGTAGTTACTGATTATTATTATATACATGACACTTATTAAGAATATCACCTAATTTCATGACATGAGTAATAGTGTCAAAAACGTAACCAGGCATCTGTTTGCATTTGCATTTGAACATCTTGTTTTACTTAAATATATTAAATTAAACTTATGTCCGCAGAATAGCTTTTAGATTTTGATGCAATTAGTTGCAGTTCACTATCTTAAAACCTTATATCTTCCAGTACAAAGAACAAACAAACAAAAAAAAAATTCAACAAATTTTTATGGACTATAAATCATCAAGTTTACTCATTTTTAAATAGTACATTCTGCCCTCTAGTGGAATGCACATATATTTTAAATCAAAAGCTATTTCACCTATTTTTTCCCAGAAGAAACCACATTTTTCTGCCTGTGGAAAAAAATAAAACGTTAGCATTCCTTTGTGAAAGATTGGTGCAATACTTGTTACTCTTTGAACATTTTTTCTCAATGAATTTGTGATATTCGGCAAGTCCTTGCTTCAGACAAACCAGCAATCAGTACACACGGACAGTGGTGAAATGTAAAATTTGTTACTACCAGTTCTGTGGGCGTGGCTTGGGGGGGGTAATGTGACTGGGTGGGCATGGCCAACTTTTTTTTTTAACTTTTAAAAGCATTTTTTTCTACAACCTCTTCGGCTGAAGAGGTTGTAGAAAAAATGCTTTTAAAAGCCTCTGACAATCCCAGCTGAGCCGTGCGATCATCAGAGGCTTTTTTTTTTTTTACTTTTAAAAGCATTTTTTTTGGCTGAAGAAAAAATGCTTTTAAAAGTAAAAAAAAAAGCCTCTGATGATCGCGCGGCTCAGCTGGGCATGAGGGGGAAGGATTTTTGCTACCGGTTTTCCGAACCACCCGCCACCATCACTACTGGATCAGGCGATCTGGTCCGAACTGGGAGCATTTCACCCCTGCGCACAGATAAATGTACCATGTTTAGATATCTTTCCACAAAGACAAAAAAATAAAATAAATAATAAATAATAATGCAATTTTGTTTCTGTTTATTTATTTTTTTAGACATACAACTTTGAAAATGCTAAATTTTCCTGAAATATTTGGAGGAGCATCTGGATATAAGTGAAGGTTCTGCTGCTTGCTGCAACATTCCTAAATTACAACTTCTCACTTGAATTTACAAATTACAATCACTGCTAGGTTCATATATAGAATATTTCTTTGACTGTGAAAACATGAAATATATGAAATATAAACATGTTACCGATTTTTTTTTTTTGTTCTAACTACATCAGTGCCATGCTACTATTGCACAAGTATTCTATTTATTGTCAAATTATAGCAGGAAGAAATATGAATTGGCATTTTAGGGATTTAATGATTTTTCCCTGAGAAATAGTTAGGATGAATAAGTCACTGTGCATCTGATAGAAAATACCATAAAAATAACAAGTTGTATTTAGTGCACATGTGCCCAAAATAAATATATATATTTCAATGCACACATAGATTTGACACAGTAAGTCATGTATATGTACTTGGTTTGCATATATATATATATATATATATATATATATATATATATATATATATATATATATATATATATATATATATATATATATATATATATATATATATATATATATATATATATATATATATAGTTGTAGCTAGAGCAAGCAGTAGGAACTAAAATAGATGTGGAAATAAAAATTTACTGTGTGTAGCAATGCAGAAACAATCATACAATTGTAAAGCCAGAATCTATTTTGTTCAGTAGCTGAATAAGTACGTGAACTGATATATAAGACCTAAGTTATTGTAACCCCATTAGATGGCACTGTTGGGTGGCATAATTACATTCTAGTACTGTACAGTGAGTTAAATTATGGGCAGTGAAGTATCAGGTATATGCCAATCTATCAATGAATTTATTCTGTTAAACAATCCCTACCCCACCCATTGCTTCTCCAAATCTTCTGCAGTTAATATAAGCAAAATATTAATATGTATTTGCTGATCTTTACTGATACAAAGGAGGCAACGTTGGATTAACTGGAAACTAATCATAGGCACTAGGTCTTAGCGTGCCTTAAAGGATTATACATATACACTTTCACAGCATTAGCCAATAGGAACAATAAGTTGCAGTTAGAATTTGATAAGGGGATAACAAAACAGTTTAGCAGAAGTTAGCCACTGAAATCTTACAAGGAATTCCACTAATGGATTGGGCAGGATTACAGATTGTGCTACAAGATTCGAGAGTTCATTTGCTTCTACCTAACGTTATAAGTAATCCGATACAACGGAGAGAGTAAATTTATTCCAGGTGCAGTTATACTGAGAAGATAATGCTTGTTCATTACCAACTTCATATTTGAATGGTCTATGGATAATAGAAAATCAAGCCATTCTGTCCCCGGAATTCAACACTTTCTTAATACAAAGTGGAACTTCAATCCAAAGTCATTCACTCTGGCAGTGGCAGATGATGAGACAGGAAAACGATCCCATCTGCTGGCTTCATCAGCTCAACTGAGAGTGTATCTGTTTTTATTAGTCAGGGCCCTTCATCAGCGGAGTTCTTCTATTATGTAAATTCATTAAAGCATCCACAGTTGAACAGGAGGCGGGATACTGAACTGTAAATGGAGGAGAGAGAGTACTATCGAATTCAAAGTCCATAGAGGAGGAGGAGTTGTTGTTGTTGTTGTTGTTGTTGTTGTTGTTGTTGTTATTATTATTATTATTATTATTATTATTATTATTATTATTGAGATTTATATGCCACCCTATCTCCAGCCGGACTCAGGGTGGCTCACAACAGTAAAAAAATCTAATGAAAAAGTTAAAAAGAAATTAAATCCAAATCTCATAATTTAGCAGTTAAAAGTACAATTAAGACTAACAAGTTAAAAATTAAATCCAATTTTCTTTTACTACCGGTTCTGTGGGTGTGGCATGGTGGGCGTGGTGTGGCTTGGTGGGCGTGGCTTGGTGGGCATGGCAGGGGAAGGATACTGCAAAATCTCCATTCCCACCCCACTCTGGGACCAGCTAGAGGTGGTATTTGCTGGTTCTCTGAACTGCTCAAAATTTATGCTACTGGTTCTCCAGAACCTGTCAGAACCTGCTGGATTTCATCCCTGCTATATAGGTTTGGGGAGCTCACAAGCTTACAGTGGAGGGCAGCAGTTCCCTTCTACTGAGCTTCCCATGTTGAATATGATTTGGAAGGTATAAGGCATGTTAAAGCATGATAAAGCAAGATAGTTCAGTGGTTAAAGATGCTGAGTTTGTCCCTTAGAAAACTGACAGCCTGAGTTTGAGACCCAAGCACCAGGCAGCGGGATGAGCTCCCATTCTTGCCCCAGCCCGTGCCCATCTAGTAGTTTGAAAACATGTGTAGGAAGTTAGCACACACCCCTTTCCTAGGAAAATGAGATATTTTGGGAAATATTAAAAGGGCAGAATATTTCCCCTAAAAGGGGGGCAGAAACTCACCCCCCCCTTTGTCAATGGGCCATTAAGGCCTGGGCCAGTCCATTCTACATAACAAAGATCTACCTCTTTCAAGCAGAGCCATAATAGGAATTGCCCAAAGCCCCTTCATTACATCATCACCCAGCAAGGCTCAACCAAGCTTGGGACTCAAGACGCAACCTATAGAGTTACCCCTGCATGGCCCCATGGGAGTCTGACAACCAATCAGAATACAAGCTCAAATTCAAAGCCCAACAGAGGGTATAAATATCTTTCTCACACACACCCATGTGTGTGTGAGAGAGATATTTTTTTGCCCGGGATCTCAATCCATATGATCCTGTCTAATCAAAATTTCTCTGAACTACTCAAAATTTCTGCTATCGGTTTTCCAAAACCTGTCATAACCTGCTGGATTTCATTCCTGGTTCAAGTTCTAATATTATGACACACACAGAAAAACAGGCCTTCTACACATTAACTGGGCCATTCATGACTTTACATAGCTACGTCACATTCTCTTCTTAGCCTTCATTCAAAGCCATCCATCCCTCAATTGTTGCAGTATTTCCTTATAGGGAAACTGCTCCAACAGCCTAACAATTATTCAGTCTCTTTAATACAGTTCCTTAAAAAATGGTAATCGGAATTTCACACAATATTCCTACAGTAATCTCACCCTGCATTCATTTAAGGACATTATTATACCAGCTGTTCTCTACTTAATTCCATTCTTAATGTTTGTTTGTTTGTTTGTTTCTTTTCTGGCAAAAAGTATTTCTTTATTCATAAGACGCTAACTTGTATTCAGCCAATCTGATTTTTCTTCCTTCCTAACATGTTCCCACAAGGGCAGGGTCCTCTTTTTTCAATGAACCGAGTGTAACCTCCTGCCCAAACATTATTGTTTTACACTGCATTCTGGTGTCGTGAATAAATTCTACTCGCAGTAGCATTCGTGTACAAAAAGCATTCACTATGTCTTGCTTCTTTTATTTTAGCTTTACAAATTCCCCAAATGACTTTAAAAAAAAAACACTACCACCTCAGCATTATAGCAGGCTACGAAAAATGCCATCTAGATGAATCTTTGTGATATTAGGAGTGGTTTAACAAATCCCTTAGCAATTTTCAGTCTGTTAAAAAATGAGAGAAATGTCCATTTTGCTCTTTGGTGTTTGAATCACTCTGTTCCTCCTCTGCTTCTACAACTATCATTCCTGTCCTGCTTCTGGAAATGTATCACATCTTGCCAAGTATTGAATTTTTAACATTTAGTGCCACAGGCAAATGCATTTCTCACCGATTCAGAAAAAAAAAAAAAAGATAGAGATCTGAAGTCAATTGTTCTGACTTTTGTTTTCATCTTTGCAATAATGGCTCAAATCTCATTGATTTACAACCATGCAACTTTTGAATAACTCTCTCTTCTCCCAAGCCAGAACAGTACTACATCTCCACAGAACACGTTTAAAACTGTGCTACTTTAAATCAGAGCTGTTCTATCATCTTAAAACTGATATATTGCCAGAGTTAATTTTTAACCAGGAAAAACACATTTTAATTACTCACTACTAGAGATCCGAACCTATGTAGCTATTTTGAGACCAGAAATTAAGTAGGTATTTGGAAAGGATACTTCTATGTTAAATATATATTTGAATGATTGATTGGATTTATACCCATCTGAATGGCTATGAATGGCTGCTTTTAAATTTTGTATGTTCTGTTTTTTACTTTGGCTGTTCACCGCCCTGAGTCCTATTGGAGAAGGGCAGTATAGAAATGGAAACAAATAAATAAATAAAATAAATGAACCATAATAATAATAATAATCTGCCTTCTTAGATACTACAGAACCTTAATAATTCTTAGGTCCTTGGTTAAAACTTCAATTATTAAATCCAAGTAGTGTTAGAGTGTGAAGATAGACCCTTGTCATAAGGAAGGGGCTTGTGATGTTTGATGAGGTTGAGTTATGCAGCAGTATATTGTATTGCATATTTTATCCATGCCAGACAGGCCTTAGCAGAAGAACTAAACTGAAAGTATTCACTAATCCATTTAATATAGTGTTGGAAGAAATATCCATCTGGTTCAGCTCCAAGCCAGAAGAAAGACACTGGAAACATGGAGGCTTGTTGGAAAGATGGTTTAATGATGAACAGAACCACCAAGCACATGGTTATGGTGCAGCTGGCCACATGGAGTTGAGAGTGGGGGGTATTTATACCTTCTCTTGGGCTTCGCACTTGAACTTCCTGTCCAAGAACATGTATTCTATTGGCTGTTGTCAGACTCCCATGGGGTCATGTAGAATCCTAGGAATTTGTTTGAGCTAAGTTTGGTTGAAGTTTCTGAGTGTGATGCAATGAAGGGGCCTTGGTCAATTCCTATTGTTTGCTGAGGGCTAATCCTACCTTTGTTGGATCTTGGGTGAGTGTATTTGCTTATGAATAGAGGTATCTATCTCTTTATCTCTTAAGTGCTGATATCTGCTGAGGGCTATTAAGAAAGATGTGGGCTGCTTTCTGTCTCCAAGAGCATATTTCTCCCTTTAAAAAGGTAAAGGTAAAGGTTCCCCTTGCACATAAGTGCTAGTCGTTCCTGACTCTAGGGGGCGGTGCTCATCTCCGTTTCAAAGCCGAAGAGCCAGCGCTGTCCGAAGACGTCTCCGTAGTCATGTGGCCGGCATGACTAAATGCCAAAGGCTCACGGAACGCTGTTACCTTCCCACCAAAGGTGGTCCCTATTTTTCTACTTGCATTTTTTACGTGCTTTCGAACTGCTAGGTTGGCAGAAGCTGGGACAAGTAATAGGAGTTCACCCGTTACGTGGCACTAGGGAATATAGTTTATATACTTTATAATATACTTTATAATAATAATATATTTTAATATAATATACTTTATAATATACTTTAAGGAAATATAATATTCTGCCTTTTTAATATTTCCTATAATATTTCATTCTTTTAGGAGAGGGGTGGGTGCTAACTTTCTACAATGGTGAGAAAACAAAAAACAAATGTTATACTGGATTAGCTATTGCCCAGGTCAACAAGGATTTTGCCAAATGTTAGACTTCCTGGGCATCTGTTGACAAATAGGCAAGAGGACTGAGGGCTATGGTTGGATGATCAACTCAGTTAGATCATCAAATATTCAGAAATATCATTAACCCTTAACCACAGATGTACTATTACAGACATGAGGTCATAATGACTGCTCTAGCTGCTGGCCATAGTCCAGGTAATTGCACTACAGTATTATGACTAGTGATTCTGGATCTATTGCTTCCAAAAGGTGCAGAAGACCATTTGAATTTGTTCTTCCATATACATTATTGCACGACATAGATTGTACCTGATCATCAATTTCATCAGGAGCTTCATCATCGCTGATGTCAGAATCGGCGGTGGCAGGTTCCTCATCATCCATTACAAAATTTTCATTGCAATCTGATTGCATTTCACTCAGATCACTCTCTGCTTCTTCATACCATGTTAGAACAGTTTCTTCGAAGTTTGGGTCATCAAATTGCACTCTTTTTGGCAGAAAACGTGGCCCCGACATTATAAAAAATATATACGTTAACAAAGATCTGCTGTCAAAACGACTGCAATTCAAATTCAAATGCCACTATAGAAAACACTAAATAATTTACATAAGCGTGATGCTGCATACACTCTTATTGGCTGGAAAACAAAAGCTATTCGCAACCAGAATGGTCCATTTCTAAAAATAGGGGTGTTCCAACCATTTTGGAAAACTGTTGCAGTCACTATGACGGCAGGTCTGTGGTTACGGGTTAATCGGTAAAAACATTAGAATAGTTATAGAAAAAACAACAAAGCAGTGGAAGACAGAATTGGTGTTTGGAAATGAACAATGTGGACTTGTCAACATTAGGAGAGGCATCTCATTATGACTCATTATCCCTTTTATTATTTGTCATTGCCATGATCCACTTTCAGTGATTTTCAGTGAAAAGAAATCTTGGCTACCAAACAGGGGAAAAAATCCTAATAAAATCACAGATTTGCATTATGGGGAATCAGTCATCAATTCCAGAATTGGCAAGTACAACTAATACAACTCGAGATAAATGGAGGAAGGAAAAAAAAAACATTCCCTCCTCCACTTCTTTACAGTTCAGAGTACTTTCAGTACAGAACATTTTCTGTTCTTCAAGCCTCCGACAGCAATTTGAAAATGTTTGTCATCGCTCTTTCTGAACTCAAAACACTCAGATCAAGGAAGAAAATGTGTAAGTTAATGATTGCATTGCCTGAGCTGCCACAGGTCCTTGAGTAAAAATATTTCCTCACTACCCAATTTATGCAAAATGAAATAAAGAGAGATTGCTTGCATCTCCTACGTTACAATTTCTTGTCCTAACTTAATGTTGTGTTAATTTTTCTCCAATCTTATACAAAAGTGGGGGGGAGGGGAATCTAAGCATATCATAAGAGGAGAGTGTGAGAAGGCATCAAGGCACATTTTTCATTGGAAAAAATCAGCTAGGACAGTGTAGGACGTTAACACTCACCCAGAGGTGGGTTTCAGCAGGTTCTGACCAGTTCTGGAGAACCGGT
This sequence comes from Pantherophis guttatus, assembly GCF_059756535.1. Taxonomy (NCBI): domain Eukaryota; kingdom Metazoa; phylum Chordata; class Lepidosauria; order Squamata; family Colubridae; genus Pantherophis; species Pantherophis guttatus. Next base: position 112,246,920 of record NC_142067.1, on the reverse strand, counting down.
AGTGGAAATTTTGAGTAGTTTGGAGAACCAGTAGTAAAAATTCTGACTGGCCCCACTCCCATCTATTCTCTGCCTCCCGAGTCCCAGTTGATCTGGGGATTTTGCACTAACCTTCCCCTGGATTTGAGTGGGAATGGACATTTTACAGTATCCTTCCCCTGCCACGCCCACCAAGCCACACCCACCAAGCCATGCCATGCCCACCAAGCCATACCCACAGAACCAGTAGAAAAAAAATTTGAAACCCACCACTGCACCCACCCCTCTCCTAGGAAAATTAGATATTTTAGGAAATATTAAAAAGGGCAAAATATTTCTCCTAAAAGGGAGTCAGAAACTCACCCCCCCCACACACACCTTTGTCAATGGGCCATTAAGGCCTGGGCCAGTCTATTCTACATAACAAAGATCTACCTCCTTCAGACAGAGCCATAGTAGGAATTGCCCAAAGCCCCTTCATTACATCATCACCCAGCAAGGCTCAACCAAACTTGGAACTCAAAAACACAACCTACAAAGTTGCCCCTGCATGGCCCCATGCGAGCCTGACAACCAATCAGAACACAAGCTCAAATTCAAAGCCCAACAGAGGGCATAAAACCCAGACACTCTCAGCATCTCTATAAACATCAATAAACATTCTTTCCAAGAAACTTCCATGAATCCAGTGTCTTTTTCCCCACTTGGAACTGTGGACATTTCTCCCAACAACAGCTGTAGCCCATAAGCCAGTGGTTGCATGATGCAAAATCAGCAAAAACACCCATAAAATCCCCAGGTCAAAGAAAACATTAGTTTTATAGAAATTTGAAATGTAGCACTGGCATTTAAAAAAAGAAACTCAGCTAGCAAACAGAGCAACCCATTTTTTTTAAAGTAGCAAAGCCTTCAGGGTGAAATAACCTAGGTAAGTTACATGGCAACAGAACTCCTAAGTAGAGAGAGAGAGAAAAGAGTCTTAATGTATTTAAACCAAACTGTTATTAAGCAGACAGGTTTCCTAATATTAACAGATAAAGAATCAAGCACTAGGAGCCGCTTCCTAGCAGGAGAACTTCACCAATTTTTTTTTTTTTTAAATTTGATTTATATGCCGCCCTTCTCCGAAGACTCAGGGCGGCTTACAATGTGCTCAGCAATAGCCTTCATCCTTTTGTATATTTATACAAAGTCAGCTTATTGCCCCCACAACTGGGTCCTCAATTTACCTACCTTAGAAAGGATGGAAGGCTGAGTCAATCTTGAGCCTTGGCGAGATTCGAACCCTGCAGTAATTGCAGGCAGCTGGTCTTAATAACCAGCTTAATAACAGGGTGCCTTAAACTCCTGTACTACCAAGGCTCTTAACCAATTAATCAATTAAGCATTGAGTCCCTCTTGGTTATGACAATACATCTGAGATGCAAGAGTTTAACTATTAGCTTGTAATCTTGGCATGATTTCCTAACATTCCTTATCCAACACTGCATAGCAGTTTGGCAGACTAAAAGGTTTCATACAAGCCTTTGGAAAATTGTAGCTTGCACAAGATAATGCTCTAAGCCAAAGATATGTATTTTAGGCTTTTATTGTTATTGTTCGGTGAAATTGAATTCTGAGTGAATCTCTGGGCCGGAGAAAGTGAAGAGTGCAAAATTGATTTCCTGTGCACATTAAGATTACAGGCTTGCTTAAAAGGATGTAATTGCTTTCTAGGTCCAGTAAAGTTCAGAAAGCAAACATTTTCAAAAGAATGGGGCCACATAAAAAGCAATTGTGTATAATAATCTAATGCAATCTGGACTTTGTATGGTCTTCAAGAAGTTGCTAAACTATAATTCTCACAGCCCACACCATTGGTCATAGTTCCCAATATTTGGAAGACCATCCCTAATCTTAAATATGGTATTTACATTAGTGTTGGATTGGAGATTGTGGAAAGTGTGGAACTACATTCATGTTAAGCAACTGCCTCAGGTATCTTATGTCCATATTGAAAAAAAATTACAAATAGGAATGGATAAAACATTGAACACATGGGTGCTCAAATATGCCAGTACCTAAGGTGGGATTTGAAATAGTCCACTATAGTAGTCTATTTCCTAATACTGCTTATATTACAGTTCTGGTCAATCCCTACTTTGCAATTCCCAAGAATGCATTGAGGTGCTATCTTTCTTCTGGTGAAGTCAGAATTGATGAGTTGAAGCATGCTTACAGTATGTCTCTTGAAATATTATTGAACTGATCTCCAATGGGCTTTCAGGTAACATTGTAGCTCCAAATATAAGATAGATAGATAGATAGATAGATAGATAGATAGATAGATAGATAGATAGATAGATAGATAGATAGATAGATAGATAGATAGATAGATAATAGATAGATAGATACAGATAGACAGACAGAGAGATGATGGATGGATGGATGGATGGATGGATGGATGGATAGATAGATAGATAGATAGATAGATAGATAGATAGATAGATAGATAGATAGATAGATAGATAGATGATAGATAGATAGATAGATATAGGTATAGGTATAGATATCAAAGTATATTAGAATAAAACACACCTTTGGAATTCTCCTAGGACACCTGAAAAATGATCATCTTAAATATTCTGGTCAATGTGCTATAATTACAGAAGAGACATTACGTTCTTAAGCTGCTTCAAGGAAATAGACATATAAATCACATATTTTGCTCTATTGTCTTAGTTTTATGTATAATTTTTTGCTTCAGCAGTATTTGTAGTATATTTGGACACCACATTACTCTTACTATCAGACTGCATTTCTACCTTACCTTTCTCTAGAGAAGGTCCAGGTTCATGACTTGTAGTAACTTTCATCTGTGTTATCTTCCACAACATCCCAATGATATAAATTAAGTCAAAAAAGAACAATTGCCCCTATACTTCAAAAGGTTTCTTGGATGAATGAGGATTTGAATCTAAATTTCTGCAATCCTGAGCTTGTGTTTTAACTGGAGGATTATTCTTTGTTTATTGACATAGGTTCAATGTGCAATTCCACATACAGTAAAATACATATACAGACACATTTAACACGAATTGCTTTCATGGCATTCTTGATGCCATTATGGTTACTTTATTGAAGTAACCCAGATCTAATTGTTGGGCCAGTCAGATACTACTGAATTCCAACGCATCAGATTTGATTTTCTGTTGAGTGGGATTGCTGACAGATAACACCTAATAAACATTTAAGTAATGGCCATAGAAACTTGGACTGTTTTATAATTCCTTTGACATTTGCTACTTCCAAAGGATGATTCCCTATCCACATTTAATCCAAAAGAAAGCCAAAAGGCCAAGAGACATTACTCAGGAGTTAATTTTCCTGAACTTTCCATTCTTCCTTTAAATTGGTCAAGAGTTGAACAATTTTTACCCAAACAGCTAGACTTCACTGTAAGCGAATAAAGTTACTATCCAAAAATTGCATACTTTTAAACTCAATTTTTCTCTAAACATAAAGATTAAAATCCACCGAATGAAATCAGCATTTGTCATAAGACCTATTTTATTTTCCAGGTTACTAACTACAATAACTTTATTAAACACGAGTTGTTCATTATTTAAGTCTTAGATTGCGTATGTTGTATCTTATATTGTGTCCATTTTGACAGAATACTAAATTGGATATGCCTTGCATTAATATTTTACTCTGTCTCCCGATTGGGTTCCAGTTAGATAATAAAAACACCTGGATTGGCCTCACCTATTAGAAAGATAAAATGATAGGAAAATTGCTCGCATGGGGATGCACAAAGATATTAATAGATATACTCAAAGAAAATAACACACTCAGTTTTAAGGATCACTGATACATGAAAGTCAATCCATTAAGCATGTTTTCCCACTTATGTCAAGGGTATTATTTTATTAATTAATAGCAGACTTTTATTTCACTTAAGTGAACTTTTCCACAGAGTTTCCATGTATTTATTCTATTCTGGTTAGCACATACCCACCTGGATTCAGCACTGGAACTTCATGAAAAGTATTATACATGAGTTGCAAGTGAGTACGCCAGCAATAAAATAACTGAGGTCACTAAACTCCTATATATTAACGTTCTCATTTGCATACTTGTTAAAATAAATTACTTTAATGTTGTATCTGAAAGACATTCATAATCTCTTTTGGTTTAGGGGAATTAAACATTTATTTGGGGGAATTAAACATTTATATGTGAGCTGTGGTGGCACAGTACTGCAGGCTACTTCTACTGGTTGCTGGTTGCCTGCAGTTTGGCAATTCGATTCTTACCAGCTCAAGGTAAGAATCCATCCTTCCATCCTTCCGAGGTTGGTTAAATGAAGACCCAGATTGTTGGGGGCAATAAGCTGACTCTGTAAACAGCTTAGAAAAGGCTGTAAAGCACTGTAAAGTAATATATAAGTCTAAGTGCTATTGCTATTGCTATTTTCATTGTTTCATCATCTTTAATACTAGATTATTTCAATACTTAGGTTAGTATTATGCTTATTTTAAAAAAAAACTTTTTATATGTGTTTTGCATTCAAATGTTGTTGTCTGCCTTGACAGCTAGTCAGGTAAGCCAAATATGACTCCAAACCAGTGGTGAGATTCAGCCAGTTTGCATCACTTCGGAAGAACCAGTTGCTAACTTTCTGAGCAGTTTGGCAAACTGGTTGTTGGAAGAAATCATTAGGGCAGAGAACCGGTTGTTAAATTACTTGAAGCCCACCACTGCTCCAAACCAATCCATTTGACCAGTTTGAATTTGATCCAAACTTTGATAATTTCCCCAGATACAGAGAGAGAGAAAGAGAGGGAGGGAGGGAGGGAGGGAGGGAGAGAGAGAGAGAGAGGGAGAGAGAGAGAGAGAAAGAGAGAGAGAGAGAGAAAGAGAGAGAGAGAGAGAGAATATACAAGCATATACACACACCAAAAGAAAAAAAAACTGGGCAATGTTGTATAGCAAACCCCAAAGAGTTTTCTGACACTACTGTGTTTCCCCGAAAATAAGACCCTGTCTTATATTTTTTTGAACCCTGAAATAAGTGCTTGGCCTTATTGCCATGCACTCAAAAGTCCAATTGGGCTTATTATCAGGGGATGTCTTATTTTGGGGAAAACAGGGTACAAGAAAAAGTATTGACTTTTAAAAGTTGTTTTGTATGTTTATTTTTCATTCAGATCTACAAGAAATACTCTTTTGCAATTAATTTAGTTTGGTTTAAAATTGCCTTAAAACAGCTCTTCAAATATCTTTTTTAAGCGAACGTTAATTATGGGCTCAGGATAGTTGGATTCGGATGGACTTTATTGATTCCAAGCTCCTGAAATTGCCTGCGTTGGAATTGCCTTGAAAAGAATAATTTGTATAGTTGAAGGTTGATCACAGAAAAATATGTTCTTCTGGAGCCTATTGTGAATAAAAGTGATCCCAAAGCTTCAGATTGCCAATATAGCTTTGATACGGAAATTGTCTGTCAAGTGATGCTTTGTTTACCACCTGCTATTCTATTATGGTTCTATACAAACATATGACTTAGCTAATACCATATTATTTCCAAAGAATCCAGCATGTAAATCAAATTCTAAAAAGTTAACAGATAAAGAACAAGTTCCCTTGATCATATTGCATGGGCCTGAGATCCAAAAATATTTTTTTTGTGTGCCACCATTTCAAATGTTCTCTGGCCACTAATATCTAAAATTGGTCTGAGTTCCTTATAACTTGAGTAGGAAATACACAGAGGAATACCTAACATAGATCTAATATAGTTTATGAATAAACAAAACTCTAAGTTCCTTGGTTCTCAATATCTTTCTCTTGAGATACTTGACATGGATCTAATCTAATCACTCTGTCAAGGACCTAGGAGTACTCATCTCAAATGATCTAAGCCCCAGAGCTCACTGTAATAGCATTGCCAAAAAAGGCATTAAGAATTGTTAACCTAATTTTGCGAAGCTTCTTCTCCGATAACACTGTATGGCTAACTAGGGCATACAAAACCTTTGCCAAACCAATTCTCGAATACAGCTCATCTGCCTGGAATCCACACTGTATATTGGACATTAATATGATTGACTGGGTCCAGAGAAGAGTCCTCCACTCCTCTACTCACAATAGAATCCCTTATGCCACCAGGCTTGAAATTTTGGGCTTGGACAATCTGGAACTGCGCCGCCTGCAGTCTGATCTAAGCATAGTACACAAAATTGTCTGCTACAATGTCTTACCTGTCAATGACTTTTCCAGCTTCAACCTCAATAATACACAGGCAAACAATCGATACAAACTCAAGGTAAACCGCTCCAAACTCGATTGCAGAAAATACGACTTTAGTTACAGAGTGGTCAACACCTGGAATGCTCTACCCGACTCCGTTGTTACAGCCTCGAACCCTCACAGCTTCAATCTCAAACTGTCTACTGTGGATCTCACCCAATTCTTAAGAGGTCCATAAAGGGGACGTGCATAAGCACATCAGCATGCCTACCGTCCCTGTCTTACTGTCCCCATTTATCTGTATTCATTTCCTTCGTTCATGTCCATGTTCATATTTATATCTGCTATTTTGTACACGTTTGACAAACTAATAAAATAAAATAAATAAAATAATTACATTCCATGACTAGACCAACTGCCATGAACAATCTCTGATAAGTATAACTCTTACCGTGTGACTGATCTTCTCCACAGAAGTTACGTAGATTCACTTTAAGCTTCAGAAATCCAGCAAGACTTTCTTTGCAAAAAGTTTGCTTTTGAAGGTTCCCAATACTGCTGACACCCAAAGAACTACTTTTTTTTATTTAGTTCCTGTGAAATGAGAAGATGCACAAGGGAGGGGTTGCAATGGCTCAGCCCCATGAATATTTCAAGACTCCAAAAGGATCTTCCTCAGCATATTAGGCACTATAAAACAAACTGCTATTTAAACACTGTCTAGTAAAATCCCTAGTTTAAAGAATTTTGCAGCAACATTGGGCAAAGTGCCAGACACCGCTAGGGTTGCTGTTTGAAAATATTGGTAAATCAAGAGGATGGAAAAAGGGATGCTAAACCCAAATTTTGTGCCTCTGTTATCAAAGACGGGAAATGATGTCTTGCTTTTAATAATTGTGTCTTGAGAAACCTGTGTACATGAATATGAAGCCACATGAGCTTACTTACAGGAAACAGTCACTAACTGAGAAAGTGGCACTCTTACTTTATTACTTTGAAAAGATGACTGTTCAACTATTGCTCTTTCACACAGACACAGACACATACAGGTGCGCACACACACACAGGCACACAGAGGGAGAGAGGGAGAGAGAGAGGGAAAGAAAGAGAAAGAGAGATGATAGGAGTGTGTGTTTGTGGAGAGAGAGAGAGAGATTAGAGGCAGAATAGATGATACAGATAGAATGGATTCTAGAGATAGAATAGATTATAGATAGATAGTGTTCTGTCCCCATCTCACACACGCACACAAACAGTCAGCCAGGAGTTAAAATAAACTTGCAGACAATAATTTCCTTCGATAAAAGAATTGGCAGCAACCCAGTAGCTGCTTGCCAAAAACTTTACTCACAGAGGGAGGTGTTCCTTCTCCGTCAGATAAACCAAAATAAATTCACAAAGCCAAAGAATTGTCAAGTCCAGTCCATAATAAATCCAAGGAAGGCAGATAACGAAGTTCCAGAGACACAGTATGACTTGCTAGCTGTTCAGTTTTGTCCGTCACAAAGCCTGAATGGCCACCACACCCCCTTTTATCCCCTGTGGGGTGTGGTCCAGTGACTCAGCTTAATCTCTGGCACGCCTCCTTCTCTGCTGCGTGCGCTTGTCTTTCCGACGCTGGCGGGGATCCAGCCAAGACTTATCTCCTTCGCTGTGTAACTGTGGCTGCTCAGAGATGCCTGGCTCCTGGCCTATCTCTTCTCCTTCGGGAGACACCTGAGGCATTGCCAGAGAGGAGGGTCCTGGAAAGGGAGGCCTTGCCAACTCCTCTCCTTCACTTTCGGAGTCTTCTCCCTCCGATAAGATGGGCTCGGGGGTCGGAGTCACAATAGATAGATAGATAGATAGATAGATAGATAGATAGATAGATAGAGAGAGAGATAGATAGAGAGAGATAGAGATAGAGATAGAGATAGAGATAGAGATAGAGATAGATAGATAGATAGATAGATAGATAGATAGATAGATAGATAGATAGATAGACAGACAGACAGACAGACAGACAGACAGACAGACAGACAGACAGACAGACAGACAGACAGACTCATTCCTCGTATTATTTTGAGACTTCAAAAAGAGGCCAGGTCTATGTGACTGTGCCTTCATTCTTACTAATAGAAAATCTATGTAGGGTGGTCCATCCAGTGCCTTTGGCTAAAACTTTTGTGTCAATAAACTAATGATCCAAAGCTAAAAGATCAACAACAAAAGGATGCAATTTAGACATCCAAGCTTTCCACCAATCCTCCCTCACTCTCATAATCTCCTTCCTTCCTTCCTTCCTTCCTTCCTTCCTTCCTTCCTTCCTTCCTTCCTTCCTTCCTTCCTTCCTTCCTTCCTTCTCTGCTTCTTCCTTCCCTCTTCCTTCTCCTTCCTTCCTCCTTCTCCTCTTTCCTTATTTTCCCTTCCTTGCTCTCTTCTCAGATTTTCACCAAAAAGCACGAGCCTCTCATGTGACCAGATATTTTTACCATTCAATATATTTCCTGCACATGGAAGATTAGCAGGTTAGGTAAAATGAGAAAAGGTTTATCATTTTCTTGTCCGCAGACTTCCTTCTTATGAGGAAGAAATGCTGTGCAATTAAGAACAGTCATGGAAATGACCATAGATCTTATGTGGACGAAACATAGATATTATTCATTAATCTGTAGCACACAAAAAAGCAAAGAAATGGGGCAATGAAAGATGGAAATAGATATTAAATCAAAATTATACCCATCATCATCATCTTTTCCCCAGACTTAATGTGCTCTCATTATTGGTAGCATCCAGCAATAAAAAATATTTGATACTTATTTCTTTCACACAATAAGCTTCCAACAATAATAAGAGATGCATTATTCTCCTAGAGTTTTAATCTTTATCCTGGTGTCAATGCCTAAAGAGATAAAAATCGGTAAAATGATTTCTATACAAAGCAGAGATATTTGGTCCATAGCGGGGCATAAGCAGTTCACTGTTCATTACAGCTATATAATGAAGCCTTGTTGTTCACTCCTGCCAATATTTTAAGCCCAAATTAATTTTTATTGTACAGATAATTCTTGTTGTTCTTTTAAAGCTTGCCGTAATCACAGGTTTGTGTTGAAATCAGTCCTATCTTTCTCCTCTTTTGTATGTCCTCCTTTGATTTAGTATTAATGCAGATAAACAATCTATTGTGACAAGACAGAAATTCTTTCCTGAATCTCCAAGTGATCTAATCTCTAATGGTTTTTATACAGTAACATATAATGTGTTTGGAAAGAAAACAAACCTTATTTTTCCTCTCATTCTCTCTCTCTCCCTCCCTCTCTCTCCCCCCCTCTCTTTCTGTCTCTCTTTCTTTCTCTCTGTCTCTGTCTCTTTCTCTCTCACTCTCACTCTCTGTGTGTCTCTCTCTGTGTATCTTTGTGTCTCTCTATCTGTCCCTGTCTCTCTGTGTGTGTGAGTGTGTGTGCCTGTCTCTGTCTGTCTGTCTGTCTCCATCTCTGTGTCTCCGTCTCTGTGTCTGTCTGTCTGTCTGTTTCTCTCTCTCTCTCTCTCTCTCTCTCTCTCTCTCTCTCTCTCTCTCTCTCTCTCTCTCTCCATGTGTACATTTCTCTGTGTGAAATGTCCCTCTGTCCCCCCCTCTCTCTCTCCCAATGATCTTTGGTCTTTGGCTTTGATATTGTCCAATAGCAGTATTCCAATATTTGAGGGGCTGCCACAAAGAAAAGGGGGTCAACGTATTTTCCAAAGCACCAAAAGGCAAGACAAGAAACAATAGATGGAAGCTAATCAAGGAGAGAAGCAACCTGGAATTAAGGAGAAACTTCCTAACAGTGAGGACAATTATCCAGTGGAACAGCTTGCCTTCAGAAGTTTGTGAATGCTCCAACACTGGAAGTTTTTAAGAAGAGACTGGATGGCAACTTGTCTGAAATAGTATAGGGTCTCTTGTTTGAGCAGGGGGTTGGACTAGAAGACCTCCAACTGGTCCATACCAGTTCTATTCTGATTGATTGATTGATTGTCATATGGGGTAAAAGTAACAATCCATAAAAATAGACTTGCATAAAAGATATGGGTATCAGAAATCCTGATATAGTTTTAGAACCTTGGATGGGTTATGGCCAAAGGCCGAGTGGGGCACTACTAGAAAGTCTAGTCATCTGGTCATTGTCTGGTCCTGGTTCAAAATCAGGATTATGGAGTTCATCAATCTTGCAAGCTACACAGAATGGAAGCTAACGGGTAGTTGTCATTAACAGAGAGTTTCTACATTTTAATAGAAGAAGCCCTGATGTTGATTTCTTAGAAAGACAAAAATCCTTCTATGCGGGCATCTCATTGAACATTTTTGCACTACTCTCTTTGCAGAGCACCGAGGTCTTGCATTGGAGGAGGCAATAATTCCATGGCTTTCAGAGAGTGATGGCAGTTGTTTTTGCTGGGTGCTACTTTGCCCCACCTCCTCCAATAGCCCAACTGGTGGAGCTAGATCTGGTTCAGAGGTGGGTTTCAGCAGGTTCTGACCAGTTCTGGAGAACCGGTATTGGAAATGTTGAGTAGTTTGGAGAACTGGTAAATACCACCTCTGATTGGCCCTGCCCCCATCTATTCTCTGCCTCCCGAGTCCCAGTTGATTGGGAGGAAATGGGGATTTTGCAGTAATCTTCTCCTGGAGTGGGGAGGGAATGGAGATTTTACAGTATCCTTCCCCTGCCACAACCACCAAGCCACGCCCACAGACCCAGTAGTAAAATATTTGGAATCCCACCACTGACCTGGTTGTTTGTCATCTGTTGGCCCTTTTGGAGATGGCCATTCATCATTGGTCCCCTCCTCTCTCTTGTGTCCATCCTAACGTCTACTTACTGATCATCTTTCCCTTCCACTTTTGCATCAGATTAAATTAAGGATTTGCAATTTATCTGCTGTCTCAAACGTGGTTTCTAGTGCAAGTTTTCTAGGGGAATATTTCTCTACAAAATAAAGACTTTTAGGTCATTACACTGTGATTTGCCCCAATGTTTTTCTGTTTTGGTACATCTTCAGATCCCTGGAATCTTGCAACGAAGTACTATGTTTTCTGTCTTGTAAATTTAGAAGAAGAAGGGATAGGATGAACTATCCTTATAATAGAATTGGTGCATTGATTCTAATATAGAATTCTGACAAGAGAACATCTGCCTGATGTTCTCAACAAGATGGATGAGGAAGCGAAACAAATGAAATAAGTTTCATTTATAAAAAAAAGTCTTATGTAAAGAGAGAGAATGGAAGCAAAAAAAGGAGCAAGTAGTTAAATTGCTTTACACACATGTCTCTCCGAAAATGCATGTGCATTATGGAAAGTTCTGAGTTTTACAGCCATCTTATTTAATTAGTATAAATAATCTTTTACTGCTAAGCATTAATGATTTTTAGATAAATAGTCAGGTTATCCTTTATAATGATGAAACAGCTACTTCCTTGCCTCAGCTGTTTCTCTCTCCATGTTTGGTTTCTATAGTGCTTTCTTTGCCATTTGGATTTTTTTTTTTTAAAAAAAAAATCAATTAAGTATACCAGTGTGCAATGATAATTAGATTTTAGAGACAGTTAAGAGCCTGCATGAAGACTGAATCAGAGGGATTTTCCCTGGCCACAAATTAACTTTACTGAAAATGTGGAGCCAACTATCAAGTGAAAAGCCTTATCTCTTTAATTGTTGTAATTAGACAGTGACATTTAAGAGTACATGAAATGGAGATAGTGGAAAAGACAATTAATTAGAATCAGACTGTAAATATGCCTTTTAAACCAGAACATCAGAGTATTTGTTTATACATTCAAGTCCTTACATCAAGGTTGCAATGCCCTTTTCAAAGGATTTGGGGTAGGGGGCTTGAAAAACTTTCTTCAGACCATATCAAATACAGCTTTCATGTCTCATATGGAAAGCACAGTTCTGCCCCAGTTGTTATACATTGGTATAACATACATTTTGTAGGACACTCACTGGATTTTCTACATGAAATGGAATGGCTAGGTGGCTCAGTGGCTAAGACACTGAGCTTGTCGATCAGAAAGGTCGGCAGTTCAGCAGTTCGAATCCCTAGTACAGGTCTCCTGCATGAGCAGGGGGTTGGACTAGATGACCTCCAAGGTACCTTCCAACTCTGTTACTGTTACATGGAAGAGATTTTCATAGTTCTGTTGTCATGAAAAGACCAAGGCTGGAGACTGGACCATAGAACAGTCAAATGAGTTTTATGAATTAAGCAATTCAGTGGTGAAAAATGTAAGGTCCTACACATAGACAAGAAAAACCAAATATATAGATATAGACTAGGTGGTACCTGGCTTCACAGTAGCAATGGTGAAAGGGATCTTGGTGTCCTAGTAGACCACCCATTAAGTATGAGAGAGCAGTGCACTGCAGCTGCCAAAAAATACATTCCTAGATGAAGAGACAGATTCAAGATCATATGGTGTGATAGTACCGCTTTGTTGATGAGACCTACTTGGAATACTGAATCCTGTTCGTGGTCACCGCAATACAAAAAATTGTTGAGGCTCTAGAAAGAGGGCAGTGAACAAAGATGATAAGGGGTCTAGAACAGTGGTGGGTTTCAAATTTTTTTACTACCGGTTCTGTGGGTGTGGCTTGGTGGGCGTGCCATGGCTTGGTGGGCGTGACTTGGTGGGCGTGGCAGGGTGAAGATATTGTAAAATCTCCATTACATCCCCAATCCAAGGGAAGGTTACTGTAAAATCCCCATTTCCTCCCTAGCAGCTGGGACTTGGGAGGCAGAGAATAGATGGGGGTGGGACCAGTCAGAATTTTTACTACCGGTTCTCGGAACTACTCAAATTTTCTGCTACCAATTCTCCAGAACTGGTCAGAACCTGCTGAAACCCACTTCTGGTCTAGAAACTAAAACATTGAGAAGCTAAACCAATGATTGAAGGAAACAAGTGTATCTAGTCTAATGAAGAGAAGGACAGGGGTGATAGGGGGAGAGCCTTCTCTTTGGGGGCACCAACTATCTGGAACGAGCTCCCCCCAGAGATAAGGAGGATCCCGTATCTGCACACCTTCCACCGCGCCTTAAAGACCTTTTTATTTCACCAGGCGGGCCTGGCCTAATTTCCTCCCTCTTTTATAAAAGATTTTTATTTTTTTAATTTTTTAGTATTTTATATATTCAAATTTTAAAATAGGTTTTAAATTGATTGGGGTTTTAATTTGTCTGGGCCAAACCTATTTAATTTGATTTTAATTCCACTTTTAAATTTTGTATGTATGTATTTTATTGTTTGGCTGTGCACCGCCCTGAGTCCTTCGGGAGTAGGGCGGTATAGAAATCAAATCAAATCAAATAAATAAATAAATATGATAGCATTTTTTCAGTATTTGAGAGGCTGACACAGAGAAAAGGGGGGGGGGTTCAATCTATTCTCCAAACCACCTGAGATCAGGACAAGAAATAACAGGTGGAAGGTCATTAAAGTATGTGAATTTCACATTTTACAATGGACTGAATTTCTTCGCAGACCATAAAGCAAACTTTGTGAGGCTGTTGTAAATCTAAATGGTTGTCAAATAACTGATCATACATCAGAGACTAATTCTCTTCACTTCTGAAATATATTATTTAAGCATATAATATATATATTTATACAAATTATTTTAAGACCCCATGAATTTGCATGGGTTGAAGATGTAGTGCGTTATTCAAAGGACTCAGATTTACCTATCAAATATTTATATTAAAAAGTAAAATGTTATTTTTTTAATGTTTGGCTAACTTGCTTCCATGTGTATTTTTATTTATCTATTTCCTTTTATTTAAATAGTCACCTTAATATTACATTGTTTACTCTTGATCAAGCCCTTTGGATTGCTTAAGAACAAATGATTTAAAGTTCCCTTTAAAATAGAAAAGATAGAGATTAAATTGAACCGTATCAGTGGTGGGTTGCCCCCGGTTTGGACCGGTTTGCAAGAACCGGTAATAAAACCAGTGGGAGGCTCCGCCCACTGACCTGGACGTCATCATAGATGATCTGCGCATGTGCAGAAGCTTCTGCACATGTGCAAAAGAGTGTGCACGGACGCAAGGAAAGCAAGTATGTGCACGCACGTGCAATGCGAACCAGTAGTAAAGGTAAGTAGAACCCACCCCTGAATTGTATGACTTTACCATCTTTGAAATATGGCAAGCTAATGGGTTAATCAGACTGCTGAGAGTCAAACTCAGCAAGCTGATAACCCATCTAGTATTTGTTTGGAGAGGGAGAGGGGGAGAGGGAGGGGGGAGAGAGAGAGATTTTGTTTTTGATTTCTGAATTACAGCTAAATATCTCATCAATTGATATGTCAAAATCAAACGAGCCAACAGTGTGCACTGGCAGTCAAAAAAGCCAATAAATTGCATTAACAGAGGGATACAATCAAAATCAATTGAGGTACTAATACCATTCTGTAAAGCTTTAGTAAGACCACACCTAGAATACTGCATCCAATTTTGGTCACACACTATAAAAAAAGATGTTGAGACTCTAGAAAAAATGTAGAGAAGAACAACAAAGATGATTAGGGGACTTGAGGCTAAAACTTACAATAAACGGTTCCAAGTACTCGGCATGACTAGTCCATAAAGAGATGGACTAGAGGAGACATGATAGCAGTGTTCCAATATTTGAGGGGCTGCCACAGAGAGGAGTGGGTCAAGCTATTTTCCAAAGCACCCAGAGGCCAGACGAGGAATAATGGATGGAAACTGATCAAGGAGAGATTCAACCTAGAAATAAGGAGAAATTTTCTGACAGAACAATCAACCAAGAAGAGACTGGATTGCCATTTGTCAGAAATGGTGTAGCGTCTCCTACTTGGGTAGGGGGTTGTTCTAGAAGATCTACAAGGTCCCTTCCAACTCTGTTAATCTGTTAAATCTGTTAAATTATTATAGATTATTATGGATCTGGATTTAACTACTACCATCGAGAGATACAAATGTGTACCTATTGTCAGCATTCCAGAAAACCCCAAATCCAATTAAAAACTCCGAAGCAAGCATTTTCTCAAAGTTCCATTTATTAGAGTAGGTATAGTGGCACATCTGGGAAAACCCAAATCTGAGAGTTCCGGGTTTTCCCTCAGTAAATCAAAACCCCCAAAACCATCCCCTCATTCATAAATCCATCACATGGTCCAATCACCATCCGTTCCATCTCGAGATATCACTCCAACGACTCCTTCTTCAGATGCAGGATTGTCCTGACCTTGACCAAAAGGAAGAATGCTATTTGGTCTAAATACATTCCCTCTACTAAATCCTACTTTCCCACACATGAGAAGGTGGCAGTGAGGAAGCTTCCGGAGCTAATATGGCTTCCAAGCTGACAGGCGTCCCCCCCCGAAGAAAAAAATATACCCTGAAAAATAAAATAGACAAAACAAAAAAGAAAAGGTTAACGCATTGCACATCAAACTGCTTAATCCCCTCTTCCCCCTCCAAGAGGACCCTTCCAAAGCTGATATCTATTTTCTTACTGTAAGGCTTGCATCCTATTATAGGAATACAAATGAATAGATACAACATAGTTGAACCCAGGGGTGAAATCCAGCAGGTTCTAACAGGTTCTGGAGAACTGGTAGCAGAAATTTTGAGTAGTTCAGAGAACCGGCAAATACCACCTCTGGCTGGTCCCAGAGTGGGGTGGGAATGGAGATTTTGCAATATCTTTCCCCTGCCACACCTACCAAGCCATGCCCACAGAACTGGTAGGGAAAATTTTTGAATTTCATCCCTGATTGAACCTATTTTTTTTTCTTTCCTAAATTCCAAAACACAGATAACCTCATGCACCCACTTTTACCCCTTAGAACTGCAGAAATAAATAATCACATGCATTTGGTATCCTTTAGATAGCCTACCGTACTGGGTGCTTTAGGAATGACTTTACATATTAAAACAATTTATATGTCCCCCCACACCTCCCAAGAAACAACACAATAGATAATGGAAATGTATTCAATAGGATTAACCAATGGCATCAAAGCATATTTTATACATTGATTATCAATGACAGCCAGACTTCTAACACTCATTAGAACCTCTAAAAATCTACTTGACTTCCCAATTATCTGAGACAAAGCTTGAGTGAAAACCTCATTAAAATCATTAAGTTCTTCAATCTTTAACTTGAAAGGGTTTTAGATCAAGTTTAAGGATGGCAGCGATGACAGTAGTATCACACCCATCATGCTGTAGAAAACAACAAGAAACCGAGGTCACATGCTTCACCTGCTAAGCCTTTTTCCTGAAGATATTAGGAGGAATTGTCACATTAATCCATAGTTAAGAACAGTGTTGCTGGTCTTTTAAATTCAGTATTATAACACCACAATTTCTTAAGATCAGATACTAATCAGAGCATTTTTTTAGAAAGCAATCACAATTACCAATTACCCTGGTTTCATCACATGGAACAGCCTTCTGAAATATAATTCAGTATTAGAAAAGATCAGATTGATTTTTATTTTATTTTTTTTGCCCCATTCAAGGTAGAAAAATTAATCATTTAAAGTATAATGCCAAGAGTTAGTTCAGTACTTCAACCTTCTCCAGAAACCATCCTGATTACTTGCCTGTTGACTTCAGGGACCAAATATATATTGGAGGAAAATATATGTAGGAATATCTACGTGATCACGTTCTGCTCAAGATTCATTGTTCCTATCACCCGTCTCCTCCCACTTATGATTGTATGACTATAACTTGTTGCTGTATCCTTACAATTTATATTGATTGTTTCCTAGTATGATTCGTCATATACCCCATGACTATCATTAAGTGTTGTACCTTATGATTCTTGACGAATGTATCTTCTCTTTTTATGTACACTGAGAGCATATGCACCAAAGACAAATTCCTTGTGTGTCCAATCACACTTGGGCAATAAAAAATTCTATCTATCTATCTATCTATCTATCTATCTATCTATCTATCTATCTATCTATCTATCTATCATCTATCTATCTATCTATCTATCTATCTATCTATCTATCTATCTATCTATCTAATATTTAGGATTTTATTTCCTCCCTCCCTCCCTCCCTCCCTCCCTCCCTTCCTCCCTCTCCCTCTCCCTCTCCCTCTCCCTCTCCCTCTCCCTCTCCCTCTCTCTTTTGGTTGCTTTCTATTCAGTTTTGAATCCTAGCAACTATATGGACAAGTTTCTTGGCAACATTTTCAAAAGTGGTTTGCCTTTTCCCTTTCCCTAGGGCTGAGAGAGAGTTACTGGTCCATGGTCCCACAGCTGGTTTTGGGCCAGAGGCAGGACTAGAACACACAATCTCATGGTTTCTAGCCTTTAGTCACTATACCAAAATATCTCATGACAGAATAGAATAGAATAGAATAGAATAGAATAGAATAGAATAGAATAGAATAGAATAGAATAGAATAGAATAGAATAGAATAGAATTCTTTATTGGCCAAGTGTGATTGGACACACAAGGAATTTGTCTTGGTGCATACGCTCTCAATGTACATAAAAGAAAAGATGCATTCGTCAAGAATCATAAGGTACAGCACTTCCAACACTTAATGATAGTCATAGGGAACAAATAAGCAACCAAATCACATTAGGAAAGAGTCAATATAAATCTTAAGGATACCAGCAACAAGGTTATAGTCATACAGTCATAAGTGGGAGGAGATGGGTGATAGGAATGATGAGAAGATTAATAGTAATGCAGATTTAGTAAATAGTTTGACAGTGTTGAGGGAATTATTTGTTTAGCAGAGTGATGGTGTTCGGGAAAAAACTGTTTTTGTGTCTAGTTGTTCTGGTGTGCAGTGCTCTATAGCGTCGTTTTGAGGGTAGGAGTTGAAACAGTTTATGTCCAGGATGCGAGAAGTCTGTAAATATTTTCACAGCACTCTTTTTGACTCGTGCAGTATACAAGTCCTCAATGGAAGGCAGGTTGGTAGTAATTGTTTTGATGAACCTTGCCTTGAAATTATTTAATGATCCACTAAAAATATAATATAAAGAAAGTTATATTTCAGGAGGGCAATACCTTCCTGTATTTGGCAAAGTTACATATAAAATGTATTAATGACTAAGTCTGTGTAGCACTTTGGATTCAAAGGCAAATAGGTGTTTAGGAGGGGTTGCAATCATCTGTAGCTTTTTAAAGCAGTGGCATATTTTCTAGGATTGCTTGGCAGATTCCTGGGAGAAAAAAATCATGTTTAGTGTAAGGAATTGTCAATAGATAATAAGCTCATAGAACTCTACTATGAGGCATTGCACAGTTCTCTTAGATAAAGTTTGATTTATTTTGATTTTATTTGATTTTATTGACCACCCAAATCCAGTAGCCTCCAAAATTGCTTTAAAAAAGAAATAGTAAATTGGACAAAGTTGCATATGAAAGTGTGAATCACAATAAGTATTGCATAGGACAAAACCTGTCTAATTTTCAGCAGTTTGGAAAAAAAAAACATAGAGAATATAATGAAGTAGAATAATGTGCAGCACTGATACAGAACAAAGATAGACTGATTCACAAATTACTAACTATTAAATATTCGGAAACTGCATGCTTCATAACTGGATTAAGATGAACATTTGGAAGATTTAAAAATACCAAGCAGAATATATTGGTTAAGTGAGTCAGCTATGAATCAAAGCCTTCACTGCTGTCTTGAAATAGTGTTTGTGTTATCCTGATTTTTATGATCAGTATAATGATCATATGTTTTTAACCTATAGGTAAACAGAACAGTGTTTCCTAGAGCAAGTACTATTTTGAAAACAAAAATTGACTCTAAAAGTTTTTTGAATTCTTTCCTTAGAAGCTTTACCTCAAAAGTCTGTTTTTCTTAACTTCAGTATAAATTAACATTATGACACTTGTCTGACCAAACAGCATGTGCTGTAGAAAATAAATCAATTTTAAGTCTGGCATCAAAACATCACTGAGTTGGCAGTTAAGTTTGGTTTATCTTGCTAGCATTTGGATTCACAGACTTCTTGTATTAATTTGCTGGAATCTTAAGATGAACTCTTCAAATCCAGCAATTTTGTCTACAGTTAGCAAAATGTCATTATTAAGTGCAAAGTTTAAAAAAAACACATCATTTTAATGTCATGCAAATGTGATTAGACATTTCACTGATACGTGCCAGGATTCTCTTTCTGGATATAAATGTCTTTGCTGTGTTTCAACATTATAGAATCACTCAGTTTGTTTAAATAAGAAATTCTTCTTTACATGTGCTAGGAATTTATGAAGCTGTTCTACTGAAAATTAGGTACAGGGGTGGGTTCGGGCGATCCTCTAGCCAAGGATTGTTAGGGTGTGGTGAACCCCCAAACGCCACTCCTGGCTGGTCACGCCCACCCCGCCCCGCCCCTCCCCCCCACCCCACCCTGCCTCACCCATCCCAGGAGTCTCCATGCCCGTTCATCATTCCAGGTAAGTGCAGGGACCACGCGGAGGGTCTGAGAAGGCAAAAAACGGGCCTACCAGAGATTCTGGTAGTCGGAAATGGGCCTATTCCGGCCTCGGGAGGGTGTCTGGAGCCCGGGGGAAGCTGTTTTTGCCCTTCCAGGGGCTCGAAGAAAGCCTCCAGAGCCTGGAGAGGGTGAAAAACCCCCCTCCCTCACCATGGTGCAGGCAGTCGACTAGGCCATGCCCACCATGCCCACACCCACCCAAAAACAGGGCAGCAAACCCGTTGCTAAAGGATCTGAAGCCCACCCCTGAGTAGGTATGATATCTCAAAAGCCTTAGAGGGCGAGAAAGAGTTTTTAAACTGTATAAATGAGTTGTTTAAACATCATGCCCATTCATGTTCAAAAAGACCTTCATAACAAATAATGATCCTAGTCTAGTTTCATCCATTTAACATACTTAATCAAACCAGGTTTATTACAAAAGTAGTGACTGCACTGCATAACTGCTGAATTCCCTTAGCTCTTTTGGGGGTGGGGGAGGAACTGGGAGTGACTTTCAAATCTATCTTATTTGTTATATTTTATTGCTCAATATAGTGTACAAACCCAAAACAGAATAATTGAGTAACCAAGTTAAGCTTGTCGAACAAACAGCAACATGTTAATTTCCTGGAATTAAAACATAGTTATAGCTGAAACACCACATTTAATTTGAGTAGTGAGTCAAATTATGAGATTGATGATAAATGTTTGGGAGGTAATTATGAATGTGATTGCTTGAATATATCAGCAACTGCAGAATTTAAATTTCAGATTCTTTTTCTGGACAAAGCCAAGAATCAACTCATAATGTTCCTTGTAAACTTATTTTTGCTCTTCCTGGCTTCCTTGGATGCAGGGATTGAATGATATGGACTTTTTCTAGTCAAGCTGCAGAGGTGATATCCTGTGTCCTTAATTCAGGATGTTTTTTCAACTTCCCATTCTAGCCAAAGTCCCTCATATTCACACCTTCTATCCTATTATCCAAATATTAACCAGATTTGACAATGTTTTATGTCATGGACTCCTCATACCAGGAGGGAAAGAGGATGGAAGTTTGCGAAACATTATAGATTATCCGAAATGGAGGTAGCCATTTTGTACTACATCAACAGAAGCTTAGCACGGGGATCAAGGAATCCCATGACTAATAGAGGTGCTAAAGTTAATATATTCATTTGCTATGATTTCTGGTTATCTAAGTGTCTTTTCCCCTTTCAATGAATCTAGTTAATAATATGCTATGAAAAATCTAACTTTCTTAGTTTTGAGCACTGCCAGGGATGCGACATTTAGCTTTTCAAGATTAGCTAAAATAAAATATTGGTTTGGATTGATGAATGGATATGAATCTTGATGGCATGCCAGGGATAAGTTATCTTACAGAGAATTCATTTTTTCCAATCAAGTTCTATAAATCCTCACTTAAATCAGAGGATTTAATATTCTGCTACATGCACATGATTACATGAGTCGGTTGGAAGAGTGATAATTTTAATGCTTCTAATATCCTATCAATCATATGCTTCTGATACTCTGTCAATAACAGAAATGCACAAGAGCAGAATTCTTTGTCCTTTCTGTTGCCCATTCCTAGGATTGACAGTATATTCCCTCAACTTTAACAGGATGAGCTAATAAATGTACAGCAGCTCTTACAACTAATAAAACTGAATCCGTTTATGAGGTTATAGAAAAAATTAAGGAGGACTTGGAGTGTGCAACTTTGTGTACATTATCTCTGCTATAAACCATTTGGAAGTTGGAAGCAAGGAATTCAAAGCTTATGTTTACCATGGTAAATTCAAAGATCAAATTCCATTTGTGAGGAGAAAATCCTGATATATTCTATAACATGATAAGGCTTTTTTTCCCCTCTTCTGTTAAATTGCATCTCATTTTAGGAGTCTTCCTGGACAAATCCCTGCAGTTTTCTTGGCAAGATTTTCCAGAATTGGTTTGTCACTGCCTTCTTTCTAGCACTGAAAAAAACGTTGTGCCTAAGTTGAGACTTGAACTCATGGTTTTCTAGTTTCTAGGAAATGACTTAACCACAACATTAAATTGGCTCTCCAATAAATCCATAGAACTATTTTATTAAAAAAAAGGACTACAGTAAACCATAATAATTTATTTCCAGTAAAGCATTTGACATTTGTATTATAAGCACTAGATTATTTTGCACAGGTGGTATTTTCTTGTCCCCCTGCATCTTTCATACAATAATTTTGAAAATCCATCCTACTAATTTTACATGTCTTAGGCAACCGAATGTACTGGAAACTTATAATTACAAGTTCTAAATCACAAGAGAAATTGCATGGGTGTGCTAGCAACATAAAAATCTTGGAAAGTAGCCAGTTGATACGTCTGGGCAAGCTTGGGCACCAAACTAGATACAGAAGCTGTTTATTCATAAAGGGGTAACTAAAAAAGTTGTGTATTATTGTTGCAAATTCCATACAATCAGGAAAGAAACCGAGAAAACATGTCTTGCCACTTTTTATTTTTAAAATATACATCAACATCATTCTATAAATGATGAGGACAGTATGGGGACTGTTTTTTCCACATTTCTTATATGGGAAACATTTTTGATAAAAACCTAGCTACAATTGGTAGGGAGGACCTCCAAGAAGCATTTAATATTAGACAATAATGAAAAATGCCGGAAAAGTGTATGAAATGTTTATCTTCCTTGCTAAAGAAGACTGAGCTTTGCTTATTGCAATTTGTTGTTGGTGTTATGGAAAGTGAAAGTGGCATATAGCCTATTGCTACAGGGAAAAGAATAGCTTTCTGAACAGGAAGTTGAAGCTATCCAGGAGAGGCATAGAAGAATGTATCAGAAAATGGGAAGGAGGACACTTTGGCAGAGGAAAACAAGAACAATATAAACAGTGGTGGGATTCAGCTGGTTCGGGCCAGTTCAGGAAAACTGGTAGTTAAATTGCTGGCTAGCCCCACCCCTTCTAGGAGTCCCTATGTGCCCCATTTTGGCTCCCAGGTAAGGGCAGGGAGGCCTCCTAGGCCCAAAATGGGGTGCAAGGGGGCGCCCCTGTGCCCCATTTCACTCTTAGGAGGTTTCAGGTAGCACAGGGGGGCACAGGGGGACAGTGGGCCCCTCACACCCCGTTTTCACTCCCAGGAGGCTTCAGGGAGGCCTCCTAGGCCCAAAATGGGGTGCAGGGAGGTGATACACCCCATGGCCCATTTTTTCTCCCAGGAGGCTTAAAGGAGGCCTACTAGGCCCAAAACGGGGTGGGGAGGTGGCATGTCCCACCCCGTGTCCTGTTTTTGCTCCCAGGGGGCTGCAGAAGGCTGAGTGCTGCCTGTCACACCCCATGGCCACACCCACCATGGCCACGCCTACCCAGCTGGTCATTAGGGCAGAGAACTGGTTGTTAAATTATTTGAATCCCACCTCTGAATATAATTCATAGAAGCAAATAAACCAGGAAGTACTCAATACCAGTGAACACAAGACATGATACCATATCTCCCTCTAGAGGACAACTAACTGGTACTTAAGCAACCTATGCCAGAGAACATTGCAAATAGTAATTTGAGCTCTCATGGGACAAAGGACTCCAAAAGCCTCTCAAGAAATAAAACACATATTATAGATGATGGTATTTCTATGAAGGGGAACAAGGCAATGTAGATATGATATGACATTGTGGGAACTATCTCATCTTCTGGAAGACCACATCTAGTGTATGAAGAAGAGGTTACTAAGTTGAAATCCATTGGCAATTATCCTTTTCACAGCCAAAGGTATTTTAAGAGTCAGGGGAATGAATAAGATGGTAATTACTCAATGGATAGAACTTTTCTACACTCTTATTGTATTGCAAAATTCTAATATATGATGCTATTCTTAGATGACTCACAGTTGGCTGAATTACCACTCAGAACAGGGTTTATTAATGGCTCCACTACAGACATTCATAGTGTTTTTACAGGTGAACTGAAACTATGAAGAATAATTAATATCTTAGATGAAAAAGAAAAATCTTAAATAAACTTTAAATAAGTCTACACAGGTTTGTGCACTGAAAGAAGCAAAATAGAATTAGCAGAAAGAAATGAAATATTTTGTTGCATCTGGGTAAGAAAATATAAGGCACATGTTGAGGATCTGGAAAACCCAGTTTGGCAGTCATACATACGGAAAAGATCTATCTATCATTGTGAACACCAGTTAAACAGCAGCCACTATTGTAAGTAACTGCAAATAATACAAAGATTATCTTGGGATCCATTAACAGAAACAGGAGTGCAGATCATGAGAAATAACAAATTGCCATTCAGACTGTATTCTGGCAAGACTCCACTTGGTATGATCCAAATCACTTGATATGATGTTGGTATAATATAGGGCAGTGATGGCTAACCTTTTTCTCATCATGTGCTGAAAGCGTGTGTGTGTCGGCACCCATAATGCAATGCGGCCCCCCTGCACATGCACACACAAACCCTTGCCCCCCAGTTTGGGCCTACTAGGCCTCCCTGCAGCCTCCTGGGCCCAAAAGTGGGCCATGGGAGCACCGTTCCCCGGGCTCCATTCATGCGCATGTGACCTCTGCTCCCCGCATCTCCCGCATGCGCCCCTCCCTGTACATCTCAAAAATCAGCTTGCTGGTGGGAGGCATGCATGCATGTGCGGTGGGACTGAGCTGGGTGACGGCTCATGTGCCCACAGAAAGGGCTCCGCGTGCCAGTTGTGTCACGCATGCCATAGGTTCACCATCACGGATATAGGGTCTTTTGCTTGAGCAGGGAGTTGGACTGGAAGATCTCCAATGTCCCTTTCAACCTTATTATTCTACATTCTATGTCCAGTTGTTGGCATCAGAATTCAAAAAAAAGGCAATGGCAGGATCAGTGGAAAGGATAGCTTCCAATATGTTAAAATATCTAGAAACCAAAGTCTCTTGAGGAATAATTAAGGGGGAATGGGACAACTTGCCGCAGCCAACTCGCTGTGGAACAACTCATCACAGCCAACTCACCGCAGGACAATATAACAATTCTATTTAAGTATTTAAAATAAATACAAATTATTTTAATTTTTGCCATTCAGATTTCATTCGGTCCCTCCTTTGCATCCTTTCTTTAATGATTCTATTCCACCATTTTTTTGATATTAGTATAACTCATCCCACACACTGAGTTGTCCTGTGGCGAGATGGGCTGTGGCAAGTTGTCTTGCAGCAAGCTGGCCGTGGCAAGTTGGCTGTGGTGAGCTAGCCATGGTGAGTTGGCCATGGCAATTTGGCCATGGAGAGTTGGTTGTTGGAAATTGTCACAGATCTTAATTAAGGGGTATGTTTAGCTTACAGAATTCTAAGGAGAGAAATTCAACACACTTTCTAGGGCCAAATCAGTGGTGGAATTCAATTTTTTTTACTACCGGTTCTGTGGGCGTGGCTTGGTGGGCTTGGTGTGGCTTGGTGGGCATGGCTTGGTGGGTGTGGCAAGGGAAGAATACTGCAAAATCTCCGTTCCCACCCCACTCCAGAGGAAGGATACTACGAAATCCCCATTCCCTCCTCACTCTGAGGCCAGCCAGAGGTGGTATTTGCTGGTTCTCCAAACTACTCAAAATTTCCACTACCTGTTCTCTAGAACCTGTCAGAACTTGCTGAATAGCACCCCTGGGCCAAATCATTTTTAAGAAGAAACTTTATGGTTGCACATTTGACTTCTGCCACAATGATGAGAAATTTGTCTAGTTTTAAGTCCCCTCCCCCCCCAAAGTAAGAAGGTGATCCCTAAATTATATAGTCAACTATTAGCCAAACATGTGGTGGAGTGCTTAGAATCAGCATTTTTCAGGCATTGAAACACATTGGAAGACAAAACTACCTTTGTCGAAGCAATATAACCAAGGGAAGTAAAATACAATTTCATAAAATCCCTTATCTCTTTGAAAGCTGCAAAAGCTTTGGTCTTGGCCATCCCCTCTACAATATTTTATGCAAACATTGTTTTTAAAAAAGCCTTTAAACTGTCAACACATTATTTTCTGATCTATATTATCATGTACACCTTAGCATGATTTCATTTGATAAGCTAAACATAGACATCGTTAATATGGCCTTTCGTGATAGATCTTGCTGCTTTATATATAATTTCCAAAGGAAGATACATTCATAAAACTAAAACATATTAACTTTACCCTCTGTACAACCAATTTACTTCTTGTCAAGATGATTCTAAATTGCATTGCTTATCTTGAATAGCTTATCTTGTCATTAACTTTAAAGGCTCATAATATGTTCTCTCGTTGATAAACAAATGCTGCTTTCCACACAGATGGTATATTTCAAATGAGACTTCATGAACTACTAACCTCATCAAACATCTTCTTTTTACAGGTAAAGTTTTTTTTTTTTCATCCAGAAGAATTGAGAATAAGGATGTAAAAGGCTCTTTGTGGATTTTCTTTGGGCCAAATTAGCGCTTCAGTCAAGATAGAATAAATTATTGGTGAAAAAATATTGATCATATGCAAAATAATGTTAGATATGGAACATATATCCCATATTCCATTATTTGACATATTAAACATATAGTGTTTGGTTCCCATGCCCTCAAACACACACACACACACACACACATACACACACATGGACTGGAGGACAGTTTTACGAAATTGCTTAGTATGAACATAGAATAGAACAGAACAGAACAGAACAGAATAGAATTCTTTATTGGCCAACTGTGATTGGACACACAAGGAATTTGTCTTTGGTGCATATGCTCTCAGTGTACATAAAAAGACAAGAATCATAAGGTACAACACTTAGTGATAGTCATAGGATAAATAAGCAATTAAATCATACTAGAAAAAAATCAATATCAATATAAATCGTAAGGATACAAGCAACAAAATTACAGTCATGCAGTCATAAGTGGGAGGAGATGGGCGATAGGAACAATGAGAAGATTAATAGTAGTGCAGACTTAGTAAATAGTTTGACAGTGTTGAGGGAATTATTTGTTTTGCAGAGTAATGGCATTCGGGGAAAAACTGTTCTTGTGTCTAGTTGTTCTGGTGTGCAGTGCTCTATAGCGTTGTTTTGAGGGTAGGAGTTGGAACAGTTTATGTCCAGGATGCGAGGGGTCTGTAAATATTTTCACAGTCCTCTTTTTGACTTGTGCAGTATACAGGTCCTCAATGGAAGGCGGGTTGGTAGCAATTGTTTTTTCTGCAGTTCTAATTATCCTCTGAAGTCTGTGTCTGTCTTGTTGGGTTGCAGAACTGAACCAGACAGTTATAGAGGTACAGCTACATCCGGAATTGAAAATACATACCTATTTTTTATATATAGTAGATAGGTGCCATGTCAGATTGGTTGGATTAACAGAGTTGTAGAAGTTTATAACATTTTGGGCCAGGAATGGGGAGGAATATTATTGCTGAAATATATTTAGCAGTATTCAACTAGGGGAGACAATTTATGTGTACGTTTATTTTTAATGCATATTTTTTTCCATATCTTGTTTGACTTTGTTTTTGTTTGGAGTTTGTATTTTAGCATTGTGAATAAAATATATAAATAAAAATACAGTGACGAAACAAAACAAAACCAAAGAAACTGGAAACTTCTCCAACGGACAATGATTTTCCCAAAGCTGACTCTGTTCATTATTAGATCCATCGATTTTTGACTTGGAGGAATGGTGCTCCCAATACATCACAAACTGCTTCTGCCTATTAGCTTTCACATTTATGTAAATACATTTTTCAAATTAAATTTAGGAAGGTAGGCTGATATAATGGCGCCAAGCCCTACTTAAGCCCTTGTTATTAATATCTTAGTTTGGGGGAATTTATCCTACTGTAGTTAGCACTTCTTACAGCACCGTTTATGCATTCAGTCTCTCAACTGAAAGCATATTTGGTGGTGCACAACAACAACAACAACAACCAGAAAAGTGTGAGTCATATCCATAATTTATTATCGTAACCCTGGAGACCTACAATCCCAGTCAGTAACAAGTATCCCTGCAAAATACCAAAAGTTGGGGGAAATAATCGAGACAAAAACATACAGAGTTTATTCTCTATGGTGCACAGGAAAGTTGCCATGTACTTGGCATGTCTAGGGAAAAGATCAATACCAAAGATCTCATTTTTTTTCAGAGAATAAACCTCTGTCCATCATTAGAACATAATAATCAGTATGGTGTTGAGATGGCCAATTTTTGGTGGTCAGTGACCCCATTTTCTTAGTTCTGCAATGGGCAATGTCGTTAATCGTAATGGACAAAACAGTGTCACATGGGATTGAAACCACAATATATTTATTTTATTTTACTTCTGATAAATTTCTTTTATTTGTTTTATTTATTTGTTGATTTCTTCTTCTTTACTTTCTCTTTTATTGCTTCGGATGTCAAGGGAGATATAAAGTTCTGCTTCTTGCTCTTCTGGTCCATCTCAACCATTGTTACTTGATGCATCGTCTTCTGAACCTAACTCATGTTCTTCGACTTTCTCCTCTGTTTGTATACGTCTTGTACAATATGGAATCCCAAGACATAAATAAATAGTATTTACTTATAAATGTATTTATTTACTTATTTATTTATGTGTTTCAGCAAGAATTTAGGTGGGCGGGTGAGTGCTTTTTTAAAAACTGTGTTGTTGTTTTTAATACATTGCAGTTCCCCATGCTTCTTGGCACTGATTTTCAAAGAAAAAGAACAGTAACAATTGCCTTGGCAGGCATAATGCAAAACAACACAAAACAGTCAAACAATGCAATCATCGCAAAGAAATCCAATAAAATCCGTTCCAAATCACAAGCAAACCATTTTAATGCTAATGCAATTAACTATATGTGTGTGTGCGCGCGCTTTTTCCTCTAGCCAGGTTTTTCCTATGTAACCAAGGTTTTTCTGCAGCCCTAGCTCAGTGGAATCACATCCACTCGATTCTGGGCTTTTTTCTTTCTGGCAGCCAGCAAGTTCTTGCTGCCAGGTGAGAGACTTATATAGATATATTTCTGGCTCGTTATACAAATATATATATTTGTTCTTTTCTTGGGATTACCAAATGTGTATAGAGTGAGTAACTGAAAGAAAGCAATGTTTAGAGAATCATAAATAAAAAATATAAACAAAAGAAAGAAACAAAAAATAGAACTGTAGGGAGAAGTATGCAGAACCACAAACTGGAGTGTGTGTGACCTGATGTTTCTAAACACAAGTGTCAGTAGTTTACTGAAGCTTGAGAACAACATGGAAGTTCCAGAGTAGCCTGGAATATGTCCACATTCTTGTCTATATTCAGCTAAAGCAGTGGGAGAACAACCAAGAAGGAATGCTAAGTGAGAGATTCCTTTACAGGTGCCTACGAATTAACAAAGCATCACATACCAATAGAGCTTAGTATCCTCAGGAGAAGAACACTTACTGAAGTTGTGATCAGTAATCGGAGCACTCAAGGGAAGAATGTAAAGGTTAAACAGAATAAGACCCATGACAGAACTCTGCAGAACAGAGGTTACAATGAGGAAATTCTTAGGACTGAAGGCCAGACTCTGAAAAACCGTGTAAAAATTAAAAGATTAAAACCAAGTACACTACTATAATGACTAAAGATGAGGTAACAATATTTAGACAAAATATCTGATGGTGAAAATTTATCAAATCACAAAAGGACCATATAAGGTCTGGAAGTTGACCACTAGAATGTCATTCAGAATTTGAGGATATCCTATCTCATTTGAACAGCCTTTCTGAAACCCTGATTGATACAGATCTAGAAAAGTGATAGAAATAAAGATAGAAATAAAGTAGAAGCTCACTTCTGAGAAGGCAACAGATATACAGACAATGCCTATAAAATTTCAGTGTCAACTGGACCCTATGTTGTGATGTCCCAGAGGTACCTCCCTCCCCCCCCCAAGGGACAACTAGACTTTCTGTTTTTTCTTCGAAGATGTTTCGCTTCTCAAAGAAAAACTAGAAATTGGGACAACCATGACCTGGATGACTGAGAATCTCCGTAGACTTTGTTGTGATGCTTTTTCATGCATGAATGTATGTGGAGCAGAGAGACATGTGCCCAGAGTCCCTTGGGAGTTGGGCGGCATAAAAATATGATTAAT
This sequence comes from Pantherophis guttatus, assembly GCF_059756535.1. Classification (NCBI taxonomy): domain Eukaryota; kingdom Metazoa; phylum Chordata; class Lepidosauria; order Squamata; family Colubridae; genus Pantherophis; species Pantherophis guttatus. Next base: position 112,217,110 of record NC_142067.1, on the reverse strand, counting down.
TAAATTAAATCTGTTTTGGAGTTACTGGTGGTTATGTATGCCTCTTTCTGCACCTCATTTTCACCACCAAGAACATAATAGAAGAAACCTTTAAAATATATAGATGGTTTATCATACTTTCTTCTGTGAAATCATGACAGCTCCATTTTAAAGACCAATGTGTGAACTGGTGAATAGCTTTCGTGATTCATGATGAATGCTATATTATTCTAATAGCATTCTCCAGTCATTTATAATTCAAGGAAGATAAAATGAATAGTCTGAATGTATGCTTTTAGCTGATTATCCTCTAAAGCACAAAAGAGATTCATGAACAGCATAAATATAAAGAAAGCCAATGTTATTTAATAGCATCCGTAAGATGTAACACTTGAAATTCTGTCAGAATCAAAACAGTGTGGTTTTGAATTGCTGTTGTTCACCTAAGATCTTTCTAGAATTGGTTTCATTCCAGGACTCCAGGATCAAATAAAATAAGCTGAAGGTGGCAGCGGGTGGTGGAAAAACATTCAAAAAGATATTTTTATAGATCACTGGTTTCCCCCCCCTCCCCAAATAACTCAAGAATAGGAATAGTGTTTCAGAGCAATTACAATAAATTAAATTACAATAGATTAAAAAAGATGTTGAAAAGTAGCGAAAGTAATAAAACCCAAAACTTTCTTGATTAGGATTTATTGTGATAGCAAAAATGAAAAATACTAAACAATTTTAACCTTTTTTCTTATAGGGATTAAGATTTCAAATTTTCAAGAAAGTGATGGCCTTGCATTTCCTAACCTTAAATTATACTTTTTGTGCTGTTTGTCTTTCATGGGTTACAGAAGGAAGAAAATTCCCAAATAATAGAATATTATGAGCCATGGTGGCGCAGTGGTTAGAGTGCAGTACTGCAGGCTACTTCTGCTGACTGCTGTCTGCCTGCAGTTTGGCAGTTCAAATCTCACCAGGCTCAAGGTTGACTCAGCTTTCCATCCTTCCAAGGTGGGTAAAATGAGGACCTGGATTGTTGAGGACAATATGCTGACTCTGCAAACTGCTTAGAGGGGGCTGTAAAAGCATTGTGAAGCAGTATATAAGTCTAAGTGCTATTGCTATTGCTATATTAACCAAAGAAGGAGCTGGCTTAGGCAACAGATTTCATAGGTATTCAATGCGTAAGGAAACAAACGAAGAAAATAATTTTAAAAGACATGGTACAGGACAGTGCCTGCTAAATACGCAGAATCTTTTAAAAACAAAGGTAAGTCCAGTAACTTCATCGTTATATTCATCCTCAGTTGCCTTTTGCTCTGCAGATACAGTAAATAAATAAATAAATAAAAGATTAATTGTATATGCCAATATGTACCAAAGTAATTAGATCCCTACAGAATACCTCCTGCAATAAATAAATTGAAAACACATTCTGAAAGGTTCAAAATGCTGGTTTTCACTAGTGTTTTCCCCTCTCCTTGCCCCACCATGCTGGGAGACACTGACCCTTTCCTGGGGCTCTGCTTAATGACCTGTGCAGTCACTTAACAATTGCAACTGGGTGAGCTAGGATTGTTGTCATTGAACAAAATGGTCATGTGGTCTAGCTCAGTGGTGGGATTCAAAAAAAAATTACTACCAGTTCTGTGAGCATGGCTTGGTGGCCGTAGCATGGCTTGGTGGCCGTGGCTTGGTGGGCATGGCGGGGGAAGGATACTGTAAAATCTCCATTCCCACCCCACTCCAGGGGAAGGATACGGTAAAATCTCCATTCCCTCCCCATTCCAGGGGAAGGTTACCACAAAATCCCTATTTCCTCCAGATCAGCTGGGACTCAGGAGGCAGGGAATATATGGGGGCGGGGCCAGTCAGAGGTGGTATTTACCGGTTCTCTGAACTACTCAAATTTCCACTACTGGTTCTCCAGAACTGCTGAATACCACCTCTAGTCTAGCTTAACAACCACCTTGTTCAATAATTGAGTTTCTGGGCTTGTAAGTAGATGACTATTTGTATAAGTGTGTGTGTGTGTGTGTGTGTGTGTGTGTGTGTGTGTGTGTGTGTATTCATATTTTCCTACAGAGCAGCACAGGTTTCTCCCACATAATCTATCGGTAGAGAAATCAAATTAGTACAAGGCATATTTATGACTCACAAATCAACAGCTTTTTGAAGTGATACTAAACAGTTTAATAAAAACACAAAGTGAGTTAAGACTTCAAAGAAATGCTGTAATAAATCAGGACTAATCCAGTGTTCGCTTTTCTTCAGTGTAAAAGTTTGTGTTAATGTAACATTGATTTAAAATGCATAGAAGCCCAGAAGTTATAAAGTGTTAAATGTTAACCATATGCCTCAGCTTACTTGTGCTTTATAATTTATACCACTGTTTTAAGACTCTCAGAAAATGTAGGAAGTTCAACTGTTAACAATCCCATTGTAAACTTCTTGAAAAGGATAACTATAAAATAAAGGGTCTTCATATCAGTGGTGAAATCCTCTGAAGTCTGCTACCGGTTCTGTGAGTCTACTACTGAGCACGTGCTTTGTGTACGCATGCGCACCTGAGGTGCACCCACGCAGTGCTAAAAAATGAACATTTTGAAGCCTTCTGAGTCTGCAAAGGTAAGTAGAACAGCGAGGGGGGCAATCCACTGTGCCACACAATTTAGATTAGCTAGAAAGTAGGAAATCCGATGATTCTAGCTAATATAAATCACACATCACAGCTGATCATCATCCAGCTGATTGTCGGAAATACCAGTTCACCCGAACTGGTAATATATTTTATTACCGGTTTGGGAGAACCGGTCTGAACCGGTAGCATTTCATTCCTATCTTCATATATGTATTGATCATTAGTTTGGGGGTTCAGGAACATATAATGTGAAAAGGATGGAAGGAGGTATAGCTGTCCATTTAAACTGGAATCTTGATTCATTTGGGTTGTAGAAGCTTATACTTGAGCAGGTATGAGCAAATTTTTCTTTAACATCTGATCACATGAAGGATTTAGGTATTACAGAAATGACTCTGTTTCCATCCCATTTCTGTAACAAATTGAGCCCTCCAGATCAGTGGTGGGTTGCCCCCAGTTCACACCGGTTCTATAGAACCAGTAGTAAAACTGGCAGGAGGCTCCGCCCACTGACCCCAATATCATCAAAATGCTTCTGCACATGTGCAGAAGAGCGCGTGCGCATGCTTGCTTTGCTCATGTATGTGCATAGCCCCATTGCAAATCAGTACTAAAGGTAAGTAGAACCCACCCCTGGGTTCTAGAAATTTAGCTGGATGCCAGAAATTTGTCTAGATTGGCCTAGAAAAAGGAAAGGTAAAAACTATTTAAGAGACTGTAGTTGGCTCCCAATGTTTATCCATGATATTCTGAAGAACCAAGAGCAATCATCACATCTTCTCTTGGCTCTTTGCATAATCTTACTCCCCGCTTCTCTGTTGATACTTTGATTGTGAACCTTTGGGCAGAAAGTTAACTTTTAAAATTCTCTGGGAAGGGCTTTGCTTGCTTTATGCGCTGTATAAACCTTTCATGTCAGTGCTTAGTTCTGATTTATTTTCTAGAAGGACTTCCTATGAAGCTTGAGACTGAAATTAAGTGTCAAATTAAAGTACATTTTATATTCGCATAACATTATTTGCTCCCCAATGAAATGAAATTAACTGGATGGGAAAAATAATCCAACAATCTGAAACTATGACATTTTTCAAATAAAGTGCAAAAATTTTAAAGGTGGAAATTGATATTTTTTTAAAAGATCAGAGGGAAGTCGGTATACAGATTCACATGTTGTTCTTTGAGTTGGGCCAAATAACAAGAGAGACCTTAGAGCAATGGTGTAAAACTCGATTTCATTGAGGGCTGCATCAAGGTTGTGTTTCATTGAGGGCTGCACCTTGGGTGGGGGGGGCAGGGGAGGGGAAGTGGCAGGGGGGCATGGCCAGCTCAACATCACTTGTGTTGGGGGCACCTGTGGTGGCCCGAGTGCTCTGCCAGTGAAAATGGGCTCCCAAGGTCCATTTTCAGCTGTGATGGCCTCCTGCAACCCTCTGTAAGTGGTAATGGAGGTTGGGAGGGCCATATCTGGCCCTCACAAGCTTCATTTTCAGCTGCAATGGCCTTCTACAACCCTTTCCCAACAAAAATAGAGCTCAGGAGGGCCGCATGCAGTCCTCCGGAGCTCCATTTTCACTGGCAGAGGCATCATGGGCTGTGATCTGTCCCTGTCCACACACACACACAAACACAGTCAGCCGAGGGTTAAGAAAGTACTTGGCATGCACACAGGTCGTTATCTCAAACTTGGCAGCAATATAATCACCGTCTGCCAAGAGCTTTTACTGTAACAGATAACATAAATTACATACGCAATGCAAATAATCCAGCAAAAACAATATCCCTTTCGGCAGCTTCAGACGTTGTTCAAGTGACTAGCCAAAGTTCGTTTTTGTTTGTCACGGAGTTTTACCAGCCACCACCTTCTCTTATATAGTCTCTGGGGTGTGGTCCAGTGACTCAGTTCTAATCCCTAGCACGCCTCCTTAACTGCTGCAACCGTTTATCACGCCTTCGTTGGCGTGCGTCCAGGAATGACGGCTCTCCTTCGCTCTCATCTGAGACACCTGGCTCCTGGCTAATCTCCTCTCCCTCGGCCGGCACCTGAGACAGTGCCAGAGGGGAGGGGCCTGGAGAGGGAGGCCTGGCTGACTCCTCTTCCTCATGTTCGGAGCTTTCTTCCTCTGATGAGATAGGCTCAGAGGGCGGGGCCACAACAGGCTGGTCCTTGCTGTTTCCAAGACAGCCCCATGGGCCAAATCTAAGCATCCCATGGGCCAGATACAAGTTTGACGCCCTGCCTTAGAGCATAAGAACCTAGACCAAACTATTTGTGCAGTCCACAGTGGAAACTTGTTTTTTTTTTCTCCCCTCACTAGGTGTGCAGGCACTGAAGAGTGCAAATTCTGATTTCACAAATAGTATGGAGGGCCATCAGTTGCTTGGAGATAAGCATTATTTTTCCTGCTCTCTCGCACTGAAGGAAATATATTAGGATCACCCTGCTGAGCTTGCAACCTCCAGAAGCACTTTTTCTTCTTTCTCTAGCTGTTTCCAGATAACCACTATGTTTGCTTTGTGGACAGGTTTTCCATAATTCATCTCTCTCTAAGATTAATAGAACTCTCTGTAGAAGCTGCTTCTTTTACAACAAGGACCAATAGTTCCATTCCATTATTAACCTTCTCTCCTAATTCTGCTTTTGAAACACTGTTATTGTTCAAAGTCAAGATTTTATACACCAACGATGAATGTTCAAGATGAGATTAACTTATTTTATTAACTGTGTATATCCCCTAAAGGAGTAATGTAGGTTTGGAGATCAAACAGGAAATCTATCATTAGAAAAACACTACTCATCATCGCCGAATGTAGTGTTTAATATTATTTATTTATGTATATGTAGTGTTTAATATTATTTGTTTGCTTAATTGAATTATGTCATGCATTTCCTCCACTTTCTGAAGAGGTTATGCATAGCAGTTCTTCCTTCAGTTTTTCCTACAACATCATATCTTTGGATAGGTTGAACTACAAAAGATTGACCCAATCTGCTGCCCTCCAATCAGGACACAGAGTTGCAGGCTAACCAGCATACGTCAGCAGCAGCAAACATAGAAAAGCACCAACTCCGATCTCGCAGCATACCCACAGCTTCTAAACTGAAAGTAGGGGCCCGATGATGACAAGTTAGAGAGTTTGTTGAAACGTTGCCAAAAAGAAAACTTTTAAAGCGTTGGTTAGGATTTTAGCCAGAGTTTCAAAAGAACTTACAAAGTGTTTTGTTGGGATTTTGGAGGATTTTAAGCTGGGATTTTAGCCAGGATTTTAAGTATTTCAACTAACAGACTTTTAATGATGCTCTCTTCATGCACGCGCTTCGCGCACAATTGTCTTAAGCATGAATTTCACATTTACAAACTTCCTGCCTGATATTTATTGTTCATCTCTCATTTTTGACAGATATTGATGAGTAGATAACCTGAGATATAGTTTCCCAAACTATAAAGCATTACTGACCCAAGTATGTTTTTATCAATGTGCGTTTCTCTGAAGTACATTTAGGGAGGCAAAAATTGCACTTTAAATATCTGTACAAATATCACCTTTAACACAATCCCAGATTTGTCTGTTTTAGAATCAACAAAAGAGTTTACAGCTCTTTATATTATGGTCTCATTGGCTTTGGATTCACTGATGTGATTTTTTCCATAGCAGATCATGAATGCATGTGGAATGGTTTCTAAAAATACATACATAAACTTATTTTCTTCAGAAACCATTACTTTTCATTAGCCTGCAGGCAAATGCTTTTCTTTAGAAGTTGTCTGCATTGCATTCTCCAGGATTCAAATTGTGCAGGGGTTGTGTGTTTCCTCCAAGGAGCCGCAGTGGCGCAGTGGTTAGAGTGCATCCTGGGGAATGCAATGCAGACAACTTCTAAAAAAAAAGCATTTGCCTGTAGGCTACTTCTGCTGACTGTCAGCTGACTGCAATTTGGCAGTTCAAATCTCACCAGGCTCAAGGTTGACTCAGCCTTCCAGCCTTCTGAGGTCGGTAAAATGAGGACCCAGATTGTTGGGGGCAATATGCTGACTCTGTAAACTGCTTGGGAGAGAGCTATAAAGCCCTGTAAAGCAGCATATAAATCTAAGTGCTATTACTGTTGCTATTGTGGTTTGTAAGTCACAGAACCAATTATTGTTGATAACCATATCAGTGAATAAGTGGAAACAAGTACAAAAACAAGGGGAAGAGATGATGGAGTTTGAGAACCAGATCAGGTGAATCAAAAGAATTACAGGTAGTCCTCAACATATGACCATAACTGACCCAAAAATCTATGTTGCTAAGTGAGACATTTGTTAAGTGAGCTTTGCCCCATTTTATGACCTTTCTTTCCACAGTTGTTAAGTGAATCACTGCAGTTGTTAAGTTAGTAGCACAGTTGTTAAGTGAATCTGGCTTCCCCATTGACTTTGCTTGTCAAAAGGTTGAAAAAAAGGGGATCACATGACCTCAGGACACTGCAAAGGTCATAAATGTGAGTCAGTTGTCAAGTGTCTGAATTTTGATCACATGACCATGGGGATGCTGTAGCAGTCGTAAGTGTGAAAATGGTCATGAGTTACTTTTTTCAGTGATGTAACTTTGAATGGTCATTAAATGAACTATTATAAGTCGAGGACTACCTATAGTCTGCCTCTGAAGTCAAACTGATCCGATATCTCAAGTTTAAGAAAATGTCCGCCAGATATTGGAAATGCAACCAGACCCAGGTACATACTATCACATGTGGTGGACATGTGCAAAAGCAAAGAACTATTGGACAAAAATACACACATGATTAGAAAAAATGTTGAAGCAGCACATAGATTATAAACCAGAAATATTTTTGTTAGTTATAGTACCAGAGAGGAATGATAAAGGGAATATATATCTAATATTACATGTTTTGACAGCAGCAAAAATTGTATTTGCACAATACTGGAAAAATGAAAAAACACCTACAGAAGAAGATGTAATTAAGAAAATTTTAGATTATGCAGAAATGGACAGATTGACCTTAACGATAAAAGAAAAAGAAGACAAAGAGTATTTTCGAACATAGAAATTGTTTTATAAATGGTTGGATGATAAAGATAGACATTAGGAGTTAGAAAAGTATTACTATTTAAGCAAATTGACCCAGTTAATACGCTGTTCACTGAGCACTTGTATATGTAAATTGAAAATGTATAAATAAACTGATAAAAAAGTTTCTTTAATAGAACTATCACTTCCTAGAACTGAAAACTGCATAATGGTATGCATATGGCAGTTTCTTTAAGCCTTATAAAATATTTTTCAAACATACAGAAATCCAGAATGGCCAGAAAAACCAAAGTCGTTGTAATTACCTGTGAGTGATTATTGGATTTGTTCTTAAAATAAATGGTATTCCTGGCTGAGGATCAAATTGCCTTTGATACATCTCTGCTTCTCTTGTGGTTTTTTTTTTTCTTTCCTCCAGTCGTCCTGAAGTACTGACATTTGGTGCCAGAAATATTTGACAAAGATCATTGTCAGCATATTTATGGAACAAGATGCTCTCCCATTCTTCCCCTTGAAATGTTTTGGCTTTGTAACATTCACATGCTAGCCATGACAGATTGCCTGTGACAGAAGGTGTCAAGGAAGGGAATAAAATTTTAAATTGTCAACTTTATCTCTCTTCCTAATTACCATGCTCCTCATAGTAAAGATAAACTCTTCCTAGGACCATTACATTCTCTTTGTTAAAGCTGTAGTTTCTGAATTCCTACCTGGAATGCCAATGCTTGATCTGGGGAATAGTTTTAAAGCTGGTGCAGACATACAAGTTTAAAGACACAAACACAGATACCTACATAAAGAATTTGTATTTGTTTTTCCCACAGCAAAACCCCAACACTATCAATTCGAATTTGTGCAGGAAGGCAAGCAGGATGACTGGGAAATGCCTCTCCCAAGTCTCAGCTACAAACTAGGGCATACAAAACCTTTGCTAGACCAATTTTCAAATACAGCTCATCTGCCTGGAACCCGCACTGTATATCGGACATTAATATAATTGAGTGAGTCCAGAGGTATTTCACGAGAAGAGTCCTCCACTCCTCTGCTCGCAACAGAATACCTTATGCCACCAGACTTGAAATTTTGGGCTTAGACAACTTAGAACTACGCCGCCTTTGGTATGACCTAAGTGTAATTCATTAAATTATCTGCTACAATGTCCTACCTATCAATGACTACTTCAGCTTCAACCACAACGATACACGAGCAAATAATAGATACAAACTTAAAGTAAACTGCTCCAAACTCACTTGCAGAAAATACAACATCAGCAACAGAGTGGTCAATGCCTGGAATGCACTACCTGACTCTGTGGTTACTTCCCCAAACTCTCATAACTTTAAGCTTAGGCTGTCTATTGTTGACCTCACCCATTCTTAAGAGGTTTGTAAGGGGTGTGCATAAGTGCACCAACGTGCCTACTCTCCCTGTCCTATTGTCCCCATTTATTCATATCCTTACCCTGTATTCATAATCATGTTTATACTTACAGTATATCTGTTATCTTACATGTTTGACCAATAAATAAAATAAATAAATAAATAAATAAACTCTACCTCACAACAAACACATAAAACAATTGGATTTACAGATTGTGTTACCTTTAAGATATGTGTGACTGGCTAGGTTGGCCGATTCTAGCCAATTGTGTTTTGGACTTACACATGACTTACACTTGAAGGTGAATGAGAAACCCACTCAATGTCAGCTTATTCAATAAATCATGATGGTCCAAACTTTTGGCTTGCCTGGGCTACATTGAGTAAAGAGTTGTTTTCTCGGGCTGCATATAAAATATATGATATAATTAATGTATATAAATAACAAATTTCCATACATCTACATCTACATACACATATACATACATACATACATACATACATACATACATACATATTTCTTTTTCGTAGGCTTTTATGTGCATATTCTTTCTAGCCAGGTTTTACCTACGTAAGCTAAGATGTTATACAGCCCTGGTTCTGTGAAATCTCATTCACATGTTTCTGGGCTTTTTGTTTCTTGCTGACAGACAGCAAACTCTGTGCTGCCCTTTGGGAGACTCAGATAGCTATTTCTGCCTTATAAGGCTTCGTCAGTGAGCCACAGCCTCTTCTCAGGTATCCTCCCTGTAAAGGTACAATGTTTCTTTTTCTTTCTTTTTCGTAGGCTTTTATGTGCATATTCTTTCTAGCCAGGTTTTAATGGCAGAAATAGCTATCTGAGTCTCCCAAAGGGCGGCACAGAGTTTGCTGTCTGTCAGCAAGAAACAAAAAGCCCAGAAACATGTGAATGAGATTTCACAGAACCAGGGCTGTATAACATCTTAGCTTACGTAGGTAAAACCTGGCTAGAAAGAATATACATACATACATACATACATACATACATACATACATACATACATACATTTATTATTATTATTATTATTATTATTATTATTATTATTATTATTATTATTATTATTATTATTATTATTATTATTTTGTGAGGCTGTCCAGGGCTGCATGCAGACATTCTTGCAATAAATCATGATTAACAATATTATTTAACATCATGAAGAATTCAGACCTCTTCCCAATGCATGTACTCAGGTGAAATTAAAGATGCTATCTGTTACTATTCTTTTCTTTTTAAAGTTAATAAATGCCGTCTGCATCAGGTGAATAATTACCCTATTTTTTATATAGGATGCATCTTTGTGACAACAAATTGTACCCAAGGTTCATGAAAAGCAGCAAATCAAGATTTATTAAATCAAGCTTCTGCTTGACAATTATACTAATGGTAAGAATGCCCAACTATTTTTTCTCTCTTGTAAACTTTTACTTTGTTCTAAGTAGAATCAAATCTCGCGTTACTTTGCTTTAGGGGAGTGCCATGTTTTCCTAGCACAAAATCATATTGAGTAGAGTTGAAATACCATATTTTTCCGAGTACAAGATGCACTTTCCCCCCCTAAAAGAGGGTGAAAATCTGGGTGTGTCTAGTATACTGAATGTAGCCAAAAACGCAAGGCACAGAGGTGGTGATGGTCTGTGGCAATCCCTGCAGCCTGGAACAGCTGATTGGGGGTATTTCAGGAGGCCGATCCACCCATCAACCAGCTGCTTGTGCTGAATCAGGCTGCAATAATGTGCTGAATCTGACCTGGCTGTTTGCTATTTGCTGCAAGGACTCAGAGTTTGCAGCAGCAATCACATCCAGAAAGCACACACAAGAAACTGATTCAGCAGGATTCAATAACTTATCTTTATATATAATATAACACATGAAGTAAAATATACAATAGCAAAAGTATGTTTTCCAAGCAAAATACGAGCAGAGGAGAGGAGTTTCAGTTTCAGTTTTGAGCAGCAGACTAGTTTGCAGCTTTAGCACAGACTCATAGCTGCAAAGCTAAGCCATGCCCAGGCTCATTGCTGTCTCCCTTCCTTGTTACTCACACAGCAAATACTGTTTCAGTTTCCAAACAGCCCTCAACTCTCTCACACTCTAACAGGACGCTAGCCAAATGAATACCAATGGATACTGATAGGCAGAGGCAGATTTTTTTTTTCTTATTTTCCTCCCAAAAAACTAAGATGTGTCTTATACTCTGAAAAATAAGGTAGTTATGTTTAGAATTGAACTTTGAAGCCTATTTTTAATTACTAATCAGTGACAGTGTGCAGAGCTCTGCCTACAAAGAAATCACACCCAGTCTAAGAAACCAGTCTAAGTAAAAAATGATCTTTAATACCGTAGGGGTGAGAAAGGTATGGCTTACTACAGACGTCAGGTGGTAAAATACAGTAGTGAACTGATATTTGCATGCCAAAACGTCCAAGTGAAAACTTTTCTCCCCTTAAGCACTTTCCATTGTTGGTCCTTCACTGTCCAATCAATTTCAATGAAGATATTTTGGAAACAGCCCTCTGATTGTAGACTGGCTTCCAGCTGCATCCTTCTCATTACAAGCAACCATGGAACACCATCTCAGTCGGCACTTTCACTTTCTTAACTTTTATTCCCCCCACAAGTGCTCCCCCTCCCTTTCACCCTCCCCCAAGGGTTCATGGCAGACTGGTACCGAAGTGACTGAAGAGCTCAGGTGCAAGGTGGCAGATCTGACATTTTCTGAATATTGTGAAGAATTTCACAGGAAGGAGAAATCTATCTATCTATCTATCTATCTATCTATCTATCTATCTATCTATCCATCCATCCATCCATCCATCCATCCATCCATCATTATATTTACACACACACACACACACACACACACACCACTCACACAGTGTGTATGTGTATATATACATATATATCCAAAATTTAGCTTAACGTGGCACAAAAGGAGTACCGTATTTTTTGGAGTATAAGATGCTCTTTCCCCCCCCACCTAAAAGAGGGTGAAAATTTGGGTGTGTCTTATACACCGAATGTAGCCTTGCCCACCCTCTGGCCCCCACCTGCCAGCCTCTGCCTCCCAGCAATTTGCCTCCTTGCAGAAAACAGCCCGTTTCAGCTTCAGCACAGCCTGATTAGTACAAACAGCTGATTGTTGGTTGGATCGGCCTCCCGACCCTCAGCTGTTTCAGGCTTCAGGGATTGCCATTGCCAATTGCTGTGCGGGCCTCTGCCATTTGCTGCAAGGAGGCAAATTGATGGAAGGCAGGGTTTTTTTTCTTGTGCTAATCAGGCTGTGCTGAAAATGAAAATGAAACTAAAGCAGGCTGTTTACTGTTTGCTGCAAGGAGGAAAATTGCTGGGAGGCAGAGGCAGATTTTTTTTCTTGTTTTCTTCCCCCAAAAAGGTAGGTGCATCTTATAGTCTGGAGCGTATTATACTCTAAAAAATATGGTAATACTAAAATTCAGAATAATTTGACTGAAGGTTCATTTGTTCTCTTCCACTTATAGAGCTGAACTCCTAAAAGTAACATTGCTTGGAAAATGTGGATGTCTAAAATAGCAACTGACCAAAACTATAATTGGCCAATGAGCTCCTGTCCTAAAGCTGCTCATGAGATAAAATGGAAAGTGGGATGGCTATTATCTCTGAAGAATGCATCAGTAGAGAATGATAGAAATTTTCTTTCATTTTTTTTCAAGTGGCTCTTTTCTTATAACTAATAATAACCTATCAACCATGAAAAGAAGAAAATGGATACTCCTACTGACAGCAAAATCCTATATGTGTTTATTGGAATAAAGTTTTATTGAGTTCAGCAAGCACTTACTCCCAAGTGGAAATTTGCAGATCAATATAAATCTTGTGGATTTTACTGTCTATATTGAGGAGGGGGGTAGCATTCCAGTCTGCCAGCATTTAAAATGAATTTAAAAGAAATCTATGTATATTAATAAATATCACATCATCTTTTTCATTCATTTCATTCATTCATAAGATTTTAATGTAAATCTTTAAAAAATTCTCCTCAATGGAAACTTTTCTGGTGTCATTTTTACATAAATTGGGCTGGCACGAATTTTAGCATGAATTTTCTTTCAATCTCTCTCACACACACACACACACACACACACGTCTGTCTGTCTGTCTGTCTATCTATCTATCTATCTATCTATCTATCTATCTATCTATCTATCTATCTATGTATCTATCTGTTTATGTTGACTAATTGGCAGCTGTGACTCAAGGAAACAAGCTTTTGGGGGAGGGAAGCATCAAAGTGAAGTATTGCAGCTGCTCATCAAACCTCTCTCCTACCAGTTTGGTTCTTTGTGAAGATCATTTTGGAGATCCACCCATTATTAGCAACTACGATTTAACCCATGTCTATAATCTAGTGAATTTGAGATTGATTTATAAGTTTCCTGCCAGGAATATGACCAGTAGCACTTGACCAAATAAAAGGAATGTGTAAAACATTTTACAATTGTTTACCTCAAAACATTTCATGCTTGAAACAATACCTCAAGAAAGACAATATCTACCTTTGTTGCTGTCTGGAAGTCCCTAATGGACTGTTTTTTGGGTAAAACAGAAACAAATGAATGTATGATTTGTGGTTTTGATTATTAGATAGGATAGATTATAGAAAGAAGAGAGTCACGAAGTCAATTTAAAGACAAAGGTAAATTTATGATTGTACTTATAACTGCTGCAAAAAAAAAAAAAAGATGGGAAGTTAGTTCTTTATATCTTTCCTTCTTTGATCTCTTTTTCTAATTTTTTCCCCTTACTCTATGTTTGTTTGTATTACTTTTTGCCCTTGTTTTTTAAAACTTTAAATAACATTATATATTAAAAAGAAATGAACAATGTCACAAGACAGGCTATCCCAACTATTTTGAAAGTTTTCTGAGCTTGCAACAGCCTTATTTGAATTGAGACCAATGTTTCAAAATCAAAACACACCATTTTGTCACATTTCCACAATGAATGGAATGACCGATTTTGAGCATAAAGCATTTCAGGTAGCTGTACCAAAGTAGGAATTGACTCCTCTACAAGAGTTAACATTTCAAATGGATTGTGGTTCACTGATTGTATTAAGCCAGGAATTCTGGCTTAATGTCTTCAGCCATGGCTTGCTTTAATAAGCCATTTTTGGTTCACATTACATGAATAGAAATCAAACAATATGATGGTATTGTAGTCTTGCCTTAACGGATGCGATGGCTCAGTGGCTAATACGTTGAGCTTGTCGATCGAAAGTTCGGCAGTTCAGCGGTTCGAATCCCTAGTGCTGCATAATAGGTGAGCTTCTGTTACTTGTCCCAGCTTCTGCCAACCTAGCAGTTCAAAAGCACATAAAAAGTGCAAGTAGAAAAATAGGGACCACCTTTGGTGGGAAGGTAACAGTGTTCCATGCGCCTTTGGCATTTAGTCATGCTGGCCACATGACCACAGAGACATCTTCGGACAGCGCTGGCTCTTCGGCTTTGAAACAGAGATGAGCACTGCCACCTAGAGTCGGGAATGACTAGGACATATGTGCGAGGGGAACCTTTACCTTTACCTTTAGCCTTGCCAACCTGGCAGTTTGAAAGCATGCAGTTGCAAGTAGATAAATAGGTACCACTTCAGCGGGAAGGTAACAAAGTTCCATGTGCCTTGACATGTAGTCATGCATTCCACATGAGCATAGAAATGTCTTCAGACAATGCTGGCTAGAAAACGGAGATGAGAACCACCCTCTAGTGTTGGGTATGACTGAACAGGGGAAAACTTTACTTTTACATGTAATGTCCAAATTCAGTCAGATTTCATTGGCTTTTCAGGGTCGTAACAAACAAAGCTAGCCACTTATTCTTCATAAATTTTGTTTCAAAGCTTTCTCATAAAAATAAACATGAGTAAAAATAAAGTGTTTTGCTTTATGCCTCTATCCTTAAGGTAATAAACAAGCCAAAAAGTGCGACTTTAATAAATCTTTGCATACGATACTATATTTCTTATACTACAATGTATATTTCTTTGTTTCTTCAAACTGACTACTGGGTGTCAGAATGTATGAAATGATGTTTTCCATTTAAATGTGTAAGATTGATCAAGCTTAGGCTGGTTCATTTTATGTGTGTGTGTAGGGATATGTGTGTGCAGGTATCAAGCAGTTGCTAATGAAATCTAATATCTGGGTAACATTCCATTACTTTTAGTCATAAACAAATAATTAGGATGCTCATTTGTTTCATGACTTGGTTTAAAATCCATACCATGGAATTTATTGTTGATTAGCACTAGGAGCAGCAGAGTTCAACTCAAGAAAGTGTGATAAAAGACCATAAGTATGTGGCTGCACATTGCATACCAATTAAACAAAATTTCTTGCACCAAACAAATTGAAATTTGCTTTTTGAGAATTGTTTCCCCCCACCCCCCACACTTTTTTTTTTAAGCCAGGATTAATTCAAACAGGAATGGTTGATAGGCTAGCCTCATTACTTTGGAAGAAATACATGGAAAAAAGATTGCTTCATATTTATTTCAATTACTGCACACATTCATTATTCAAGAGAAAACCAGAGTGTAAGCAAAACCATGTCATTAACCCACTCTTATTTAATTTTTCTCTCCCTCCCTCTTCTTTTCCTTTGTCTAGTGTGTTCTTTCTATTAATGCTGCAATTATCCTCCACAATCCATCAGATACACAAGGATAATGTTGTTGACATAATTAGCTGAATAAAACATTATTATTTAGCATTCTTACTTGCAAAGACTAGAAATGTAACTGTACGGTACTGTACAGCAGTCTCATTAAAGTATAAAACAAAGCATACTGAATCTTTTTTAAAGGGATTCTACAAATAAATCCTCATCCTTCAGGAGGAAGAAAGAAATCTGTTTCTTGAATAAAGGAGTTTATACTGCTATATATTCTCAGTTAGTCTATATTGTACTATCACAACATTTCAACTAATGGTAATAATGGACAAAGAGAGAGTTTTTTGGGGGAAACTGAGGATCATGATTGATGAGTACCTGTTTATAACATGTTTCTTTTGCAACTGTGGTTGGAATATCAGTATATTCATATACGCATAGAAAAAAAAAGCTCTTCATGGCTTGGGACCAGGTTATCTGAGGGACCATCTCCTGCCGGTCACATCTACCCAACCCATTAGAGCGGGGAGGCAGGGAATGCTGCGGGTCCCATCCCCGAGAGAGATACACCTGGTGGGACCCAGAAGAAGGCCCTTCTCCGTGGTGGCTCCCTATCTCTGGAACATCATTCTCCCAGAGATTAGAACGCCCCCACCCTAATTCTCTTCCGGAAGGCACTGAAGACCTGGTTCTGCCAGCGGGCCTGGGGAACCCAGAGCGGGATGGAGCCCATTAAATGGCTCGTGTGATTGGCTGTTGCTGGGGTGGGAGGGGTAGGTCAGGGGTGATTTTATTACATTAATTTATTTGATGTTTTAATGAGTTTTAGTTTTTTAAATGTGGTTTTTTATATTCTGTAAACTGCCTTGAGTCACCATGGGCGAATAGGCGGCAATATAAATCAAATAAATAAATAAATAAATAAATAAATAAATAAATAAATAAATAAATAAATAGGAATGAATTGAATAACATGACTGATTTCATTGATTATGGTAAAAGCAGTGGTGAAATCCAATTTTTTTTTTACTACCGGTTCTGTGGGTGTGGTTTGGTGGGCATGACAGGGCAAAATCTCCATTCCCACCCCACTCCAGGGGAAGGATGTTGCTAAATCTCCATTCCCACCCCACTCTGGGGCCAGCCAGAGGTGCTATTTGCTGGTTCGCCAAACTACTCAAAATTTCAAAAGCAGAACCCACCCCTGCTCCATAGACAGTGAAAAGAGTAATGTTGCAAAGGGCCACAAACATATGTCAAGTCACACTAATGGGAAGTGTGAAAAATATGCTTGATAGTATAATGAAGTGAAAGTTTATGGATAAGGAAACAAACCAAAGCAAACCTTCCCCCCTCAAAAAAAAAAACACCCCGTTTTATTTGTAAATGATTTTTACTAAAATCAGAAGAAAAATATAATTTGCACCGAGAAAGACAGTTGCAAAACATGTGTCGTCAGAAAACAATAAGGAATAATTAAGAATTAAATAATGCTTGAGAAGATTTTTTTTTAAAAAAAATGTTTTGAAGTAGATGAGAAAGTCTAAATAAGAAACCTCCATCTAAACATCAACATCAAAGATCAAAGTTATACTATTTACAGGGCAAATGGAACGAATAAGTTATAAATAAATGATGAAAAGTTAGAGCAAGTTGGTGAATTTTTGTACTTGGTTTACTAAAGTTTACCAAATATGACAAAATGGAAAATAAATAAATAAATAATTGTGTAAGTGCTGGTAGAAAATATGTAGCGAGTATATAGTCCTTGTGAAAAAAAGATATTTAATAAAACCCACGGTGTATTATTAGAGCGTGATTCTGCCCACTTGTAATAAAAACTGAGGGTTGGGTACAATTGGAAAAATGAGGTGAGAAGAAGAGAAACTCCCAGAAAGTTGTGGCTGGATGATGTTATGAAATTCTTAGAAGAAGAAGGAAGAGGAGGGTTTTCAAAAATAATAAAAGCAATCAATGTATGAATCAGTGTATGGACCTGATAAAAGCAAAGTTTGTTTGCAAGGGTAGAAAGTCTTTAGTATACATTTTTTCCTTACCTTACCATTTTGCTTAATGTGTGTTCTATACTTCGCATAATTCTGCTTGTCGAAAGGTGAGCTTTTCCCACCTGTTCTCTCATAGATAACAGAATAACAGAGTTGGAAGGGACTTTAGAGGTCTCCTAGCCCAACCCCCTGCTCAGGCAGGAAACCTTTTACCATTTCAGACAAATAGTTGTCCAAACTCTTCTTTAAAAATCCCAGCATTGGTGCACTCACAGCTTCTTAAGGCAAGCCTTGATAGTACAGTGGTCTAAGCACTCTGTTATTAACACAGCTGCCTGCAATTACTGCTGGTTCGAATCTCTCCAAGGCTCAAGGTTGACTCAGCCTTCCATCCTTTCTAAGGTAGGTGAAATGAGGACCCAGTTGTGGGGGCAATAAGCTGACTTTGTATAAATATACAAAAGTATGAAGGCTATTGCTTAACGCATTGTAAGCCGCCCTGAGTCTCCGGAGAAGGGCAGCATATAAATCAAATTAAAAAAAAAAAAAAAAGCTGTTCCACTGCTTAATTGTTCTCACTGTCAATAAATGTCTCCTTAGTTCTAGATTGCTTCTCTCCTTGGTTAGTTTCCATTCATCACTTCTTGTCCAGCCTTGTATTTTACTTTAAAATGATGCTTTTTCTGATATAAAAGGAAATTTTTGCTGAGGGTTTTTTTTTTTTTTTTTGGTTTCTATCACTTACAGTAAGCACAAAGTTCTATTATCAGGAAGATTTCTAAGCAGCCATAGCATTACTAACTTTTATCTCCAGTATTAAAACAAGACCTATAATTTAACTCATTGATATTCTAGGTATCCACATCACTGTGAGAGCATCTTTTACTAAAAGCATATCCATGTTACCAAAACTTTATACAAGAAAACCTGGCACAAAAGAATAGCCTGAAAGCATTTTGAAATTACAGAATGCTTTATTGGACTTTTAGATTAATGAATGGTGAACAGAATGAAAGAGCATCTAATGACACCACAATTTATAGCCACGTTAGACAAGGAAAAAGAAGAAGGGAAAATACAGTGTATTTTTTTAAAGTAATAATTTATTGTTGCCCATATTTTTTCTTCTAGCAAAAGGCTCTTCTCTAAAAAATTTTATAAATTAATTTTTTTTCCCAACATGATGCTCTCCATTTGTATTAGTTTCCAGTTCCCATCATCTTCAACCAAATGGTTGGTGGCCATCCTGGATAGAATGATGAGAAATATAATGCAATATTTCCAGAAGGCATTAGGTTCTGGTAGGGTTGTTATAGAGGTTTTACAGGAAATGCATATTGTATTAGAACCTGATTCTTTTGCCCTATCTCTGCTTGCAGCTAAATACAGTGCCAATATGATCTGGTAATATCATTTTTTTTCTTCAATTTTTCTCCAGTTCATGAGTGACACACATTTAAAGAATTGTTAATTCTACTTATTGTAAAACACCTTTCCCCCCTTTTTTCTGATTCTATCCAAAGCAGCTTCTAGGTATATGAAATCTACTACATCACCCATTAGTTTGGGTCAATAACAGAAGTGACATGAAACAAGCATAAGGCAGGATGGGGAATCAAGAAAATGGACAATCAAATAAGTTTCACCCAGTATCCTTTATGTCAACTCAAGGATAGGTGAAGAGGATTTATTCTCCTTTTCCTTCTCCTCTCCCTTTCTTCCTGCTGTTTGGTGGGGGGCATAATAAGGCAACTCAATGAGTTTTGTGATGAAATGTATTCAAATTTATGGGGAGAAACAGAATAAAAAAACAGATTGATAGAGTTGGAAGGGATCTTGTAGGTCATCTAGTCCAACTCCCCACCCAAGCTGGAGACTCTACACCATTTCTGACAGATGGCAGTCCAGTCTCTTCTTGAAAGCTTCCAGTGATGAAGCTCCCACAACTTATATAGGCAAGTTGGTCCATTGGTTGATTGCTCTCACTGTTAGAAAATTTCTCCTTATTTCCAGGTTGAATCTTTTCTTGTTCAGTTTCCATCCATTATTCTTTGTCTGGCCTTCTGGTGCTTTGGAAAATAGCTTGACCCTCTCCTCTCTGTGGCAGCCCCTCAAATATTGGAACATGCTATCATGTCTCCCCTGGTCCTTCTCTTCACTAGACTTGCCATGCCCAGTTCCTTCAACTGTTCATCGCATATTTTAGGTTCCAGTCCCTTCATCATCTTGGTTGCTCTTCTCTGCATTCTTTCTAGAGTCTCAACATCTTTTTTATAGTGTGGCGACCAAAACTGGATGCAGTATTCTAGATGTGGTGTTACTAAGGCTTTATACAGTGGCATTAGTACCTCACTTGATCTAGATTGTATCCCCCTGTTAATGCAATTTAGGATTGCAATGGCTTTTTTGATTGCTGCCACACACTGTTGGCTCATATTTAATTGGTTGTCCACTAAGACTCCACGATCCCTCTCACATTCACTGCTACTAAGCCTGATTTCACCCAGTCTATATGTGTTCTTTTGATTTTTCTTGCCTAAGTGTAAGACTGTGCTTTTCTCTACATTGAATTTCATTTTGTTAGATAGGGCCCAGTGTTCAAGTCTGTCAAGATCCATCTGGATCTTGAGCCTACCATCTAGGACAGTGATGGCTAACCTTTTTGCTGTCATGTGCTGCGTGGGGAGTGTGGGGGGTTGTGTCCATAATTCAATGCAACCCCCCTGCACACAACTCCTCTATGCTACCCCCACTTTTGGCACACAATGGCACGATGGGCACAGTAGGCCCATTTTTCGCCCTCTCCAGGCTCCAAAGGCTTTCTTGGAGCCTGGGGAGGGCGAAAACATCCTCCTCGGCCAGAAATGGCCTGTTTCCCGACTTCCAGTGGACCCGGAAGGCCCAAAAATCAGCTGGCTGGTGCACGCATGGACGCTGGAGATGAGCTAGGGCAACGCTCACATGCCCACAGATATGGCTCTGCGTGCCACCTGTGGCAGGTGTGTCATAGGTTTGCTATCATGGATCTAGGGTGTTGACTATAGATTTTGTTTATTGATATAAACCAATACTGTAATTTTGTCTTTTTGTCTCTTGATAATAGATATGGAGAACAGGTCACTCAGAGAGGGCAATTGCAGACTTAAGTTCTTCAGGAAAGCAAGCTCTGCTTTTTGTTAATAAGTATTTCCAGGGTTGATAGGTCGTCAGTATGTGTACAGGTTTATGTCCTTCTTCATTTAATTGCAAAACAAATCCAGAATCTCATGGGACATGCATGCTGACTTAACCTACTGTCTGAAATGATTAGGACAAACTTAACAATAGAGACCTAATGTAGCTTTTGGTCATGGGTACTGACTAGAAATCTTCCATCCTGTTCCTTGTGGACCAACAGCAGCAGAACAGAAAAAGTGTCCTTAATCAGAAGTGGGAAAGGTTAAATTAAATGCTATGGGTTAAATCCAAACTTACCCAAGCTTATTTAATTGCAGTCAGTGAGACTTAATTTATTCAATATGAACTTATGCCCCATTGATTTTGCAAGCTTTGGCCCAATTCAACTGATATTAGGAAAGACTGTATGTCAGCACAGAATGGAGAAAGTAACTTTTAGAATTGTTTCAAGTGTGTAAAGATTCAGTCAATAAACCTTGTTATCCACGCTGAACCTCAAAGGATAAAGCAAGTTATAAATTAAGAAGGAAAGAGAGTATAAATCTCTTAGAAGAGAATATTTGTAGCTCAGGGGTCCTTGGTGCTCTCTGAGCTTCGTCATCCCATAAATTTCTTTCCTGGTCTTCCCCAAACTGATTTGCTATGGATGTGTTAGGCTACAGCTTCCATAATTTTCAACCAATCATTTTGTCAGGGAATTGAGGGAGCTCACACATCTGAGACAAACTATGGAAAGCTGCCTTATATGATGTACTAGGACTTGGACATTACTAATACACACTTGATGTAGTCCAGTCAATAACTCATGTTTCAGGTCCAATCTGAGTCGGTCACCAGGAACAAAAGTTCATTTTTCCAAGCTTTCAGGCTCATGCTGGACCCCATCCTCAAGAAACTTCTTTCTCTCCAGCATATGTGCACTGAGCTGCTAGAATGTGTACATTTCTAGCAGTGGTGAAATTCTATTTTTTTTTAACTACCGGTTCTGTGGGTGTGGCTTGGTGGATGTGGTGTGGCTTGGTGGTGTGGCAGGAGAAGGATACTGCAAAATCTCCATTTCCACCCCACTCTGGAGCCAGCCGGACGTGGTATTTGCCGGTTCTCTGAACTACTCAAAATTTCCGCTACCAGTTCTCCAGAACCTGTCAGAACCTGCTGAATAGCACCCCTGATTTTTAAATAAATGATTGAGACCTGGAAAAGTGGCCCCTGGTCAGTCAATAGGAGTGCTGATTTACCATCAGTTTACCAGGTACTTAAGAGCTGAGGGTGTGGTGGCACAATGAAACAACAATTAACAGCTTAAAAGCCAGCCATCAACACCCTAATTATCCACTAAAAGCCACATATAACCAGGCACCATATAAATACAATGTGTGGTCCAGCACATACATTATGGAGAGAGAGAGAGAGAAGTTCTCTGATGATGGGCTCCAGCATGAGTCCAAAAGCACAGGAAGAATAAACCTCTGGTCCAGTGGTGAAATCCTCCATAGTTTGCCACTGGTTCACTGCCTGTGCCTATGTAGTGCGCGCCAAATGCACTCTGTGCACACACAGGCACAGTGTGTGCCAAACACACGCTACGCACAGAAAAAGGAGGCTTAAGAAGTAAGTAGAACAGTGACGGGGGGAAACAGCTCTGCTGCATGATTTACATTCACTAGAAAGCAGGATTTCCTGCTTTCTAGCGAATATAAACCGTGCGGCACAGCTGATCATCGGAAATACCAGTTCAGATGAACCGGTAGCTTTTTTTAACTTCTGATTTGCTGAACTGATACCTTTTTAACTACTGTTTGCCTGAACCAGTAGCTTTTTTTTTACTACTGGTTTGCCCAAACCGGTGCAAACTTGTAGCATTTCACCCCTGCTCTGGTCTTGGTGACGGACTCAGATTTGATGCTGCAACATTATCCTGGGACACATATAGTTACCTTCATTCGCTGTTTTTATCAGTGCTCAGAAATGTTCTCAGTACAAAATTAAAGCACTGAGAGATGATAGAAAACATTCGTCCCTGGATTAAAAATGCACCCAATCTAATATTGTGACAGAATAATAAAAAGGAGCCTTTGGTCTGAATAAAGAAATATGGTTGAAAGACAGCAATACACTCCTCATTTTAAGTAGCATGTCTATTCAATATGAAATCTCAAGCTCAACCCAAATCCTTCCAGTGCTTGCCTATATGTTCTGCTTTCTGATGTAACACTAAATGTTTACCTAGGACAATCCTTATCACAGAGCCTACATATTATACCCAAACACTATTGAGAAAGGTGTTAATAATTTAAGGTATTTTCCACTGGAGGAGGAGGAGGAGGAGGAGGAGGAGGAGGAGGAGGAAGAAGAGGAAGGGAGGGAGGGAGGGAGGGAGGAAGGAAGGAAGGAAGGAAGGAAGGAAGGAAGGAAGGAAGGAAGGAAGGAAGGAAGGAAGGAAGGAAGGAAAAAAAAAGTAATGTATAAACTAATCTATGGATAAAGAAGGATAGCTTTCCAGAGTGGTTTTCAAGGATAGGAGACTTACAGCAAATAGTAAATAAATAGCAAATTAAATTTAACTCTTTTTTTCCTTTTTTTTTTGTCTAATCTCCCCTCTTAAATTTCTTTACTATTATTTCTCATACCTTTTCTGAGTTTTGCATAACACTGATGATGGATTATATTGTATTTATTATAATCCCACCTCTTTGTAGAATGTTCATTAACAGTTACTGATAATTCACAATTAATGTAAGTTTAGTGTAGAGCTAATTAAATGTATTAATAGCATTGAAAAGTAAAATCAGGTTTACATAAAATAAACCTGAAGTCAAATGCATTCTAAATGGTAAAGGAGGAATGTCTCTCTCTCTCTCTGTGTGTGTGTCTTTGTGTGTGTGTGGGAGGGGGGGGTTGGTTGTCTTTTAGTAAAACAGAGATTTTTAAAATATGTCTTATTTTCTTTCTTCTGTTTCAACATGCAAATGTCTCGTGTGGAACTCACCAAGGATTTGAACATGGAAATAATCTGCAAAGTGATCTCTATCATAAATACTCCATTAACCTCTACTTTGTTATTATTATTGTCATTGTCAGAACTGTCTGTTTACCTCAATTAGAGCTGCAGTAGAAGAAATACATTAGCATGTAATGAGATCGTTTCACTGAAATGAAAAGATTATTTCCTGTTATATCTATTTATATATCTCCAATCTAGGAAGCAAATGCATCTAATATTGAAAAGCAAGTGAACTCATTTTAAAAAAGTTACTAGAATCACTGTCCACAGACAAAAGAAAAACGCTTTGGTTTTATTAAGTTATTTATTTTGACAAAAAACATCAGCCAGCAGATTTACAATTATTATGAGAGCCAATTTTATCTAGTGGTTTAGGCACCAGGCTAGAAATCAGGAGACCATGAGTTCTAGTCTTGCTTTAGCCATGAAAGCCACTGTCTCTCAGCCGAACTCACCTCACAGGGTTCTTGTGGGGAAAATGGGGTATAAGATATGTTCACTGGTTTAACTTGTTTGTAAAAATAATAATAATTTAGATGTGTTATAAATAAATTGTTGCTGCTGAAGATAATGGGTGTTGGGGGAAAAAAAGGAAATTTAGGCCAGACTGATTTCTTTGACATCATATTCACGTTCTAATCCTTTGCAAATTTGTAGAATAAGTGAAAAGACCAAATCCACTATGGAAGGCACATTTTCACTGTAGTAACAGTGTTAGTGTTTCCTCCTTTTGCACAAGAGGAAGTCCAAGAGAAGTAGGACTGTTAAGAGATGCACACTTCTGTGTTCTATTTGGGTGCAAGTAGAGGATAAGGTACCATATAATATTCTCCATCTACATTTTCGGGAAATTATAGACAGGGGTGGGATTGAAAAATGTTAGCAGCCGGTTTGCTGCCCGGTTGCTGGGTGGGCGTGGCCATGGGGGTGTGGCCTACTCGGCTTCCTGCACCACAATGGGGGGGGGATTTTCACCCTCCCCATGCTCCAGAGACTTTCCTCGAGCCTCCAGGACGGTGAAAACAGCCTCCCCTGGGCACCAGATGCCCTCCGGAGGCCGGAAACAGGCCTGTTTCCAGATTTCCAGTACTTCTCTTAGGCCCGTTATTTGCCCTCCCCAGGCTCCGGAGGCTTTCCTCGAGCCTCTGGAAGGGCAAAAACGGCCTCCCCAGGGCTCCGGAGGCCCTCCGGAGGCCGGAAATGGGCCTGTTTCTAGATTTCCAGACCTTCCAGAGGCCCATTTGTCACCCTCCCAGAGCCTCTGTGCAGGCACTGCACTTACCTGGCATCCAAAATGGGCTGCGTGGAGACTCCTGGGAGGGGCGGAAGGGGTCAGCCAGTCCTTGCAATTACCGGTTCAGTGAACCAGATTAAAATTAACATCTGGTTCACCTGAACTAGTCCAAACTGGCTGAATTCCACCCCTGGTTATAGTACAGCATTTTTTTTGGGGGGGGGGGAAACCTCCATGTCAAAAAGGCACATATCCAGAAAGTCCACAGGAAAGGCACTTTGACCAATCAGATCAGAAATCCCCAGTTTTTATTTTATTTTTACTTTACATGCTTTAAGTCAAGGATTTAGGTGTTCAAGCTGAGATGTCAACTTCGTCTTTCAAAAGAGAAGCACTATTTTTATTGAAGAATTTAAAAACCCACAAAACCCAGAGACACACAATCTTTTTATTGGAGGATCTGAAAACATACAAAACACACAATTTTATAGAGTCTAGGATGGGAATAACTAACTTCTCTGGGGTTTTTTTTGAGTAGGTTTTTTGTTTCTTTTTTTTTTATTGCAAAAGTTTTACAATTACATTTTCACCCCTTTCCCCCCCTCCACCCCCCAAACTTCCCCATCTCCCCAACCCTCCCTAACCCTCCCCTCCCCCCAGACTTCCCTATAATATACTCATAACTCGTAAAAAAAGACACATAAAAAACCCTTAATATGACACTTAAGTATAAACTTGAACCCCTCCCTCCCCTGTATAATTTTTCTCTTTACCTCATTACATTAAAATATTTCTAATACATTATTTTCAAGTAAAAGCTATTTGATACTTTCTAGTTTGATATTTGTTCTGAACATATTCTATCCACCTTTTCCATTCCCATTCATAAGTCTCTTGTGAACAATCTTTTAAGTATGCTGAAATCTTCGCCATCTCTGCAAAACTGGCCATCTTCAAAGTCCATTCTTCAATAGTGGGCAAAGCTTCATTTTTCCAATATTTGCCTATGAACAATCTTGCTGCTGTTATCATATACAATATCAATTTTGTTTCACCCGATGTAAAACCCTTAACTATACCCAATAAAAACAATTGTGGAGAGAATTGAATTTTTTTCTTCAAAACATTCTGCATGACCCACCAAATTTTTATCCAAAAAGCCTTAACTTTCCTACAGGTCCACCAAACATGATAATACGTAGCATCCAAACATTCACATCTCCAACATTTTGGCTGAACATTAGGGTACATACATGACAACTTTTTGGGATCTAAATGCCATCTATAAAACATTTTATAGAAATTTTCCCTCAGGTTCTGCGACTGTGTAAATTTAACATTCTGAACCCAAATTTTTTCCCATGTTTCCAACATCACTGGTTCTTCAAAATTTTGTGCCCACTTAATCATACAGTCTTTAACTAATTCAGTTTCTGAGTCCCTTTCTAGCAAAACATTATAAAGCCTTTTGATATCCATTGGACCTTTCTCTCTTATATGTCTAACCAATTCTTCCTCGTGCAACATAATACCAGTTTTTTGGTCCTCTTTCCATCTCAATTGTAATTGATTATATTGTAACCAAATTAAATTAATCCCTTCGTCCAACAGTGTCTGCAATGTCTTCAGCTGCCATCTGCCCGCATCTGTAAAAAGAACCTCTTCTTCAACTTTAGAATCAACTTTCCCAATAAATTCTGCCAGGCCAGATGCCACTTCTGATATTTTTTTGGTCACCTTGTTTTGATTCTGTTTCACCATATCTTTAACTTCATTAATTTCCTGCATAAATTCCTGATGTGATTTTTGAAGTTTATCATCTATCTCCTGTTGAGATTTTTGAAATTTATCATCCAAAGTTTTAGAAATAAATTCTTTTAAATCTCCCACATCAAAATCTTTTTTCTGAGTCTGTATCTGTTGTACTGGGGGAGGCTGTGCTTTATGTGTGGGAGATCCACCTCCTGTTGCCTTCACTTCCTGCTTCTTTGAGGCCATCCTGCCACGTAGGCTGGTTTTACTAAATAGGGAAGTTCTTCTTCCTCTCCCACCTCTACAAAGACTTCTGAAAAAGTCCCCCAGATTTAATCAAATAAGAACCAAAGTAAAGCAAAGTCCAGTATTAAAAAGGGAGAAGTTTCTCTGTTATTCTCTTGTTACAAGCGAAGCAACTTTGTAGCAACTTAGTAACTTTGTAACAAAGCAAGATAACTTCACCAATCCACACTTGCTGGCTCGTTAACTCTAATGCTGGGCGCCATATTTTTTCAAGTCACTTTCACTCATTCGCATTTTTTCTTAAATTGAAAAGTCAACAAAGCGCTAATACTTGCGATTCCAAGTTTCAGGGTTCAAGTGTATATCCGCTGCTTGTTAAAATTGGTTCCTTTCACTTTAAATGTTTACTGCAGCCGGCTTGTTCTGCAGAAGCAGAATCGTCCCACGCCGCCTGGAGTCTCAGCAGGTTGGGAGGGAGCCGCGCCTGTTTCCTCCCCAGAAACAATTCCCTGGGGGGTTACAGGGGCTCGACCTGTGCCCTGCTATCTCTCCTCCAACAATCCTCAGGATTTTGAAGTTTTCGAGCCGCTTCTCGATCGCGAAGCGGCTCTACAGGCGGCGGGGCTGGCGGAGCTTCAAAAGGCACTGCCGCCGCCGAAGGCTAGCAAACCGGAAGTCCCTTGAGTAGGTTGAGTAGGTTGATGGCTTCTTCTAGCTCTCACCTAGTATTTGTACTATACATACAGTATATTTCCTCCCTGTGCTTTTTTCTGAGCCCATAAATAATCAGTGCAGATGATGGACTGCTACCAAAATTATTTACCTTCATTCTTTATTAAACAATTTAACTGCTGACACTGTTCTCCAGTACCAGAACAATCTTAAACAGATTTGTTTTCTTCTTGGACAATGCAGTAAAATAACTACAATGTGTCAGCTACTGTAGTAGTAGTTATTGTCTGAAGTGGATTAGTGCTCCCAGAAAGAGCATCTATTCTCAGTCATCCAGATCATGGGCAACTGGACTGTCAGATAATAATCTAAAATAGTGCCACTGAACTACACTGTCTATACTGGAAGGATGGTTTATACTTTCCTTCCATTTTGTCTAAGGGACTGAAGGGGGAGTGGCTTAGCCACTCTATAAATATGACCCCTTTTACTCACACACACAGGAGAAAAGGAGAAGAGGAGAAAAGGAGAGAGAGAGAGAGAAGAAGGGATTATGCTCTAGGCACATTTACCTAAGAAATAAATAAAGACCAAGAGACAATGTTCTGTGACTTAAAATGTAAATAGTTTATTGATTTTAAATAAACAAAGTTTTTCTTGATAAAAGAAATCTGGCTTAATTGTAGCTGCTGGGACATTCCAAGATCTTATTGACCTCTACAACTTAAACTAAAAACTTTTATAACATGGACTTTCTTTGTTTTTCTTTGAAAATGTTTCGCTTCTCATGAAGAAGCTTCTTGGATGCGAAGTGAAACATCTTCAAGGAAAAACAAAGAAAGTCCAGTTGCCTTTTGAAAAAGCATCTTTGGGACATCCAAGAAACAGCATTATTCAGAAATACTTCCTGGAGCTGAACCCTTGAATCAAGCACAATTGTAAATTTCATCCTGTTTCAATCAGTGGTCTTGCAATGAAGTTCCCATCATTCTTTTCCTTTCTTTCGGGTGGGTTCTCCATGTCCATTCTCAGGCATGTTTTGCAGGAAGATTACAAATTTTTCTTTCATCTCTGGCTTCTTCTCCAGGCTATGATGTTCTGAAGCAAGTAGCAAGACATTGGGTGGTGAGAAATTTGGTGACTATGTGACTGAAAACTGCACAGCTGCTGGAATCGCCCGTAAATAATTCCTTATTTTGAAGAATTCTCGTTCTGACCTAGGCTTCCTTAGAAAGTATACAACACAATCTTAGTCCCGGCAAACCTCTTTAATTCATACGGCTGTGAATTATTGTCATTCTCAGTCTGAAAGGATTCTCAAATAGTCTTTCAGGGGAGTGTTTACAAACACCCATCTTATCTCCCTTGGAATGCTGCCAGAGAACTAATTGCCACATGCAGAGCAAGGCCAAACTGAGCACAGAGTTAAACAGAACTTTTCCAAAACTTTTACCGAACAGATGAACTAATTGCTTCCTGCAAAAGCTCACATCCTGTTCAATTCTCTTTTATGTCTTTTATGTCAATCTTCTCCAAGCCTTACTCCCAAGTCGACCCTGTTTTCTTAATTGTTCCTGTCTTCTGGCAGCTCTGCGCATGCACACACTGGGAACAGGCTCCCGCTGTTCTTCTGTCTCACTGATGTCAGACTCTGGAGACTTTGGAGGGAGCAAAGAACTACCAGATGACCTTGGCCCCCTCTCTGCCTCTGACTCAGAGCCCTCGTCCAAGCCTTCCCCAGACTCCAGGACTGGCTCATGTTCCTCCCCAACCTCCTCACTGTCCGAATCTACTGCCAGCTCTGCTGGCCGCTGGCGGGTCACAACAATTCTTTACCTTCCATTGAAAGGAAACATTTGTTTACATCCTTGGTTGATTGGGATATATTTCTTCCCATGTCGCTGTGAAGCCTCCCCCTCAAGAAGAAGTGAATATGAGAATGTATTTGGTTTAACAATCTTGAGGTTTTTTTTAAAAAAAAAATGTTATCCAACCTTTTAATCATACCAAACAGCAAACATCATAGAATAATCTAAAATCTGGCAAACCCAGACCTCCTCTCTTTCTAGAATCCTGTAGAAGCTTATATTTAATTCTTGTTTTTTTTTTATTTTGCCAAATGAATTTAGATATATCTTTCTGTCACTGTTTAAAAGAAGAATCTTTAATCAATATCGGTATAGTCTGGAATAGAAATAACATTCTAGGAAGTACATTCATTTTAATTACTGACATTCTTCCCCTCAATGACAAATCTAGTTTTCGCCATCTGTTTAAATCTGACTTTGTCTCCTTTCATAACTGTTTTTGTATAATTTAGAATTTTCTAATGCTAGAATGAATGTGGGAAGTAAATTTTAAAAACTACTTGGCATGATCTGAAGTGCTGAAGGGAGAAAATAAAATGTAGATGGGTCAAGGATCCGCACTGGACTGCATCAAATAAATGGAAGTTGGCTATGTCAGTATACAAAGCCTAGGGCCCTTTCCCCATTGCTGAGTTGAGTATCCCATCCATCCATCAAATTGGGAGGCACTTGTTTCCCTGTTGCTGATCCCTGTACTAAGCCCTCATGCTTCTGTTTCAAATCGTTGTAGTCATTGACTTCCCTTCAAGACAAGAAAGCCTAATATTGTATACATTTGAAAGATGCCCTTGAACAGTGTTCAAGGAAATACTGTCTTGAAAATGATATCACTAAGCACAGTTTAAACCTGTCTTACTCATGAGCTGGGAAATGAGATGAAGGCAATGCTATGAGAACATGGCAGAAAAAGATATTCCCATGACACATTTTCTGCCAAGATTATGTATGGCTCTGAGTCTCATTGTAGTTGTTAAATGAAGGTAGTCTCAAAGAGCTTATCGCATATATACCAGCCATTTTCAGTCTGATGCTCTCCATATATATTGTACTATCCTCCAGGATACCAAGCCAGCAAAGAAATTCTAGCATATACCTAAAAGGTACAAGGCTGAGGATGTGTGGCTTATACAATATTGTTCTCTCTCTCTCTCTCTCTCTCTCTCTCTCTCTCTCTCTCTCTCTCTCTCTCTCTCTCTCTCTCTCTCTGTCTGCCCCCCCCTCTCTCTCAGTATGTTTGTGTATGTGAACAGTTTATAATTACATAGACCAAGCAAATTCTTTTCTTTCTCTATTTTTCTATGTACTTTTTCCCAATATGCTCAGCTCCTGACAATGAAATACACAATTGCAATCAATATTATAAATATTATTTATATTCCCCTTTATATAAAATCACTGCATTCTGATAAACTCTGGTGTTATTTACAGAACAAAGAATGTTAAGAGCTATTCCTTTCTGTTTTGCATAGTTTAACTTAACTTTTTCAGGATTTAGAGAAACTCTTTCCTGTGGCTTCCATCCATCTTCCTATTAAAGCAAATACAACTGTACAACTGGGTCCATGATGCTTTTGAACAGGGATTATTCCATTGTGTACATTACTCAAAGTTTTCAGCAAGATAGTATTCTTCTCCATAATAGAATAGAATAGATAGAATAGAATTTTTTATTGGCCAAGTGTGATTGGACACACAAGGAATTTGTCTTGGTGCATATGCTCTCAGTGTACATAAAAGAAAAGATAAAGGATAATATAAGGAAAATGAAACGAATGGAATGGACATCAGTTGTGAGTATATGATGCATAGAGAGTTGGTCCCAATCAATAAAATTTTCTTTTCTAGAACCCACAGGAATCTCCTAAATTAGAGCAGTGAAGTTCCGAGTTAAAAGGCCAATACTTGGTAGAACAAGTTTGATGATCTTTTACAAGAAAGGGTAATGATGATTTCTTCCCTATTTTTTTTTTTTTTTTTTTTTTTTACAATTTAGAGATACTGCGTATGCAGAGACACCACCATCTGCTCACTCAAGAGGCATCTTCAGGTAGGTAGAAAATTCAAAGCCTGCAAAAGTAGTAAGAATGAGATATATAAAAATATATCTGAAGAAAACAAGGATAATAATTGCTGTACTTCCTAAAGTGGCTTATTTTGGGACTAAAAAATAAAAAAGCTGATTAGGAGAAAGAATGGAGAGAGATGTGGTTATTGATCAGAACATTAAAAACAAGTTCTTCAGGCTGTGATATTTTCAGATATTTCCATCTAATTAGGCTCCATCTTGCTTTTCAATAGGATTTTCAAGATGGTAAACAATTGAAGCACATCTCCAGAGATACTTGATAGAGTTACTATCTGCAAAATCTTATTCATATAAAAAGGCACAATACTTTATGTATCATCTCATGTACTTTAGTGTATGTACACCATCACTATTATTAGTATTTCCTTTGTTTTATCACTTCATGTGCCTTTTTCCCTGTTCCTGTATTTTATTAAAAATAATGCAGCTCAATAATTTGAGCATGAAAAATATGCACTAAGACCATTCAGAGTTAATACAGAAATGGCTCTGTGCGCTGTTTTAATAAATAGGCAATGTTTTTCTGTGATTAAAAAAGGTCAAAAGTCTTGCTAGCCTATTGAATATGATTGTAGAACTGCATTCCATTATGTGTTAGAAAAAAATATTTAATATAGAACATGTAATTGAGAAAATGCTTATATGTTACAAGTTATCATGAGGATAGCAAACATCATGATTTAAAATAATATGCAAAGACAAGAAAATAATCAGATGACATACGAGACAAATATTCCTTCTTTCGTCTTTCTTTTTTTTTTTTTGACAAAACATAGCTTTATTAAAATTGCATTTCTTTTCTTTTTGTTTTGTTTTATGTCTGCTTTGTTTGCATTTTTGTTTTATTTTTTTTAAATCACTGGGTACATTTTATTTGCTGCTTTTTAAACAGCTTTCGACCCACAAATCAGGTACACCATTTTGTATGTGTTAGCCTATAGTTTCGTTTTAAAATACTCCAAAATCAATATTGTCCAGTATGCAAAAAGTTTTGTCTCTTTTGTAGATGTATTAACATCCCAGTGTTGAACAAAAAGGTGAGGCTTCTGAGATGAGCTTTTGATACTATCCACAAGCACAGAGGGAAACGGTAGCTCAGTGGCTAAGACGCTGAGCTTTTCGATCAAAAGGTCGGCAGTTCAGCAGTTTGAATCCCTAGTACTGCGTAATGGGGTGAGCTCCCGTTACTTGTCCCAGCTTCTGCCAACCTAGCAGTTCAAAAATCACGTAAACAATGCAAGTAGAATATCAAATAGCTTATGAATGATTTTTTTAACTGTATAAGCGCTATATAAGTGATATTAGAAGTATTATGTCTAAGGAGTAGGATTTTATCTATGGGGGGTTAAGATTTTTTTTTTTAGGGGGTGTTAGTTTAATGGTTGGTTAAGCAATTTAGTTTATTGTTAAAAGTTAATAGAAATACCTTGTGTTCTGCTCTGGGAAGTCGGGGAGGGGGAGGGGGGGTTGGGTGGGAGGGTTGTGGGGAAACTGTGTTTGTTTCACCAATAAAACTTTTTCAATAATAAAAAAAAATGCAAGTAGAAAAATAGGGACCACCTTTGGTGGGAAGGTAACAGCGTTCCGTGCACCTTTGGCATTTAGTCATGCCGGCCACATGACCACGGAGACGACTTCGGACAGTGCTGGCTCTTCAGCTTTGAAACGGAGATAAGCACCGCCCCCTAGAGTCGGGAACAACTAACACATATGTGCGAGGGGAACCTTTACCTTTACCTTACAAGCACAGATGTCAATGGCCAACTTGATTCTCTTATCAAAGAGAATAATACCTAATTTTTATGGGGAGGGAGGGTACACCATGTCAGAAGTTACACTAACATCTGTTTCCACTCTTTATCTCATCGCTTTAGTGACTTTCTTCTCACTGTATCATGGGGAAAAAAATCTGAAGAATGTGTCCAGTTATGGATTTGACACTTCAAGAATGGTCTGTAGAACCATTGGAAGCAATACAAGTAGACCTTGATTTATGACCACAATTTAGCCCAAAACTTCCATTGTAAGGCAAGACAGTTGTTAAGTGAGGTTTGCCCCATTTTACAATCTTCCTTGCTACAGATGTTAAGTGAATCACTGCCAGTGTTAAGTTAGTAACATGGTTATTAAACGAATCTGGCTTTCTCATTGACTTTGCTTGTCAGAAGATCACAGAAGGTGATCGCGTGACTATGGGACTCGGCAACCACAATAAATACATGCTAGTTGCCAAGCATCCAAGTACTGATCATGTCACCATGGGGATGCTACAACGGTCCCAAATATGAAAAACAATCACAAATAACATTTTTTTTCAGTGTCGTTGTAACTTTGAACAGTCACTAAATGAATGGTTGTAAGTCTAGGACTATCTGTACAGAGAAAGTAACAAGATGAAAATAAGAACAGAAACTAAGTGACAGGAAAAATGACTGAAGGAGTTGAGCCTTAAAAAAAGACATATGGAGAAGTGTGATCTGTGTGGAAAGAAAACTATAAAGTGGTCCACATGAACTTTTCCTCCCTTTATCCCCCCCACCCAGTGACTTTAACACAACCTAAGCACTGATGGTTGCTTCTCTCCTTGGATGGAAACTAACCAAGGAGAGAAGCAATCTGGAACTGTTATATTAAATTGGGGCCAAATTAATATATATCCTTTTAACTGTTTTTAATGTTTATATTGTATATTTTTATCTGGCTCTACACTGCCCTGAGTCCCTCAGGAGTAGGTGCGGTATATAAATTTGAGATAAAATAAAAAAAAAAATAAAAATAAACTAAGGAGAAATTTCCTAACAATGAGAGAAATCAACCAATGGAACAGCTTGCCTTCAGAAGTTGTGGGTGCTCCATCACTGGAGCACCCACATCACTTCAAAAAGAGACTGGACAACCATTTCTCTGAAATGGTATAGGTTCTCCTGCTCGATCAGGGGGTTGGAATAGAAGACATCCAATTCTATTATTCTATGATGGACCGCACTTGGTTTCCCATTACAAAAGGATATGCTAATAGATCTAAATGTGGCAGCCTGTTAGAGGACAGGAAAGCAG
This sequence comes from Pantherophis guttatus, assembly GCF_059756535.1. NCBI lineage: Eukaryota > Metazoa > Chordata > Lepidosauria > Squamata > Colubridae > Pantherophis > Pantherophis guttatus. Next base: position 112,182,315 of record NC_142067.1, on the reverse strand, counting down.
AACCCAGCATCCAATCCACTGTTCATTGGGTGTATGGAAGTTAAGCAGGGGTGAAATGCTCCCAGTTTGGACCGGATCAAGAGATCCGGTAGCGATTGTGGCAGGTGGTTTGGAGAACCGGTAGCGATGGTAGCCTGAGGCTCCACCCACCCGCCCGGGTGCATTACTTCCTGCTTTTAAAAGCTTAAAAAAAGGCTCTGACTATCGCGAGGCACACCTGTGATTGTCAGAGCCTTTATTTTTTACTTTTAAAAGCATTTTTTTACAACCTATTCGGCCGAATAGGTTGTAAAAAAATGCTTTTAAAAGTAAAAAATAAAGGCTCTGACGATCGTGCGCCACAGCTGTGACCACGCCCACCCAGTTACATTACCCCCCCACCAAGCCACGCCCACAGAACCAGTAGTAACAAATTTTACATTTCACCACTGAAGTAAAGGATAAATTATAATCTTTTTTTGGATGCTATAACAGGATTATTGCACTGATCGGAAGTTTGGATTTCATTCCTTAAATGTCTCTATTCCAACTCTGATTCTATGAATGTATGGTTGTCTGTAACTCCCACACATGTATATTTCTGCATTTAGGAATTAAAAAAAAAAAGAATTTGAATAGACTCCCCTTCATTCATCCTGAAGGAACCTTCACTTGACACCATTAGAGATATTAATATTCCAGTGTTTTGCAGTCTTGCCAAGAGCTTTCAATTATTTAATGGTTAAAATATGCAGCATCTACAGTGTCAATATCCCCTTTCTTAAATCATTCAAACAAATATAGAGGTATTAGTAATACACCACATTTCTTGGCATGTATCCAAATTATTTGGCAGGGTGTTTTTTTCTAGACAGTAGCTTTAAGACAAAGGTGTGGGATATTTGGCCTCGTATAGTCTTCAGTCTCAAATTAATTTTCTAGAAAATAGCTTAGATGTTCCGCTATTTTATGAATAACATAAAGTCCTTGTTTATTCCATGCTCTGTGGAACTGGTAATTACAGTCCGGTTTTGCTCTGCTGTTTCTTTTTCTCCCATTTAAATCCGTCAATTTCACACCCATTCTCTTCATTTTCATCAACAATCTCATTTTGATTTTAAGCCAACCCATCACTCCTATTTTTTTTCTAGCCCACCTTCTTTGCCTTATGGGAAAGGGGGAAAAAATACTTTTTCTCACCTCCGCATTTCTGATTTCCTAAATTAGGATTTTTTAAGTCAATGCATGCTCACATTCTAGGAAGTAGGCATCTTAACCATGCCACCCGAATGACTGTTTCTCTGTTGTTTAAAATGTATCAATTTATTTATTTACTTATTTGAAATATCCACGTCTCCTACTAAAAAGCATTCCTTAAGGGACTTAGAAAGGAAGTTTCTGACCTTCTGGCAAAATATATATTACTTGTAATACTGATGTATTTATTAACCAGGTTCTCACAAGCCACTTTAATCAAATCACTACTCATAATGATAACAAAGAGGGAGGACCTCCAGTGGATCGATGGCTGGTTGAAAAATAGAGGGGGGAAAAATTCAAAGAAATGAGGGAATTTTGAAAATGGAGCATTGTAAGAAATGGATCTGTTTGGGTCTAGAATTGGTCGATTTGTTCACAATTAATTTAGAGTTAGGCAGATCCAGTGAACTGGCAGATTTTGCATTGACTCTATCTCTTCATATTAGGTGCACTACAACAACAGTAGAAGATCACTTTGATGTCCTATGTGTAAGCTTGCTGGTTGCAAATAGTGAGACACAATATGAGACAGAATACTGGGTAAATGAGGACCCAGATTGTTGGGGGCAATATGCTGACTCTGTAAATCGCTTAGAGAGGACTGCAAAGCACTGTGAAGCGGTATATAAGTCTAAGTGCTATTGCTAAGTGCTAAATGGGCTTAAGTCTACTGCGCTAGAGTTATTTCTCACTTTCTCATATACTCAAAGCTGTTTGTAATTATGTTAAGAATGTGGTTTTTTTATCCTACACATGAGAGTCAACTTGTTGGCTGCTTGTTCTTGTTTCCTGGAAGTGGAAAAGCAACCCAACACTCACTGAGCAGAACTGAGATTTTGATTCTTACTCTATTGGTTATGATTCAGTTAGTCACTGCAGTTGATGCCAAGAGTGTTGTGGCCTGCCAGTGGTCAGCAGAGCTGGCAACAGAGTCGGACAATGAGGAGGTTGGGGAGGAACTTGGGCCAGTTCTGGGGGCTGGGGAAAACTCGGACAAGGGCTCTGCGTCGGAGGCAGAGAGGGAGCTAGACAGCAGCGAGGCAGACAGCAGCTGGAGCCTGTTCCCAGTGTGTGCATGCACAGAGCTGCCAGAAGACAAGAACAACTAAGAAAGCAGGATCGATTTGGGGGTAAAGCCACACCTTGGAGGTGATTGGCCCCTCCCATAGGAAACAAAAGAGGAGTGAACAGGGAGTGGGCTTTTGCAGGAAACAATTCGTTTGGTCAGTCGTTTCAAAAGTGGAAAGTTCTGTTCGTGACTATAAGAGACTCTGTGCCAAGTTTTGCCTTGCCCTGAATTTGGAAACTAGCTATCTGGCAGCTTTCCAAGCAAGATAAGGTTTGTGTTGATAAATATTCCTCTGAAAGAATGTTTGCCAAGCCTTGCTGACTGTGAATGAAAGGAATTCACAGTTGTGTAAATAAAAGGGGCTTTGCCATGACCAAGACTCTGCTTCATGCTTTTTAAGGAAGCCTAGGTCAAAACAAAGAGGTCCTTTCTGATAAATATATACTGAGTATAAGCAGACTTGGGATAGACTGTAATATGGATAGGTAACATCTTCACCCAGAAGCAGCATTTTTGTGTGCCCAGTTGCAGCTTTCAATATAATAAATGAACTGCCTTCAGATATCTTCCTGACATGCATAGATTATCTGAATGGATTTAGGTCTGTTTAGAAAATATCAGCAGTTATCCAAACAGGTTTAAGCATGGATTGGTTTATTTATTAAAAACAGGTAGATAACAAATGATCAAATCAGGGGTGGCTTCTACTTACCTTTACTACCAGTTAGCAATGGGAGCGCGCACACGCTGATAATCAATTATGACATCCGGGTGGGTGGGCGGAGCCTCCCGCCGCTTTTACTACTGGTTCTAAAGAACTGGACAGAACCAGGAGCAACCCACCACTGGATCAAATACACCTCTCAGAGTTAAGAATGGAATCCATATTCACCTGCTCACATGCAAAATCTCTCCATACTGGCACGGATTTTGAATTTGCCGTTGTCACTAGGAAATGTCATAGGAGAAGAAAATGTGATGTTCCAACACATTTGTCAGCACGAGTCAGAGCTCGTTGCCGAAAATGTCACTGTGGTCTACAGATGGTAATTAGTGATTCCAGATATTAAAAAAGATTTTGCTGATTGAAACGGAAATCTATGAACATTGGAGTAGAATTAAGTATACTGACAATTGAGGCTGAAGGGATTCTCTACTTTGCAGTATAAAGCTTATGGAGAGATATCTCAGCAATGTTTCCTATTTCAGTACTGTTAAGCCTTTGTTGGGATTTTTGATAGCTTCTATACTTTCTACATCCTAGAATCATAATGAAATATACTGTAGATCAAACTAAGGTTTTGAAAGACATTTACAAATACATTAAATTTCAGCCATTTTGCTAATTCACAGCACCTCTACGTATTTAAATTAACCTTTACATGTTCATTGAATCTTCATTAAAAATTAATTCATTTACCGTATTTTTCGGAGTATAAAACACATTTTTTCCTCTCTAAAAGAGGGTGAAAATTTGGGTGCATCTTATACACCGAATGTAGCCCCATCCCCCTGCCGGCCCCCACCCGCCGGCCTCCGTGCGTCGCGTTTTATATCTGTTCCAGGCTGCAGGGATTGCCACAGACCATTGCCCTCTTCTTGGTTTGTGTTTTTGGCCTCCGAAAGCTCCGTTTGGGATGCTGCATTTTCAGCCTCTGAAAGCCCTGTTCAAGGCTCTCAAAATGGAGATTTCAGAGGGAGAAAAAGCAAGGCACAGAGGCCAAAATGGCAACCCGGAACAGCTGCTGCCTTGTCAGACTGGTTCCACGCTTCGCCTGTTGTACTCACTTGAGTGCCCTGCGACAATCCACTGCATTTTTGAACCTGCCTCTATGCCCCAACGAAATGCATGTGAGCACAGGGAGCGCATGCGCGCTCACAACCAGAGAACCTGTTGCTAGAGTTAATCCCTGGGAACAGCTGATTGGGGGTATTCTGGGAGGCCGAACCACCTGCCAATCAGCTGCTCATGCTGAATCAGGCTAATATACCTGTTCCAGGCTGCTTGCTAAGTACACTAGCCAGATGGATGCTGGTAGGCAGATTTTTTTTTCTTATTTTCCTCCCCAAAAACAAAGGTGCATCTTATACACCGTGCATCTTATAGTCCGAAACATACGGTATGTAATACTATATAATTAATTAATGAACTTGAAATGAAAGGGTGGATTTTATCAGAAGTGTCTTGATACACACAACAGCTTCAAAAGTATATTTTTTTGTCCCTATACTGAAATTATTCATAGTGTATTGGATTAGTTTAGTTTAGCTTAGTTTAATTGAGGATAGACAGCCAGCCTCAAACTAAATTGATATGAGCTAGGATCTTTTCACTCCTTATAATCATAGTGGTGTGACATTATAGTGCTGTTTTCTTATCACGCTAATTTAATTTGAAATGACTCAGCTCATATAAACTATACATGCCAGAATTAAAGATTGTTCCCTTTGTTGAAAGTAGTTATAGGGTCAATATAGATTTTCCAAAACAAGTACCATTACAATATCAACAAATATCAACAAATGGAAGGCAATGCTCCAGGGAACTAGAGAAAGTAGTAGATTAAAGCAAAGGAATGGATTTTTTTTTAAAAAAAAATCTATTGATTTCTGGCACCTTTCCTGTGGTGGTTCTGGAAGATAAAAATCAATAAGCAAAATGACTGGAATAGAAGTCAAACTCTTGATTGTGCAATTCATGTAAGAAATTTTATTTACTTGTTTTAATCTACTCTTCTGTTCCTTGGGAAGCTGAAAGTCAGGGTTGGCTAGGAAGGTGAAGGAAACCAGAGCAAAATGCAATATGGTAGATTATTTCTAATACCAATTATTCCATCTCGGGTTTACATGGTAGTGCCAATGGGACATGTCCTGAGGAGCTGGCACCTTTTTCTAAAAGAATATTTGCAGGCAGGAGAAGGTTTCAAATAGGGCAATGACATTGATACAAGGATCCCAGAGAAGACAGGCTGAAGAAATTTTACATGGTTAATTTTAAGGAAAGAAAACCTAGGGGAGATGTGATGGCCATGTTCAGCTGTATAAAGAGACACCACAGGTTAAGAATTACTTTGCATGGCCATATAAAAGTGTGTGTGTGTGTGTGTGTGTGTGTGTGTGTGTGTGTGTGTGTGTGTGTAAATTACTGATGGTATGAACTCTATAATTGTAATGGTATGTGAGAATGGCCTTGGGATCAGTCTTGCAAGGTTCTGTTAATATAATAAAGTGTTGACCAACCTTTACGGCACTGAGTGCTGAAACAGGAGCATGCCAGGGGTGGGTTCTACTTACCTTTACTACTGGTTCAGAAGTAGTGAAGTAGTGCATGCACAGATCACTGATGACGACAACCGGGGCAGTGGGCAGGGCCTCCCGCCAGTTTTACTACCGGTTCTTGCAAACCGGTCCGAACTGGGGGCAACCCACCACTGGAGCGTGCCAGAAACCTGAAGAGCAGCCACCCAGGGGTGCATATGCGTGCCGGGAAGATGATCTTCTGGTTTCCGGCGTGTGCATGCATACCGGCCACCTGGTCTTTTGGTTTCTGGTGTGCATGGGTGCGCGACGACCAGCTGGCCAGTGCATATGCACGTGCCAGAAACCGGAAGAGCAGCCACCCAATGTGCATGTGCACTGGGCAGCTGCTCTTCTGGCTTCTGGCGCTCCCATGTGCATGAAGACCAGGTGGCTGGCATGCTGGAACCTGGAAGAGCAACTGGCAATGGCTTGTGTGCCCAGAAAGATGGCTCTGCATGCCACTTCCGGCACTCATGCCATAGGTTTGCCATCACGGATATAATGTAATGTAAGAAGCAACGGATGGAAACTCATCAAGGAGAGAACTAATCTAGAACTAAGGAGAAATTTTCTGAACAATTAACCAGTGGGACGGCTTGATTCAGAAGTGATGGGTGCTCCATCACTGGAGGCTTTTAAGAAGAGATTGGACAGCCATTTGTTTAAAATGTTATAGGATCTCCTGCTTGAGCAGGAGATTGAGCTGGAAGACCTCCAAGGTCCCTTTGAACTCTGTTATTCTGTTAACTTTGCAATGATGATGGGGTTAGTACTCCTATTTGTGCTTCTTGTCAGGACAATGTTGCAGGGCTAACATCATACTTACAAGACTGAAAGATTTTCTGCCCTTTTGTTTTACTCTCTGGAAAAGTAGGAAATGTCCTTTCTGAAATGTTTCTCACGCCATCCCTTCTTCTATGAACTAGACACCTTTTATATGCCAGTTGTCCCATATGTTCTCCCTTTTGACTTTCAAACCACATCTACTACCCATGTTTCTCCAAAATAAGACAAGGTCTTATTTTGTTTTGGGCCCCAAAATAAGCACTAGGGCTCATTTTTGGGGGGTATCTTATTTTTTCCATGTACGGGAGGCCCACTTCTTATGCTTGCTCACATGGCAGAAGGCCACATAGCATGCCAGTGCTGTGAGATGGGAGGGTAGAACTGCAACACACATCCTGCACTGGCTTACCTCTCGGCCCCTGCATCCAGGCCATCCATGCTCCAACACTTGCCTTGCCTCACAGTCATGGCACCAACACACCACTTGGCCTCCTGCTCCATTGCAGCCGCAAGCAAGCAGAAGAAGTGGGCCGGCAGCCACGTGGGCTCCTGCTGCACTGGCTGCTGGTGCTGTTGCCATGAGGCAGGTGTCAGGATGTGGATGGCATGGGTGCGAGGGCCCTGAGTTAAGCCAGTGTGGGGCATCTGGGGCAGTTCCACCCCTCCACCTCACCTCATGGCCATGACACCACGAGCAACAAGATGGAATGGGTGGCTATCCAGCTGTGCAGGCTCTTAAGTAGGACTTATTTGGGGGGTAGGGCTTATATTAGGCACTTGCATAAAAAACATCCTAGGTCTTATTTTTAGGATAGGTCTTATTTTTTGGGAAACAGAGTATTACCACAACTGTGAAGCAGTCTAAACCTTTTACAGAAGAGGGTAAACACTGACCTCTTATGAAAGGTTTAATCCCAATTAGTTTGACTATAATCACTTCCAGTTCTGCAATTCTATCATTCTGTGAGATGGTATTTTAATTTTGTACTATAATAATTCCACCCAATGGTGCTTTTTCAAGAGGCAACTGGACTTTCTGTGTTTTCTTTTTCTTTCTTTCTCTTTCTTTCTTTCTTTCTTTCCTTCCTTCCTTCCTACCTTCCTTCCTTCCTCTTTCTTTCTTCTTTCTTTCTTTCTTTCTTTTTTTCTTTCTTTCTTTCTCTTTTTCTTGAAGATGTTTCGCTTCTTATCCAAGAAGCTTCTTTAGTTCACTTTCTCCAGAGCTGAAGAAACTTCTTGGAAGAGAAGCAAAACGTCTTCAAAGAAAAACCAAAAAGTCCAGTTGCCTCTTGAAAAAAAACACCTTTGGCACAACCACGATCTGGATGACTGAGAATCTCCATAGATACAATAACTCCCCATAGTATCACATGAAAGGTTATGGAAATTCAACTATTGTAGTTATAATATTTAATGAAATCAAACTGGAAAAGAAATATTACGGAAAGTCATACCTGGGGCAACTCTCTGGAAACAGGATGGCCTATGGATATGCAAGAATCGTTGGTTCCACCTGGAAGGCTATGATTCATTTTATTGCCTTGGGAAGCCAGATGGCCGATTCTAGGTCTGTCTGTGTCGCTACTGAACAACCATTTACATCCTGAAAAAGACCTGTATCTATTTTGTGTCAAGAGCACTATATAAAGCAATGCCTTTGGAGACGATTCCTATTATTTTAGAAGTGCCCATCCTTCAGCTATTGAAAAGAACACCTCTTTTGGTATGTTATTCAAGCTTCGCTACAAATATACTGTAGCAATCTCTCCTTTAACGAGCTATCAGCAGAAACAGCAGGGTGTTTCAACCTGCCTAGCTTTTCCTTTTTACTGTTTCGAACTTCCCAATTGCTTATCATTAGAGCCCAGCAGAAAACAAAAATGAAAAAGCTTGCCTCCTAGTCTGCTGGAGCTGAAATTATGCAGGCTTCGGGGGGAAAAAAAAGGAAATCCCTCAGTTCTATAATGCGATCTACTGGATATAGCGGGGCAGGAGTCCTAGGCTTATTTTGGCCTGGGCTTTCTGTCCTTCTGGATGTCGCTGCAAGCTTTTAAGCTAGAAAAAGAAAACGGCAATGGTACAGAAACAGCATGCTTCTACAATACAAATTATTTTTTAAAAAGGAATATGCCAACCAATTTTTAAAAGCCTCTGATAGGCTCTGCAGGAAGACCCAGGGAAATATTCCATTTACTGGAATCTTGATGGCTGAGAACTGAAGCTTCTAATAGCAATAGCACTTAGACTTATATACCGCTTTATAGTGCTTTACAGCCCCCTCTAAGTGGTTTACAAAGTCATCATATTGCCCCCAACAATTTGGGTCCTCATTTTACCCACCTCGGAAGGATGGAAGGCTGAGTTAACCTTGAGCTGGTAGCAATAGCACTTAGACTTATCGTACTTTTCGGAGTATAAGACGCAGTTCCCACCCCCCAAAAAAGAGGGTGGAAATGTGGTGTCTTATACATCGAAAACAGCCATTTTTGGCCTCTGAAAGCCCCTCCCCATGGGTCCCATTTTTGTGAAAAACAGGCCCATTTTTCACAAAAAACAGGGTGCACAGAGGCTTTGGGAGGCCTGGAGAGTGCCCCTGTGGGCTGGGGAGGGCAAAAACACCACAATTTTTGTGAAAAATGGGCAAAAAATGGGCCTATATTTTGCAAAAACGGGGCATGCAGAGAGTTTGGGAGGCCTGGAGAGTGCTCCTGGGGGCTGGGGAGGGCAAAAACATTTTTCCTTGCTTACCTCTTCAAAATCATGGTGCGTCTTATACACCGGTCCAAAAAATATGGCATATACTGCTTCACAGTGCTTTTACAGCCCTCTCTAAGCAGTTTACAGAGTTAGCAAATTGCCCCCAACAATCTGGGTCCTTATTTTACTGACCTCGGAAGGATGGAAGGCTGAGTCATAATAACTTGGAAGCCGTTGTGAGATTTGTCTGTTTTTGTAAATCTGTTCTTTCCATGAAGAAAGCAGGAATTTGACATCATGTTTTTTCTCTACTGCAGCCATTACTCCTCCTGTGAATCTTCTCCTCTGCGTATGAACTTCATTTATGTTTCCCTCTCTGTGTGAATGTATGTGTGATTTCAATATATAGTAATATGCTTACACAGCCTAAATTACTTACTCAGCAGTTCGCTTCTCTAAAATAGCTTATAGCCTTTTATCCGTGCAATAATATTATATGCTATTGCAAACCATAATGCTATCAAGAGTGCCCTTTTAACATCAGTATGTCTTTTTCTTTGCCAAATCCATAAAATAAAGTCACATAGAAAGTCAGTGTCAATAGCTGTTCCACATTTATTGCATTCTTTCCCCCTGGAGCTGTGGCTCTCAGACTACAGTAGCTCAGAGTGGTTTACACAGAACATATAGGATGCAAGTTATAGTTAATACTCCTTCAGCAACAAAATGCTGGCATTTTGCTATGCCGGAGTCATGAGCATGGAAGCCCAAGCCAAATCTGCAATCCTTCTAGAAGGTCACACAAACAACTCTGTGATAAAATCTCAAACTGAGGTGGCATCTTGCCATGGTGCTTGGAAGGTTTTTGAGTTTATTGATTCCAAGAAATGTGCATGGCCATTAGTCTCCTATGTGACTGGCCAAGAAAGAAGTCTGGAATCAGCAATATGTTTTTTTGAGAAAAGGGAGGCACCAACTGCTTTGAAAGAGGTACTGGTAGATCCACTCCTTAATAGGTCAGTCCTGGTTCCAATGGTAATGGACAACTCCTGTCCTATCTACAATCACCCACTTTTGGAGAAGGTGGTTGAGAAAGAATCGATTTTCAGATCAATCACAAATCACAAAATGCTTTGGAGGATGCAGATTACCTAGACCTACAGGACAGACACTACATCTATTACTCTTACTGATGACTTTTAGAGAGACATGGATGGTAGGAACGTGACTATCCTTCTCTTGGGGGACTTATCAACAACTTTCACAGGTGTAGAGATTCTCAGTCATCCAGGTCATCCAAAGCACCTTTGGTTGTCCCAAAAAACAAAAAGGTCCAATTGCCTCCTGAAAAAGCACCTTTGGGACAACTTTCACAACTGTTGGCCATAGTATCCTTCTGTACTATCTGAAAGTGCTGGAAGTTGGAGTTACTGTATTACAGTGGCTATATACGTCTTGATTAGGCAGATCCTAACTCCTACCCTATTTCATAGTTACATGGAGCCATTGATGGAGGTCATCCCATATCCACCGTTTAGGAGTAAAGTATCTTCACTATCTGGATAGTATCCATTTGTATATGTTTACTGTGAGATGAAGATGAATCAGAGATATTGTAAAACAGGGGTGTCTAACTCAAGGTCTGGGGGACAGATCCAGCCCATTGGGTGCTTAGATCTGGCTCATGCAGCCATCCTGGAAACATCAAGGGACCGACCTGCAGTGCCTCTGCCAGTGAATACAGAGCTCGGGAGGGTCACATACAGTCCTCCCGAGCTCTGTTTTCACTGGCAGAGGGTTGCAGGAAGCCATCCCAGCCAAAAATGGAGTTCACAAGGGCTGCATGGGGCCCTCCCGAGCTCCGTTTTCGCTAGCAGAGGGTTGCAAAGCATGTTGCAGCCAAAAATAGAGCCCGGGAGCCTGTTTTTGCTGGCAGAGTACTCGGGCCACCACAGACACCCCTGACACACATGATGTTGAGCTGGCCACGCCCACCCTGGTCACACCCACCCCAGCCCCCTGAGATCAAACACAACCCTGATGCAGACCTCAATGAAATCGACTTTGACACCCCTGTTGTAGAACATCTGACTTAGCATCTGGAAGCTGTCAGGGCTTGGATGGGAAGAAGCATTCTTAGACTCAACTTAAGCAAGATGAAGTGACTGTTCCTTCAGAAAGCTAGAAGTTCCAGGGCAAAAGCAATCAAGATTTTCAACAAGCTTGAGTTTGTTTGGAGAAAGCTCTGGCACAATGATATGTTTTCCCCTCAGTTGTCCTAGAGAGTTGATACAGGAAAAATCGCTCTCTGGACAAGCACTGTCGCTGGGACTCTGCACATACAGAAACAACAGAGCAAATTGTTCTGACCTAGGCCTCCTGAGTCAGTAAAACACAGGAGTAGTTCCAAAAACCTGTTTTATTTTAACAGCTGTGAATTCTGTTCATTCACAGATGAGTCCCAAATAGTTGTAAAGAGTCCTTCGGGATAAGGATGATAATCATCCACCTTTATCTCCCTTGACACGCTGCCAAAGACCTAATTGGCAAAGCCACACGGAGTCCAGAATCAAACAGAGCTTCAGACTTCAAACTGAACAAAATTAACAAAGTTGCTTCCTGCAGAGGCCCACATGCCTTTGCTCCTCTTTTAAGTCTTATGGGAGGGGCCAATCATCTCCAAGCCCTACTCCCGAGTTGTCCCTTTTGTTTTAACTGTTCTTGCCTTCTGGCAGCTCTGCGCATGCGCGCGCTGGGAACAGGCTCCCCCTGTTCCTCTGCCTCACTGAGGTCCAACTCTGAAGGCTCCAGAGGCAGCATGTACTTCCCAGATGGCCCTTTCTCTGTCCCTGACACAGAGCCCTCATCCGAGCCTTCCCCAGACTCGAGGACTGGCCCATGCTCCTCCCCAGCCTCCTCACTGTCCGATTCTGCTGCCAGCTCCGCAGGCTGCTGGCGGACCACAACACAAATGCTCCTCCAGTGCCAGTACTAGAGACATTCATACTAGCTTTATTTCACCAATATAGGGTGTATGTGACAATTTTATACCTCCCTACTGCTTGCAGACATTAATCCTGGTACAACATATAATGTGTCAAACTCTGGCATATATATACATGTACACACACTTTAAAAAATGTTTTCAATCTTGTGTATTTTATCCTTTTTAACTTTAAAAAATATTAATTGTATTCTACAATTTCTATGCTGATCTGTGACCATAATAAGAAAGCTGGTTGACAATCTGTCAATCCTTCTGGACTCAGAGCTCATGCTGGAAGAATAGCTAGAGCCGTGATGGCAAACCTATAGCATACGAGCCATCGCCCCAGTTCAGCTCCGCTGTGCATGTGCCTGCACCTCCCACCAGCCAGCTGGTCTTCGGGTCTCTGCCATGCATGCATGGGGATGGGGTGCATGTGGGGCACATGTGCATGTGGGGGGCGCATGCACGGGGGCTGCACGCGCATTACATTTTGGGGGTTCAGGCATGCGCATGTGTATTTGCATGCACTCACATGCGCTTTGGGCACTTGGTTCGGAAAAGGTTAGCCATCACTGAGCTAGCAGCTTTAAGCCTTTGGCCAGCTCTGGCTTATGTCTCAGCTTCAGCTTTTACTTTCATAGACTTTTAGAGGCTAATGAAGTCTGGTTTTTCCAGTAAGCTTTTGATAGGTGATTACAAAGGTGTGATGCCATAAATCAGGAATGGCTTTATAGAGTTTGTATTAATTGTATTAAGTATCAATAACTGTATTATTGGTTTTATTCCGCAATTGGATATTGAACAGCACCTATAGTCTCTCAGACTCAGACAGTGAATAAATGTCATTAAATAATTTAAATAAGATGAAAGCTGAATAATGTATGAAGGGATGTATATCTGGCCAACTTCAATGTCATATATAGTTAATCCAGTCCATCAAAATTCCACATTAAAATACAGCAACCATAAAGGAAATCTGAAATGATTATGAATCTCCCAGTATCTACACTATATGGTTTATGTTAAGCTTTTCCTAATCTATTCATTTGGAATGCAACTCAGACAAAAATATGCTCATTTTATATGCAAATGTTTCAAACTAGATTTATTTTTGCATGCGGCTATCCAAATCTGTGCATTTTTTTTTTCAACCAAGATGTATTTCAGATGGGCTTTAGTGAACTCTGTTTAATAATAGTTCACACCACAAAAATTCTATGTTGGCTGATCAACCCACTCAACAAGCTGCTACAGTTCTTACTTTTTTGTTTGAAATGAAGAATATTTGTCTGACATTCTTCTGTCTGTAAAGAGAGTGGTGTGGTGGCCTAGAGGTGGAGTTCTTGCCTCACAATCAGGAGACTGTGAGTTCGATCCTAGGTAGAGGCAGATGTTTCTCTCTCTGGACACAATGAGAATATATCTGCTGAACAAAACTCCACACATTGGTGACAGGAAGGGCATCTGGCAAGTAAACACTCAGCTCCATTCAGTTGCCTGCAAGGGATTATGTGATCGTTAAAAGAAGATGGTTCTTCTGTCTCTAAAGAAATCAACCAGAATTTAGTTTTAAACACTACCTAAGCTTCTCATGAAGTCCACATCTACCTTTATGATGAGTTTTCCCAAGTCCTGGTTTTACCTCTCACTGATTTCAAAATTCACAAAGATAACTGAATCGTCTCTATTCCTTTGTATGTCATAGCAGGAAGCAGGACTGACCTTGAAAAAAAATATTACTATTGGAGCTTTTTAGTGTTTTCTCACACAAGATTTCAACACTTCTTGTTTTACAAATATAACATTAAAATGTCATTTCCTTTTAAAATCTTCTGAGTAACAAATTTAAGGTAATAATTTCTTGAACTGCACTTCAGAAGATTTACAAAATAATCCTCATTTGGGCAAGTTGGATTTCCTTCCAAGTAAATTTGCATAATTTTTTATGTGTATTATCGTTGTTGGTGTTAGCAGAATCCTATGGAAGCCTTTTAGTTGTTTAAATTTTGCACATTGACAACGATCAAACATTAACTTGAAGGGGATTTTAAAAGAGCTGAGTTTGATTGGATACGTTTGATCGAAGCCAGAGTCCAACATAACAGATTGGAAAGTTTGTGTGTGTGTGTGTGTGTGTGTGTGTGTGTGTAAAAATAAACTTTTTCTCTGATCCATATTTTATCTTTTTTGCTCATTCCACCCACCCACCCACTCCCAAGGGAAAAATAGAAGTTCAACCCAACCTCTATATCTCTTGTCCCTTAAAAAAAAAAAAATCACTTTAATCTAAACTGTGATTTAAGAGAAACTGGATTGTGGTAAACATTCGAAGTGTTTACTGAAACTGGAAAGGTTATTTTCCATAACGTATTACAGAATCCTAATGGTGGCAATAAATACCCTTGCGCTGTCCACTGCTCGTCTCAGACATATATGAGGAAGTAGGAAAGTCAAACCTCGAGAAGATGAAATGCCTTGTAAATTATGGCACAAACTCAAGTAAGGGGGAAAAAAATGATGAAAAGCTATAGCCCAATTAAAAAATGTATATCAGTCTAGGATTCTAATTTATCAGATTCATTATGGTGGTTCATACTCCATATATGTATTAGAGGAGGCCATGCCATTTTTGGAAGAAACACATATAGAATTGTATAGTTTTCAAATCTTCTTAAAAGCAGGGAAGGTGGGGATATTCTTCATCTTAGAGGCAGAGGTGGTATTCAGCCGGTTCGGACTGATTCAACCGAACTGGTAGCAGAACCTATCCAGGCTCTATGCCATCCTAGTTAGGCACATCTTTTGAGGCCGAGCGCATGCGCGGAAGCCCGGACACATGAGTGGATGTGCTCACAATTGTGAACCAGTAGGGACTAGGTGGCTCAGTGGCTAAGACACTGAGCTTGTCGATCAGAAAGGTTGGTAGTTCGGCAGTTCGAATCCCTAGTACAGGTCTCCTGCGTGAGCAGGGGGCTGGACTAGATGACCTCCAAGGCCCCTTCCAACTCTGTTACTGTTACTGAATCCCACCCCTGCTTAGAGGGTAGCGTATTCCATAGAGTGGAGACCACTAGTGAGGAAATGTATTGTTGGGCCACAGCCCCTTTTAAATTTCACAGGGGGGTGACCCTCCCTTAGAGATGGCTCAGGTCTCTTTGAGAAAGACTGCCCTATAGTTATGCAATTGCTAAGTCATGTAGATTTCTAAACATGGTAACTAATAACCTGAATGGTGCCTAGAAGGAGACTAGAAAACAGAATTTAGCAGGATAATAGAGTTAGTGTTGGACCTTGGAGATCTTCTAGTCCAACCCCCTCCTCAAGCAGGAGACTCTATATCCAGTTGTCCAATCTCTTCTTAAAAGCCTCCAGTGATGGAGCACCCACAGCTTCTGAAGGCATGCCATTCCACTAGTTAATTGTTCTCACTGTCAGGAAATTTCTAGGTTGCTTCTCTCCTTGATTAGTTTCCATCCATTGTTTCTTGTCTTTAGGTGCTTTGAA
The DNA here is from genome assembly GCF_059756535.1 of Pantherophis guttatus. Taxonomy (NCBI): domain Eukaryota; kingdom Metazoa; phylum Chordata; class Lepidosauria; order Squamata; family Colubridae; genus Pantherophis; species Pantherophis guttatus. Next base: position 112,166,731 of record NC_142067.1, on the reverse strand, counting down.
AAATAGGTTGACCCTCGCTTCTTTGTTGCAGCCCCTCAAATATTGGAACGCTGCTATCATGTCACCCCTAGTCCTTCTTTTCACTACCATTCTTCATATGTTTTAGCTTCCAGCTCTCTAATCATCATTGCTGCTCTTCTCTGCATTTTTTCTAGAGTCTCAACATCTTTTAGATAGAGAGATAGAGAGATAGATAGATAGATGATAAAGAGAGAGAGAGAGAGAGAGAGAGAAGATATGATAGAGAGATAGAGAAAGAGAGAGAGAGAGACAGACAGATATGGATATGGATATGGATATGGATATGGATATGGATATAGATATGGATATAGATATAGATATAGATATAGATATAGATATAGATATAGATATAGATATAGATATAGATATAGATATAGATATAGATATAGATATAGATGCAAGTTTTGGTGTATTCGGGTCTTTTCCTATGTAAGATTGAGAGTATCTTGGCGACGTTTCGACAAGGTCCCACTCGTCATCTTCAGGCTGGTGTCCTCGGCTTCGTGCTTGTGCGAGGAAAGCGTGATCGAAGCTGCCGTCTCTTTATAAATACTGGTGGGGAGGTGTGGGGTGTTGGCTTTGTTGCTGTGAGCGGGTTGGTTGCCTGTGTTGTTACATCTTGATTAGTTGATGGAGTTGATGTTTGTTCTTGTACTATTAAGTTCCCTTTTCACATAGGGGCACATGGGGCACTTTAGACCCCATGGAGAGAAGAAGAAAAAGGAACAGCGGCATTAGCCACTGCTGCCTCCAGCAGTAAAGTCAACACTCAAAATATGATCTTGAGTGTGTTTAAGTGACAGTGTTATGGTTTCAAAATAATCTTCAAAAAGAAATAGCTCAAAATGAACACAAATGCTCCAACCATCAAATAAGTGAAATGAATTAAGATTTGTTACAAATGAATTAAAGGTAATATAAATCAAAATTAAGGCACAGTAATGTTTTTGTCCTTCAGCATTTTGGTCCACATTTAGAATGGGATGGGATGGGATGGGATGGGATGGGATGGGATGGGATGGAACAGAATTCTTTATTGACCAAATGTGATTGGACACATGGTACACAAACTCTCAGTGTTCATGCATCAACAAAGTGATAAATCATGATCATAATCATAAAATATAATCATCATAAATCATAAGATACAAACTCAGAGGTGGTCATACGATACCAAATAAAGAGACAACATAAATCACAATAGGATACTAAATAAAAGCAATCAACATAAATCATGAGATACAAACAGCAAAGTTATAGTCCTAAGTAGCTAAGGAAATGGATAATAGGATAGATGAAAAGATGAGAAGGATAATAGCTAATACAGTCCTATTAGGTGGTTTGACATCCTACGGCATAAACAGTATTGTGGGAATTAGTTGTTTAGGAGAGCGATAGCACTGGGGGGAAAAATTGTCTTTGTGTCTGGTTGTTTGGTGTGCAATGCCAATCTATACAAAGCAGCACTGCTTCTGTTTCATAAACCAATATTTTTTTCCCAATTTTTGTACATCTTCTTACCTCAAATAAAATAGGAAACTGGAAAACGCTGGTTGTGATTGATAATCCTTTAATTATTAAAGAGATTTTTCTACCTAATTGAACATATATTAACAACAAAGCAAAATTGTAACTACTTGCAATGGATGGGTAAAGGGATGACAATGCTCCATTGAATCTTGATATGCTTAATTATGTAGAAAGGAAAATGGGCAGATAAATTGCAGCACAGTAATAATAATTTGGTAGCTATGAAGATATCCTAGGAAATTATATGCACAGCATGGAACGGAGATATTTATAACTCGAATTCTAGCAACAAAAATAGTGTCCCTTATATTGCATAATCTTTGGAGAAAATGAATATATTTAGTGTGGAAAGTATATCTTAAGTGTTCTCTCAGAACTGCGGATACTCTAGTTTTGGGTTTTACAACAATTAATAATATCTTAAGGTAGGTGCAGTACTTAATGAAGCATGCAGCATTATGTCAAGTTCACATACTAGCCAGTAGAGGGAGGTGTTTACTCTTAAATAGAAGCGTTGTTGTGCAGGAAATGTATGTGCACAGAGCTTTGTCTTATTCCAAGGGGAATGAATTGAGTCCAGAAGTCTTTCTACCTTCTGAATTTTGAACACTATTACTTAACTGTTTACAGATACGTAAAATGCCTTGCCTGCTGTTTGCTCATAACATATAAAAGGAATAAACAGTTGTTTTCCGTCCTTGTTCAAGGGTGGTTGTCTTCAAAGATGTGGAAAAGGCTTCTTCATCATAAATTGCAGAGATTATTTCTCACTGGAACAATGTAATTAAACAATCGATTCATTTGGCAAGAAGAACCTTTGGTTTTAAGAGCACTCATACCATTTACATTTGCTTTTCTAGGAACACCGGCAGGCAGGCAGGAAAACAAGAAGGAAGGCAGTAAGAATATAAAGCACTTACAATGCTTTCATTTCAGTGAATTACTCTTTGATTTCTTGGTTTCAGAAAGGAGAAGAAATTGTGTAGCATCTAAACCAGGGGTGAAATGATCCCGGTTCAGATCGGATCACCCGATCCGGTAGCAATGACGGCGGGTGGTTCGGAGAACCAGTAGCAAACAACCCTGCCCCCCCCCCATGCCCAGCTGAGCCGCGCGATCATCAGAGGCTTTTTTTTTTTTAATTTTTAAAAGCATTTTTTCTACAACCTCTTCCACAGAAAAAAATGCTTTTAAAAGTAAAAAAAAAAAAGCCTCTGATGATCACGCGGCTCAGCTGGGATCGTCAGAGGATTTTAAAAGCATTTTTTTAACAATCTCTTCTACCAAAAAGGTTGTAGAAAAAAATGTTTTTAAAAGAGAAAAAAGCCTCTGCCGGTCAGGCAACTCAGCTGGGATCGTCAGAGGCTTTTAAAAGCATTTTTTTACAACCTCTTCGGCCGAAGAGGTTGTAGAAAAAATGGTTTTAAAAGTTAAAAAAAAAAAGTTGGCCACGCCCACCCAGTCACATTACCCCCCCCACCAAGCCACGCCCACAGAACTGGTAGTAACAAATTTTACATTTCACCACTGATCTAAACCATACAAAAACCTTACGTAGTTGTGTTTGTCACTGTAGCTAAAGAGAGGAAGAGAAAATTGCATCTTCTGAATCTTATTAACCTTGAAGTAGAGAAGAGGTCTGGTGCAACTACGTGATAAGACAGGCCATATAGATTGTGTTTCAAATGATGCTCAACAGCAAAAGGATCAAAAAGATACGTGTGCATGTCTTTAACCCCTGTTAATCTAATCCTGTGGGGGTTGCTAGCATCATGTTAACTTTTTTCTCCTATTCATGAAGCCATGTCAACATATTATGATGGGTTTTTTTGAGCCACTTCTTTGTAATGGAGATGGCAATTAGTGGCCTGCTGTAGCACCATGGCATCCAGTGGGAAAGAGATCAATGCAAAATTTATTTTGAGTGTGAAGAATTAGAGCTTTGTGCATGAGGCCTTATTAAGATAAAAAAAAAATGTGAGAGGGTAAAGCAGAAGACGCAAGACAAGGTTTTAGAGACAAAAAAAAGAAACAAAAATCAAGGTTTTTGTTTCAAAAATCAAATACTCAAGGTTTCAAAATGTTATTAATGACTTGGATAAAGAGATGTAGAGAATGGTATCAAATACACAGATCAGACAAAATTTGATGGGATAGGTAATAATTTCAAACCAATCTTAAGAGGCTAAAGAAATGAATAGAGAGTAAGTGAATGAAATTTAGCAGGACTGAAAATTCCTCACATGAAGAACATATCAGATTCATGGCAATAGCATGGAATGTGCCTGGCTTAATAATAGTATTTGGGGTAAAAATTGTCATAACAATTTATTGCAACCTGAATATATGTTTACAGATAAGAGCCGTGATGGCACAGTGGTTAGAATGCAGTACTGCAGGCTACTTCTTCTAACTGCTGGCTGCCTGCAATTTGGTAGTGTGAATCTCAACAGGCTCAAGGTTGACTCAGCCTTCCATCCTTCCGAGGTCGGTCAAATGAGGACCCAGATTGCTGGGGGCAATAGGCTGACTCTGTAAACTGTTTAGAGAGGGCTGTAAAGCACTGTAAAGCGGTATATAAGTCTAAGTGATATTGCTATTATTGGACAAAAATGATTTCAGAAAATAATGGTTCCAGCATGTTATGTTTTGCATAGATTCCCCACGTTCAGTCCTGTGCCTGATTATGAACACATTTCAGGAAGGGTTCGGGTGGGAAATGGATACAGAGAAAGATAAGAAGGATAACTAGCATACTAGAACTAAAAGAAAGGTTGAAGCTTTGGGGCACCCTCCAACTTGAGAACAGAAAACCCACAGATATGTTAATATTCCACAGGTAGCCCAAAAGATACCACGTGAAAGAAGTTCAGGACCTGTTCTTTATTATTCCAGAGTACAGGAGTTGGAACAAGTGTTTTAAGTCACAGCAAGGTACATTTTGAATGAATTTCCCAAAGTAAGTAAAAGAGTGAAATGGAACTAATTACCCAAAGAAACGTTAATTATCCTTCACTGGAGGCTTTCAAGGAAAAAAAACAACAACTAGACAACTATCGTTTTGTTTTGTTTTTGTTTTTTTGGCATGTTTTAATTTGTAAACCTTCATGGATCAGTGCCCAGTTCAAAGATCCGAACGACCGCTTTCAACTCTGGAACTCTATGATTCTAACACTTTTAAGCCTTGATCATCCTGGCCAGTGATGGAAGATTGAAAATGCTGTAACTCCAAATATTTGAAAATCACTTCAGGATGTATGACAGTGAGTAAAAGCACTGCATCTTCCAAATGCCCAAAAGTAGGACTTGTAAGAACTGACAAATTGTCCTAGGCTAAGCATGAGATAATTTTGCTTTAGTCTAGATGGATGCCTCCAATTCTGAAAGCCAGTTCTTCGACGAGCAGCAGTTCTGAATACAGCACTCTCCTCTTTATTGGTCCTGTTTCTGGTAGCATCTAATGTACTGGATTGAATTGATCAATTTAGTCTGAGTTGTTTCTTGGAGGAGCTTACATTCATGATGCATTAGAACACTTTGGAGCACAAGAATTGTCCTCCAATAGATCAATTTGCTGTTTGCCTTTGGATGGTTCAAAAGCTGCCATTGACCCCATGTAAGTGTGCAGTCCCTAATTGTCTGCTTGTCCTATCTCCTATAGCATACCAAGGGAAGCATACCTATAGCATTACTGAGGGAAAATCCTAATACAAGGAATATTTCCTTACAAGTTATGTCAAAGTGCCAACATGAAGACTGAAATTGCATTTAGAAAGATATAACTTTATCTTTGATTGGGATTACTGTATATATCCTTCCTTCCTTCCTTCCTTCCTTCCTTCCTTCCTTCCTTCCTTCCTTCCTTCCTTCCTTCCTTCCTTCTTTCCTTCCTTCCTTCCTTCCTTCCTTTCACCAGAATATAAACCTTACTATTTTATTATGTTATTTATTACAAAAATAGTTATCCATACACAAATCTTCCCAGTCACTTACTTACTTACTTTCTTTCTTTCTTTCTTTCTTTCTTTCTTTCTTTCTTTCTTTCTTTCTTTCTTTCTTTCTTTCTTTCTTTCTTTCCTTCCTTCTTTCTTTCTTTCTCTCTCTCACTCTTTCTTTTTGTCTTTCTCTTTCTTTCATTCTCCTTTCATTCTCCTTTCTTTCTCCTTCCTTCCTTCCTTCCTTCCTTCCTTTCACCAAAATATAAACCTTACTATTTTATTATGTTATTTATTACAAAAATAGATATCCATACACAAATCTTCCCAGTCACTCACTCTCTCTCTCTCTCTCTTTCTTTCTTTCTTTCTTTCTTTCTTTCTTTCTTTCTTTCTTTCTTTCTTTCTTTCTTTCTTTCTTTCTTTCTTTCTTTCTCATTCTTTCTTTTTGTCTCTTTCTTTCTTTCTTTCTTTCTTTCTTTCTTTCTTTCTTTCTTTCTTTCTTTCTTTCTTTCCTCATTAATACTAAAGACTTGGAATACCTGAAGGCTGAGCATGATGAGCTGGAAAACTAACTTTTACTGCCAAAAGATTCATACTAGCCATACTTCAATTCTATTTGAAATAACCCTTCAAGGCACTTCTTGAAAATGAGATAAAAATGAATCTCACTTAGTTATATTTTACCACAAAGAAGCATTTATTTTCCTGAAGCAGGAGTTTCTCTTGCATTCAAATGTATTACTCCTGGAGAATATATATGTCAGTTCTTTACTAGCTGAGCGTAGACGAGGAATCTAAATGAAAGACAGATGGACAGACAGAGAAGAAAGGTTAGGGATAAGAAGAGAGAATGTTTAATCTGCATGTCGGTGCAGTGCTAGAAGTGTAATTTGACAGAATGATGAGCATTATGGACAAAAAAGCAATTAAACTGGACAATACATACAACCACATTGCAAAGATGAGCAGTAAATTATAGCAAGTTGTGGTTGGAAGATGGCAATGGCAATAGCACTTAGACTTACTACTTCTTTGCACTTTACAGCACTCTCTAAGCAGTTTATAGAGTCAGCATATTGCCCCAAACAATCTGGGTCCTCATTTTACCAACCTCAAAAGGATGGAAGGCTGAGTCAACCCTGAGCCAGTCAGGATCGATCTCCAGGCTATGGGCAGAGTTAGCCTGCAATGCTGCATTCTAACCACCGTGCCATCATGGCTCAAGAAGAACCTTCCAGATGCAATTTGAAGGCTCTGCTGAGAATGTCAGCGTTTTCATGGTGGGACCATAAGAGGGAAGAGAGCAAACTTGGAGTGGTCCTTGTTGCATTTCTGATGAGTAATGACATGTCTAAATCAAGCAAAGCGACCTAGCCAAAAGAAACTAGATAGAGAAATAGATCGATCATAGCCACTACATCACAGGTAGTCTTGCTACTGGTACAAATATTTCCATAAGTGACAAAACTGATTGAATGTAATTACTTGAATTATACTGTAGTGAAAGAGGAGTTGTGTGGTGACCTAGAGGTGGAGCTCTCACCTCACAATCAGGAGGCTCTGAGTTCGATCCTAGGTAGAGGCAGATATTTCTCTCACTAGGCACACTGAGAATATATCTGCTGAACAAAACTCCACATTAGCGACAGGAAAGGCATCCAGCCATTAAAACACTCTACTAGTTCCATTCAGTTGCCCAGGCTCCACCCCACAAGGCTTTACGGGGTCATTAAAAAACAATGATACTCTAAGTGAAAGAGGATAGATAGAGAGATAGATAGATAGAGTTAGATAGAGATAGATAGATAGAGTTAGATAGATAGAGATAGATAGAGTTAGAGATAGATAGAGATAGAGATATATAGTTATATTTTGACTTTGAAACATAGGAAGCATCAGAGGGAGTATCAAGAGATACACAGTAATATCACATGTGTTATAAATGGCAAGTCTAAATCAATTTTTCCCATCAGATGAATGTGACTATATTTAATGCTGTATGCAATACTACATACCTTATCTATGAAAAAGCATTTTGGAAAATCTTTTTCTCAAGTAATTCACCAGCAGTATTCTACTTAACCATAATCATTTTGTGTTGTGATGTAACCACACTCTCCATGCAGAAAGAATAGTATATAAGTGTGTAAGCAAATTTGGATGGGTTTTTTTCAAGAACTTTAAGAGCAAATGTGTGAGATTCATAGAATCATAAGGTTCATAAGTTTATTTGTCAAGCATATATAAGATAACAGGTAAAAGTATAAACATAATTTGAATACATGAAAAGTAAAAAGGAGTATTAGGATAGGGATGGTAGGCACGCTGGTGCACTTATGCACGCCCCTTACAGACCTCTTAGGAATGGGGTGAAGTCAACAGTAGACAGTCTAAGGTTAAAGTTTTGGGGGTTTGGGGACGAAACTACAGAGTCAGGTAGTGCATTCCAGGCATTGACCATTCTGTTACTGAAGTCATATTTTCTGCAATCGAGTTTGGAGCGGTTTACCTTGAGTTTGTATCTATTATTTGCTCATGTATTGTTGTGGTTGAAGCTAAAGTAGCCTTAATTTATAATTAATTTAATTGTAATTAATTATATTTATATAATTATAAATTATAATTATAAATAATTAATAAATTATAATTAATTTATAATTTAATTTAATTTATTCTGAAGTAGAATAGTACTGAGAAATAGAGTTGAAATCCATTAGTGAAAAATCTGTCCTCTAACATCGTGTGTTTGTGAAAGATGCACTATAAATAAGTCCTTACATACATAATTCTGAAGTCACACGGGAGAATTTTCAGAAATAATATCAAGAAAAAATAATTTTAAAATATTGTGTGGAGTTTACATTTAAACTATTGTGAGAGGGTACATTCAAAAACTCAACTTGTTTGTAAATATAGTCTTTTTTAGATTATTTTCATTTACATGTATATAAGTGTGTAAGCATGAGTACACACGTTATGACAGATTGGAATACAGACAATCCTCAATTTACAACCACAACGGAGCTCAAAATTTATGTTGTTAAGTGAGACATTTGCTAAGTGAGTTTTGTCCCATTTTATGACCTGTCTTGCCACAGTTGTTAAGTGAATCATTGCAGTTGTTAAGTGAGTAACATGGTTGTTAAGTGAATCTGGCTTCCCCTTTGACTTTGCTTGTCAGAAGGTCGCAAAAGGGAATCATGTGACCCTGGGACAGTGCAACTGTCATAAATATGAGACAGTTGCCAAGCAACCAAATTTTGATCATGTGACCATGGGTATGCTGCAATGGTCATAAGTGTTGAAAACGGTCATTAATCACTTTTTTCAGCACCGCTGTAGCTCTGAACGGTCACTAAACAAACTGTTGTAAGTACTGTCGCATTAATGTGGTCTCTAAAATGAGCAGGCTATTCCTAATCAAGACCTAATGATGATGGTGAGTTACTGATTGGGTTGTCAATCACACTAAAAATACTTGATTAGATAAATTAATAATTGGATCTACTCTATGGCTATTTTATACATTTCTTCCTAACTTTTCTTCTCCTTCTGTAATATTTACAATTGCTAAATGTAAAAGAAATATGTATGTAGGCAAAACTCTTGGATGTTGCTAAGTTTTGTTTAACTATCCTACTGCCCTAACAAATCTGTTGTGAGACCCCTTTTCTATCTTCAATCCTCCAACAGATTTGTAGAGGGAGAGGGAGAGAGGGAGAGGGAGAGGGAGAGGTAGTGGGAGAGGGAGGGAGAGGGAGAGGGACAGAGAGGGAGAGGGGCAGGGGCAGGGGCAGGGGCAGGGGCAGGGGCAGGGACAGGGACAGGAATAGGGACAGGGAAAGGGAGTTTTACTTATTTAGGCTTATTTTCCACCTTCCTACTCTGGCCAGTCTTCAGGTGGCTCAGAAAACTTTGGAAATGAAAACAAAATATAAAAAGTAAAGACCACATTTTCAAGTTGAGGTTAAAATCCCTTAACAATTAAAAGTGAGCAAAGGGTATCTACCAGTGGTGGGATTCAATTTTTTTTTTACTACCGGTTCTGTAGGCGTGGCTTGGTGGGCGTGGCATGGCTTGGTGGGTATGGCTTGGTGGGCGTGGCAGGGGAAGGTTCCTGCAAAATCCCCATTTCCTCCCGATCAGCTGGGACTCGGGAGGCAGAGAATAGATGGAGGCGGGGCCAATCAGAATTTTTACTACCAGTTCTCCGAACTACTCAAAATTTCCACTACCGGTTCTCCAGAACTGGTCAGAACCTGCTGAAACCCACCTCTGGTATCTACGTATTCTCTAATGTTGACAGAATGGGGGCAAAGCATAGGTGGTCAGTCTTAGGAATTTAAAAGCAACAACAAGCAGTGGTTTTCAATTGCAAAACTATTGAAAATAAAATAATAAAACTGCAATAAATAGCTCAATGAAAATGCAGCAATTAAGTTTCCAAGCAAGCTTCCTTGGGAAGGCAATGCATAAGCAAGTCACTTTAACCAAAAGGACCTTCTCCTTATACCATTCTCCAAATCCTCCCACAGAGTACTAAGAAGATGACTGATGAGCCTGAACAATTTAAGTGGGGAGTCAGTCTTCCAGAATTTTCCAGCCACCCCTAGACTTTGTTTAGAGTCTTATGTCAAGATAAAACTTCTCTAGCCTTCACCGTTCTGTAGTTCAAAGATCAGCACCATGCTTTACAAGATGGAGGTGAAGTAGAAGGCAACAGAGTTTATGAAGAACTAATATGACATGGCTAGCCTGATTTTCCTAATTTTGACTTACTAAACAATTTCCTGAGCTGTCTTCAATGGCAGACCCCAAATAATAAAGCATGACTGCGATTCAACAGACACTTAGTATAAATAATTTACCGTATTTTTCAGAGTATAAGATGCACTTCCTCCCCCCAAAAGAGGGTGGAAATGTTGGTGTGTCTTATATACCGAATACAGCCATTTTTGGCCTCCCAAAGCCCCACCCCACTCATCGCATTTTTGCAAAAAAAATGGGCCCTTTTTCACAAAAACAGGGTGAACAGAGGGTTTGGGAGGCCTGCAGATTGCTCCTGGGGGCCAGGGAGGGCAAAAACGCCCCATTTTTGTGAGAAATGGGTAAAAACTGGGCCCATTTTGCAAAAAACGAGGTGTGCAGAGCAGGGGTGGGTTCTACTTACCTTTACTACCAGTTCGCAATGGGATCGCAACGGGATCACACGCATGCACACTTTGCTCATGCACATGCCTTGCTTCTGCGCATGCATAGAAGCTTCTATGCATACCCAGATTGTTGATGACGACATCTGGGGCGGTGGGTGGGGCCTCCTTCCGGTTTTATTACCAGTTCTTGCAAACCAGTCCAAACCGGGGACAACCCACCACTGGTGCAGAGGGTTTGGGAGGCCTGCAGAGTGCTCCTGGGAGCCGGGGAGGGCAAACAATTTTTTTTCTTACTTACCTCTTCAAAATTTTGGTGCGTTTTATACATCAGTGCATCTTATAGTTCAAAAAATATAGGTATATCAGCCATTTCATTGGATGAGATTGGAAGACAAGAAGGGAGACAGTGAGTTAGTTAACCATTTGCTTGCTTCTCCTGGGACTCTAATGGCATTTTTGAACCTTGAGAGCCCTTACACGCAGTTTAATACGGAAGTCATTGATTCTTTTATATTATCTTTCATAAGGATTGGATGCAAAATGAATACTTGAAATCCTCTGATTAATCTTAGAAGGGCATTTTTTTAAAAAAATGTACCTAACAAGACTGATGAGGAAAGAACCAATAAACCTTAAAGTCATGATTTGAACATATCCTCCTTTCTAATCAACAGAAAGTGCTTTCTTAAATAAATTATTCTTTGGATGATTTACAATCTGTGTTTTCTATGGAAAAGAGGCCTTTGGCAGTTGGATCAATAACTGCACATTTTAACTGTCTATGTTTTAAGTTTAGCTGAGGCCCTATAGATAAAAAGGTAGATGTAAACTGAAATAAGAAAACACAAAGAAACAAGAATTAGTTCTTTAGAAATTATAGTTTAGCACGGGTGTCAAACTCATGTTGTCACAGCAGTATCACGTGATGTATCAGGACTTTTTCCCCCTTCACTAAACTGGGCGTGGGCATGGCCAGCGCATGATGCAGTATAGGTACACAGCTGAGTCAATACTTCGAAATATAATTTTAAATAAGTTCCATTTGCAAAACAATGCCCCTGATGATCTCTCAGTATGCTATTTGAGAATGTTGGCAAAAAAACCCCAAACAAACCCAATTGTGGTTTTGAAACTGCTAGAAATAAATTTGAAACAATACTCTGTACTAATGATGAACATCTTATAGCGAAGGTTTATAAAATGCTGTTAGAGTTAAACCTTGAAAGTGAATATGTTAAACGTTGTATGATTCACTGGCTACAGAATTTTGGTCAGAGGTGGTATTCAGCCGGTTCAGACCAGTTCACTCGAACCGGTAGTGAAAATCGTGCCCCGGCTCTATGCCATTCTATTTAGGAACATTTTTGAGGCCAAACGAATGCACGGAAGGCACGCACGTGAGCAAAGTGCGTGCATGGAAGGCGGGCGCATGTGCGGAAGGCAAGCACATGGGCGAACCAGGTGCAGGGGTGCATGAAGTGAGCATGCGCACGTGGGGTGAACTGTTAGTAACATAATGTGAAACCCACCACTAATTTTGGTTATAACATAATGTTAGAGCAATGGGAAAATAATGGGATTAAAAGACTAAAATTCACATTGAGTTGTAATCTTCAGGACAATTTCTATAAAATGATATACCGGTGGTATTTAACCCCAGATAAACTTTTGAAGATGTATAAGAGTGTTTCAAACGTTTGTTGGAAATGCAAGTGTTTCTATCACATGGGGTGGACATGTGACAAGGTAAAGAAATATTGGGTTTAATTTAGAAAATGTTGAAAACAGATGTACAATGGAAACCAGATACTTTTCTTCTGGAGCTATTACACAAAAAATGGGAAAAAATGGAACTTTGTAGTTAAATATCTTGATGGCTGATGGCTTGATGATGTATAAAAATGCTACAATTAGAATATTGTGTTAGTGAAGAATTGTTGCAATGGACTTTGCGTGAATGAAGATAGAAGAAATAACAAAAAGAAGTTTTGTAGAGAACACCAAGATGTCAGATGGAAGGAATGACTGATCTATTAAATATTTATCTGTCTAAAAAATAAAAAACTTTTTTTTTAAAAAAAGAATGTAAATAGTTTTGGGTTACTTGGAAACAACTTCTGGATTTTGTTGATGAAAAAGAAAAAAAAAATGAACATTTGATTTTGATAATTAAGTGGGTTACTGCTATAGAAATGGCTAGTAGTTACTATTTGGCATGATTAAAAAGTTGATGCTATAACTTTATTATGTATCTTATTGCACTGAAAAAATGGAAGTTACTGCTTTTTGTTTTGTTAATTGTTTCTTTTTTCTCCTTCCCTCACTCTATCCCCTTTCCTTCCCCTTTGTTCCATTTTCTTTCTTTCTATTTGTACTTTATATTAAGAAAAAAAGTTTTAATAAAAATATATATTTTTAAAAAGAGAATTTTGGCAATTGTGGTGATAAACTTTGGAGTATATATTGCCTCTTTCAAAATGCTCTTGAACTGAATTATTTACTTCATCACTTCATTCCTTAGGGCCCCAAATTAAAGCATCTCTCACAGGTGATTTCTCAACTTTTTGCTTGAATGCTTCCACTGAAGGAAAGACAACCATCTGTTTGGATAAATAGGTTCTTTTGTCCATTTTCTCTTATTATTACAATTTTTCCCTCAAACATTCATTTGGAGTTTGATTTTTTGCAAATTAAATCCTTCATTCTATACTGAATCTTCTGGAAATAAGACTAGATAGTAGCCTTCTTCTGGATATCATTCTTTAAGATCCATGAAAAGTATTATCATCTATAGACTGCTGAAACTGGGAACTGTTGAAAATAAATATTAAAATCTACTAATGCCATCTTTCAGAAAATATAGGAATTGGATCCTCCAATGTTATTTTTAACAGGGCTAAAAGGGATAATGTTGAATTCCAATATTGCATCACTCCTGTCCAAGGTTCCTGTAGCTTCAATGCCTTCTATCATTTCATCTCTGTTAGTGAGAATTCAGTACAATATGGTTGATCCCTTGTTCTATTCTCTACTTTTTGGGAAACAAAGTTGTCTGCTAGGTTTGTCAGGAACCTGTTTAATCTTCCACTTGGTGCAGGGTTTGTCTCCCAGTTGATGTCAGGGTAGTTAAAATACCCCATTACTATTGTGGTGGGCTTCCTACATACCTTAGTTAACTGACTAGCAAAAAGTTCATCTATTTCCTCTGTTTGGTTGGGTGGCCTATAATATACACCTATGGCAATGTCATTTTCCCATCCTTTTACATTGACCCAAATATAAAACTTCCAGGCAGTTTTCATCATTGTTATGCTCTATTTCTGTAGACATGTAGTTATTTCTTATATATAGTGCAACTCCACCTCCTCTTTTATTTGGTCTATTTCTTTTAAATACTTTAAATTGAAAACTGCATACTTCAATGCACAGTGAAGTCATCTCAGCATTCAAGATGGTTTCTGTCTCGAAAGGACAAATGGGTAGACTCATCAACATTTTAACTAAAAGAGTTTTCAGACAAGCATTTTTCCTTTTCCTTTCATTCTTCTGTACTTTTCTCCAGACACCGTTGCTGTTTATCAGTCCCTACCTTCTGCTTCTGCTCTCCAAAAGGCTCTTGAGAAGCATGAGTAACATTTTGAACAGGTGACGGCCATGATGTGGAACATAATGATGTTCATAAAGAACTTTTTTCTTCTCGATTTTTCCCTATCTTTCTTTTGAAAGGAAAAAAAATACATTTTGACACAATTACATTAATAGTTGAGGGGCAATCTACAGTTGTATGTCAGCATCTAAAGCAGGCTGTTCAGACAGGCAGTGAATGGGAAGACTTGTGTGTTTCTATGTAATAAATAAAGTAATAAGATAGTGAAGTTAGGTTTATGCAAGGAAGGAAGGGAGGAAGGGAGGGAGGGAAGGGGGGCAGAAGGAAGGAAGGAAGGAAGGAAGGAAGGAAGGAAGGAAGGAAGGAAGGAAGGAAGGGGAGGGAATGGGAGGGAAGGAAGGAAGGAAACCTCATGACATTTATTACTGCTCCATTCCGTGTCCCTCTTATGTTCCACCATTGTTTTTCTCCCGTCTATTAATTCCTTTGGAGACTGATGTTCCCAGTCAATCTTTCCACAGGAAAAGGGAAGAAAAGGTATGACAGGTGTATCAATTTCTTTCTGAAGCAGATGGACTCTTTCAAGGTAGGATTTGTTTGTTTGAAGGGTAAGCCACAGGGATATCAATCTCTAGAGTTTCTGAAACACATGGAAGATCAAGAGATTGATGTTCCCAGGAAGAGCAGGGAGAATTATGAGTTGGTGGGACTGCAAATTCTTTACAGTGAGTGATCAAGTAGTTCTATTGAAAATAGGCAATAAAAATGACCCCACCCCAAAATAAAACCAATCTCTTTGTATCTTTTTCATTCTCAGTTGTAAATTCCAACTTTGGAACTTTTAACAAGTGATAGCACAGTTTTCTACTTTTTGAGTACACCCTTGGAAATTGTTCTTTGAACCCTAACATACATATATTTTACAAAGAAACCTCAAAACTATCCCAAAAAACGCTCTGCCAATATGTGTGATGGGTCCCCCACTCTGCTTTCGTTCTTCACCCTCCTTTAAAAAGTTTTTAGTGAAACTTCCAAAAGGTCCATCTCAAGTTAGATGAGAGGATATTTAGAATAAATTGTGACATCTGTTCTCTGAAGGTAGATAATTTCTTGTTGTTAAGGCAACAGCAGCCAACAGCTGATGACCTGGGAAAGGGAAGTTTAACTCCTTTTCCCTTGGGAAGAAGATTCCCTTGATGGACATACATATATACACATAAAAAAAAGTTTGATTTTTTTAAAGAGAAAAACAGAAAGCTTTATAATTCCCTAACCACCATGGTGTAGATATTGCATCATACTGTCATTTGAGGATGGTGGAGATTGCATTCTGACAACTCAGGTCATCTCCAGTTTGGCCTTTTCCATGAGAGGTACACAAAGATGGAGCTTGTCTCTTCTAGTGCTGATGTATAGCCTTGATTCTCTCCCCCCAAATTATTCCAAATTATGAAATAAATATAAAATGTAAAGTGAGGGAGAGCAATCAAATGAAATGTATGAATGTATAGCAGCCTTTTTTTTTTCTTTTTGCGACCCTGTAATCCATTACTTCAGGGAGGAGTTGGGACAACTGAATGGAGCTGAGCATTTACTGACTGCATGCCCTTCCTGATGCCTATGTGGAGTTCACAGCAAATACTTTATCTTTGCATTCTGATAGAGAAACATATCTCACTGTTTAGGATTGAATTCTCAACCCTTTGATTGGGAGGTGAACGACTTCACCTCTAGGCCACCAATTTGCTCACAGTAGCCATATTAACTGGGGTTTGTTTCAGTTATATGTGTCAACTCAGTTTTTCCTCTGGTTCCACATGCCATTTTTTTTATTATTATTAATGACACTCCTGATATGTCACTCGAAGGGCAAGAACAGAACTCAACACTGCAAAAGGCATGAAGCCTTACGATGGCAATAGAACTTGAACAAATGTTTAATTCCTTTCACGGTTAAAAGGATCCCTCCAGAATCCCCTTAAATTATTTTTATTATAAGTACAATGCAAACTAGACTCCAGTAACTATAATCTAATTTCATGGGACAGATCTGGAGGAAACATTAAGAGGATACACGTACATGTGTTGACTGATATGAATATTCCACAGCTGTGCAGTGTTTGGATTCAAAAGGAAAAGGTGCTTTTGAGTGGGGAAGGGTGTGCATATAACACTTTCTGAAATTCCTTACACCAAATGCATCTTTCAAGGAAGGGAGGAGGGAGATAGATAGATAGATAGATAGATAGATAGATAGATAGATAGATAGATAGATAGATAGATAGATAGATAGACAGACAGACAGACTGACTTAAATAATTGTTATCTTTGTTTACTTTCACACCAAGCACACTAAAACACAAGAAGTTATATTCCTAACAAGTTTCTCTTTTTGTGTATTTGGTATACTGAGCAAACCTAGTTCATTCTGAAAACAAGTAACAAAAAATATTTGGAGTAAACATCAAAGATTATTTCAGAGAAACAATAGAAATAGCAGACTTATATACCACTTCACAGTGTTTTATAGCCCTCTCTAAGTGGTTTACAGAGTCAACATATTGCCCCCAACAATCTGGGTCCTCATTTTACTGACCTCAGAAGGATGGAAGGTCGAGTCAACCTTGAGCCTGGTGAGATTTGAACTGCCAAATTGCAGGCAGCCGGCAGGCAGCAGAAGTAGCCTGAAGTACTGCACTCTAACCACTGTGCCACCATGGTTCTTAATATGACATTTCAAGTGCAACTAAAGTGAAAATTGAGATGGATTATCAGATCATATGGACACATTTATAGAAGATATACAATTGGACAAGGAGGGTGCAGTGTCAACAGAAGTTGCTAAAGTAGGCTTATTTTTTTCACAGTCTGGCTGAAGAATAAGGTAAAGGTAAAGGTTCCCCTTGCACATATGTGCTAGTCGTTCCTGACTCTAGGGGGCAATGCTCATCTCTGTTTCAAAGCTGAAGAGCCAGCGCTGTCCGAAGATGTCTCCATGGTCATGTGGCCGGAATGACTAAGTGCCAAAGGTGCACAAAAGGCTGTTACCTTCCCACCAAAGGTGGTCCCTATTTTTCTCCTTGCATTTTTTACGAGTTTTCGAACTGCTAGGTTGGCAGAAGCTGGGACAAGCTTGAAGCCTGAAGAATATCAATATTAATAATCCCAAAATGACAACAAACAAACCTAAATGTAAGTTTTATTTAAGGAAAACAGACAAAGAATTAAAATCAGAGGCAAATCAGGTAAAAGAATGTACAATTCCTGTGAATATAGTATGTTTATAAAATATTGAAGAACAAAATCAGAGGCCTTTCCCAAAAATTAGATGCTAGACACATATTAGCCTTCTGTGGAATTTTGACAATGAACAAGAAATTACTACAGGAATTATCTTTTAAAAAAAAGAATAGGAAAAGAAATGAGACAACAATGTATATACATTTGTTTGTTTGTTTATTTGGTTTATACGGCTGCTCACCAGTTTAACTGGTACAGTGTGTATATTAGAAGAGTAAGAATTGGAAGAGGTGAAAGCTTGAATAAAAATTGGGGGAATTCAAACCCTCCCACAGAGAGGGCCTCCTCGGGGTGCCATCAGCCAGACAATGTAGGCTGGTGACCCCCAGGGGGAGAGCCTTCTCTGTGGGGGCACCTACCCTCTGGAATCAGCTCCCCCCAGAGATAAGGAGAATCCAAGACCTCAGTGCCTTCCGTCGCGCCCTTAAAACCCATTTATTTAAACAAGCCGGGCTGGCTTAAGATGAAATTTTTAACTGTTTTTAAATGTTTTAAACGTTTTTAATTGGTAAATGAGTTTTAATTGGGCCAAATTTATATATCTTTTAATTGTTTTTAATATTTGTTCTGCATGTTTTTTAATCTGGCTGTACACCGCCCTGAGTCCTCAGGGAGAAGGGCGGTATAGAAATCCAATATAAAATAAATAAAATAAATAAATAAACAATCTGTGGTTGTGATGACCCGGGGCATGACACAAAGGCAACACAGCCAGAGAACCGGTATGAGTCCCTTTATTATCACCAACTGTGCCCCCAATGTCCCTTTCAACTCTCCGGCCTGGAGAGAGCTCTTCCACCAACGTGTAATAGTCTTTGGCTGACAATACTTCAGTCCCAAACGTTGTAAGCAGAAAACTTCCAACTATACAGTAAATCCAACAAGGCAAGAGAAGGTAATTAGTCCAGCAGGGCAGCAAGATAAGGAGTTCCAGAAGTGAAGAAGCACAGCAGTAAATCAAACCAGATGGGAGGATGCCAGGAACTCAGATAAATAATGAACATGATGAACTCAGCATTTGTTCCCGACAACCGTCCATTTGCCTCTCCTTTAAACTCCATCAGCAGGTGTGCTTTGTGAAGGGAATCAGGGCCCTTTCCTCCCTCGTAAGTCCCGCAACCCACGTTGGTCTCTTCTCTGTTCTTCCCTGCGCTACCTAGGATGAGGAGAGGGTGGGCCTTGGTCTTTATCTGAACCCCCTCTCCCTTGTTCTACCTCTCCCCTGCTCTGCCCAGCCTGACTTTGCCCTTCCCCAGTTTCCTCCACAGCCAACAGAGCACCTCTCTCGCCGTCTGTCAGCTGCTTGTCTTCCCCCTCGGATTCAGACTCCGACAGGGGCATGACAGTGGCATACAGCTACTCTGTAACTGAAGATAAAATAGATTTAAAAGCACTTTAGAAAGAACAATGGGAGGTACAAAATATATGGGTTAATTTTATTTATTTTTTTTTAAAAAAATTATTAAACATTTTTTAAAAAACAAAAAGAAAGCTTTAACACTTTTTCTGTTTCAACAGTTTTGCATCACTCAGTCAAAAATTTCACTTATACATTTTTTCCTCCCTTATTTCTACAATATCTTTTATACATATACTTCTAATATTTATTTATTTATTTATTTATTTATTTATTTATTTATTTATTTATTTATTTATTTATTTATTTATTTGGGTTAATTTTAAATATTAAGAAGAGAGCATAATGCCAACCAGTATGTTTTGTGAATTCACAGTTGACAGAAAACAAATGGGGATAGATAGTTTTGTTGTATTTGACTCAAGAATAGATTAAAATAGGCCATGAACAGAATAAATAGAGGAGATTAATTTTAAGAAGGAAATCAATGTTAATTTAGATAGGATCACGAAGGATATTTCCATGACAACAAAGAACATAATAATTAGATCACTTTTTTTCCCCAGTATCTGATTGTGCAAGATGGACACTGAGGAAAAAGAAATAGACACTTTCAAATTATGGGTTAGAAAGGAGTGGTTAAGATTATTCTGAGGTGTAAGAAGGACCAACCAGTCTAAATAAAGAAAATTAGCCTGAAGTAGCAGTTAGGAAACAGAAATCCACATATTTTTGATATGCTATATGAGTGATACATGATGATGGATTTGAGATGGGAAAGGAATCAGGGGTGGGCTGCTGGGGATTTGCAGGGGTTCAGGAGAACTTCTAGCTAAAATTCTGTGCAGTTTGCAGAACTCCCAAATCCCACTCCTGGCTGGCCCCACCCACCCCACCTGCCCCTCCCAAGAGTCCCTATGTGACCCATTTTGGTTGCAGTTAAGCGCAGGGCGCACACGGAGCCTTGGGGAAGGCAAAAAACGGGCCTACCGGAAGTTCATGAAGGCTGGAAATGGGCCCATTTCCAACCTCCAGACGGCCTCCAGAGCCTGGGAGAGGCCGTTTTCGCCCTCATGGAGGCTTGAGGAAAGCTTCCAGAGCCCAGAAAGGGCAAAAACACCTCCCCCCACTATGGTGCAGGAGGCCGACTAGGCCACACCCACTAGGGGTGGGTTCTAATTTTTTTACTACCGGTTCTGTGGGCGTGGCTTATTTTGTGGGTGTGGTTTGGAGGTCATGTGACTAGGTGGGCGTGGCTAGCTGGTCAGAGTCATTTCTGGAAGGTCCTCGCACTTACGACCAGTCCTCGCACTTACGACCCGACTCATTTGTTTGCTTTTAACACTGATCAGCTGTAGGACGGCACTTTGAAGCCCCGCGGCAAGAGTTTAAACAGTTTTTTTCCCTCTAGTCATCAGCTGGGACTCAGGAGGCAGCAATAGATTGGGGGTGGGACCAAATAAAAGGTAAGAATAACGTGGGTGGGTGGGTGGGAGAACCGGTTCAGTGACATCATATCGTCACCGCTACTGGCTGGGCCGAACCGGACCGAACCGGGAGGAACCCACCACTGACACCCACCATGGCCAAGCCCACCCAGCAACTGGGCAGAGGATCCCTTGCTAAAATTTTTGAAGCCCACCCCTGGAATCTACAGTGTCTGGCAAGAATGAGGCAAGTAGAAGAAAGGAAAGATGATGGATAGAGTGGATGGACAGGATCAAGGAGGAAAAAGAGAAGTAAACTTATCTTATTATCCCTGTTAAAGGATATATGATATATCTATTTACTAGATTTATCAGGCTTTACTAACTCCCAAAATAGAAGATAGCAATGGCATAGCAATGGCATGTTGATCTATAAACATCAGACTCTTGTTTTTACAAGTTATAAAATGGGTTAATTGTTTAAACTAAAACAACGCAGTACAGGATTATTTATTTCATTTGATATGCTAATGGGGATCACAAATGAATTAGTGGATTTAGTTGTGTTGAGTGGCATCGGAGACAGTAGATGTCATATTGCCTCGATGAGATTTCAAAAGAGTACTTTATAAAAACCTTCCAATGACATCTTTATAGAATGATCACATCCATTAATTTGTCACGCTAATTGGCATTAGGTTTTAAGAATTCTAAGAATTAATTGCTCACTGTCATAAATAGGAATAATGAGTTCATTATGTTGTATAAGTACCAAAAACCAGCTTTAATAAATCGCAGGATTTTGTGAAAGGAGTAAATTCATCATTTGTCAAAGCTTAATTGAAAATTACTTTTACTCCTGTCTTCTTTGAGTGTTCAAGAAGTTTAGATCAATACGATTTATTGGCTGTTTTAGTGTTTCCTTAATTATGCTTCATTTTCATAGAACTGTTTGCATTAGCACATGTGAGAACTGTAAATATTGAAACTTCTGAATTCCTAATTGTCAAATGTGTAAATGTGAGATTTTATCAGTGCATTGATTGGCAAATGTTTTTATCTTTAGACAAGATGCACAAATGTTCAGCAGATATTCAGGAATAAGTATTTTGTAGGACTATCCAAATGACTGCAGTTAATTCAGAAAGATATATGCTCATTTCTCTTCATTTATATTACTTATCTCAGAGACAAATCATTTGGCTCATCCACTCTTCTTCCACTGTATTAATCAAATCCACTAATCACGCTGAAAGTCACTTTAACACTGTGGGTTGGTTATTGCTAGTATATTGTCCATAAATCTTAAGACTTATTTTCTAAACAATGTGCCAGTAATTTAATATATGCCATTGTGTGAAATGCTAGGAAGATAATTGCTTCCAAACAGTAAACATGCATCCACCTTGATGTGTCTTGATCTAGATGGAATCCATTCTCCAGAAATGAACTTCGAGGCATTGATATTTTTTCTATTAACAAAAGCTTTAAAACTCAGTTTTGTGAATCATTTTTGCTGTCATTGTAATAAAAGTGATATGTAGCTTTCTCTTTCTCTTCATCTTTGATACAGTGTATACTGTATATATTCTGTGAATATAATATACATTGTTTTTATATGTTTTCATCTATGTATATTCCCATAAATAATTTTCTCTGTGATGACTTCCAAAATTTCAAGGAATTAAATGCTATTTTTACTCCGAACTTATTTTATATTTATGTAGAGAAGTTTATATTCGATTTTCCCTCACTTGACTCCATAGGTCCTTGTTTTACTTTATGGAGGTAGCCAGCAGGTGCCTATTCATATTTCTATTTATATTCTTTTGACAAATTATGCCTAATTGCTGTTGTATCAATGTTTTTTAAAGTTGTTTCTTGCCGTTTATAAATAATAGAAATGGGGCGGAGGAAGTCATCAACTAATTGAAAGGAGAGTTCCTCAAAGATTTTTTTTTTAAATGAACGAACAAAAGAGATTTTCTTTCCTTATCATTTCCACTTTCAAAATAAATGAATGAATGAATAGCTCTAAGTAGTGGATATTAGTTTTGTAGTGATATGCACAGAACAATACGTTATGTCAGAAAGCTGGAAGGAGAGTGGATGCTTCTGATTGCAACATTATTTTTAATGTTAAGAAAAAGTAATAGGATTAGTTAGGGTTTATCATATCTGAAAAGTTGACCATCTGCCACATATGGAGAATTTCTTTAGCATCTTCTGGTCTATTCCAAAAGGAAGGCCCTGAAAGTTTGACTTTCCGACCTTGTTATGAGAGTTTAATCATCTAAGTCAGGATTTATCATCCTGGCAAGTTTGTCAGAATATTAATGACTGGGAAGACATGGTATCAAGGTCAGCCAATGAATAGGCATGGCAACAGATCAACCAATGGGAGCTGAAACAGTCTGGATTCTGGGCACGGCTCAGCTCTGAGTCTGTGCAAAATGGAAACTGAAACTAGTCTGCTGTGTTTTGCTTGTAACTGCTACGTTGGAAGAATCTGCTATTGGTATTGTACATTTATCTTCATGTGTTATTATGTATATAAAGAAGTTAATGAATCCTGCTGCATTAGTCTGCCTGTGTGTGCTTTCTGGATTTGATTTTTGCAACAAACTCTGATAAAGTTGAAGCCCAATCATCTCAAATATTTAGGTAAATGTTATCCAGGTGCTCTAGGGGAAAGTAGGGAAGAAAAAGTCAGATGTATTTCAGTTGCAATCTTTTCTGTTTTCTATTGCATTTTAACTTCTACTGAGAACCCGGATTGTGGGGGCAATAAGCTGACTTTGTAGAAACACTGCTTATGGGGGAGCCAAAAGCCCTAATAAGCAGGTATATACAAAAGAATGAAGGTTATTGCTATAAGTGCATTGTAAGCCACCCTGAGTCTTCGGAGAAGGCCGGCATATAAATTGAACTAATAAATAAATACTAATAAATAAACTTCACCAGAATAACATAACAGAGAATAACAGAGTTAGAAGGGATCTTGGAGGTAATCTAGTGCAACCCCCTGCTCAAGCAAGAGACCCTATAGCAGTGATAGCTAACCTTTTTGCCATTGTGTGCCAGGAGGGGGGAGCGGGGGGTCACACGCGCATGTGAACACACTCATAATTCTATGCACCCTGCCCCTGCGCATGCACGTGCAACCCACCCCGTTCCTGGCACGCGATGGCCCGGTAGGCCCGTTTTGCTCTCTCACTTGACTCCAGAGTCTCTTTAGGAGTCTGGGGAGGGTGAAACCAGCCTCCTCCCCCCGGAGGCCCTCCAGAGGCCAAAACCGGCCCATTTGCCAACTTCTGGTGGGACCAGAAGGCCCAAAAAGCATGCTGGAGCTGTGCTCGCGTGCCTACTGATATGGCTACATGTGCCACCTGTGGCACGCGTGCTATAGGTTCGCCATCACAGCCCTATACCATTCCAGACAAATGGCTCTCCAGCAGTGGTGGGTTCCTCCCGGTTCGGTCCGGTTTGGCTGAGCCAGTAGCGGTGACGATATGACATCACCGAACCGGTTCTCCCCCCCCCACCCTCCCACCTCCCACCCCCCCACATTATTCTTACCTTTTATTTGGTCCCACCCCCAATCTATTGCTGCCTCCTGAGTCCCAGCTGATGACTAGAGGGAAAAAAACTATTTAAATACTTGCCGCGGGGCTTCAAAGGGCCATCCTACAGCTGATCAGTGTTAAAAGCAAACAAATGAGTCAGGTCGTAAGTGCGAGGACTGGTCGTAAGTGCGAGGACCTTCCGGAAATGACTCTGACCAGCTAGCCATGCCCACCTAGTCACATGACCTCCAAGCCACACCCACAAAATAAGCCATGCCCACAGAACCGGTAGTAAAACAAATTAGAACCCACCCCTGCTCTCCAGAGTCTTCTTAAAAGCCTCCAGTGATGGAGCACCCACAACTTCTGAGGGCAAGCCATTCCACTGGTTAATTGTTCTCATCATTAGGAAATTTCTCCTTTCCTATAATCTTGCTTGTAAGCAGGATTTTTTTTAAAAAAAAATGCAATCATTGTCACCATTGTTATAATTCCAATCCAAGCCATCCTGTAGCCTTTCCACTTGAAGATTCAGGCAGGAATATGGATCTTAAAACAATGAATCAATTATATATGTATCTATAATTTCTATGTATCTATCAGCAGCAGTACTTAAATATGTCAATCTATCTAGTCTCATGTACTGTATATCATGAAGAATAAAGCTCGTGGAGCAACTACTAATATTTACGTATGAATACAATTAATCCTCCATCAACTCAAAATTCTAAACTTAGTTTTCTTTTTCCCTGGGTGGCCTGTCATACTTACCAAAGAACTGAATGACTCTCTGTCTGTTTTTTCTTCAATGCAGATAGTCCGAAAAGTGCTTTTTCAAGAGGCAACTGGACTTTCTGTTTCTTCTTTGAAGACGTTTCGCTTCTCATCCAAGAAGCTTCTTCAGCTCTGACTGGATGGTGGGGAATGGAAGGATGAGAAGCAAAACGTCTTCAAATAAAAACCAGAAACTCCAGTTGCCTCTTGAAAAAACACCTCTGGGACAACCATGACCTGGATGACTGAGAATCTCCATAGACATTCAATGCAGATAGGTTGCACATTGCTATAAAGAAATTCTTCCTACATTCCAATCCACCAAGCCAGCCTAAACTTAGCAGCTTTTTATAGTTGTCTGCCTGATGAACAGCAAACCAGATTCAGCCATGTCTGCCACGGAGCACAGTTAAAAGATTTAGGAATTCTTCATAGTATTCGTAATGTCAGTGCAGTAAGTGATACAGGCACATTTGTGGAGAAAGAGTTGTGAGACACAAAAAAAAATCCTTTTATTGAATTATTTTTATAGAATATCAGTGACCCAGTGGTAGGTTTCAACAGGTGTTGCCACCGGTTCACTTCATGCACAGGCTTCGCACGCACACCAAACTTCGTTCCACACAAGCACAGTGTAATACGGAACAGCTGAGATACATCAATCCGCTCTGCCGCATCTTACAGCTGGGCTACAAATGACCAAATATAAGGTATGTATAATGCAGGAGCGGGTGGGAGGGCCAAGCTAACCGTCATAGAGAACCGGTTCGCTCTCAGCTCACCATCGCCGCTACCAGCTCGCCCGAACCGGGCCAAACCGGTAGAAACCCACCACTGCAGTGAACGTTATTTAAATCTTATCTGGGCAATAGGATCTTCTTCTTTTTTAAAAAAAAAAAATGCTTTAAAGCAAGTAATGGAAAGTCTCCTGAGGAATTGCAAGTAACTTCTCTTCTGGAAAGGTAGCTGCATAAACAGTATAGCATCGATTGGATTCAGTGAGATCTTAAGCCTGATGTTGATGCTAAGTGCAGCATTCAGAATCGGTGAACCAGCACATTAGATCTTTCCATACTACTAAGGGCTTCAGTTCTAAAGTTACTTACCGGGAAATAAGAGCATTGGATAGAAGGTTTTTTTTTTTTTTTAAAGGTACATTTAAATTCCATGCTGCATGAAACAAAATTGAATACTGATCTACAAAGCCAGAAAGGTTGGGGACCACTCAGTGGTGGTATTCAGTCGGTTCAGACCAGTTTGGGTGACCTACGGGTGGGCCTGCCCCGGTAGTGGCAACCTCAAACTATGTGGTCCTGTTCACCATTAAAACCATCCTTCCAAGCAGTCTCCATGTTTCCAGTATCTTTCTCCCCACTTGGAACTGAACCCAGATGGATATTTCTTCCAACAGTTCCAAGTGCAACTGTAGTTGTAAATAGAGCACTACCTAAAATGCCACATCATTCTCACTGAAATTATCCAAAAGCTGTTCTCTGTGAATCTCTGTTATTTTAGCAAGACAATTGCGATGCTTGAACAGTGCTTTAATCTTAGTTCAGATCTGGCTCATAATTTGGTTGATTCTCATTAATTCCCATAAAACGTGGATTAAAGGAAACCTGGCTTTATTTAATGCAAATTATAGAATTTTGTCATGGGCCCGAGGGTGGGGGGACTGAGCAGGTCTACATGTCTGTATTTTAATGTAGAGTCACACTTCATTTTGGTAAAATTATGCACATTTCTCTATACAACAAAGAGAAATCACTGCGAAGCAAAATTATCTTAGAATAAAGAGAGCAGTTAAATATGTCAGTCAAATCAGTACAGAATTAAATATGTCAATCACATCAGCAGAGAATTGTTTGCTCTTTTACTATCACCTTCTTTCTTATGCACCCAGACTCACAGTTTCAGAGATGTCTGTTTTCTGAAATGTCATTTCCTTTTCTTTGTATTAAGGGAAAGTGTATTAAAGTGACGATACAGTGTCTTACAATTACAGGCAGCTACTTTCATAATATTTTCTCTGTCTTTATGCAAATATTATGCATAGGTAATAAGATAATAGTATCATTTGTACATTTACTAACTATCGGTCTATTAATTTATAATAGAAAATAGAGCATACATTTTGTAAGCATAGATATGGTCTTATCTTCCCAGGACTGTTTAAAAAAAACATTAAACTACATAAAGGAAGATATTTCACGTACACTCTTACTTCATACTGTACAGTACCTTCAGTGGTGGGTTCCTCCCGGTTCGGCCCGGTTCTGCCAAGCCGGTAGCGGTGACGATATGATGTCACCGAACCGGTTCTGCCCCCCCTGCCCCTCCACCCCCCACCCCCGTGTTATTCTTACCTTTTATTTGATCCCACCCCCAATCCATTGCTGCCTCCCGAGTCCCAGCTGATCAGCTAGAAGGAAAAAGTTGTTTAAACCCTTGCTGCGGGGCTTCAAAGGGCCGCCCTACAGCTGATCAGTGTTAAAAGGCAATGTGCTGGTAGACCAGTGCCTGCAAAAATAAATGGGTAGACCGCTACAGCTCTGCAAGCAGTTAAAAGCCTGGTAGACCAGTACCTCTGCTAAATCCTAAAAAAATGTCACATGACCATCAAGCCATGCCCATAAAATAAGCCATGCCCACAGAATCAGTAGTAAAATTTTTTAGAACCCACTCCTGAGTACCTTATGTTCATTCTGTTTTTACCAGGGTGGATTTGATTTAAATCGAGTTGATTTAAATCACAATTTAAATCATGATTTAAATCACTAGTAAAAAGGCTTGATTTAAATCAACTCGATTTAAATCATAATTTTTAAAGAGCAACTGTCATCTCTGCTACACCTTTGACCCACTGTTGACTCACGGATAGTCCCAGTGTTGCAGAATATAAAGCCTCATGCTACATAACTAAGCTCCATTTCATGCTGAATAAACTAAATTATTTATGTATCTTAAATAGAAAACTATCTTACGATAGATTTTTACCCCAAAAGTTTTTTATTAAAATAAATTTGATAAAAATCAAAAAAATCCGATTTAAATCAAAAAAATCTGATTTTTTTTTATTTTTTTAAAAAAATCATTGATTTTTATCCACCCTGGTTTTTACTGTGGGTTTTTTCCTCTATAAAATTGCCTACTAATACCTATAACGATATAAATATATACAATCAAGCACCATACAGACATACTGTATACAATCTCAACCATTATAATATATAAGGGATAAAAATAAAAGCCCTTGGTGTTTAATTGACCAGGATCAGTTATTAAATGAATCACTGCAGTTGTTAAGTTAGTAACACAGTCTGTCATCTGCACCTCTATAACTGTCTGGTTTGGTTCTGCAACCCAACAAGACAGACACAGACTTCAGACGATAATTAGAACTGTAGAAAAAACAATTGCTACCAACCTGCCTTCCATTGAGGACGTCTATACTGCACGAGTCAAAAAGAGGGCTGTGAAAATATTTACAGACACCTCGCATCCTGGACATAAACTGTTTCAACTCCTACCCTCAAAACGACACTATAGAGCACTGCACACCAAGACAACTAGACACAAGAACAGTTTTTTCCCGAACGTCATCACTCTGCTAAACAAATAATTCCCTCAACACTGTCAAACTATTCACTAAGGCTGCATTACTATTACTATTAGTCTTCTCATCGTTCTTATCACCCATCTCCTCCCACTTACGACTGCATGAGTAACTTTGTTGCTTGTATCCTTATGATTTATATTGATATTGATTGTTTCCTGATTGCTTATTTGTACCTATGACTATCATTAATTGTTGTACCTTATGATTTTTGATGAATGTGTCTTGTCTTTTTATGTACACGGAGAGCATATGCACCTAAGACAAATTCCTTGTGTGTCCAATCACACTTGGCCAATAAAGAATTATATTTCTATTTCTATTAAGTGAATCTGGCTTCCCCATTGACTCTGCTTGTCAGAAGGTCACAAAAGGTGAATACATGCCAGTTGCCATTAGGATTCTGCAAACATTGTAAGTGTGAAAAATGGTCATAAATCACTTTTTTTTCAGTGCCCTTGTAACTTCGATTGGTCATTAAACTAATGATTGTAAGTCAAGCAGTATAGTCATAAAGATCTGAAATTGTAAAAAGAAAAAAAAATGGCCAACTTTGAGAACCTTATCTCAGAAACATGGTATTATAACTATTTATACAGAGTACTTGAAGAAGAAGGGAGTCATTTGAAGAAATCCTTGAAAAGAGGAATGCCAAAAAGGCACATAGATGTCAGATCCTAATAATAAGTGAGACATAATCAGGGGTGAAATACTCTGAAGTTTTCTATGGGTTCACTTCGCTACTGGTTCGTTGCACGCACACTTCATCCGCAAGTACACCACAGGCGCTATTGCACAGTGCTGAAAAAGTAGGATTAAGAAGCCTTTTCTAAGGTAAGTAGAACAGCGAGGGGGGGAACAGCTGTGCTGCGTGATTTAGATTCGCTAGAAAGAAGGATTCGCACAGCAGAGCTGATCATCGGAAATACTGGTTCATTCAAATTGGTAGCATTTGTTTTACTACCAGTTCACCCAAACTGGTAGCTTTTATTACTACCAGTTTGGGGCAACCGGTCTGAACCAATAGCATTTCACCCGTGGACAACATGCATTATGTTTTCATGATGCACAAGTTCATGTTTGTATCATACATTATGCTTGTTTGCAATGGATGGAGTTGGCTGGCAATATTGTGACACACATTTCACCCTTTGAGCATCCTCCCTCATAAGCCTAGGATGTTAGTTATTTGTTGCAGTAAGAAATTTTAATCTATAATTTAATTCTGCAAATTTACCTTTTAAAAGCTTCCTGCCCAATTTGTCTCTCTCTCCCGTGTAAGGCAGGATTTTCAGATGTTTGAGAATGAGGCTAACTGGGTGATTCATGTAATGACTACATTCATTTAAGGAAGCTCTTAATAAGTATTCTTTGGAGTCTATTAAAAGTCTTTGCAAAGCTTTTTTTTTAAACCAAGTGCACCTTCTTGGCAGCCAGACATTTGGCAAGGAGTAATGTCTGATCCTCGTAGAATTAAGGAAGAAATAAACAATTAATTTTGATAAATTATATTGCTAAAGTAATGGTTTTTTTCTCTTATTAGACAAGGGGGAGAAAATCTGTTGCACATTAAAATATTTGCAGAGATGGAAAATAAACAGAAAACTAATGATATGATTATTTAAACACTCATGATACCACATTTATGTACATGATCGTGATCTCCGCTATGTGGAGTTCGTACCGGTTTCGATGAAACCAGTACGAACCAGCTGAATACCACCTCTGCTCTAGTCAGAGACAGTGATGAAGTAAAAGTAGCGCAAAACACTTCTATAGTACTGGATGCTGTCCCCCTGGCAAAGATTATAGTATTGGCAGAACATAGATAGCTCCAAAATTGTCAGTCCAATAAGATAGACCAGATTTTCTTTTTTAAAAAAATGACATACTACTTTTATTATAGCAGCTATAGGAACATAATCGTACAAGTCTGAAAGTGCTTCCCCCCCACATCCTAACTTCATCTACATGTGAATAAGGAAGGGGCTTGTTGAAGTTATTTTCTCAAATCAGTTTCTTGGAATGGGCTCAAGCCCCACTTATTTGATTGTTACCTTGGTAGCAGCCATTCTTCCTATACTTGAAGGCAGTGGTGAAATTCAATTTTTTTTACTACCAGTTCTGCGGGCATGGCTTGGTGGGCATGGCAGGGGAAGGATACTGCAAAATCTTCATTCCCACCCCAGTCTGGGGCCAGCCAGAGGTGGCATTTGCCGGTTCTCTGAACTACTCAACATTTCCGCTACTGGTTTTCCAAACTACTAAAAATTTCTGCTACCGGTTTTCCACAATTTGTCAGAACCTGCTGGATTTCACCCCTGCTTGAAGGCTTTTCCTTATGCCCTCACTATTAGCACATGAAATTCAAACTAACCATAAAAAAGCAATTAATAAAATTGTTATCACACACAAAAATCAAACACCGCCCCCCCCCAAAAAAAAATGATGTATCAAGGAGAAAATGGTA
Organism: Pantherophis guttatus; assembly: GCF_059756535.1. Classification (NCBI taxonomy): domain Eukaryota; kingdom Metazoa; phylum Chordata; class Lepidosauria; order Squamata; family Colubridae; genus Pantherophis; species Pantherophis guttatus. The sequence goes on along the minus strand of NC_142067.1, from coordinate 112,135,972 downwards.
TAAAAGGATGAACATAAGCTAAGGAATGTGTTTGGGTCATCTAAACAAACTGCATGTTGTGATACAAAGACAAAAAGGTGCATTGCAAATCCGAATTTCTCAGCACTAGTCTGTTTAATAGAATTCTTTCTGATTCCAGTTAGAGGGTTTCGTTTGAAAAAGTCTATCTTTTTTTTCAGTTTAGCATATGCTCCTCAGAGACCCAAATTACATAACTTCCCTGCATTATTTCCCATAGATATTAGATAACTTGGGAAACTGCGCATTTTTAAATCCGTTTTTAGATTGCTTCGTGCCACATTATATAGCAGAGTTAATGCAGTTCACTTCATTTAGTCGGAGTTTCTGAAATTAATACAAGTTAATGTATGACTAAAGCTTTTTATGGAACCATATTTATTTAAATGTCATATTAATGAAGCAAAATCTGCATTCCTTATTTGTTTATTTATTTTGTTAACTACCCCAGAATGTAATCAAAGGATAATAAAAACATACTTTTAAAAGGAGCTGTTCTGCTAAGCAGCTGCAGCTGAGACTCGGATTCAAAGCATGTATCAGTATTTTTGGGACAGTTATTGGAAAGATTTATACCCTACAACTACAACTATTTTTGACTCTAAATTGAATTCTAACCCCTTGAGTTTTACTTTGTTCCTTCAATATAGCCAGGTCAAAGGGAAACGTTATGCCTTCAGTGCTTTACTTTTATGGACTTCTCATCATAAAGACCATAAATTATATAATCTCTCATTTCTGAAAAATCACAATTTGAGTTGTGATGATAACAAATAGGTCACCTCTAATACTGCTTTTCCTGGTCAAATGTTTCATTTATTCCAGAACTAGAAGGCAGTATAAGATTTCTTTCTCCCATCACCATACCTTGTTTCTGGCAAATGGCTTACTTTCAGGTTATAGAGTTTTAAAAATGTACCATCTCTGCCAGCTTTTAATGTGGCCTTTATTTGTTCTTTAGCCAAATAACGCAGAATATACACCAGACAAAGTACTGCTCAAATTATTTCAGGAAACAGAGACATGGCAATGATTTTGTTTCCTCTGACTTTGTCTGGCTGAGAAGGTACAGTATTTGTAAGTTTTAATTATAATGAAATTATCTTGATGCCTTTTGTCCCAATATGAAAAAGTACATTAAGATTGCATCTATAAACAATATATTCTATTGCTAGCACCTTAATTTATACCAAATTAAGTGGGTGGGTATATACATGCATAAAAATATATAACGTATTTTTCAGAATATAAGATGCTCTGGACTATAAGACGCACCTACCTTTTGTGGTGAGGAAAAGAAGAAAAAGAAATCTGCCTCTGCCTCTGCCTCCCAGCAATTTTGCCTTGTTGCAGCAAACAGCGAATAGCCTGCTTTACTTTCATTTTCGTTTTCAGCATAGGTTGATTAGCACAAGGAAAAAAAATCTTCTCCCAGCAATTTACCTCCTTACAGCAAGCAGCAGAGGCCCGCACAGCAATAGGCAATGGCAATATCTGCAGCCTGAAACAGCTGAGAGTCGGGAGGCCGATCCAACAGACAATCAACTTGTGCTAATTAGGCTGTGCTGAAGCTGAAATGGGCTGTTTCTTCTTGCTGCTTGCTGCAAGGAGGTAAATTGCTGGGAGGCAGAGGCCAAAGGGTTGGGGCCAGTAGGTGGGCGGGGCTACATTTGTTGTATAAGACACACCCAAATTTTCACCCACTTTTAGGGGGGAATAAGGTGTGTGTTATAGTCCGAAAAATACGGTATATAACATATAAAGGAAATTGGCTACTGTCTATTATTCCTGCCAAACTAATTAGCAGAAAGGCTATTTTCATTTTCATAATCAGGGGTGTCCCTAAACAGGGGTGAAATCTACTTACCTTCCCTACCAGTTCAGAAGTGCATGTGCACTTTCATCGTCAGGTCTGATTTTTGACCCTCTGTGCATGCGCATAGCCTTCTGTGCATGCGCAGAGGGTCAAAAACGGGTTACTTCCTGGTTAAAATCAGGAAGTAATGACATCTGGGCAGGTGGGTGGAGTCTCGCGCTGCCGCCGCTACCAGTTTGCCGAACCACATGCCACCAGCTCTACCAGTTCATGCGAGCTGGACAGAACCAGCAGGATTTCACCACTGTCCCTAATCTCTATGATTTTCCTTTATTGCCCAATAAAAGAAGCCGAAAAACACTGTGCAAGTTGCTTATAAATTATTACTTAGTAAGGCTTTAATGTTAAAGTCTATTTTTAATAGAAAATGTTTTCTATTAAAATACTTGATTTGCCATTACTTCATTGGGTAAATTCCCCTTTGAAGAGTGGATCTTTACATTTCTCTCTTCTGGCTTTCAAAAACTGGGACATTTTTTCAACAATAACTGACAAACAACATAACTTTATGTAACTAAAAAGCTTTCCAGTATATCACATTCTTAGGAAGTCTTGTGGTTAAAACAAACTTGAATACTTTATTTTCTTGCATTTAAGAAACAACAGTTGGGCTAGGGGGGAAAAAAATTACAGCTCTTTCTAAATAACTCCAAATGTACTATGTATCTTTTTAACATTCCTATTTAGCTTCAACCTCTCGCTTGCAGGAACATTTCTCAGTCACCACAAGTGTTGCCTGGAGACCCCAAGTGTCACTTATAAATGCAAGTGGTTATGATCGAAAATGGAGGTCAAAGAAAGGTCTACGTATTTCTTTAATCTGCTCTGAGCTATTAAAAGCACCATATATGTTTTAACTGGATGTATTTATTTAGCAGGATCTTGTTCTTCAGTGTTCAACATCCTGACTTTGGACCTCAACTGATAACTGGAAAAACGTTTTACACAGAGATTCTTATTCTGGAGGGCATCAAATAGCATTCATAAATAAGATAAAGCCTTTTCCAACTGGAGAAAGCCATAACACAAATAGAATAAATCATCAGTAAGTGCTATATTCCAGTTTGGGAGGGCTAAGGAAGATGCGGACAAGTATGTTCTTAAAATTTTTTTTGCAAGATTTGGTAAGGAAAACGTTGTCTACTTTAGTAATGAAATTATTGCAGCTAGAAATCCACCTCAACCAATAACAAGATTCCAACAGTACTACATTATCTCCAGAATAAATGTGTCCCACCCATTTTATTTTACAGATTGATTGACTGATTGAGTTCATTTTTGTTGAAATTTTCAACAAAACGAAACAAAAATTTTCATTTTCGCTCCCTCCCTCCACATACACATGTTATTTGGCTGGATACAATTATCAAAATCTTATTTGAATTAATCTTTGCACAACAAAATTAAATCCAGACTAACTCCCAAACTAACAGAGCAAACAAACAAATTATTGGCAACTAGATTTCCTTTGTTTTTGTTTTTTCTTTACTTTTCCAATTGCTTCCACAAATCCATTTTGTCTGGTTTGAGCTTCATTACATTTTCTGCTTCCTTTTGAATGCAACTATTACAAAACTGTCCATCCATAACTGATGCTTCAAAACGTGGGACAAGGAAAGCTATGGGAAATAGGAGACCCTATAGCATTCTGGACAAATGGCCATCCAGTCTCCTCTTAAAAATCTCTAGCGGTGTAGCATCCATTACTTGGTCTGTTGTGTGGATGTTTGGGTGGTTTAGGGGTGGGAAATTTGTGGTGGGTGAGAGGGTGTTTGGGGATTGTTATGTGTGTTGGACCTGGTCTTTGGATGTTAAGTGAATTTCATTGTATGGGTACACTCTGTATACATGTACAACGACAATAAAGTTGTTGTTGTTGTTGTTGTTGTAGTTGTTGTTGTTATTCTCTTTTATTAATTAAAAATGAAACTCAGTCAACTGGACATTCAAAAATGCACCACAAATACCATTGACTGGTGCTAATGGTTGACACGGGTTGCTGCCAGCATCCTAGGTATCAACCAAGTACCTTCTTAAAATATATGATGTTCCAAGTAGCACAGTATTTTGCAGTTCCGCTGGTGTTATTGCAGGAAGCTGCAATTTCTTGAAGTGTTTTATGAAATTCTTGGACATGGTACCAAGTGCCCTGATGACAATGGGTATCACTGTGACATGTTTCATCCATAGCTGTGTAATTTCTATAGCCAGGTTACGATATTTATGATTTTTTCCAATTCTTTTTCTTCAACTCTGGCGTCTCCTGATTCCGCAATGTCAATAAATTGTACGTTTCGGTTTTCGACAACTGTGATATCTGGCGTGTTGTGTTCCAAGTGATGATCCGTCTGTATTTGAAAGTCCCACAAGTTCTTCACCTATTATTATTATTAATAATAATAATTATTATTATTATTATCCACAACTTCTAGAAGCAAGCCATTCCACTGATTAATTGTTCTCACTGCCAGGAAATTTCTCTTTAATTTTAGATTGGATCTCTCTTTGTTAAGCTTCCATTCATTACTTCTTGTCCTGTTCTCAGGTACTTTGGAGAATAGGTTGACCCCTTCTTGTCTATGACAACCCCTCAAATATTGGAAGACAGTTATCGTGTCACCCCTAGTCTTTCTCTTTGTTAGACTAGATATACCTAGTTCTCATGAGAGTTCATCATACAATTTAGTCACCAGTTCAGTTCAAATAATTTTTATTGCTCTTCTCTGCACTCTTTCCAGAATCACAAAATCTTTTTTGCATCATGGTGATCAGAACTGGACTCCAAGTGTGGTCTTACCACTGCAATATAAAGATGCCCTAACACTTCATGTGATCTTGATAATATCCTGATGCCACCTAGGACTGTATTGGCTTTTTTGGCAGCTGCAATACATTGTTAGCTCATAACAATGTATTGTATAAGTGTATACAATACACTTATACAATATGTAATGTATAAGTGGTCATCCACTAGGACATCTAGATTATTTTTTTTCTTTTGTGTAAAGACAGATGCAAATAATGAATTAAGCAGTTCTGCTTTCTCCCTGCAAGCAGTCATCTCGATGCCATTGTTTCCCACTAGTAAATCAAAAGTTTCCTTGCGTTTTTTCCTTGGGGTTTTTTTATATGTTGAAAGAAACTTTTAATTATTTTTGACATTGGTTATAAATCTTTCTGAGTCTTTCTGCAGTTCATTCTGAGTCTTAACTTTCCTGATTTTGTCTTTGCATATTTGGGCTATTTGTTGGTATTCTGTTTTAGTTATGCATTCCTCTTTCCGTTTTCTTTTTACACTTGTCTTTTTTTATCTCTCAGTTTATTAGAGAGTTCTTTAGAGAGTGCTGGTTTCATCTGGGCTCTCTTATTGTGCTAGACTTGGCTTTTATAATCTTATTTTTCAGAGTTTTCTAGATTCTTGAGTTGTTTTCCCATTTAATATTTCCATCCTTCCTAAGCTCTAAATATACTGAAGTTTGTTGAAATCTGGTCTCTTAAAGTCTAAGATATTCATTTGACTAGACTTAGACTTTTGACTTAGACTCCTTCTATTCAAATTCCAAGATCCTCTTTGCCCAAATATTTTGTTACATTTTATTTTGCTCCCACTCCCCTGTAATTATTCCATACTTTCTAGCTTTAAATTCTTGAACCCACAATTTACGTGGATCACAACAGAATTTGATAATGAAATTGCAAAAGTTTCTGGATGTCTCCAGAAGTGACAAGACGGCATAAATGATATGCAAGCTTTGACATGATAACAGATTATCATAGTTTTGATGCTATCGCTGTCTGCTATGGACTCTGTAAATTCTATAGGTCTTTTCTGTAGTTCAGCTGGTAAGATGTAAATATTGTTCCTGTCAACCCTATATATTTACGAGATGCTTTGGTGATATTCTCTTGTCGATTTATATTCTGCCTTAATTACAGGTCTGCACTGAAAGAATAATACTGAATTTGTATCTTTAACAGTTGGCTCACCAAATATCTGTCAGAGGGTTTCCATATTCTCAATTATAGACCAAAGACAAATATAAACAAATGTTTGTGCATAGTACTTAACTAGCCATTCTTGCATCCATCTCACCTAACCTCAATAAACATGTAAGCATTAAACAAGCACTGCTCTGAATATAACTAGATAGAACAATGATTTGAAGGCTGCAGCATTTAAAAAAAGTGTGTCTGCTTATTATAAAGTATAACGCTATGCTAAATTTGTAACTTGTGTTTCTGTAGATTTCACTAAGCTGCCATAGCCAAATTGGAGCATTCCCTCAGGACAATATTTGGGCAATGTTCCTAAATGGGCATGCTATCACATATGTCAAGCTCTCCTGTGGCTTTATGATCCCTTAGGCACAATAACACTGATGGTGTGACTGCGACTGACATAATAATCATTTGACACAGTTCAGTGGCACTTTCCTCTTCCTTCTTTATAACAACTGCTTGATGAAAACTGGTGTAATATTTTACACTGACTGCTTTTCTAATAATGAAAAAAACAAACAAACCCAAAACAAATCAAAATCACTATACAAACTAAAATGGGCTTGTTTGGAAACACCAATCCTAGTGAAATGAAAGATGCTTGAAACAACAACAACAACAACAACAACAACAACAACAGTGATACCCATTATCATCGGGGCACTTGGTATCAGGTCCAAGAATTTTATAACATACATCAAGAAATTGAAGCTTCCTGCAATAACACCAGCAGAACTGGCAAATAACATGATCGAGTTGCTAAATTAGTCCACTGGTCATTATATAAAAAATACGACATACCTGTATCCGAAAAGTCATGGGAGCACAAAGTGGAAAAAGTTATAGAAAATGAGAAGGTGAAGATCTTGTGGGACTTTTGAATACAGACAGATCGTCACTTGAAACACAACACGCCAGATATCACAGTTGTTGAAAACCGAAACATACAATTTATTGACATCGCGGTACCAGGAGACGCCAGAGTCGAAGAAAAAGAACTGGAAAAAAATCATGAAATATCGCGACCTGGCCATAGAAACTACATGGATGAAACATGTCACAGTGATACCCATTGTCATCGGGGCACTTGGTACCATGTCCAAGAATTTCATAAAACACTTCAAGAAATTGCAACTTCCTGCAATAACACCAGCTGAACTAAAAAACAAAATGTGCTACTTGGAACATCGTACATCTTAAGAAGGTACTTGGTTGATACTTAGGATGTTAGAGGCAACCTGTATCAACCATTAGCACCAGTCAATGGTATTTGTGATGCATTCTTGAATGTTTAGTTGACTGAGTTTCATGTTTAATGAATAAAGTAAATAATAATAATAATAATAATAATAATAATAATAATAATAATAAGGTGGACGTGGAGGTGGAGGCAGAGAAGAAGAAAAGAAGAAGAAGAAGAAGAAGAAGAAGAAGGAGGAGGAGGAGGAGGAGGAGGAGGAGGAGGAGGAGGAGGAGGAGGAGGAGGAGGAGGAGGAGGAGGAGGAGGAGAAGAAGCGCAATGGAGTTTGGAGAGTTAAATGTGCCATTCTTACCATCAACAGGGAACAAAAATAGAGAATTCAAAATGCCGTATGAAAATAGCACTGAGAGTCTAGATGAAAAAGACCATTATACATATCCTAGGTATCCTTCAAGATGAAAATATCAAACCTATTGAATCAAGAAGAAGATTAGAACTGGATACATCATGAAAGTGAAGAAGATCTTAAAGTCCAAACTCAGTGGAGGAAATACCATCAACCAATTCCATTCATTCAACATAAAGGATTGAAATAAAGGATTGAAGTCAAGAAGAAATAAAGGCACTGAATCTTCACTCATTATTATTATTATTATTTTTAATTTGATTTATATGCCGCCCTTCTCCAGAGACTCAGGGCGGCTTACAATGTGTTAAGCAATAGTCTTCATACTTTTGTATATTTATACAAAGTCAGCTTATTGCCCCCATAATCTGGGTCCTCATTTTTACCTACCTTAGAAAGGATGAAAGCTGAGTCAACCTTGAGCCTGGTGAGATTTGAACTTGCAGTAATTGCAGGCAGGAGACAGCAAGGAGCCTGGGCATTTGCTTAGGTCAATTGTTCTAAAGCTGCGTGCTATGATGATCTCTGAAATTAAAACTGAAACTGAAACTCTTCTCCTCTGCTTGTATTTTGCTTGCTGCTGCAAACTCTGACAGTCCTTGCAGCAAATAGCAAACAGCCAGGTCAAATTCAGCACATTATTATAGCCTGATTCATCATGAGCAGCTGATTGGCGGGTGGATCGGCCTCCCAGAATACCCCCAATCAGCTGTTCCAGGCTGTAGGGATTGCCATAGATCATAGCCTCCTCCATGCCTTGCATTTTTGGCTACATTCAGTGTATAAGACAAACCCAAATTTTCACCCTCTTTTAGGGGGGAAAAGGTGTGTCTTATAGTCCAAAAAATACGGTAAACAAAACTAAAAGATATATCTTGACCATGTCATTTAAGAGTGTTAACGTGACGGGTTGACCTACAACTGAGGAGACCTGTTCATTCACCCTCAGCTCCAGAACATGCTTGGATGACCTCGCCAATCACTATCTCCACCTTAAATAGAGGAAGGAGTTTTATATGAAGCTCCTGGAAGAAAAGCAAAGGAAAAGCAGGAAATCTGTCCTAAATTGCACTTCTTAGTTGACCTTGCCCATTTCTATATTTTTCCCCTTATGGATTAAGACAAAACTTTTCAGAAAATACTGCAAAAACCAGTTGGAAAATTGTGCCACAACTGACAATAGAAAGAAGCAGATTTAAGGATCGCCACATTCTTATTTGATATTCCTAGACTTGGAATACTTTTACAAACAATAGCCACTCTCATTCAAGTTATTCATTTATACTATTTCCCCCGATATTAGCATAGTTGCTGGGATTTGCAGATTTAAAGCAGCTTTTCAACACTCTGCGGCACCATGGCATGGTGTGACAAGTTTGCTTAAACTTCAGCTTTTCAGCTTTTTTTGCTACTTTTCCTATTAAATTACAACAGATTTGTCTTCACAAAAGAAACTCAATGACTCTGGGTTAAATTGGATTTAAATTGGACTTTACAATGCATATAATTCTACTTGTCTTTGAAATCAATAGCAAATGCCCAATTAATTTCAGCAGGAGTTGTAGGAAGCCCTTGCCATACAGAGTTAAAATTGGCCTATACATTGTACATTGCCACCCGAAACCTAAACTCATTTAATTGGAGCAAAAGTTACATTGATTAAACAAAGCTTTGTTTCAAGGTAGCGAGCTTTGGAGAAAAGAGGCAAGCTGTTAAATCGCTTGTAAGGGTCAGATCAGGAACCAGCAAATTCTAGATTTGGTAATTATTTAGCATGCAACAACCTGCTGTATTTTCAAGGCTACCGAACACCATATCAAGCATCTGCTAATTTGAAAGGCTGGTAGGAAGAAGCCACAAATTTAGACTCTACAACTATTTAAAAATAAATACATCTTCTCTCAGGCTATGGACAATCAACTATTGTGTACTTAACTGTTGTCTGCAATAAAGATTGCAATTTAGACAAGTTATTTCTATGAGTCTTCCACTGATTATAGTCGAGGCGTCAATAAAGTGTCAGGAAAGTTCTGATTTACACTGATTCCTGTTTAGATGAATCTGACATCAGTATCAGATTAGGGGTTTTTTTGTTTTTGTTTTTAAGTTATGCCAAATCCCTCTTTGTATTTTTAGGTCTGTATAGCCAGAGAATCTCTCCCCAACTTTATGATTCTAAGACTTGCGTATTGACACCCATTAAGTTTGACTATAAAACATTCCATATGAATTTGCATTATATGGTTTTACTAAATGCAAGAAAGAGAACTCAATAGGTTTTGGATTTTGTTGTGACCTAGGGTTGTTGAGTCATTACAAGAGGAGCCTGGATAGCTCAACAGACAGAGCACTGTTTTAACACCAGCTGTCTGCAATTAAAGTAAGATCGAATCTCGCCAGGCTCAAGGTTGACTCAGCCTTCCATCCTTTCTAAGGTAGGTAAATTGAGGACCCAGTTTGTGGGGGCAATAAGCTGACTTTGTATAAATATACAAAAGTATGAAGGCTATTGCTTAACGCACTGTAAGACGCTCTGAGTCTCCGGAGAAGGGCGGCATATAAATCAAATTTTAAAAAAAAAGACACCATTAGTTCCAAATAAACCTATTTTATTGTAACACCTAAAAATTATGTTCATTCCCAGCTGAGTCCCAATTAGTAGCAAAACAAGTCCTTTGGAAGAAGTTCTTCAGGATAATCACCAACCTTTATCTTCTTTGACACCCTGCCAAAGGCCTTGGCAAAGCCCCACAAAGTTCAGAAACAAACAAGAGACGCTGACTGGAAACAGAGTTAGCAACGTTGTTTTCCTTCAAAAGGCCCCAAGTGCCTTTGTTTCTCCTTTAAGCCTTATGGGAGGGGCCAATCATCTTCTGGCCTTACTCCTGAGTCATCCCTTTTGCTTTAGCTGCTCTTGCCTTCTGGCAGCTCTGCACATGCGTGCACTAGGAACAGGTTCATCTTGTTCCTCTGCCTCTCTGCTGTTCGACTCTGGGAGTTCCCGAGTCTGCACATCACTCCCAGATGGGGCCAGGGTTATCTGGGCCCATCTGGTCCCATCTCTGCCTCCAATGAGAGCCCTCGTCCGGGCCTTCCCCAGACTCAAGAACTGGCCCATGTTCCTTCCCAGCCTCCTCACTGTCCGACTCCGCTGCCAGCTCCCAAAGCTGCTGGCGGATCACAACAGATTTATATTCCAAGGTAAAAACTAAACCCAGATATGCACCCCCTAGACCACTTTTTCTTAACCATGGCAGGTTTAAGATGGATTGACTTCAATAACTAGAACGTCAATAACTAGCCAACAATACTAGAAACTGAAGTCTGGACTTCTAATTCAGGGCAATTCTGAATACATTCTAAACATAACATGGTTGAGAAACATAGTACTAGACTAAGCTAGTTTGGGAAATATAATATCTACACACACACACACACACACACACAAATCCTTCAGAGCAACATGTATATATAATATAATATGTACACACACACACACACATACACACACACATCCTTCAGAGCAACAAACAGCCTTGATGTCTTATTGGGCTAGATAGTGGCCGCCGAGCAGAGAATCCAGGAAAATGAAAATGAAATTCCTTCTTTAAATGTTCCACAGTCCTGAGTGGATTTGCCAGCATGCTTTTATCTCGTATGGGTCTTATAAATTTTTTAAAAGCAAAATGGAGACAACAGTTAATAGATCTCCTAGTTCAACTCTGATTTAAAACTTTAATTATTAAAGTACACTTTACACTTGATTTGTTGCCAGCATCTTTTAGAGTTGTTGGTTTTTTTTCCCCTTGAGAGGGAAGGAAGAGGGAGGAGAGGGAAAGAGGAAGAATGCATTTGTTATTATAAACTCTTAAATAGACAGTACCTGTATCTAAGAAAATATTAATGTCTCTATCAAGTTGAGTTTGATTCGTAATAACTTCATGGACACAGATTTCTTGGCATTAGCATAGCTTTCCGTTGCTTTCTTCCAGGTTAATTTTCCAGAGTAGCCTACAACCATAGTATTCCTAGTAATCTCCCATCCAAAGATTAAACTGCTTAGCATCCAAATCCAGACAAAGATGCTCCTATTATACAATATACAACTGTGGCGAAAGGAGCAAGAGGGAGAGAACATATTTAGAAAACATAAAATATCAGATATTATTGTTCTCACTGTCAGGAAATTTCTCCTTAGTTCTAGGTTGCCTCTCTCTTTGACAAACTTCCATCCGTGACTTTTTGTCTTGCCTTCAGGTGTTTTGGAGAATAGGTCAACCCCTTCCTCCTTGGGATAGCCCCTCGGATATTGGAAACTTCCTACCTACAATGTAGTATGATTTCAAGCAGAAGTTATAAACTGCTTTGAAATATAAGAGAGAAAACACGTACTCTAAACAGCAGATATGTTTTAGGTTCTTTGAAATTGCTGAACCACATTCTTGCATTTCCTTAAAGCACAGCTACAGATGCAAAAAAAAAAAAATCTGGTAATGCTGACAGTAACAAAACCAGGTCATTGTTAATTAAGGGGGTGCAAAATTTTGGAAGCATTCCAAACTCAAGATGATTCTATCTGGGCTCAAAATATCCTCTCTAATTTTTTTTTCTTGCTTTACTTTTATTAATTGAATACAGTGAAATAAAAAAAAGGAAACCACCTCCATAAATGTATAAAAAAAGAAAACAAACAAAAATGGAAAACGAGAAAGAAACAAAACCAAACAGAATACACTGTTGTGGTCCGCCAGCAGCCTGCGGAGCTAACAGCGGAATCGGACAGCAATGAGGCTGAGGAAGAACATGGGCCAGTCCTGGAGGCTGGGGAAGGCCCGGATGAGGGCTCTGCGTCAGAGGCAGAGATGGGGCCAGGGCCATCGGGGAGTGATGTGCGGACTTCGGAGCTTCCAGAGGCTGACAGTAGAGAGGCAGAAGAACAGGAGGAGCCTGTTCCTAGTGCATGTATGAGAAGAGCTGCCAGAAGACAGGAGCAGATAAAGCAGAGAGGACGACTTGGGAGTAGGGCCAAGAGATGATTGGCCCCTCCCATAAGGCTTAAAAGACCAGCAATGGCTCTTGGCCTTTTTGCTGGAAAACAATGTTGAGAGAATTGCTTCTTGTTTCACTGTATTCATTTCTTGTCGGCGTCTTCTGCTTCTGAACTTTTGCCAAGAAAAGCCTTTGGCAGTTTGCCTAATTATCCCAAGGTTGGTGATAAACTGAAGAATGGTGTTTTGAAGAATTTGCTTTAATTTAGTTTGGACTACGCTGAGAATGAGTTAATTCTCAGCTGTTCTAATAAAGTCTGTTTGTTTTCGAACTGTTTGTATTTAATACTAATTACTTGGGCCTGGGTCACAACATACACAAAGAGGCACACATGTGCATATACGCATACAAACACACACTGTGTATGCATTCTACCTAAACCTTTAAATAAAGTATATAAAATATGAAAATAACCATGTTTTATTATAATCATCAACAGCTAATCTATGATATAATCATTTGTATCTTCCTAACACCACCATTTCTTTAAACCACTGAATAGCTGAGGGCCAGGTACTTATTCATTGTTGTTGTTTTGTCCAGATGTCAATTTCCATGCTGGTTCAAAAGAACAGCAACATCAGTGAGTATAAAATCTTGTCAACATCCTTTTCAAACTTCACACAAATCTATTTCAAACTCAGAAATCTTTCAGAACTGCCCACCTGGGGTTCCAAACAATTGTTTTGAATTTCGATCATTTTGTTCACCTTATTTCATTGATTATTTTCTTCTCCAAATAGAAACAACCACTGAGAAAACTCTTGTTTTAATTCTAATTTTGGAATGTGTCCCTCATCAATTTTCAATTGCAGATTCACTCTCAACTTCAAAATGGATCAGGCCTGCCACGGCCATCTTTCGGTTTCTCAGCTTGCCACACAATATGGAAGGGGGAGATGTCTAGAATGTCAGTCCAGACAACAACAACAGATCATCCCGTGGGAACCAAAGTCATGTCACCAGGTGCTGGGCAGAGATTAAGAGGAGTTGCCAAAGAGATGCCAGAACACCTAATTGGACAATGTGAGCTGTGACAATAAGGGAGTTATCTATTCTTTAATTATACTTAAACCACATAAAATAGTTAGATCTGGTTTTGTTTTCATTTGTGCCGAAATGATGTACTCAATAAAACAGTTCTTTGAGAAAGTTGTAAGTCTCGGAATGCTGAATTGGTTGGGTTCATTAGTTGTAACCTTGACATTCACACAGTTGATATGGTATACCTCAGTTTACTCAAAGTCAAAAGATAATAGCATGCAACCAAAGTAGTGCCTCAGATGCTTGCCTGAATGAATTGCTTTCATATAGGAGCACACAGAAGAATAGTTCAGAATCAGTCCAAAAAACTGAGAGTTGGGTCAGTCAGTCCAACAGTCAGAGGTTCAAGGTTTCTTACAGGAACAAGGACATCACACAAGAGCCAGAGATCAGATTGCTTCCAGCAAAGGGACCATGGATTAGATGTGATGGAATGTGCCTCTGGAGAAGGAGTGTGAGGGAATGTCATCAATAATACAATGGCTTCTCATGGAGAAGGCAGCACATTCCAGAGGGGAGCACTAAACAAAAGACTGTGCAGTCCTGAACTGGATAAGAGAGGAAGGAAGAGGTTCAGAGTAGTTGCACCCTAGAATCTCCCAGGGATAAAGAGTATATTAGGTTATAGCTTTAGCCTAGCAAGATTTTGTCTATTAGCATAAGCAAATAAAAAATGGAACTCAATTGGATTTCACTGTGTCAGCCTGACATTAGAGCTGTTTCTTAAAATAGGCTGCAGCCAGCTGTCATCAATCAAGAAATTTACTCCCTTCCTTGGCAGGAAGCCTAATAGAATGGTATTGCTCTGTTCTTCATTCTACTTGGGGGGGGGGGCTGCAGAGACTGGGAGGCCAAATCATGTGACTGCTCCAGTTGCTCCTGAGTTTGTTCAGCGTCAGATGTTTCTTGACTTGTGTCTTCTAAGATTGACATTCCATAGGTTCTGCTGGACCCTCTTCTTCAACATATAAATCATCTGAGTTCTGGGACACAACAGGAATGTACACTATGTTGTGTAATGCAAATGACTTTTTGATGCAATATCTATGTTTCTATTTGTCCATCCATTCACTTGTTTGTGGCTAATTATGTCCCTCACATAAATCCCCATCATGACACAACTTTTCTTATTTTCTTATGATTGATCTGATTTACAAGCTTTCTGATTTAATTCTTTTGCATGATGCCTTTTATAAAACACCATCCCATGTCTACATCTGTGTGATAAAATAATCACAATCTGATATGATAGAGTGGCAAGTTTTCAAGGATAATTTTTGGCATAATTTTATTTGAGAATATCGAAGTAGACTCTTTTATTTAGAAATGGCTACATGAATTCATCCAAAAAAGGAAGGAAGGAAGGAAGGAAGGAAGGAAGGAAGGAAGGAAGGAAGGAAGGAAGGAAGGAAGGAAGGAAATCAGATAATTATTAGGGCCACTATATTAGAGAGTATTCAGTTCTGTTTAAGTTTTAATAGCCTTAACAGTCTAATTGTAGACATAACAATTAGTATTTGGACATCCACAATGCCGTAACATTCATATCAGAAATCTTATTTTGAAACAAATTTTATTTTGATTACTTAATTGGACGTTTTAAAAAAATAATCCTGATATACACAGTTTAAAACCAAAGTATTTCATCACCATTCATTTTTATTGATAGTACTAAAAGCAGTTTATAATTAGCAGTCGTTATTATGCTCATTTATACAGTGTTTCTGTTGTGCTTAATAACTGTTGCTTAATTACAAGGTTAACCTGCTCTTACAAACTTATGTTTAAAAAATTAGAAGCAAAATAAGGTGTTCTTTTCATGGTGTCCAAACTGAGAATCTAATCAAATGACCTGGGATGGAAACTTTTATTACATATAAGATCAAATGCTAAGGAAAAAAAAAATTTTTTTTTTCCTTGAGGGATGGATTCAGTAATTCATATAAGCCACAATTTATAACCAGAGAGTTGCATCTATCTGAAAATTTATCCTTGTATCTGTATATATCGAACTGACCTTTAATGTTATTTATTGATATTTTTATCTTTCAAATCACTATATGCTACTCAGAGCCATATAAAATGATTTGATTAAGAACAGGTATAAGCTCTGGTCAATTCTGAGCTGATCTTTAAAAAAACTACCACTGAATTTGGTAAGTGGTTGGATGGGAGAGCACTATAAACAGGGGTGGGCTGCAGGGGGTTCGCAGGGGCTCGGGAGAACCTCTAGCTAAGATTCTGTGAAGTTCGGAGAAGCCCCAAATCCCACTCCTGGCTGGCCCTGCCCACCCTGCCCCACCCCTCCCAGGAGTCCCCACTCAGCCTGTTTTAGATGCAGGTAAGTGCAGGGCGCGCATGGAGGCTTGGGGAGGGCAAAAAACGAGCCTACCGGAAGCCCTTTTCCAGCCTCCAGAGGGCCTCCGGAGCCTGGGGAGGCTGTTTTCGCCCTCCTGGACGCTCGAGAGAAGCCTCCATAGCCCGGGGAGGACAAAAACGCACACACACCCCCGCAGGAGGGTGCAGGAGGGTGCAGGAGGCCAACTAGGCCACGCCCACCATGGCCATGCCCACCCAGCAACCAGGCAGAGAACCCCTTGCTCAAAATTTTGAAGCCCACCCCAACTACAAAAGCCCAGGATGGGGAAGTCAGAATCTGAAAGACCTATCATCTATCAATCTGTCAGCATTCCAATGTAAACCAGACTTGGAAACCAAAGTTGCACATGTTAATGCTACTTTTATTACAAGGTTATAATAACAGAACCTTACAAGACTGCATGTGCTTATTCTCCCTCTCTGTTTATCTTATGAGAACTTGGAGGGTCTTGTCTGAGATGCTTACTTCAATTACTGATCTGCTCTAGACTGTGATTTCTTTTATCTGACCATTTCTTTATTTATTAAATTTATATGCTGGTTGTCTCACTGTGCAATTTTTTCCTTCCTTCCAAGAGTTAGTCCTTCTGCTTATTACCTCATTATCTTCATTCATTCATTAATTCATTAATTCATTCACTGAGATATATCCGTCCTTTTTTCCTTCACTATCCAAGATTTCTTCCTTCCATCCAGAAGTTATTCTACTTCTACTATTGTCTCATATTCATTCATTCATTCATTCATTTTTTGGGTGAGATGTATTCAGTATCTATCTCACTTCCACACATACATGCACACGTTTATATACACAGAAAAAGAAAGACAGAGACAAGCACATGTTACAATAGAGCACCTTTGAGTAAAGTAGAATAAGTTGCCTTTATCATCCAGAAAAGGCCTACCCTCATGTCATAAATGCCTTTAACAATGACTTGTTTCCAGTGCCGATTAACAATGCTTCAACTTTAGAGGGTGCTTAGAGAATGCATCAACTGAACTAAATGGGAAGACCAAACCTTTTAGACATTAAATCCAAACTTGGCAGCTAACACCAATTCTTCACAGCTTTAACTTCAATCCCACAGCTACTGTACGTGTCCATAAAAATCTTTATTTCTTCCTGTTAGACCGGGGTCCCCAACTTTTGCAGCTTGGCAGCCAGGCTAGGGGACAGGAGAGGGGAACTGGGCTGTGTGAGTGACGGGCCAGTGCACACACATGCATGCAGCTCAACTCGTACAAGTGGCGGGCTGGCGCGCACATGCATGAACATGCAGCTGGACCAGGGGTGAAATTCAGCAGGTTCTGACAGGTTCTGGAGAACCGGTAGCGGAAATTTTGAGCAGTTCGGAGAACCGGTAAATACCACCTCTGGCTGGCCCCCGAGTGGGGTGCGAATGGAGATTTTACAGTATCCTTCCCCTGCCACACCCATGCCCACCAAGCCACACCCACAGAACCGGTAGTAAAAAAAAAATGGATTTCAACACTGAGCTGGATTGCAAGTTGAGCTCTATGCATGTGCATGCACACTGGCCCACTGCACACATGAGTTGAGCTGCACGTATGCTTGCATGCCATTTCACCTCTCACGTGGCCCGGTTCTGAATTGGCCACAGCGCAGTAATGGGCCATGGCCTGGGGTGTTGGGTACCCTTGTATTAGACTAACTTTAGCAGGCAAATCAGCATGTAGTGTTTTTCCAGGTATGTAATCATGATATAACTAATATGGATGCTCCTTCAGAGAAGACTAATATGCTCAAGAAGGAAGACATCTGCCCTGGACAAAGATGCTTGTAGCTGTTCTATCATCTAGCAGTCTAGTCAAATCTAGGTGCACCTACAACTGAGGAATGTTAGATCCTCCAGAAAAAGATTGAATCTTTCTTACATACTCTTTTTTGATCTGGAGCATATCTTTCTAGCCTAAAGCAACTTTAAAGTTGTTACAATTTATCCAGTGGTGGGTATCCAAATATTTTACTACCGGTTCTGTGGGTGTGGCTTGGTGGGCGTGGCATGGATTGGTGGGCGTGGCTTGGTGGGCATGGCCGGGGAAGGATACTGTAAAATCTCCATTCCCTCCCCACTCCAGGGGAAGGATACTGTAAAATCTCCATTCCCTTCCCCACTCCAGGGGAAGGTTACTGCAAAATCCCCGTTTCCTCCCAATCAGCTGGGACTCGAGAGGCAGAGTATAGATAGAGGCGGGGCCAGTCAGAAGTGGTATTTACCGGTTCTCCAAACTACTCAAAATTTCCGCTACCAGTTCTCCAGAATTGGTCAGAACCTGCTGAAACTCACCTCTGAATTTATCAAACCTGGGAGTTATTTTAGAATCCCCCAAAACTTCATTGGTTGAAGTATGCAAAAATGTTTGAAAAAAGCTGTTTTGATTTTTTTAAGCAGTTAAATCTTACTCTTTTCAGATGCTGCTTGACCTTACCAGAGGTATATATTTTGTCTCTATTTGTTGTTATTAGGTAACGTGTCACCTGCATATTGGTTGACAAATAACTCCAAGTTAGATAACAAGAGAGGATTGACTCAATCCTTTAGGGGATCATAGCTCAGGATATTGGTCACAAAATCAAAACCCCCATCTCCAAAGAAGCACTTTCTAGATATTTTTTTTGTTTTTAGAAATAAAGGGTTCCAGTCACATCCATTGATTTGATTTGCATGGATTATAGATCAAAATGGCCAGATAAATTGAGAAGTTGATAAAAACAAGTTAAATGGAAACTCTCAGAGTGTGCTGTGAAACAGCCACAGAAGTGCAGCAGATAAAATTATTCACTTGGCTGAAGAAATTTAAAAGCTTTTAGGACTCTGTTGATGGCTGATGTGATGCTTATCAAGGTGTTCTTTTAGTGAGAGAGAGAAGAGTGAATTACATGTGAGAAACAACCTTTATTTATCTAATGGGCGGGATGTGGGAGAATAAATGGGTCAAATGTGCAGTTGAAACAATGGCAGCATGGGGGCATCATGAGATCATGGATCCATAGCCAATATTGAGCATACAACCGGCTCTTGCTTGATCTCTCTCAGAAGAAATTTGATAAATAAATAAATAAATAAATAAATAAATAAATAAATAAATAAATAAATAAATAAGAAGAGGAGGACAAGGAAGGAAAAGGAGGAACACAGTTTGCAAGCTCTTATTTTGATATAAAAATAGCTTTTAGGGCACGAATCACAGTTATATAATGCCATCTAGCCATTAGAAAGCTATTTCCTTATGGAGAAAGCTGATTATATATATTGCACAAAATAACGTCTTAAACACAAAGCGGAAAGTGAAATGACATTTCCAGGTACTTAGCTATTTCGGTGATTTACCGATATATTAAAAATAATTTCAGTTCGAGTAGCTGAGATTTTTAGAAACGTCAACAAAATAAATTCACATGGGTCACACAACTTTATGAAAGACACAGAAAACATCATTACATTCAAGGTTGGAGTGTTGGCATTGTTCTTTCCTATGATTTATCACAGGGATGTTAACATCCAAGACACAATGAATGTGGATATGGGCATTCTATTAATAAATAGTTCCAAGGTGGTTCCATTCTGGATGGAACTTTCTATTTCCTGACAATAGTTGAGGAATTGTACTTGGGAATAAAGTCAATTACTTTGGAATTAAGAGCTTATATACTGGTAGAGAGGTATAATGGGTCAAATAAAATCCTTTGTATGCAGAAGAATGTGACCAAGTCATGCACAAGTTCACAAAGGAGGGACAAAGACATGAGGCAAAGCCTTCCTCTTCCTAGCCAGCATTTGTATCAATGGTGCCTACATTCAAAAACAGAGAAGTCCTATTTCAAACAGAGTTCCTCTTATGTGGAAAAGTTAAAGTGCACAATAAACTTCTTTACATGACAAGTGAAAATCATAGCAGTTAGACAGCTTCATAGTGTTGTGGCCTGCCAGCAGCCAATGGAGCTGGCAGCAGATTCGGAAAGTGAGGAGGTTGGGGAGGAATATAGGCCAATCCTGGAGTCTGGAGAAGGCTCTGATGAGGGCTCTGCGTCGGAGGCAGAGAGGGGACCAGGGCCATAGGCAGTTATCAATTGCCTTCAGAGTCAGACATCAGTGAGGCAGACGAACAGCTGGAGCCTGTTCCCAGTGTGCGCATGCACAGAGTTGCCAGACGAAAGGAACAGTTAAAGAACAAGGGTCGACTTGGGAGTAAGGCCACAGGTGGACGATGAATGGCCCCTCCCAGAGGGAATAAAAGAGGAGTGAAAGGGGAGTGGAGTTTGCAGGAGACAATTAGTTCGCTTAATTGGTTCGTGAGTCTCCAAGACTCCTTGCCCAGTTTTGAAGATATCGGCCTGGCAGCTCTCCAAGTCAGATAAGGTCTGTGACTGTAAATTCTCCTTTGAAAGGCTTTGCTGGATGTAAATGAGAAGAATTCACAGTAACTTAATAAAAAGGGGTTTTTGTCAGGACAAGGAGTCTGCTTCATGGTCTTGGGAAGCCTAGGTCAGAACCCATAGTACAATTGCACTCAAAGATACTATGTGTTCTTTACTTCAACTCATCCCTATCTTAGATAGTACCAAATACTCTATATCTATCTACTCAACATTATTAAAATGTGGAGATAAAATGTTCCAAATATTATGCAGGAATAGGTAGGGCTAATGATGTCTGACCTGCAAGAAGCCAGCTACCTACTAGACGACAGTAAAAAAAAAAAATGGGGGATAATAACTTTTCTATGTATAGTTGTAAATGTGTGCCTTTTCAGGGGCATTTGTATCTCTTTTCCAAAGTGCATGGATTTGAGTATCACATATAGTTTGATTGGAATGAGATCATGAAGGCCTAGGTTCAAATCCATTATCAGCCATGGAAATTCAGTTATGACTTTGGATCAATCTCCTCCTCAGTCCAACCTATCTTATAAGTTCTGGGATAATTAGGAGAAGGAAACATTATATGTACAGTATGAGCTCCTGAATTAAAGGGGAAAGAACAATTAAAAATGAAATAAAATAAATATTGATAGAATACTTCTTGTGGGCTTATTACTTAAACTTTTGCAATTTTCCTCACATTAGTTTTTCTGCTTGGTGGCTAGAGGCAATATGAATAGTTTACTGTAACTTTTGGAAGAGAATATAAGTGTTTACAAACATAGATACTGTATTTTTCAGAGTATAAGACACACCTTCCCCCCCCCCCAAAAAGAGAGTGAAAATCTGGGTGCATTTTATACTCCAAATGTAGCCCTGCCCAGCTTCTCAAACTGAGGTTTCAGAAGCTGAAAAAAGCATCAGAAACAAAGCTTCAGAAAAGAAGCCCCCAAACAGAGCTTCAGAGGCTTTTTTTCTGAAGCTCTGTTTCAGAGGCTTTCAGAGGCAGGAAAAAAAGTTTTTTTTCTGAAACAGAGGTTCAGAAGTTTCAGAGGCAGAAAAAAAAGCAAAAAAAGCAAAAAAAAAAAAGCAAGGCACAGAGCTCACAATCAAGGAACCTGTTGCTAAAATTCACCTCTGGGAACAGCTGATTGGGGGTATTCCAGGAGGATGATCCACCTGCCAATCAGCTTTTTTTCTTATTTTCTTCCCCAAAAACTAAGGTGTGTCTTATACTCCAAAAAATACGGTACAGTATGTTATTGGCAAGCAACAACACTACATGACTACCATGAATAATCATTAACTCTATAGGGTTGACTAATCCAGGGACTCAGATGACGCTCAATAATATCAAGACAATGATTTTATAATTGGAAGAGATTGAGGAATTATGTACAGATCAAGCACATTTTGTTAGAGATGTCCCTTTAAAAGAGGAAAGGGTTTTAAATGTTATCCAATGTCATATTATTATCATCCTTGTTTGTTTCTTCAGTTCATGCCCCCATGTAATAATAGAATTTCAGACAGTTTCTATTAATCCGTTCCTGACATCATTGAGTACCAGGGACATGGATAGTTCCTAAAGCTAATATACTATATAAACATCTAAACAACAAAGGTCTTACACTGATTACCTTGGGCTTACTCTAAGTATTACTTACTCTGCATTTAACAGTGCATCTAATTCCACTATAAATTGGTTGACACTCTTGCAAATGTGTATGGGGCATTAAGCAAAGTGACCCTCTATCTCCTCTCCTCTTTGTTATGGTATCAATTATCTTCTGTAGAAGTCAGTGCAAGATGTTGGCTTTGATTTTGATGGAGTACAGATCAGCTCTCTGACTTATGGAGATGATTTAGTTTTAATGGCTAAATGTCCTTCTAGATTGCAAAAGAAGTTAGATTTTTTTTTTTTACATAGAGCCCTTTACTCTGGTGGAATGTCCCTGAACTCAAAGAAATGTCTAGGTATCAGTTGAAGATGGGAAGGAGATGTTCATAGCCATATCACCAACATCTTCTTGTGTGACTAAATCTTTTTGGTTCTTCAGACCAAAGGAATCTATTGGATATCTCTGTCTTCAATCCACATGGAAAGGCCATTTACTACCAAAATACTCTGGCAGGTAGGTAATATACTCCAGGAAATTTTGAAAGTTCTTATGTCCTATCGATGACTGCAGCTGCTCAAAATCTATTTGTTGCCTCAATTTATCACGAATTTGTACTAGGAAATTCCCATTGTAATACCTTCAGAAAATTAGATTATATGTTGTGTTCCTCTGATTGGCAATGGCTTATGGTCCTTTCAGCTATTTTCATGCTCCTATTAAAGAGGATTGCACCAGCATTCCTTGTTCTAACTACCATCTCATTCGTGCAAAAAAACTTCTTTTGCTAAAAATGATAAATTTAATACATTTTTAATACCATCAAATGGCAAGATGCCTTTTGTGTCCTTGGAAATCTAGTCACTCACAATGCCAGGAGTGCCTGCCAGAACTACAACATCTGGAACAGTTATTATGTAAAGATAGTCTATTTGAGTTTAGCCAATCATACCATCTGGCTCCTCTTTTACTTAACCTGAGCTTATTGTTGAGAAAACCAGCTAATTGTGAATTCTTGATGTCTCAGTAATAGCCAGATTTAAGTTACAAGACAAATTTAAACATTGCTAAGCATGGATTACTGGCCTCTATAAATGATATCTTGGCATATACAGCCATTATCACTATTAAATATATTCTTGTGGTTGTTTCTAATTGTGGTCTCATTTTTGATCCAGATTTCAATGGTGGGATTGACCCTCTGATACATCATGGACCTCTGTTAACTGACATATGAGCTAGTCGTTCCCAACTCTAGGGAGCGGTGCACATCTCTGTTTCAAATCCGAAGAGCCAGCACTGTCCGAAGACGTCTCTGTGGTCATGTGGCTGGCATGACTAAACGCCAAAGGTGCACGGAACGCTGTTACCTTCTCACCAAAGGTGGTGCCTATTTTTCTACTTGCATTTTTTACGTGCTTTCGAACTGCTAGGTTGGCAGAAGCTGGAACAAGTAATGGGAGCTCACCCCGTTACCCAGCACTAGGGATTCTAAATTGCCAAATTTCAATCAACAAGCTCAGTATCTTAGCCACTGAACTATCGCATCCCTATTCCCTTGCTAAAAGCAACTTCAGCATCTGGCTTGTGTACCATGGATTTTGGAATTACTTGAGAACCCACTTGTTAACTAACCGAGACTTATCTCTCTCTTGATTTGGCATCATAAATCTTTGGGTTGACTTTGGACTGCTCCCCTTTGCCTTGCCCAGTTAAGTTCTGATCTGCAATTGTGGTTTCCTGCTATCTAGCTGTTGGGACTAGCACAATCAAGTGTTCCCTTTAACGCTCTGTGTGCCTCAAAACTGTGTCTGGTGCCTGAAGTAGTGCTAGGAAAGTCTCTACGTTTTTTTGAAATGTTAAATATAATTTTCCTAACTGTTAAATAGTTTCATTGTCCTTCAGATACCAAGCAAGACTAGAACTAGTTTTAGTAATTTTGGAACTACAGCAAACTTTTATTTCATGCCACCTGGTAAGCCCAAATAGCTTAGAATTAAATCAAGTCATAATTGGAAAACAGTAATCTTATTACACCCTGCATAGGTAGCAATACCAGTAAAAGTAGCATCTGAGTAATGAGATTCATGACTTTTTCACATTATCCACAGTCCCTTTCCAGCATTCAATCAAGTTGCATGTTTCCACTTGAGATGTAAAGAGGCAATGACATCATAATGGTGTTCATTATTCGCTCAAGTAAATGCTACAAGTTATAGCAGATTAGTGTATCAACCCATATAAGTTGACCTTGCTAGTGATTTGGTTGGCTGCATCTGCTATAATTACAATGCAACAGGCGATGGAAGCAAATTAATCTTGGTACAGCTGAACATGTGCCCTCCTGATTGCAAAGAAATTGGGTAGCAAGAGGAGGAATAATTTTTACTATCCTTAAAATAGATAAGCACTGGTTTCCAATTCTGATTACAATATGAAAGGCCAGAAAATAAGAGATACAGAGGCTCACAATTTCGTGTGTGTGTGTGTGTGTGTGTGTGTGTGTGTGTGTGTGTGTGTGTGTGTGTAACCTAAAGAATATCTCAATACCCTACGACTATTACTAAGTGTTGTGTCTTATGATTCATGATGAATGTACAATGACTATGATCATGATCGGGGTGGGTTCTAAATTTTTTTACTACCAGTTCTGTGGGCCTGGCTTATTTTGTGGGTGTGGCTTGGAGGTCATGTGACTAGGTGGGCATGGCTAGCTGGTCAGAGTCATTTCTGGAAGGTCCTCGCACTTATGACCAGTCCTCGCACTTACGACCTGACTCATTTGTTTGCTTTTAACACTGATCAGCTGTAGGGCGGCCCTTTGAAGCCCGGCGGCAAGAGTTTAAACAGTTTTTTTCCCTCTAGTCATCAGCTGGGACTCAGGAGGCAGCAATAGATTGGGAGTGGGATCAAATAAAAGGAAAGAACAACGTGGGGGGTGGGAGGTCGGGGGGGAGAACTGGTTCGGTGATGTCATATCGTCACTGCTACCGGCTCGGCCGAACCGGACCGAACCAGGAGGAACCCACCACTGATCATGATTTATCACATATCTTTTATGCACACTGAGAACTTATAGCAATAGCATTTACACTTATATACTGCTTTAAAGTGCTTTGCAGCCCTCTCTAAGTGGTTTACAGAGTCAGCATATTGCCCCCAACAATCTGGGTCCTCATTTTACCCACCTTGAAAGGATGGAAGGCTGAGTCAACCTTGAGCCTGGTGAGATTTGAACTGCCAAATTACAGGCAGCCAACAGGCAGCAGATGTAGCCTGCAGTACTGTACTCTAACCACTGTGCTACCGAGGTTTTATTCACCAAAGACAAATTCCTTGTGTGTCCAATCACACTTGGCCAATAAAGAATTCTATTCTATTCTATTCTATTCTATTCTATTCTATTCTATTCTATTCTATTCTATTCTATTCTATTCTATTCTATTCTATTCTATTCTATTCTATTCCATTCCATTCCATTCCATTCTATTCTATTCCATTCCATTCCATTCCATTCGTATCCTCAGATTTATCTACTGATTTTGAATAAAAAATGGTAAGACAAAAAAACCCTTAAAACTGGATAATGAAAAAAATGCAGAAAAATAACAATTGACAAAGCAGTGATGGTTGATATAGACTTCTGGTATTGTGCTACATTCTGGTCACTGTTTTTTCCCCTCCAGCTACATATAGTCAATCTATTAAAGGTTTTGTGTCTCTTGGCTCACTAAATATTTGTCGTTTATAGTTGTTTACACTTAAAGCAAAGTGGCTAAATGTATCCTTTGTTCTTAAACATAGACCCATGTTCACTTTGAAGATTCTCAGTAAGCTGTACTGAATGGAAAACAATAGCTTGAAGGACTTAGAGAAGAACATTTAAATCAAAACATGATTCACATGTTTTCTACATTAGGTTTTGGCTCACTGTGAACTTTTACATTTTCAATTTTATCCATGTGCTATCTTCTCTGAGGTAGGGAGAACTGAGTTTCTGTCTTGGGCCCAGTATTCTTCCACATCTCCAAAATATGACCTATAAGAGGGAATTAAGAAGTCACTGATAAAATTTGCAGATGACACATAGTTGGGAGAAATTGCTAACAAAATAGTCTCAAGATTCAGAACAATCTTGACAGACTTGATCATTGGACATTATCCAACAAGATGTAGTTCAGTGGTGAGAAAAGATTCTGCATTAAGGGAGGAAAAAAACCACATGCACAGGGACACAATAGGCAATATCTGATTCAATAGTAATGCCAGTAAGAGATGTAGATATCCTGGTGGACCACTGCTTAAGTATGAGTTGACAGTGTGCAGCAACTACCAAAAATGCAAATGCAGTCCTGAGCTGACTGAAGTGAGAGATAATCCAAGATCAAGGGGAAAGATAGTACCCCTCTATACTGCACTTATGAGACCACATTTGGAATACTGGATCCAGTTCACCACAATACAAAAAAGATGGTGAGTCCGTAGAACAGTGATGGCTAACCTTTTTGCTGTCGTGTGGCAAAAACGGGGGGAGCGCAGGGTGGTCGCATGTATGTGCCCACACCCATAACACAATACCCCCCATGACGTACCTTCTGTGCATGCATGCATGACCTCCGCACTCCCACCACCCCCAATGCATGCATTTGTGACCCCCGTGGTCTGTTTTTGGCCTGGCAGGCCTCCCTGAAGCTTCCTGGGACCAAAACCGGGCCACAGGGAGAGTACTGTACCCCCGCACCCTGTTTTGGCACGGGGATGTGTGCACCGCTCCCCCTGTGTTTCCCCATTCCCCATGCATGCACATGCAACTCCCCGTCCCCACGCATGTATGCACATCACCCACATGCACCCCGCCCCCACGCCAGAGACCCAAAAATCAGCTGGCCGGCAGGAGGCACACGCACATGTGCGGTGGAGCTGAGCTGGGCGACGGCTCGCATGCCTGCAGAGGGGGCTCTGTGTGCCACCTGTGGCACACGTGCCATTGGTTCGCCATCATGGCCTTAGAAAGGGTGTAGAGAAGAACAACAAAGATGATAAGGGATAAATCCTTATCCTAAATCCTATGAAAAATAGCTAAAGGAACTAGGGATGTTTAGCTTAATGAAGAGAAAGTTGAGGGGGAAACCTGATAGCTATCTTCCAATATTTGAAGGGTTGCCACGGGGAAGGGGGCATCAATTTATTCTCCGTAGTACCTGAGGGCAGGACAATGTATTGAAGCACATCAGAGGGAGGCCCAACCAGAAAATAAGGAAGGATTTCCTAAAAGTGAGAACCAGCCAGCTTGCTCCATTGATGCAGGTTTTCAAGAAAGTTATGGACAACCATTTGTCCAAAATGCTATGAAGACTCCTGGTTTGGACAAGGAGTTGGATTAGAAGAGCTCCAAGATCCTTTCCAATGTTATGATTTGATGGGTTCGGGAGGCTATCACTCCATGTATAAGGAATTCTCTTTGTAAACATTAAATCCTATATAGGTCCTAATCTTAAAATTAACTTTGTACACTTCTGTGGGTTGGGTTTAATTTAACTCTGATTTGTTTAGTGCTATTAAAATCTATAAGATGGTAAATGAGTTATATGGTTCTGAAATAAAGTTTTATAGTTATTTCACCGTGGAGTAGAAACTGTAATGGAAGTGGAATGAAAGAGACATTATACTAATCAAAGTATATGAATTTACAAGATGACCTAAAAAGAGGATAAAGTCTTGTGTCCATTGTGATCCTATTCACAGTAGGTTCTCATTGGAGCCAGTAAAGATTTAGGCATCCTGAAACAGCAATCCTACCTATGTACACAATGGCACAGTTGCTCCCAAGTTGCTGAGCATGGAATCATCTGTCAAGCTGCACCCAAGATTCTATGGGTCCCATTAAGGAGCTACATGTAGTTGCTGGTACATATCATGTCTGAATCCCTTGTTCTTTAAGACTGGAGCCTGTGAAATCTGCTACGAATGATGTTGTGAAATCTGTGGATGACACGGCAGTGGTGAGTTTTATCCAGGACAACAATGAAGATACTTATAGGGAAGAGATGAAGGTTCTGGTGGACTGGTGCAATAAAAGTAACCTGGTTGTAAATGTTGATAAAACAAAGGAGATCATTGTAGATTTTAGAAAGAGCCAGCATAGTCATACCCCATTCAGTATTAAGGATGCAGCTGTAGAGGTGGTGAACAGTATTAAATATCTGGGGGTACAGATAACTAACCATCTGAATTGGTCTCTCCACACATCATCCTTAGCGAAGCATGCAAACCAGCATCTACATTTCCTGTGTCTGATGATGAGAGCACATCTTTCTCCTTCTGTCCTGGCCACTTTTTACAGAGGCACGATTGAGAGCGTTTTAACAAACTGCATCACTGTTTGGTTTGGTGGCTGCAGTGCATCAGATAGAAGATCCATACATATAGGACTTGTATACTGCAGGAGTCAAAAAGAGGACTGTGAAAATATTTACAGACCCCTCGCATCCTGGACATAAATTGTTTCAACTCCTACCCTCAAAACGACGCTATAGAGCACTGCACACCAGAACAATTAGACACAAGAATAGTTTTTTCCCAAATGCCATCACTCTGCTAAACAAATAATTCCCTCAGTGCTGTCAAACTATTCACGAAGTCTGCATTATTATTACTATTAATCTTCTCATCGTTCCTATCACCCACCTCCTCCCACTTATGACTGTACAACTGTAACTTGTTGCTGTATCCTTACAATTTATATTGATTGTTTCCTAGTATGATTCGATTGCTTATTTGTACCCTATGACTAACATTAAGTGTTGTACCTTATGATTCTTGATGAATATATCTTGTCTTTTTATGTACACTGAGAGTATATGCACCAAAGACAAATTCCTTCTGTGTCCCATCACACTTGGCCAATAAAGAATTCTATCTTCTATCTTCTTCAGAGAGTGGTAAGGACAGCCAAGGAGATTATAGGAATTTCACCTCCTGTTATTCAGAATACTGCTTATAAGCACTATGTGCTTAGAGCACAAAGCATTGTTAAAGACCCCACACACCCACTTTACAGTCTGTTTCTGTTGCTCCCCTCTGGGAGGAGGTTTCAAAGTATTTCTAGCAAGACTACCACATTTTGCAACAGCTTTGGCATCCGTCTGGCAAACTCGCAAGATTCATTTTTCTTGCCATGTACATGTATACATGTGAACTAGACTGTGTTTTTTTCTCTGTGTCATATAATATTATGTGGGTATGTGGGTATATGCATATTTTTCTATTTATTTATTTATTTTGCCATGTTTATGTAGTGTATATTGGAGGTGGTGACCCTTTGAGAGCTGCATGCAACAAAATTTCATTTTAATGTACTGTGATTAGTGTACATTTAAAGCGGGTGTCTGCAACCTGCGGCTCCAGAGCCACATGCGGCTCTTTTGTCCCCCTGCTGTGGCTCCCTATCGGCTGAACCCACTACTGGCTGGCCCCACCCCTTGCTTTCCCCTTCCAGTCACTCCTCGCCTGGCCTGAGAGAGATGAGAGAGACAGAGAGATACCTGTTTCCCACAGAAAACACCGGGAGCTACAAAACCTGGGTAGGCATGGCTGGAGGTGTCATATGACTGGGTGGGAGTGAGTGACATTGAGTTGGCCACACCCACTCAGGTTTTGTGGCTCCCTGTGTTTTCTTTTCTGTGGGAAACAGGTCCAAATGGCTCTTTCAGTGTTTAAGGTTGCAGACCCCTGATTTAAAGTGACAATAAAGTTATTCTAAGTCTAAATTAGTAACTGAAAACAATGAGTGTTGAGTTGTGTGATGAAAACTATCTACCTCCAAAAAGTTGCTTTCCCCCATGATAGAGAAATCTATTGACTGGAATTACATTATCCACTATCAAGGGCCAGAAAGCCTAAGGATGAACAAAACAGCTTTTCCTGATGCAAACCATTGAAATGTTCATGCAATTTGAAAATAATATTTTATTTCCTTTTCATGTGTTCTGTTGCCTTATTCTTGGCTTAATACTGTGGGGTTCCAAACAGTTAACATTCAGTATAAAAATCTTGATTATTTAAAGTATCTACCCTGTTTCCCCAAAAATAAGACCCAACTGGAAAATAACTCCTAGCATGATTTTTAGGATGCTCATAATATAGGCCCTACCCTCAAAATAAGCCCCAGTTAAGACTGTCAGCCAGATGGGTGCATTTAGTACTGTATTTCCCCAAAAATAAAACCTAACCAGAAAATAAGCCCTAATGCATCTTCTGGAGCAAAAATTAAGATAAGATCCAGTCTTATTTTTGGGGAAACACCGTAATTGTTCTTGTTCTTGTATGCTTATATCCACCATAAACTGCCTTCATTGCCAACTAGCAACCACTTATTATAGTGGCTTGATTAGTTCTGAACTTTGAGGATTATTCCTCCATAAATTACTATTCTCTATGCTCCTATCTGAGATCATCAATATGTTTATTTCCAGACATTATTTTGTACATTTTTTTTTACCCACAATCACCCTTATAAGTCTGCTAAATCTTATGTTGGGGAAAGGATACACACATTTTACATTTCAAATAGTTTAACTTTTTATAGCTTTTATGTATCATATAAACACTGGAAGTTGGCTGAGAAAGATTCCCCACTGCCCTCCTTTGCCTATAATGAATGCAGAAATGTGATCATGTACGATAAATCTCCTTTTCTGGTTAGGGGAAAAAGAAAGAAGATTTGTGCTTATAGCACATAAACTCCCCTTGAATATATAACAATATTCATTCAGTGTGAAGAATCTGTAAGCTGGCCAGAGATAAAAGGAACTCCTGAGACATAAACACATGATCAGAGATACAAAGGAGGTAGAATTGTTTTCCCAAACCTTTCTTTTATTTCTCAACCATAAAAGGCTCTGCTAAAACACTTAAATGTGTCTCACAATGCGTGCAGGAGAAAGAAGCTGAGCAGAATCAGGAATAAAGTGCCATGAGAGATTTGCAGGCTGGATCATTAGCTTAAATAAACAAACAAGTGTCTTATTTTAGACACAATAATTTTATATTCTTCGCTTTAATTTGCAACCTCCACCTCCACGCATTAAGTTACCAGCTGTACAAGGAGGCAGCTCGTAGATTTATTTCTGTGTAGGCATAATGCCTACGGAATGACTTTACTATCTCACATTGACACATCTGAGCTATTTGTGTGAGGGACCCATGTGTTAACAAAGAGAAAAAGTTACTGTATTTAGGAAATGTTTCAGTCTCCAGAATCTATTTTGGGCAATGACACCAATATTCAATGCCATTCGTGTAAATTCAAATGCCATGTTTAGATGGTTGCATGGAAACCAGACACTATGGTCTTCTCAATTGACCTGGGATAGTCCTACAGAGCAAATGCTTATCTTTTTCCTCACTTCTGTTGTTGATATTCTGTCACCCACTCCATCAAAAAGAGAGAGAGGGGGGGGGGGAGGGAGGGAGAGAGAGGCAGGATGACTTGGAATTTAATTGTGCAACTTGTCTGTAGACATTCTCAGTCACCCAGGTTATGGTTGTCCCAAAGATGCTTTTTCAGGAGGCAACTGGACTTCCTTGTTTTTTCTTTGATGATGTTTCGCTTCTCATCCAAGAAGCTTCTTCAGGACAGTGGGGAATGGAAGGATTTATATTCCTTGCAGACAATTGGTCATTTGCATCCTTTTACAGGGTCACTGAAGAACTTGGAGGTTTATCTGCATCATCAGGGTCACCTGAGTAGTGCCCTTGGTTCCTGTAGTCTGCAATTTTTCTCTGGAAATCCATTCCTACTCCCACACCATTCCAAGGGTGTTCATCTCAAATTGTATAGCTAAATGTCTGTAGAGATTCTCAGTCATCCAGGTCCACTATCCTGTCAGAGCTGAAGAAGCTTCTTGGATGAGAAGCAAAACATCTTCAAAGAAAAAACAAGAAAGTCCAGTTGCCTCCTGAAAAAGTACCTTTGGGGCAACCATGACCTGGATGACTGAGAATCTCTACAGACTCTTAGCTATACAATTTGGGATGGACACCCTTGGAATGGTGTGGGAGTAGGAATGGATTTCCAGAGGAAAAAATTGCAGAGTACAATAACCAGGAGCATTCCTCGGGTGACCCTGAGGACACAGATAAACCTCCAAGTGCTTCAAGGACCCTCTAAAAGGATGCAAAGGACCAGCTGTCTGCAAGGAATATATAAATCCTTCCATTCCCCCACTATCCTTCTCATCGCTTCTTGGATGAGAAGAGAAACGTCTTCAAAGAAAAAACAAGAAAGTCCAGTTGCCTCTTGAAAGCACCTTTGGGACAATTGTTCAACTTCCAGGCCCTCTTGAGACAAGTATTGACATAGGATACTCAGTCATTGTTTGATGCAATGTCTACAATGCACAATGCAATGTTTGATATTGTGTCCAATTACTCTTATTCCCCCTTTCCATTATATTTCTTAATTATCGTATTTTCACTTTTATTACGTCCTCCCTCAAAATGCTAAAGAAATATTTCTAAATTGATTTTAAATTTAATAACAGCAGCCAGACTTTTGGTGGCGCAGTATTGGAAGAAGGAAGACTTACCTACTATTGAAGAATGGACATTAAAAGTAGTGAATTTAGCAGACATGGCAAAAATTTCGGGATACTTGAAGGACCATTCAAATGAAAGATATATATCGGAATGGAGAAGATGGATTGACTATATTCAAAACAAATATCGGACTAAAAAGTTTCAAATAGCCTATGAATGAAACCAAAATTTTATTTTTGAATTATGTTTTGTTAGTTGAAAGGGGAGTTAAAGAGCAAGAGGGAGTTTGGAGACTACAGAAAGTTAGCATATTTTAGTTTATGTTTGGTAAATATTATACCCTGTATTTGCTCTGGGAAGTCCAGTGTGGGGGGTGGGGGTAGGGGAGTTGGAGGGAGACGGGGGATGAGGGATGGGAAAAATTGTTGTAATACTTGATAATTTTTTTTAAAAATGCTAAAGAAATATTTGATGTTATGTATGTTGAGGGCAGCAAGATTACTTTATGTGCAAAAAATGGAAGGACACTTGAGATTCCCACAAGGGGCGAATGGCTGCCAAAGTTGATGGGAGTTAGCAGAGATGGCTAAATTGACCTCTTTTATTAAAGAAAAAAACACAATTTTGTTTTTACTTGGAACTTGGAACTTGGAACCACTTTTGGACTTTGTGCTTGAAGTAGAAAAAAATGAAATTTTGATTTTAGGTTTTACCGATTAATAAGTTTGCTGTTATAGAAACATTGCTGTTTATATTACTATGTAAAAGTAAAAAGTTGAGGTTTAATGCTATTATCTTATCTTATTCTACCGCACCAGAGACAGAAGTCAATGCCTTTTCTTTCTTTTTTCCCTTTCCCCTACACTTTTCCCTTTCCTTCTCTTCCCCTTCCTTACTTTCCCACTATTTCCTTTTGTATTTTATATTATAAACTATAAAAAAAATACTAAAGGAATATATAGAGATTTTTTTCCCCTTGCAACAGTCCTCAGTACTATATGATGCTGAGAGATGCTAACTTGCTGGCTGGAACATTGAATTTTAACGTAAGGACTACTGTAGCAAGTGTAACTTTGCCTGTTCTGTTCAAACATCTTCAGAGAGTCTGCCCAAAATCACTCCTCTCTGAAGCTAAGAGAGACTAGAGATTTAATTGGTTATCCAACACAAACACACACACACACACACACACACAATCATTTGCCTTCACGAAAGTATTTCAAGGTGATTTTAAAGTGCTTAGACGTGCAGATTTAATTTTTATGGTTAATTCATTGAACGTTGTTGTTTCAATTCATGGAGACTACCCAGAATTAGCCAAACTGGGCCAATCTGCAAATGCTCTGAAATAATTAAATGTTAAATCACACCATTGCCAACGTGGTCAAGATCTCTAAAAATTAAATTGCTTATCTCTAATAACTTAAATATTTCTTGCAGTAACTGGCTCTGCGTTAGGCAGACTCAAAAGAATATCCCACCCATCTGTAAGTGCATCAACTTCTGCAGCCTTTGTTCTTCTGATGACCTTTGCCTCTTTCTGTAACAGGACAGTTTCCCTTGACTTAAAAGACTTTTCATTTAATGATGGTTCAAAGTTAAGTCAGACAATAGTTGCATTATCCCTGCAGTCATGTGATTGCAATTTGGGTGCTCTGCAACTGGCTCACATTTATGACCAAATGCAGCATTCTGTAATCACGTGATTGTGATTTGTGACCTTTTTTTTTTTTTTTGCTGATTTCCAGCAAAACCCACCCATAGAAAAGCCGGATTTGCTTAACAAATGCATGACTCACTTCACAACCATTTGATTCATTTAACAACTGCTATAAAAATGTCACAAAATTGGGTCCGGTTCGACTTATGACCACAAGAACTTATGGCAGAAAGTCTGGTTCCAATTGTGATTATAAATCAAAAACTACCTGTAAGGCACCTGTTCCCTCATTCCCAGACCACATATTCTGAGAGGATTCCCTCTTGAATAGCATTGTCTATAATACCATCCTCTTTTTCCCTGATCAGCAATAGTTTGGCCCAAAGGCAAGAGCCAGAAAGATCCTTTAGAAAAGAAACAGGAAAGGAGAGATGCCATTCGTGTAAATTCAAATGCCATGTTTAGATGGTTGCATGGAAACCATACACCATGGTTCTCTCAATTGACCTGGGATAGTCCTACAGAGCAAATGCTTATCTGTTTCCTCACTTCTATTCTTGATATTCTGTCTCCCACTCCATCAAAATAATAATAATAATGAAATTGGCAGGATGACTTGGAAATTTAATTGTGCAACTTGTCTGAAGAGATTCTCAGTCATCCAGGTCATGGTTGTGCCAAAAGTGTTTTTTTTTAGGAGGCAACTGGACTTTCTTGTTTTTTTTCTTTTCTTTTGAAAACGTTTCGCTTCTCATCCAAGAAGCTTCTTCAGCTCTGACTGGATAGTGGGGAACAGAAGGATTTATATTCCTTGCAGACAGCTGGTCCTTTGCATCCTTTTAGAGGGTCGTTGAAGCACTTGGGAGGTTTATCTGCATCCTCAGGGTCACCTGAGGAGTGCTCCTGGCTATTGTACTCTGCAATTTTTTCCTCTGGAAATCCACTCCTACTCCCACACCATTCCAAGGGTGTCCATCCCAAATTGTATAGCTAAGAGTCTGTAGAGATTCTCAGTCATCTAGGTCAGTGGTCTCCAACCTTGGCAACTTTAAGACTTGTGGACTTCAACTCCCACAATTCCTCAGTCAGCAAATTCTGGGAGTTGAAGTCCACAAGTCTTAAAGTTGCCAAGGTTGGAGACCCCTGATCTAGGTCATGGTTATTCCAAAAGTGTCCCAAAGAAAAATAAGAAAGTCCTGTTGCCTCTTGAAAAAGCACCTTTGGGACAAACCATGACCTGGATGACTGAGAATCTCCATAGACCAAGGGTGGGCAAATATGGCTCCTTTATGACCTGTGGACTCCAACTCCCAGAATTCCTGAGCCAGCTTGGCTGTCTCAGGAATTCTGGGAGTTGAAGTCCACAGGTTGCAAAAGGGCTACATTTGCCCACCCCTGCCATAGACACATTCATCTTCAAGTTGCTAAATTTGAGAAACACTGCGACCTGGAACCCAGCCCCTATTCCTAGGCTGCTTGGTTGCAATGGGACTTATAGTCTGGTAGCAAGAGAGCTTTCAAGGCGCTCCCCGACCACCTTTTGGTTAAAAAAAAAAAATAACAAAAACGCGTTCCCGCTCTAGGACTATCCTGGGCGCAGCACCACGTGCCAACCTCCTTCCGGCTT
Organism: Pantherophis guttatus; assembly: GCF_059756535.1. NCBI lineage: Eukaryota > Metazoa > Chordata > Lepidosauria > Squamata > Colubridae > Pantherophis > Pantherophis guttatus. Next base: position 112,100,171 of record NC_142067.1, on the reverse strand, counting down.
CCGCCCGTCCTTGAAGCCGACTTCCTGCTCCAGCTCTTCAGAGAAGGGAGAAAGGGGAACGCCTCCTGGCGGAAGTTCAGCCTTTTTCCCCGCTGAGCGGAGCGAGTGGAACCGGCGAAGCGCTCCTTCTGCCCAACTCCGCTGCCGGCTGACGCTCAGGGACGGTTCTCGGTTAGCTTTGCCCGAGGAGGTTGGCCGGCTCTGCCCTAGCCCGGCCGACGTCCAAGGGAGAAGGGAAGGCGGGCGCACGTTGGCTCCGGAGGTGGCAGAGCTCGTAGGGCTCTCGTGGAAAGTCTCCAGGTAAGAGGCGGGAGAGATCCGGACGCTTTGATATTAACAAGAATTGGGGTTGGGTTTTTTTTTTTTGAAGGGGTGGGGGGGGGGGATGCCAAGGATTTCCCACCCGGTGCATTGATTGCCCGCCGAAAGCATTGCATTGCATGGCTTTTTATGGTGGGTCCTGCTCGGATGCTCAGTGCCTGCAAGCAAAATCCCTGTGTCGAAGTCTTCAGCTCTTGTTCTGTAGAGGCAGAACAAAAGCAGGGTGGGACCCTGGGGGCACGGCACTCTTCTGTATCTGGGTCACCTCCCAGTGCATGTACAAGAAGTGTGTTTGCATGATTAGAATTAGAATTAGAATTAGAATTAGAATTAGAATTAGAATTAGAATAGAATAGAATAGAATAGAATAGAATAGAATAGAATAGAATAGAATAGAATAGAATATGAAATAGGGATTAGGATAGGATTAGAATAGAATAGAATAGAATAGAATAGAATAGAATAGAATAGAATAGAGAATGAAATAGGGATAAGGATAGGATAGGATAGAATAGAATAGAGAATGAAATAGGGATAAGGATAGGATAGGATAGGATAGGATAGGATAGGATAGAGAATGAAATAGGAATAGAATAGAGTAGAGTAGAGTAGAGAATGAAATAGGGATAAGGATAGGATAGGATAAAATAGAATGGAATAGAATAGAGAATGAAATAGGGATAGAATAGAATAGAATAGAATAAAGAATGAAATAGGGATAAGGATAGGATAGGATAGGATAGAAAGAATAGAATAGAATAGAATAGAATAGAATAGAATAGAATAGAATAGAATAGAATAGAATAGAATAGAATAGAATAGAATAGAATAGAATAATTCTTTATTGGCCAAGTGATTGGACACACAAGGAATTTGTCTTGGTGCATACACTCTCAGTGTATATAAAAGAAAAGATACATTCGTCAAGAATCGCATGGTACAACACTTAATGATAGTCGTAGGGAACAAATAAGCAATCAAATCCTATTAGGAAACAATCAATATAAATCATAAGGATACAGCAATAAGTTACAGCCATACAGTCGTAAGTGGGAGGAGATGGGTGATAGGAACGATGAGAAGATTAATAGTAATAGTAATGCAGACTTAGTGAATAGTTTGACAGCATTGAGGGAATTATTTGTTTAGCAGAGTGATGGTATTTTGGGAAAAAACTATTCTTGTGTCTAGTTGTTCTGGTGTGAGTGCTCTATAGCGTCTTTTTGAGGGTTGGAGTTTAAACAGTTTATGTCCAGGATGTGAGGGTATATTTGAAGAGGAATATTTGCAAAGTTGCATCTCCTAGGAGAATCTGGAGTGGTAGAGCAAAGGTAAGGAGTCTCAGGTGTTCAACTCCAAGTCCCAGCAGTCCTCAGAATTCCTCCCAGGGCTGTTATGATTGATTGGTTGATGTTCTTTGTGTTGCAATGCACTGCTTAAAGTAGCATTTTAAAAAATCACTTTAGATAAACCAGTCTATAATCTAAGAGGTTTTTTTTTATTTCATTTCCCTTTTTATATGATTGTGATGTTTCTCAGGAATATCTTTCTGTCTCTGGGAAAAAGTTGGAATCTAAATTTGTCTATCATTTCACAGTTAATTTTAGATACATACCAATCTAGCAGACTCCTGGTGTCTACTGAGGCAAAATAATTAATGAAGGGAAATGGGGATTATGCAACATGCATGTCATTATCCAGAATTGCTTGAAAGAGAAATCGTTCACCGGGAGGAACTGTTAATGCAAGTTCATCACTATTTGTATGGAATTGGCCATCCAGAAAATAAGGCAATGAATGGGAAATGACTCAAACTTATTTTTTTTCTTACATGGAAAACTTGACCTGCAGGGGCCTAGAAATCTAAGAAGTGTAGATCCAGGGTTCTGAAATGATAGTTACAGGACAGAAACTCTCTTAAATTCAAATCTTATTTGTGACTTTATATTCCCAGGCTGCAAATTGCTTCAGTGCCCGCCTGATGGAGAATATGACTAGTGCCCTACCTGCTGGAGCAGTGGCTGCTGTACTAAAGCCCAGCGCAGAACTTCCCAAAGGGAGCTCAACTGTACGTGGCTATGATTTTGACCATGGATTAGACTATCATGCCTTGCTCCAGTCTTATCTCAACACTGGTTTCCAAGCTACCAGTTTTGGACAGGCTGTGAATGAGATCAATCGAATGGTAAGTGGCCAGAATGATTCCTGATGGGATGAAGGGACAGTAGATTAGATTAGATTAACAGAGTTGGAAGAAACTTTGTAGGTCATCTAGTCCAAATCCCCACCCAAGCAGGAGATTCTACGCCATTTCTGACAGATGGCAGTCCAGTCTCTTCTTGAAAGCTTCCAGTGATGAAGCTCCCACAACTTCCAAAGGCAACTTCTGTTCCATTGGTTGATTGTTCTCAGTGTCAGAAATTTCTCCTTATTTCTAGGTTGAATCTCTCCTTCTTCAGTTTCCGTCCATTATTCCTTGTCTGGCCTTCAGGTGCCTTGGAAAACAGTTGACCCCTTCCTCTCTGTGGCAGCCCCTCCCTCAAATATTGGAACACTGCTATCATGTTTCCCCTGGTTCTTGTCTTCACTAGACTAGCCAGGCCCAGTTCCTGCAACCATTCATTGTATGTTTTAGCCTCCAGTCCCCTAATCATCCTGGTTGCTCTTCTCTGCACTTTTTCTAGAGTCTCAACATCTTTTTTATAGTGTGGTGACCAAAACTGGATGCAGTACTCTAGGTGTGGTCTTACTAAGGCTTTATAGAGTGATATTAGTACCTCACTTGATCTTAACTGTATCCCTCTGTTAATGCAATTTAGGATTGTGTTTGCTTTTTTGGTTGCTGCCGCACACTGCTGTAGAAGGGAAGATACTGAATTCCATCCTTGAATGTGCTTAATGACTGTATCACCTAACTATATCTCCACTTTCATGAATATACATTCTTGCCTATCCTGTGTATCTTTTATTTGCTCACATTCTCACAATACTCTATTCTTGCTTATGTTACGATGCAGTTGGATGACAGGAATTTGGACTTGGGTACATGCAGCTTTTTGCTAATACTCTGCACACCACATTGTTTCACAAAATGGCTATAAAAAGCCAATATATTTCCCCAATGACTAGACTGCCGAATTCTGGGAAATGAGTCCGCAGAAATAGGAAAGATTAGTTATTGTTATGCTACGATGAACTTTAATCTTATCATCTCATCATTACGGCATAGAATTCAACTGATTAATATCCATGATGGTCTGGATTTTGATGGGCAACCTGTAATATGATGAGGCTGAGGGAAGGAAGTAGATTTTGGATGGAATCATTTCAAAGCGGTGACTGCCCCAAAAATCTTTTTTTTTATTTTGGTAAATTCTGCTTTTTGTCTATCTAGGATTGGTTCAAGCCATGAACAGGATCATTGTTTTCACAAGCCTGATCACACATTGCAAGTCTGTATACAGATCTTTTTACCTGGCCTTAAATAACAGTCTCCATTGTAAAGACATCTCTTGCAAAGCATCAATAACTCCTGGTTGTGGTTGTTTTATCTTTGCTAGTTGACTTAATTTCAAAACAATCCCCTCTCCTTCTCATCTCCTTCATTTCAGGTTATCTAATCTGGAAGTAAACTAAACATTTTTAATCAAATGTACTTATTGTCAGCTTTGGAAGCCATATTAGGCCGGAATCTTCCATGCTGCCACCTTCTCCTGTGTGGGAAAGTAGGAGGGGGGATTTACTAGAGGGGTTGTCTTTAGACATAATAGCATTCTTCCTGTCGGTCAAGGTCAGGCCGATCCTGCATCTGGAGAAGGAGTGGTCGGAGTGATGTCTCGAGATGGGACGGATGGTGATTGGAGCATGTGATCGACTGAGGAGTGAGGGAATGGTTTACTGAGGGGAAAACCCGGACCTCTCAGATTCGGGTTTTCCCAGATGTGCCAGTTGACTTAGTCTAGTAAATAGAACTTTGAAAAATCCTTGCTTCAGAGTTTTACTTGGAGTTGGGGGTTTTCTGGAACGCTGACACCTATTCCTTATGACTGTGTCCCATTTCTTCTGCAATTATAAGTGGCTTAAAAGATTTGTTGTTTGTGTAAACAAGATTTGTTTGTTTTGTTTGGCCTTCTTCCCTGCTGTGAGCTCTGAAATGCAGTGTTTCACCTGGGTTGAATTTGATTCAAATGATTGGGTTCTGTTGCAGATAGAAGCAAAGTTGACACCCTTAGGGGAAGATGAAGGAAATCATGCCGATTTGAATCCCTGTTCTCGCCGCCTGACTGGCTGTACAATTTTCTTGGGCTTCACTTCCAACCTCATCAGCTCAGGTGTTCGTGAGTCCATCCGCTATCTGGTGCAACACAACATGGTATGACTTGACTGAGAAATATATTTCTGACTTTTATTTCTAAGTGAATAAAAAAATTGTATCTTTATGTGGTTGGAAAAGGAAGTGGGTGTTTCAGAAAGAAGAATTATGGGGGAATTTATTACACCACATGGTTCTCTGACATTTAGATGGACATACAAGGCCTGCAAAGAAAGAAGTACTTTTCCAATCACTCAGATAATCAGCCATTGATGTTGTGTGATTGATGGCAAAACTTAACCAAAGTAGTCTTTCACAGAGGAGTAGAGTAGAGCAGAACAGAACAGCACAGCACAGAACCAAAACAGAACTAGAACCAGAATAGAATTAGAATAGAATAGACATAGAACAGAAGAGAAATAGAGCAGAACAGAACAGAAATAGAGCAGAACAGAATAGAAATAGAACAGAACAGAATAGAAATAGAACAGTATAGAATTAGAACATAATAGAATATAGTTTTTATTGGTCAAGTGTGATTGGACACACAAGGAATTTGCCTTCAGTGGATAAGCTCTCAGTGTACATAGAAACAACAAAGTGATAAATCATAAGGTATCAATAGGAGAAGGTAATAAGAAAGATTAGAAAGTTAAAAGCAATACAGCCCTACTACAGGGGTAAATATCCTTAGTTAAAAATCTACATGAGTATAAAATCCTTAATTTCTAGGATGTTAATTGCAAACAAGCTTTGATCCTTTGAATCTTTGTTGAGTGTTACTTTTGATTTTGTAGGTTGATGTTTTGGTGACCACAGCTGGTGGCGTGGAGGAAGATCTGATCAAATGCTTGGCAGCCACTTACATCGGAGACTTTAGCTTGCAAGGGAAAGAACTACGACAGAGTGGAATTAACAGGTGGTTCCTTTGGTCGTGCTGAAGGATAATCTGACCCCATCAGAAATCAGTATCTTTGATTATTTTTGGGACTGGTATTATGCCTTGATAATTACTTTCAGGTTTTCTCTTATATAATCTATATTATCTCACATGTAGTTGTGAGAAGGTAATCTAATTTGTGGTGTGGAGAAAAGCAATGCAAAGTAGAGGTCAATAGCTATTTCCTTTCCCCCTCCTCCAGGATTGGGAATCTCTTGGTGCCCAATGACAATTACTGCAAGTTTGAGGACTGGCTAATGCCAATCCTGGACCAGATGGTGACTGAACAAGACACAGAGGTGAGAGCTGGAACGTTAAGGGTGAAAAGTCTACATTTGAGTTGTTGTTTTTCTGTATGATATTGCAAAATGTGTATGCTAATGTTGGATGGTTCTTTCATGTACCAGGGAGGAAAAAAATATAATATTCTAAGGGGTGAAAGGCCAATGTAACATTAAAACCAAGACCTACCGTATTTTCCGGCGTATAAGACGACTGGGCATATAAGACGACCCCCAACTTTTCCTGTTAAAATATAGAGTTTGGGCTATACTTGCCATATAAGACTGCCCCTCTTCCAATGCACACCAAATAAAAATTAAAAAACATCAACTGGCTCACCTACAATGTAAAAGCAGCTGTGCTAGACCCAAAATGGCCCCTGCAACAAGCAGGAACCTCACACAGCCACAAAAAGTCCAAAAAACCAACTTTCACACTTTACACACACAAAATTCCACATACAGCTTTGTGAGATTTTGTGTGTTTGTGTAGTTGGAGTGAAACACTACAGAAACACACTAAATCTCAGAAAGCTGCACAAATATTATTTTATTTTATTTTATTTTTATTTTTATATGAAAGCTAAATTTAAAACTTCCTAAACAGCTTCCTAAATGGCTAGGTCTAAAAAAGAACAACTAAAAAAACCCCAATTGACTATTTTTTTTAAAGCTCCCAAAGGGGAAAAAAACTTACCCAATAGAACAGGGGTCTCCAACCTTGGCAACTTTAAGACTTGTAGACTTCAACTCCCAGAATTCCTCAGCCAGCTTTGCTTTGCTGGCTGAGGAATTCTGGGAGTTGAAGTCCACAACTAACTCCTTGCTTGATTGCAGGCAGGGAGTTGCTTGCTTGCCTGAATAGATTCAAGCAAGCAAAGCAAGGCAAGCGTTGCGATTAGCAGCTGAGGTAAGCAAGCTGGAGGGGGAAAACTTTTTCCCTTTTACATGGCCCTGGCCATCCCAGCTGAGTTGCAGGGAACTCAGCTGGGATGGGATCGACCGTCAGAACTGGGACCGTCAGAGCCATGGTTCTGGCGATCCCAGCTGAGTTGCAGGGAACTCAGCTGGGATCGTCAGAGCTGGGATCCTCAGAGTAAAAGGTAAAAAACTTTTTCCCTTTTACGTGGTTTCTGGCGATCCCAGCTGAGTTGCAGGGAACTCAGCTGGGATCGTCAGAGCTGGGATCCTCAGAGTAAAAGGTAAAAAACTTTTTCCCTTTTACGTGGTTTCTGGCGATCCCAGCTGAGTTGCAGGGAACTCAGCTGGGATTGTCAGAGCTGGGATCGCCAGAACTGGGATCGCCAGAGCCATTTAAGGCTCGTCAGAGCCTTTCAGGCTGGTCTGCCTGGTTACAGGAGAACTACACCCGGCGTATAAGACGACCCCTGACTTTTGAGAAGATTTTCATGTGTTAAAAAGTCGTCTTATACGCCGGAAAATACGGTAATAATATTAAATCCTCTCTATGATCCAAAGTTATGTTTTTGTTGAGTTGAGTTGAGTTGAGCAGAGCAGAGCAGAGCAGAGCAGAGCAGAGCAGAGCAGAGCAGAGCAGAGCAGAGCAGAGCAGAGCAGAACAGAACAGAACAGAACAGAACAGAACAGAACAGAACAGAACAGAACAGAACAGAATAGAAAATAATAGAGTTGGAAGGCACTTTGGATGTCTTCTAGTCCAACCCCCTGCTTAGGCAGGAAACCCTACACCACTTCAGACATATAGTTATTCAACATCTTCTTAAAAATGTATAGTGTTGGAGCATTCACAACTTCTGGAGGCAAGTTGTTCCACTGATTAATTGTTCTAACTGTCAGGAAATTTCTCCTTAGTTCTAAGTTGCTTCTCTCCTTAATTAGTTTCCACCCATTGCTTCTTGTCCTGCCCTCAGGTGCTTTGGAGAATAGCTTGACTCCCTCTTCTTTGTGGCAGCCCCTGAGATATTGGAACACTGCTATCATGTCACTCCTAGTCCTCCTTTTCATTAAACTAGACATACCCAGTTCCTGCAATCGTTCTTCATATGTTTTAGCCTCCAGTTGCCTAATCATATTTGTTGCTCTTCTCTGCACTCTTTCTAAAAGAGTCTCAACATCTTTTTTACATTGTGGCGACCAAAGCTGAATGCAGTATTCCAAGTGTGGCCTTACCAAGGCATTATTAGGTTCAGTTATTTTTATATTTGAAGACATCCTTGTGCTTAAGTTTTTCCCATGCCCATCTGTGTTGTCTAACCGTTCTTTGATTCTTCCCTGCCTTTCAGGGTATGAAATGGACTCCGTCAAAGCTCATTGCTCGGCTTGGCAAAGAAATCAACAATCCAGATTCAGTTTGTTATTGGGCACAAAAGGTAGACTGAGAAAGGGATTTCTATTTAATTTGTCGTTTCACTTCTTTGTGCATAAGTAATCTTCTTTGTTGTTACCTAATGGGAGTGTCTTCTTTTTTCTAATCTCCGATATAATCTTAAGGCCTGTTTTATGCAAGTAATATTCGACTTACAACCATTCTTTTAGTGACCATTTGAAGTTACAACAACACTGAAAAGAAGTGAATGATGACAGTTTTTCCCATAACCATTGCAGCATCCCCATGGTAATATTTCAAACACTTAGCAACTGGCATGTATTTATGATAGTTGCAGTGCCTGGCATCATGTGATCACCTTTTGTGACCTTTGGACCAGTGGTGAAATGTAAAATTCGTTACTACCGGTTCTGTGGGCGTGGCTTGGGGAGGGGTAATATGACTGAGTGGGCGTGGCCAACTTTTTTCTTTTTTTCGGCTGAAGAGGTTGTAAAAAAAATGCTTTTAAAGCCTCTGATGATCCCAGCTGACTTGCCTGATCACAGAAGTTTTTTTTTTTTAAAAGCCTTTGACGATCTCAGCTGACTTGTCTGATCGGCAGAGGCTTTTTTTCCTTTTAAAAACATTTTTTTCTATAACCTCTTCGGCCGAAGAGGTTGTAGAAAAAATGCTTTTAAAAGCCTCTGATGATCCCAGCTGAGCCGCGCGATCATCAGAGGCTTTTTTTTTTTACTTTTAAAAGTAAATTTTTTTGGCCAAAGAGGTTGTAGAAAAAATGCTTTTAAAAGTTAAAAAAACAGCCTCTGATGATCGCGCGGCTCAGCTGGGCAATGGGGGGGCAGGGATTTTTGCTACCGGTTCTCCGAACCACCCACCTCCATAGCTACCAGATCGGGCGATCTGGTCTGAACCGGGAGCATTTCACACCTGCTTTGGATAAGCAAAGTCAAGAGGGAAATCAAATTCACTTAACAACCGTGTTACTAACTTAACAAGTTCAGTGGTTCACTTAGCAAGTGTGCCAAGAAAGGTCATAAAATGGGACAGAACTCACTTCACAACTGTCTTGCTTAGCAACAGAAATTTTGGGCTCAAATTGTGGCCATAGGCTGAGGGCTATCTATTTAGATGATCTTGCACATGACCCTTGGTATTGCAAATATTGTTCTCCCACTCATTTCCCAGTGGATAGCTTGTTCTTTCCCCCAGTATTAGATTTTCCTTTAAAACTGGGCTCCAAACAAAAATAAATAAATATTTAATACATAAAACAAATGCAGGAAGTGCATCTCTAGCTTCTGTGAGCCATGCTACTTATATTTTCTCAACAGAATAACATTCCTGTATTGAGCCCAGCAATAACAGATGGATCCCTCGGAGACATGATTTTCTTCCATTCCTATAAGAAACCAGGTCTTGTGATGGACATCGTAGAAGGTGAATGAAGATATATATATATATTTTAATTTGATTTATATGCCGCCCTTCTCTGGAGACTCAGGGCGGCTTACAATGCGTTAAGCAATAGCCTTCATACTTTTGTATATTTATACAGAGTCAGCTTATTGCCCCCACAAACTGGGTCCTCAATTTACCCACCTTAGAAAGGATGGAAGGCTGAGTCGACCTTGAGCCTGGTGAGAATTGAACTCGCAGTAATTGCAGGCAGCTGGATGTTAAATGCTGCCTTAGGAGGCATTAGCCTCCTACGCCACTCAGGCTCTAATTTGCAACATACCATATTTTCCGGCGTATAAGACGACTTTTTAACACAGGAAAATCATCTCAAAAGTCGGGGGTCGTCTTATACGCCGGGTACCCGAATCTGAGTTGCTGGCGCTGACTGATGACACTACGGGAGCGCCAACAACATTGAGGGGAAGCTGTACTCCGAATTAGTTCTAACCTACAAGAGGTGCCAGGCAGTGCGCGGCCCCCGAGAAAGGAATGCATCCCCACTCTACCCTGGAATTCGGGTCACTTTCCTTCCTTTCCCAGCAGTCCACGGTGAAAGCGGCGCCGCGGTCGACCTGGGCCAGCGCCTTGCACACCTGGCTCTGCGTCTCCATGATGAGAAGCTCCATGCGACTTCGCATGTCTCCGCGCTGGTCGCGTAGCTCTCGCAATCCGCTCACCGGAGGAGCCATGAAGCTCTCGCATAGCCTTGCCAGATCTTCCTCGTCCTCCTTTCCTCACGGCTTTTCTGGTTGTAATTGCTGCTGCTGTTGTTGCTACCGCCGAGACTGCTCCTTCATCTCCGCCCGCCACACCAGACCCAGCCCGGCCAGCACCGCCGTGGCTCCCGCAGTCCAAGCGAACGCCGATCGCTGCCACCCACCATCGCCCCAACGGGAAGAACCGCCCGGCGGCGATTCCAAGGAGCCCGAAGCGAACATCCTGGAGCAGGGCGGGCCGGCCCGGAGGCTTAAACCCCGGGCGCCCAGGTGCCGAACCCCACACAGCAGAAAAGACATGACAGCCGGTGCCCAGTTCCTTCTGCAGCTGTCCGGAATAGCGCCAAGCCAGGAAAGTGCGCTGCGCACTCCCACCCTTCTCCTGCCAGCCCGGAAGAGTGGGGAAATGCAAAGCAATACCTTGTGGGGAAGGAGTACAGTTTCATTGGCAATCCTGCCCATCCCTAACATTGCATTTAGACTACAACTCCCAGCAACGCCTGTGGGAGAAAAGGGACGTAGAAGCAAGAAGGGGCACAGCTTTCCCTCAATGTTGTCGGCACTCCCGTTGCGTCATCAGTCAGCGCCAGCAACTCAGATTCGGGAAGCTGTGCCAATCTAGTCAAGGCTGCATGCTGCTGAATGCTGGTGGGGCTCGCCATCAGTGGGGGAAAAGGTGGGTCTTATACTCCGAAAAATACGGTAAATTTCCAGTGCGGTTCTTGCATTGAAGTTGAGGTTAGCAAATGCTGTATGTTGAAAGCTCAGCAGCTGTAGGTTTATTGTTGAGATGTACAATGTTTGTTTGCAACACTTCCATCGTAACTGTTACTGTCATCTCTCTTACAGACCTGAAACTCATTAACAGCCAGGCGATCTTTGCCCGGAAGACAGGAATGATCATCTTGGGTGGAGGCCTTATTAAGCATCACATTGCCAATGCAAATCTGATGGTGAGGGAGAGTGGTGGGTAGTAGGCACAAAGTCAAGGTTGATTTGGGAGGGAGAGACTATGGTGTGAGATGAAACATTTGTTTAAGCAAAATGAATATAGAGACATCTTGGTGCTACCCTGTCATTAACACAGCTGCCTGCAATTTCTGCTGGTTCGAATCTCTCCAAGGCTCAAGGTTGACTCAGCCTTCCATCCTTTCTAAGGTAGGTGAAATGAGGACCCAGTTTGTGGGGGCAATAAGCTGACTTTGTATAAAATATACAAAAGAATGAAGGCTATTGCTTAACGCATTGTAAGCCGCCCTGAGTCTCCGGAGAAGGGCGGCATATAAATCAAATTAATATATATATATATATATATATATATATATATATATATATATATATATATATATATATATATATATATATATATATATATATATATATATATATATATATATATATATATATATATATATATATATATATATATATATATATATATATATATATATATATCCCTCAATTCCTATAATTTTAATCAAATGGCTTGCAACAATAAAACAAAATAGTAATAACACTTAGACTTATATACCGCTTCACAGTGCTTTACAGCCCTCTCTAAGCGGTTTACAGAGTCAGCCTATTGCCCCCCAACAATCTGGGTCCTCATTTTACCCACCTCGGAAGGATAGAAGGCTGAGTCAACCTTGAGCTGGTGAGATCCAAACTGCCAAACTGCTGGCAGCCGGTGATCAACAGAAGTAGCCTGCAGGACTGCGCCACCGCATCTCTTATATATTTTTAAATATAAATATAAATATTTAAAGGCAACCTAGTGATCCATTATACCAGAAAAGAGTGCATTTTTACATTGGAGAGTTCCACATAGAATTAAAATGGTTGCAGGTATATCTTTGAGTTGTTCAACTCACAGGTCATCGCCACAGAACTGGAATTTCCAGTTGAGGTCGTGGTAATTCTTCCCAATCGGGAAGAACCCCATGCCATGAGTTTGTTCTCTGCATGCTGAATACAAGACCAGTCCTTGGTCATTCTTCTTCACACTTCCCTATTTAGTAGGGCTTGGAAGCACTTCTACAAGAAGTTTTGATGTTCTTCTGCCGGAGTGGAGAAGATTATGCTAAATAATTTTGGGGTCTAATAATCGTTTGTTGAAGTTGCTCTGAAACACTTAATACCCTTGCAGTTTGGAAATCATTAGCTACATCAGGGCAATGCTGGCCTTAATGACAACTATAGATCTGCTCATCGTAGTCCTGGTATGTCTAATCAAGGATGTAATCAGTCTGCTGAGCCTTAAGAGGTCACCAAGTTTTTTTTGGTTTCTAGAGAAATGGAGCTGACTTCTCCGTATATGTCAACACCGCACAGGAGTTTGATGGTTCAGATTCAGGAGCTCGGCCTGACGAGGCAGTGTCCTGGGGAAAGATCCGTATGGATGCCAAGCCTGTCAAGGTATGTGTGGGACAAGAAGGGACTGAGAGATCACACGCTGGCACGGATGGGGCATGAATTCCAGGGCTACCATCGTAACCATCCTGACGGGCAATGTATTTTAGAAAAAAAGCAGATGAATGATTTGGAGAGGGACCAATCATCTCAGCTACCATGTTTTTCATGTTTTTCTCTTACCAGGTCTATGCTGATGCTTCCCTGGTTTTCCCATTGCTGGTTGCAGAGACTTTCGCTCAGAAACCAAATGCTTTCGTTCAAGAAAAGAAAAATGACTGAATTGGGAACTGCTGCATGAGGCTTTTTTTTTTTCTGTTCAGAACTGCCTGCTTCACATCAGTCAACACCTATGTTGAAATTGCCACGAAGATCTCCCTGGATGAATGGAGAGCAGGACCTATTGACCATTCAGGCAGCAACTTCTACAATCCCCACACTGGACAGAAGTGGTTATCCCAATTGTCTGCATATTATACCTAAATTGGGAAGCAATCATTCTGTCAGCCATTACTACTTGGCAATGATAGATCTTCTACTGCAAAATATGATGGAGTTGAGAAGGTGTGAAGACCCTCAATGGTGTGCTCAGTTCTTCCGAAGGATTTTTATGCAAAGGTGGAACACCTAGGAGTTCTGGATTTTGATTTGTGTGTTTGTGTGTATGTCTTCTAATGACTGAACCAGGCCATACCTCTGTGATCTGGTCTTTCCTGTCTTCTCAGTCAGCCCCTGATATTTATTCAAGATGTTTTATGTGGATTTGGCGAAGAGTCATAATTTTGTAATAGTTTAAACATATGATTGTTTCTTGTTTTTGGGTGCCTTTTTGCCATCCAAATGACTGTGACATTTTGTGACTTTTTATGCATATAAGAACAGCCGTTTTTTTATTATTATTATTATTATTATTTCTGGGGCAAAGTTATGAGTTGATTAAAAAATTATTGAACAATATATTTAGTATTCTGTATTTGTGGGCTTTCGGAGATGCCACAGTTTTGGTTTACATAGTATGGGGAAATGGAAGTTAAATAATGACCTTGAATTATTAGGCTTTTTATCAAAGAATTCAGATTTACAGTATAACCTGGAGTTCCATGCCTTCAGTAGCGCTCCAATTAAAGTTGCTCCCAAAATAATTTTTAATGTGTCTGGAAGAGAAAATCATTTAATATTGGGTTTGAGTAATCAAAATAATTTTATTTCTAATAGTTTTATTAAATATTACAACTACAACAATAAAAAACTAATACAAACTTAAAAAAATAAGGTGCAGGGGAAAAAAAAGAAAAAAGAAAGAAAATACAGTAAACAGAAAGAAATGTATAAAGAAATGACTTCTTTCATCTCAACAAATATAAACAGTTTTAGTAATTTATCACTTCTTAAAATGCAGTAATTTATCTCTTCTTCCTATCATAATCCCATATTTTATATATAAACAAATGTCAAGTCTCTGCTTAAGTATATTAAGTATATATTAAGTATATAAGGAGCTGCTGGGGCCTAGAGGTGGAGCTCTTGCCTCACAATTAGGAGGTTGTGAGTTCGATCCTAGATAGAGGCCAGATGTAGGGTCTCCTGCTTGGACAGGGGGTTGGACTAGATGATCTGCAAGGTCCCTTCCAACTCTGTTCATCTGATAATATCGAGTGAAGGGAAGGCCACAGTCTCAGTGGGTAATTGGCTTCTGTAATCAATTGCTCTTACTGCTAGGATTTTTTTTTTTTTTAAATCTCCCATCAGAATTTGCCTTCCTATAACATACATCCTATAACATACATCCATTCTTTCATGTCCTCCACTTTTGCTAGGGAACAAATTTCTACCTTGATCTCAGTTATGCCTTTTCAGGTACTTGAAAAGGGCTGTCATATCCACCCATAGCTGTCTTTTCTGAAAGTTAAACAAGAATCCCAATTGTCATCAAAGAAACAATCATACAAGTTATCAGTTTACAGGAAAGGGAAAGGAAAAGGAAAAGACAGGTTGTTAGTTGCGAAGTCGTGTCCGACCCATTGCGACCCCATGGACAACTTTCCTCCAGGACTTCCTGTCCTCTACCATCCTCTGGAGTCCATTTAAGCTCACACCTACTGCTTCAGTGACTCCATCCAGCCACCTTGTTCTCTGTCATCCCATTCTTCTTTTGTCCTCAATCTTTCCCAGCATTAGGCTCTTCTCCAGTGAGTCCTTCCTTCTCATTAGGTGGCCAAAGTGAAAGGAAAGGAACAGGATTCTGGTGCTATTAGAGATTCAGGGGTGGGAAACATTTCATCTGTAACAGATGATGGAGATAGTAATATTGATGTGATAAATATTACATTGGCAATAAATAATACAGGTCTTACCTTATACATTGTTCCATAATATGTTATGAAAATATTCCCCGTCTTTTCATGCAGTTGTCGCATGACAACTTACCACTGTCTCATCAACTTCATTTTTAAGCAGCTCTACGCTGCATTAATCTCATCCCCTTGGTTCCTCTTTATGGGTGCAGAAGATAATTTTCTGCACTCCACAAGCTCCTTTCTTGTCCTACACTTGCTATTTACACATTTGTGTCAGCAATTATGTTCTTACATATCCTCATTAATGCACCATACCTTGTCTTCATCTCTTTATCCTTTCCTTTAGTTTGCAGTTTAGTATAAATATGATTCTATTCTTCATTGGTATCTGATCCTTTTAATCCTTCACCGCTGGTACAGGTAATTATGTGAGGGTATTTTTCCCTCACTTGGTATGGTGGGATTCAACCGGTTCGTACCACTTTGGCTGAACTGGTTGTTAAATTGCTGGCTGGCCCCACCCCTCTCGCCCCTTCCAGAAGTCCCCATGGGCCCCATTTTGGCTCCCAGGTAAGTGCAGGGAGGACTACTAGGCCCAAAACGGGGCATGGGGGGTGCGGCACGGCCTCCCCATGGTCCATTTTTGCTCCCAGGGGGCTGCAGGGAGGCCTACTGGGCCCAAAATAGGATGCGGGAGTGCGGTGCACCCCCACGCGGACTGTTTTTGCTCCCAGAAGGCTGCAGGGAAGCCTACTAGGCCCATAACGGGGCATGGGGTGTGCAGCGCCCCCCCCCCACCATGGCCCAGTTTTGCTCCCATGGGGATGCAGAAGGCCGAGTACTGCCTGTCATACACCCTGGCCACACCCACCATGGCCACGCCCACCCCACCAGTCATCAGTGCAGAGAACTGGTTGTTAAATTACCGTATTTGAATCCCACCACTGCTCACTTGTCCTTGCTTTCTTGAAAATGTAGAAGTGAGAACCTTCTTAAACCTTGGCGTCTGAAGTCTTTTGTCTTTGGGGAAAAAAACAACCAGCCTAATTTCAAAGTGTGAGCAGTCTCAGTTTGTAATGGTTCTAAAAAGAAAGCTGTTTCCTTTCTTTCAGAATTCTAAGCACATGTATTTACTTTTATCTCACAAACATCTATCACAGCATTGTTTTGTCGCTATTGAAATAGCACATGAATAATACATCTCCTGATTCACAAAAATATTCCATTCAGAAAATAAATGACTCCAAATAAGACACGTGTGAAACAAGTGTGGGTTGATAAAGCTTCATGAGAAAATTAAATGAGCTGTCTTCTGAAAGTAGACTGTGTCTTTTTTTTAAAAAAAATATGAAACAGTGCAGATGTTAATTCTCTCATTCCTCCTGGAAGTCCTATGCCTTCAGTAGAATCCAAGAGGTTTCTTAGAAACAAACAACACACACACACACACACACACACACACACACACACACTCATCTTTCTAGGTCTGTACCATGAAAGAGTCTGCCTGTAGTAAATATAGAAACTGTATTTTTTCCAGGTTTTGTATTTGTACCAGGGGTGAAATCCAGCAGGTTCTGACAGGTTCTGAAGAACCGGTAGCGGAAATTTTGAGCAGTTCGGAGAACCAGCAAATACCACCATAGGCTGGCCCCAGAGTGGGGTGGGAATGGAGATTTTGCAGTACCCTTCCCCTGCCACACCCATCAAGCCACACCACGCCCACAGAACTGGTAGTAAAAAAAAATTGGATTTCACCACTGATTCGTACACATAGAAATCAGAATATAATGAGCACATTAACAAATGTCATGATAACTTGGAATGGTGGGGAAGTAATTAAAAGCTATAATAGATGTCTGTCATTTCTAAGGAGGAAAAGGAGGAGTGGGAGAGACGAGATCCCTTGCTTTTAACTGGCAACATTTCATTACCAATGGAAGAAATGAGGAATATTTATACTGATCTGTTAGTAGAAGTCATTATGTCACAATCTGCCACCAAAGCTATGCAGCCAGTCACTCAGAAGGTTAAATTTAATTTGGTACATAGAAATGCCTGCTATACTAAATTAAACACAGATACTGCACCCGTACTCTGTACATTTTGAAGCATCTACTCTGCACCAGAACTAAAGCACTGCACAACCATATTAGTTCATGCCTCTTGTCCACCTCTTGTGCAGGTAATTTCACTATCTTCATCTAAATCTCCATGATAAAGATTGTATATCACCCAGAGTTGCTTGGGGGATCTATCAGTTACCAAGAACTAGGATAAAGTAACAGAGGTCATTTAATTAATTGTTTGCCAGTTCTCCTCCTACAGTGGATTAGAGCCAAGAAGAATGGTAAAAAGCAAAATATATGAGAGGTGCACAGGGGTAGGTTCTACTTACCTTTACTACCGGTTTGCAATGGGGCACTCGCTTCTGTGCATGCACAGAAGCTTCTGTGCTTGCGCAGATCTCCCTTGATGACGTTGGGACGGATGGGCGGAGCCTCCTGCAGGTTTTATTACCGGTTCTATAGAACTGGACAGAACCGGGATCAACCCACCACTGGTGGTGCAGTGGCTTAGAGGTAGAGGTAAAGCTCTCGCCTCACAATCACTCTCCAAGCCTGATAAAAGTTGGTAATTGTGAACTATCTTGAAAGATTGTGGGAGTGGAAAGACTTTTCTGGAGAGGAATTCAGTGTAAATTAAATAAAAAGGGTTTATCGGGATGAGAACTTGGCTTCGTGCTGCTGGGAAGCCTAGGTCAGAACAGTTAAGCTGATATAACTCATACCGTTTTTTTCAGAGATTAATACAAACCTTTGGATCGACAATAAACAATGGTATACACATCAGTTACAATCACTACAATCAGCTTAACCTCTGAAATTTGTTCGAGATATTATTCTTGAGACCAATGCTATGATGATCATCACTGTTGGAAAATAGGGCATCTAATTTGAATAGCCAACTTTGATTTCCCAATTGGTACTTTCAGAGGCCGATGCATGAACCTTCCATCTGCATGAGACAGATTTCACGGCTCAATGGATTCCTTAAGAAATTATTCTAATTAAAAACAAATTTAATTGAGAAACTAACAAAGCACTAATCTCAAGTATATGCTTATTTTCAAGAAATCATCTGGCTCTGTACTATATATAATCCAGAAGGATTTTCAGAAAACCAAAAACAGCAGAGAGTTGCTATTTTGTTTGGAAGCCCACTAACCAGTGCAATAGGTATTATACAGTAAGAGAAAGGGAGACAACCTGATCAGAAATATGTCAAAATTGTTTCATAAACAGAGAGGGATAAAACATAGTTTAACTCTTGGAAAGCAAAATAGAATTCTGAAGAAGCTCATCAAGGCTTCTTCCTGATGTTCTGAGTTATAAGATAAAGGAGAGGTAAAGCACAATCTGATTTATAAGATTTGGTTATTGTAGGTCAGGGGTGTCAAACTCGATTTCATTGAGGGCTGCATCAGGGTTGTGTTTGACCTTAGGGGGCCAGGGAGGGCATGGCCAGCATGATGTCACTTGTGTTGGGGGGCACCTGTGGCGGCCTGAGAGCTCTGCCGATGAAAATGGGCTCCTGAGCTCCGTTTTCGGCTGCAACGGCCTCCTGCCGCCCTATGCCAGCAAAAACTGAGCTCGGGAAAGCCGCGCGAGGTCCTCACGAGCCCAGTTTTTTCTGGCTGAGGCACTGCGGGCCAGTCCTTTGCTATTTCCAGGGTGGCCCTGCAGGCCAAATTTAAGCATCCTGTGGGCCAGATCCAGCCTCTGGACCTTAAGTTTGACACTCCTGTTGTAAGTAGTCTTCAACTTATAAGCATTCATTTAGCAACCATTCCAAGTTACAAAGACATTGGGAAAAGTGACTTACAACCAGTCCTTGCACTTACAATTATTGCAGCATCCCCATGATCATATGGTCAAAATCCTGGGTTCTGGGAAATCAGCATGTATTTATGTTGGGTGCAGTATCCCAGGTCATATGACTGCCATTTGTAATCAAGTCAGCTGATTTCTGACCAGTGAAGCCAGATTCATTTTATAATTACATGATTCACTGTAATTTAACACCAACTGTCTGCAATTAAAGTAAGATCGAATCTCACCAGGCTCAAGGTTGACTCAGCCTTCCATCCTTTCTAAGGTAGGTAAATTGAGGACCCAGTTTGTGGGGGCAATAAGCTGACTTTGTATAAATATACAAAAGTATGAAGGCTATTGCTTAACACACTGTAAGCCGCCCTGAGTCACCGGAGAAGGGCAGCATATAAATCAAATTAAATTATATATATATATATATATTGCTTAGCAATGGAAATTTTGATCCCATTTGTGATTGTAAGTTGAGGACTACCTGTAAAGAAGTCTCAATAAAGTACAGTTTCTAAACCTTCTGTGAGGTTGATTGTAGTCTGGTCTACTTAGTGGAGCTGACAGATATTTTGGAGTTCGCCACGCTTACCTTGGCAGACTTTTCATAAGAGTGTCGATCATTTACTTTTCAAATCCAAAAAAGTTGATAATCAATATTTTACACCTTACACTATTGCTGAAGCAGCCTGTTGAATTCTACAGATTTCTCATCTTGATTTCTCTACCAAATACTATTCCAGTGAAGTCTTCCAAATCTATTCTGTACTGATAAATTTAATCTTTTCAAACAATATTTCTACTGTATATGGAAGATCCGATTATTGCACAATGCTACATTGAACAATAAGATAATGGGGTTTTTTTTAATTTATAGGCCACCCATCTTACCTCAAGATAACTCTGGGCGGGATGTGCGAGATAGGAATATGTCAAACAAGGAATTAATTTTGTAATAAATTAAAACTGCAGATTGTTACTTTATGCTTGGCTATATTCTTACCTAATGGTCTCAAAATAAAATATTGCTTTAAAATTAATGGACTGATTACAGTGCCAGATTATTTTTCCCTCTTCCGTTTGGTTTAACATCAACTGTAAAACTAGCTATCAGGGCTTCACATTGTGTGTGGATCTGATCATTGTCTGATGGTAAGTTTGCTATTAACTGTTTTTTTTTTATGGAAGTTCATAACAATTAACATTGATCAATGAGAATAAAAATGATTATCTGGAATAACTTTAATATCATTGTGGGTGTTGTTCTGAAATGTGCTAATAGCAGTGATAACTAGATTTATTTGTTATCTTTGTTTGCAGAAAGATAAATGTTTACTTATGCCTAACCCATTTTTCCCCATTTCTTCATTTCTGTTCAGCTTCTGTCATTTTCATCTTTCTATTTTTTTTCCAGAAACCAAACCAAAAACAGCAAAACCTAACTATAGGATATTCTATTATCCTACAGGGACCCATGGCAGGGACTTAGATTTCTACAATGTAAAAAATGCATCTGTTTCTATTTATGTATTTTATATATAAAGATTTTTTTTAAATTTCTAATACCACTGTTATTAAAAAAAAAAAAAATTCCAGTCCTTTTGTGCTGATTAAAATATTTCACAGCTTCTTGGGATTACCACTACTGTAATTTTTCCCAGGTACCATAACCAGTGGTGGGTTCCTCCCGGTTCAGCCCGGTTCGGCCGAGCCGGTAGCAGTGACGATATGATGTCACCGAACCAGTTCTCTTTGTTTGGGAATGGGCCCTCCCACCTCCTCCCATGTTATTCTTACCTTTTATTTGGCCCCGCCCCCAATCTATTCGCTGCCTCCCAAGTCCCAGCTGATTGACTAGAAGAAAAAAAACTGTTTAAACTCTTGTCACGGGGCTTCAAAGGGCCGCCCTACAGCTGATCAGTGTTAAAAGGCAGTGTGGTGGTAGACCAGTACACTCCAAAAACAAATGGGTAGACCAATGCGCTCCAAAAACAAATGGGTAGACAGGTGCCTCCAAAAACAAATGGGTAGACAGGTGCCTCCAAAAACAAATGGGTAGACCGGTACAGCTCTGCAAGCAGTTAAAAGCCTGGTAGACCAGTACCTCTGCTAAATCCTAAAGAATTGTCACATGACCATCAAACCACGCCCACAAAATAAGCCATGCCCACAGAACTGGTAGTAAACAATTTTAAAACCCACCCCTGACCATAACATATATCACCCCCCCACAACCACAACCACATCCACAACCACCACAAATATTTAGTGTAACTCATTTCTTTTGCTGCAGCTATACTTAGCTGAGACATTGCCA
Source organism: Pantherophis guttatus (assembly GCF_059756535.1). Classification (NCBI taxonomy): domain Eukaryota; kingdom Metazoa; phylum Chordata; class Lepidosauria; order Squamata; family Colubridae; genus Pantherophis; species Pantherophis guttatus. The sequence goes on along the minus strand of NC_142067.1, from coordinate 112,078,928 downwards.
TTAGCATATATACTTCTCATTACATTAGAGAATGTTCTACATTTTAATTTATATTATATTCTTAAAGTACTGTTGGTATTTTACCATTTTCAGGTTTAATTTTGTAGTTAAATTAAACCACTATTGGTCTAACCCTTAAGCAGTTCTGCTTATATGCTCTGGAATTGCAAGATCTCTTTTTTTGTACTAAGCAAAAATAATTGTGTTTGCCATTTTATTTGCGTTTCACTTTGATTTACCAATGAAAGCATTCAGAACACTTTGTTTATTAAAACGATGAGAAATAATACCAAAAAGGTTATTAACAGTCTAATGATAGAAATTACAGGATCATAAGAATTCCTTGTAAACTAAGACACAATAATACAGAGCTAGTTTATTAGCACAATGATCACTCTATTTTAAATAAATACGGAGCTGTAAGCAGACAATTTACTGTAATTTATTTCAGTGCTGCATATCATTATATCTTCTAAATAGAATGATCAACATGAATTATGGGGATTCTTGATTGTGTCATCAAGCACTCTTGTACTTTGATAATAGTAATCTGATGCCTTGCTTTAAGGAAGCAAAATCTATGCAGAATTTTCTTACCCATATTTTCTATTCATAAGGGGAATAAATAATATAACTCCATGCAGATAAAAAGGGTAATACAAAACTTCCAGAAGCAGAGCTTAAACTGGCTAAAACTATCTAGTTAAAAGCATGTAAAGGTAAACTGGAATTACTCTATTTTACATTTATGTGAAATCACACAAACCTGTTAATTTGTGAAATGTGTTGTATTGATAATCTGATTAGTTAAATATTTCCTAAATTATATCAATTGAATTAGGCATCAAAACACAATGTAGGTGGATCGACTCAGTTGGAACTATCTTAATTAATTAAAATTTCTTTAATTAAAAGAGATATCTCATTTTTATTTTATTTTATCTTGAACATGTGAGATTCAGGATAAAATGTTAAGAGCTTAACAGCATGTTCTAGTCCATATAAAGTAAAACTATCACATTGCAAATAGCAATAGCAATAGCACTTAGACTTATATACTTCTTCACAGTGCTTTACAGCCCTCTCTAAGCGGTTTACAATGTCAGCATATTGCCCTCAACAATCTGGGTCCTCATTTTACCCACCTCAGAAGGATGGAAGGCTAAGCCAACCTTGAGCCTGGTGAAATTCAAACTGCCAAATTGCAGGCAGCCGGCAGGCAGCAGAAGTAGCCTGCAGTACTGCATTCTAACCACTGTGCCACCATGGCTCATATACTTATAAAAGTGGGCTTCACATTCCTAATTTATAATGGTGCTATGAAGTATTATCCATAGACAATTTGAATGATAAGACATTAGACTATGATGGATGTTTTAAGACAGTGCTGATATTTGGAGAAGAGATCTTGATAGGAATAAATGTTACTAATAAAATTATTATTGTACACAAATAAATTAGAAAGAAATCAAGAATACAGGAAGTAGACTTTTATGTATAGATGTATATTTTCATCTTGAAATCAAGCTTGAATCCTGATTATTTCAATATTGAAAAAATTGATTCTATTAAATCCTTAGTAGATATAAACAGAAAGAGGAGTTCAGAATTACTAATGCTTATAGCAGACTAGTGGAGACCAAAGGACTTGTTCATCATGATTCAATTTCAAATTATTCCTTCTAAATTTGGCCAAACTGGACTGACGCCTGGGTGAGAATGAACCTGGGACCAAGCACAATAGATAGCAAAATAGATGGTTTGCTTTCAGTATATTGAATTGGACAGAGTACTGATTTAATCATGATTTGAAGTTGGATACTATATGCTGATGACCTAAATAGAATTTCTCTGCAATATAACCCAGGTATATAGGGTGTTGTCTGATAGGTTTCCTGAGATGAGATTGGATTAGATCAGAGGTCTTCAGACTCTGCAGCTTTAAGACTTGTGGACTTTAACTCCCAGAATTCTCCAGCCAGCTGGCTGGAGAATTCTGCGAGTTGAAGTCCACAAGTCTTAAAGCTGCCAAATTTGGGGACCCCTGGATTAGATGAAGTACAGGTAATCCTTGACTTACTACCAGTCACTCTTTCCAGCATCTCAACATCTTTTTTATAACATGGTGATCAAAACTGGATGCAGTATTCCAAGTGTGGTCTTACTAAGGCTTTATAAATTCATATTAACAGTGGTAGTAACAGAGGGATAGAATCAAAATCTCTACATCATTTGATCTTGATTGTATCCCTCTGTTAATGCAATTTAGGATTGCATTGGTTTTTTTGGCTGTTGTTGCTGCCCACTGCTGGCTCATATTTATTTATTTAATTGATTGACCTCTAGGACTCCAAGATCCCTCTCACAGCTACTGCTGTTGAGTCAAATTTCATCTAATCTGTATCTATAGATTTGGTTTTTCTTGCCTAAGTGTAAAACCTTATTTTTCTCTACATTGAAATTCATTTTGTTAGATAGGGCCCAGTGTTCAAGTCTGTCAATATCCATCTGGATCTTATCAGCCTATCTCTTGGGGTGTTGGCTATTCCTGCCAGTTTTGTGTCATCTGCAGATTTAATGAGCTCCCTTCTATTCATCATCATATTCTTTTAACAACCCCATAATCCCTTGCGGGATGGAGTCTGGGCAACTGAATGCAGCTAGCGGAGTGTTTTAATGGCCGGATGCCCTCCCTGTCACGAATGCGGAGTTTTATTCAACAGATATATTCTCAGTGTGCCCAGAGAGAGAAATATCTGCCTCTACCTAGGATTGAACTCACAGCCTCCTGATTGTGAGGCGAGAGCTCCACCTCTAGGCCATGGCACCACTCCATGAGCTCCCCTTCTATTACTTCATCTAAACTGGTTTGTATTTACCAACAGTGTCCTTTCTTGGAATAAAATACTTTAAGGCAGTGAAACACATACTGTTAACAGCCAGGACTGATTAATGGAAAGACACAGTATAGAAACTGTTCAGTGTCCCTCCCTCTTCATTATTTTTTGGGCTTCACCGTTATTCTCAGAAACTAAGCCTGCAGCCATTTACTCCTGCCTACTATGGAAGGGATTGCGCGCCAGGCTGGTGATAAAGCCATTCCCATTGCACTGAGCACCCTTATAAACATGCTGCCGTGCTACGCTAATACCAACATTTGCAAAATCACATATAATTCATTAGTCATTATTTCAGTTCATTGAATCCTGCTGGTAGTTATCCTATGAGTAGCGTGCCTCTAGGCCTGGTCCCACATAAGCACAGCTGTTCCATTATCAGAAATGCTCACTCTATTCTGCTTTCCCAGAGGACTGGTGATTTTAGAAGCAATACAACTGGTAATTATGTAAATACCAATATGGGGCAAAAAAAAAGCTGGAAAATTTGCAGTAATCCTCTCAGCTACTGTTGTTTGTGTTACACTCAGGATAACAGCATTAAAACTAGGCATAAGCCACAGATTGGACTTGTTATTCTTGTTCATATGAAGCTTGGAATAAGCTTCTGATTTCTGAAGCTCTGTGGGAACAATGGATTAGATGAGATTCAGTATGATCTAGCAAAATTCTTCTTAAATGCTTATATTTCTCTTTAATGTGTTTTTTCTGAAGTTCTAATCCTCACACTAAGTTACTTTTAGTTTATTATAACTTCTTAACCCTCCTTTCCACCATAACTTCCCTAGATATTGTACCTTAATTTTCTAGTTTCTCCTGCCAACTGAGATTTTCTGTAGGATTCAAGCAGTTTACTAAATGTAGCCTTCTCTTCCTCTTTGCTACATGCATAAACTTGGGTTTTTTTGTTTTGTTTTTTTTTTCTTTAATTTATATGCCGCCCTTCTCCGGAAACTCAGGGCGACTTACAGTGCATTAAGCAATAGCCTTCATACTTTTGTATATTTATACAAAGTCAGCTTATTTCCCCCACAATCTGGGTCCTCATTTTACCTACCTTTGAAAGGATGGAAGGCTGAGTCAACCTTGAGCCTGGTGAGATTTGAACTTGCAGTAATTGCAAGCAGCAGATGTTAATAACAGTGCTTTAGTCCACTGTACTACAGATTCAACTTTCCCAAGAACATTTCTGAATGGTAATTCAGGGAACTGAAATCCGGTATATCTCTGGTATTCAAGTGACAGATAGTTCAAAAAAGCTACAGCAATCATTGTCATAGCATTATAATTTCTCATTGTCATAGCATTATAATAACCCTAATCACAGATATTCCCAAATGTAGAATGCTCATCATATGAATGCTTTAGATAATCTTGTATCAACTTTGCTCAAGTGATGTTCCATAAGACATTCAGGTATTGAACATTAATGTCTATAGGATAACATCTGTACATCCGTAACAGCTCCACATAAACAACCATCTATGTGTTGCCTTCCTCATGAACTAGGATAATAAAAGAACATGCAAGCAAAGGTATCTACAAATAGCATTTCAATGATGTAACATGAGACAGAAGCCTGTGAGAACATTCACACCAGGGGTGAAATTCAGCAGGTTCTGACAGGTTCTGGAGAACCGGTAGCGGAAATTTTGAGCAGGTTGGAGAACCAGCAAATACCATCTCTGGCTAGCCCTAGAGTGGGGTGGGAATGGAGATTTTGCAATATCCTTTCCCCAGGAGTGGGGAGGGAATGGGGATTTTGCAGTATCCTTCCCTGAAGTGGGGTGGGAATGGAGATTTTGCAGTATCCTTTCCCTGCCACGCTCATCAAACCATGCCCACCATGCCACACCACACCCACCAAGCTACGCCCAAAGAGCCGGTAGTAAAAAAAAAATGGATTTCACCACTGCTCTAAATCGTCCAGATTTGAATACACCTTCTAAGACACTGATCAAGGTAAGAGCTGCTTATGAGATATATTATCTTTGCATCTTGTAAAACATAGAATTGTGTTTTAATTAAGTGTGTGTTTGGTAAAACATCCATTTTAAAGAAATGGGGAAGCTTTAAATAAAGCTCCCTGCTTTAATCAAAATTAAAATATTCCTCATAAACGGCTGTTAACTAGATTTCCTAGCATTTAGCTGTAATCTGTCTTACTTTGGTTTATGACTGATATTCTGTATTCCACATTCAGGGCTGACAGAAAACACATCACTGCTTTCTCGTAAGTTACACTTTTGTGCTTTCGAGAGTGTTATTGCTCTTTCCCCTGCCGTCTTCTCGAAGATGAAAACACCAATTTCTCTCAGTCTCTTCTCGAAGATCTCAGTTTCTAATCCCTTGGTTATGTAGTTGTCCTTTTCTGAACCTGTTATGGTCTGTATGACTTGTTCTGAAAATATATTGTCTGGAACGGGACTTCCAGACAATTGTCCACAAGGGGTTTGACTAATGGAGAGAAGCATTAACCCCAAACAGGCATCATAACACATAGGAAGTCACTGAGTATCTTCGGCTCTCCAGGAATCAAACAGTGATATTTGGTTCGCATATGCCTCTGCAGTGCACCGTATATGCCAAAATTTATATTTTTCTCTTGATGTCAGAACATGACTTATGGAGAGGCATACTGTACTTGCCAAGATGGACATTCTGCATCTATTTGGATATATAACAACAGAAAATCAGTAGCTTCCATCCTAATGACAACATTCAGTCTGCCCATCTCTGCTAAATAACCACAGATGTAATAATCAGTGACATCTGCAGCAAACTCTCTTGATGCCAACCTTCTGACACTCTTGCAGTGATGTCATCCCAAAGTCTGTCCTTATGTGGTTGTCCCCTGATATTTCATGCAAATACATATATTGTGGCATTTGCATGATGAGATCACCACATGCTTTTCCTTATGTCCGCTCCTCGCTGCATATCTCTCTGAACCTACCGGCAGTTATGGGAATACAGTGTTTGGAAAACTGCATCTAATTCATCACTCATTACTACGTTTATTGAATCTTGTTGCTCAAGTGTCTTTCATTATGTCTGCCCTTGCTCTTTTTCCCCATGGATGCCTATAGCAATAATGTACTATTAATAAAGACGTGGACAATGGCATTTACCAGACAGTCTTCACTGTAGCTGTAAGCAAACAGAATCTGTCTATCTAACTTTCAAGCAAAGCTGAAGGCAAGTATTTGGGCTAGAAAAAGTATGGGAAACAGAATGTGTGTGTGTGTATGTGTGTGTGTGTGTGTGTGTGTGTGTGTGTGTGTGTGTGTTTCTTCTAGCCAGGTTTTCCCTACGTAACCAAGGTTTTTTGTAGCTCCAGCTCAATAGAATCACATCTACTCGGTTCTGGGCTTTTTTCTTTTCTAACAGCTAGCAAGCTCTAACTGCTAGGTGGGAGACCTAAATACCTTGGTATACAAAAAGCCTTGGTTACGTAGGGAAAACCTGGCTCTGTGTTGCTCTCTGGGAGACTCAGATAGCTATTTCTGCCTTTTAAGGCGTCATCAGTGAGCCACACCCACTTCTCAGATATCCTCCCTGTAAAGGTACAATGTGTCTTTTTCTTTTTCGTAGGCTTTTATGTGCATATTCTTTCTAGCCAAGTTTTACCTACGTAAACTAAATTGTTCTGCAGCCCTAGTTCTGTGAAATCTCATTCACAAGCTTCTGGGCTTTTTTTCTGTTGACAAACTGCAACTCTGTGTTGCTCTCTGGGAGACTCAGATAGCTATTTCTGCCTTTTAAGGCGTCGTCAGTGAGCCACACCCACTTCTCAAATATCCTCCCTGTAAAGGTACAATGTATACACACACACACACACACACACACACACACACACACACACACAGACCAGGGGTGAAATCCACTTACCTTCGCTACCAGTTCACAAATGTGAGCTCACGTGTGCCTCCTCCACGCATCCGCAGAGCCTTCTGTGCATGCGCAGAGGGTCAAAAACAGATGTGATGATGTCCGGGTGGCTGGGCAAAGCCTCCCGCCACTGGCGCTACCGGTTCGCCCGAGCCAGATAGAACCGGCTGCATTTCACCACTGGCACAGACACAAAACAAACCAGAGGAGATTCAAACAAGATCAAGTGAGGTACTAATACCACTCTATAAAACCTTAGTAAGACCACACCTAGAATACTGCATCCAGTTTTGGTCACCACACTATAAAAAAGATGTTGAGACTCTAGAAAGAGTGCAGAGAAGAGCAAAAAAAATGATAAGGGGACTGGAGGCTAAAACATATGAAGAATGGTTACAGGAACTGGGCATACTAGTCTAGTGAAGAGAAGGACCAGGGCAGACATGATAGCATTGTTCCAATATTTGAGGGGCTGTCACAGAGAGGAGGGGATCAACCTGTTTTCCAAAGCACCTGAAGGCCAGACAAGGAATAATGGGTGGAAACTGAAGAAGGAGAGATTCAACCTGGAAATAAGGAGAAATTTTCTGACAGTGAGAACAATCAACCAATGGAACAGAAGTTGCCTTCGGAAGTTGTGAGAGTTTCATCATGGGAAGCTTTCAAGAAGAGATTGGACTGCCATCTGTCAGAAATGGTGTAGGGTTTCCTGCTTGGGTGGGCGGATTGGACTAGATGACCTACAAGATCCCTTCTACCTCTGTTAACCTGTTAATATTTAATTCTGTGAATCTGGTTTTATTTCAAAATAGTGTTTCCGTTTTAAACCAGTTCTGCTCTCTTTCCTGAAGGTGAAAATAAAAATCCTTTCTCAGAACAAGGACAGCTCTGGTGGTGGATGTGATCCTCGTTCATTGCCTATTAAACAGGAAAGCAGTTAGTGCTACCAACTGATTAGGCATCCTGGTTTCCTAATCATGTCTAGAGGCATCATTGTGCCACCTGCAAAAAGAATCTTAGTTTTTGCTTTACGAGTTTTGAATATTTGCAAGAAATTATTACAACGCTCATGAAATGTATAAAGACAGAGATTCACCGCTATAGGGAATGAGAGTGTAAAAAATACTGAAAGAAACTATTTTACTCAATATGTGATTTTAAAAATATCTATTGTAGGACTTTTTAAGGACTTAGGCCTTTAAAAGACACATTTATTTATGTTGTGTACTGCACAAAACCAAAGCCTCCTTTTAATTTTTATGGCTTTGGCTTTACTTATTATTATGGTTTTAATTGTATCAGTACTATTTCTCGTATGGATTTAACAAAGCTGCCTTCGAAACTAAGGCTGAAAGATGGGACATAAATATTTGAAATAAAAGAGTAGGGTTTTTTGGCATTGTGTCCGTCTTGGCCCATAGAATACCATGAAGCTCCAAAATGCCTCATCCTTAGTCAGCACACTGTTTATGCACAGCTGCTATTATTCCACATACTTATAAATTCATCCCATAATTGTCTGTTCAGGAAATCCATAGTGAGGAATTGTTAAAGAAACATAAAAGGCATTTATCAAATCCCAAATTTTAATTCAAAGTAATCAAGACAGAGAAAACTCTGTTTATATTACAGATACATGTTTCATTCTAGGAATTTTGTAGGGTAGTTATTGTCACCAATAATTGTTCATTCACAAAGCAGTCTGTAATCAGCGGTTACAGCTAAGGCAAATACAATTATGCTTTAAGGAACACATATTTGTTCTTTATCTGCCTGCTTTATGCTAAAAGATAAAGATAACCCACTAGGGCTAAATATCGCAAATAGTTAAGCTTAAAACTCAGCAGGCACTAATAGGAGAGCATTGTGTGTGCATGGGCATATATTAAATATGAGTGACCATAATATAGTTATTATTTTTGGTTTATCTGAATCACAGTGAACTGAAATTGGTTGCTGAAAGATGTGTAATTAAAAAAAAAAATCATCACATCTCCACTGCCAAGCAGAGGTATTAAATCCTGAATATGGCGAATATAACTTTTGAAATTGTTATTCAGTTCCTGTTGTAAAGTAGGACATTTCCAGGATTCTACATAAGGCATCATATCATTTCATTGTACTACATGAAATATATTTGAAGTAAGGACGTTTAATGATTTTGAGTTATAAATAATAATGAACATAAATTGATCTGAAGCAGCAATTTTAGAATCAGCTCAAGCATTCAGCCTTATTCTGTGGCTCAGCTAAAGCAATTACCTTTAAAAACTAAAAGGAACAATACACAAAGCATTTTGCAGTCGGAATTTGTGACATGTTAAGAGTGCAATTAGTGGGTTTAGGATACAGTCCTGTACTCCATTGCCACCAAATTAAATGTAATTTACTTCAATATGGATCTGCACTGCATATTGTCATTTGCTTCCTGTAGGGCACTGGTGTCAAACTCGATCACGTCACATGATTTATTGTGACATGTCACAATGTTTTTTGCCTTTGTGGAGCCGGGGTGGGCATGACGCATTCGGTCCGTGGGCTGCCAGTTTGACAGGCCTGCAGTGTAGAGGAAACTCTCTCCATCTCCAAAAAAAAAAAAAAAAAAGAAGGAAGGAAGGAAGGAAAGAAGGAAGGAAGGAAGGAAGGAAGGAAGGAAGGAAGGAAGAAAGAAAGAAAGAAAGAAAGAAAGAAAGAAAGAAAGAAAGAAAGAAAGAAAGAAACAGACTTATTGTGCCAAGTCTTCAGTCACCAACTTTACATTTTCCATTTTTCATAGTTGACTACAAATACCTCTATTAAGCACCTCAAGAATTAAAAGTGCTGAGGAAAGGAGAAACATTTACAAAGCACAGAAGCAAAGGTGGTTAGATTAAACACATCTGCTAAAAAGGAGTATAATATCTGATCTTGTTAAGTGTAGATAGTTTTCAACATTAAAGTGTTTTCAATTACTGAAGAGAAGAAAGGTAATGTATTTTTAATTGTGAATTCTAGGGGGTCTTAAGCAATGGTGAAATTCAAAAATTTTCTCTACCAGTTTTGTGGGGGTGGCTTGGTGGGCATGGCTTGGTGGACATGTGACTGGGAAAAACATCTATCACACTTTACACAAAAATAACACAAAAGCTACACAACTGACTCACACACAATGCAAAAGCAGCTGGACTTCACACAAAATGGCCCTGCAGCAAGAAGGAACCTCACAGAGTCACAGAGAGCTCAAAAACAAACTCACACTTTACACAAAAATACCTGTTCGGGCAATAGGTAGTAAAAAGATGCTTTAATTTTTTTAAAAAAAGTTCCGACCATCGCACGGCACAGCTGATTGTCACAGCTGATTGTTGGAACATTTTTTTATTACCTATTGCCCGAACCGGTAGTAAAAAAAAAATGCTTTAAAAAAGTAAAAAAAAAAAAGTTCATACGATCAGCTGTGCCACGTGATCGTGGGAACTTTTTAAAAAACTTTTTTTAATTTTTTTTTTACTATTGGTTCCAGCGAACCAATAGCATTTTCACTACCGGTTTGGACGAACCACCCAGAACTGGTAGCATTTCACCCTGGTTTGGGGCAGGTATGGCTTCACAATTGAGATGGATGAGAGCCACCAACAAAACAGCATTTCAGACTTGAAACAATCGCAAACCATTTTTCTGTAGCTGCCAGAAAAACTACATGAATATGCTGTACTAAATAATTGAATATAATAAATTATAATTATTCAATGCTGAATAACAACTGTTACCCCACTCATAAATGTGAGATTACAATTATTATGGTTGGTTGCAAAGTCAGACTGATGTCTAGAGTGGATTTGCATTTTTATCTATTGAGTCTTTCCCAAGCACCTGGGGCAGTTGATGTTGTCGTATGAGCGTTAAAGGTAATGTCCCTCTTAAAATTAGGCTGTGATACAGCTGTGAACCCACCTCTCTTTCACTCAACCTACCAATCAGGAAAACCTCCGTTTCTGTTGCTTGCTTGCGAGGAACAATCTGGAGAACAGATAGGTTGATTTTAAGTTTTGTTCTTAAATCTAGTACAAAGCAACCATCTCCCTTTCAGGCCATTTAAACTGTCATTTTCCCTACCAGAAATTGGGATCAAATGCTTTCCTGTAATCAATCAAAACTACATTTGATCTGGTCTTTCTTCTCTTGCAGTTTTCCAAAATCACCTTGTCAATTAGGAGCTGTTCTTTTTTTCTTCTGCTGTTTGGGCAGTGTTTTTTTTTCTTAAACTTAGGTGGAAAGAGCTTGTTTTCAACCAATTGCTGTTGGACTGCATCAGCTACCACACCAGTTAGCAATTTGATAGTTGTTGTTAAGCAGGTAATTCAGGGGTGAAATCTAAAAATTTTTGCTACTGGTTCTGTGGGCGTGGCTTGGTGGTAAGGTGACTGGGAGGGCGTGGCTTGTTGGTCAGGTGGGCGTGGCCAAGTCAATGTCACTTCTTTGCCCTTTTTTAACCTACAAAACACAACACAACATAACTGGATCATCCACAATATAAAAGCAGCTGTGCTAGACCCAAAATGGCCCCTGCAACAAGCAGGAACCTCACACAGCCCCAAAAAGCCCAAAAAAACAACTTTCACACTTTACACACACACAACACAACACAACACAACTGGCTCACCCATAATGTAAAAGCAGCTGTGCTAGACTCAAAATGGCCCCTACAACAAGCAGGAACCTCACACAGCCACAAAAAGCCCAAAAAACCAACTTTCACACTTTACGCACACAAAATTCCACATACAGCTTTGTAAGATTTTGTGTGTTTGTGTAGTTAGGGTGAAACACTACAGAAACACACTAAATCTCAGAAAGCTGCACAAATATTATTTTATTTTAATTTATTTTTATATAAAAGCAGCTAAATTTAAAACTTCCTAAACTTTAAATGGCTAGGTCTAAAAAAAGAACAACTAAAAAAAACCCCAATTAACTATTTTTTTAAAGCTCCCAAAGGGGGAAAAAACTTACCAAATAGAACAGGGGTCTCCAACCTTGGCAACTTTAAGACTTGTAGACTTCAACTCCCAGAATTCCTCAGCCAGCTTTACTTTGCTGGCTGAGGAATTCTGGGAGTTGAAGTCCACAACTCCCTGCCTGCTTGATTGCAAGCAGAGAGATTCAGTTGCTTGCTGATGCAATGGATTGCAGGCGTTGCCACCAGCAGCTAAGGTAAACAAGCTGAGGGGGGGAGGGGAGGGATTTTTTCTATTGTTTTTTCTGCAGATTGTCAGACCCATTTAAAAGGAAAAAAGTTTTTTTCTTTTACATGGCTCTGGCAATCCAAGCTGAGTTGCCTGATTAGCAGGCAACTCAGCTAGGATCATCAGAGCTTGGTTCCTCAGAGCCATTTTAAAGAAAAAAAAGGCTCTGATGGGCATGGGGGGTGGCGGCAGGGATTTTTGCTACCAGTTCTCTGAACTGCCCGCCGCCATCGCTACCTACTTGCCCGAGCCGATCTGAACCGGGAGCATTTCACCCCTGAGGTAATTGGCCTGTAGTTGCCTAGGGCTGCCCCTTTTGTTGGATCTTTCATTGTCAGAAAGATTTGGCCAGATGTTAACCAATCTTCAATTTCACCTCCTTGCAGTATGTTGTTAACTTGCTTGGCAATTAGTGGGTATCGTCAGTCTGATATTTCAACCAAAAACCATGTGATTCATCTTCATCTGGTACTGACCCAATCTGGATCTTCCTTGCCCTTTCTCCACCGTTTTTGCTGTAATTACAAATTCTTTCATTTCAGCTTCTTTTTTAAAAAATTCTCATGCATTTTTTTAGCCAGCTACACTCTTGTTATATTATTAATGCAGCAATGCATCGGCAAGATTTTTACAATTAATGTAAATAAATGAAAACAAACTTTTCAAGTAGCTTGCTTTTCTTCACGATGCCCTACTGAATTTGCCAAGTCTAATTTTCAGTAATTATAACTGCAATTGACTTTGAATAATATGCACATTCATTCATTTCTTGGGTTTCAGTAGTATTGCATGGAGAACTACTACAATCAGATTCTATTTATTTTATAATAGCGTTTTTATCCCCAATATTCTGGATGCTTCATCACAGATTAAAAATAAGCATAGTGAATCAGTTAAAGCATAATAACATTAACAGAGATATAATTTCTTAGCCATATGTACATCCATATGTGACAGGAAACTGGCAAATGTATTGAAGTTCCTGAAATTCTTAAAATACAGAATTTTAATTGCTTTCTTAATTTGCAATCATTACTTCAACTATCCATAGTTTAGTATTTTGATATAGTGGTTTTTATTTAAGCTAAAATAAGACACATTTAAATATTCTTCTTCCACATTAAATGAAAAAAAAAATTGGTGAGATCACTCACCAAATCTCCAACCTTTTTCCTTGATACTACTTACCTACAAAACCCACTGTAACAGCGTCGCCAAAAAGGCATTAAGAACTGTAAACCTAATCTTGCATAGCTTCTTCTCTGGTAATATTACACTACTAACCAGAACATACAAAACATTTGCTAGACCAATTCTCGAATACAGCTTATCTGTCTGGAACCTGCACTACATATCGGACATTAATACAATTGAGCATGTCCAGAGATATTTCACGAGAAGAGTCCTCCACTCCTCTGCTCGCAACAGAATACCTTATGCCACCAGACTTGAAATTTTGGGCTTAGACAACTTAGAACTATGCTGCCTTTGGTATGACCTAAGTGTAATTCATAAAATTATCTGTTACAATGTCCTACCTGTCAATGACTACTTCAGCTTCAACCACAACGATACACGAGCAAATAATAGATACAAACTTAAAGTAAACTGCTCTAAACTTGATTGCAGAAAATACGACTTCAGCAACAGAGTGGTTAATGCCTGGAATGCACTACCTGACTCTGTGGTTTCATCCCCAAACCCCCAAAATTTTAACCTTAGACTGTCTACTATTGACCTCACCCCATTCCTAAGAGGTCTGTAAGGGGTGTGGATAAGCGCACCAGCATGCCTACCGTCCCTGTCCTAATGTTCCCTTTTATTTGTATCCATTTCATGTATTCAAATCATGTCTATACTTATATATGTTATCTAATACGTGCTTGCCAGAATAAATAAATAAAATCAGTAAATACATTTTTTAATCCAAACTAACTGCATCTTTTTTTCTCAGTGATAACCACTTCTTGTCCTGATGTATATGAACTCTTGCAATGTGCCCTACATGCAGCTTCCCTTGAAAAGTATCTGGAAGCTTCAGCCGGCACAAATGTGGCCATCTGGGCAATTTTGGGCATCCAAAGAACAGCGCATATAGCATCTCTGCTGAGTGAACTGCATTGGGTGCCAGTTTGCTTCTGGGTCCAATTCAATTATAACCTTTCAAAGCCTTACATAAAATGGGGCCAAATTACCTATAGAACTGTCTTTGTCCCATTACATCACAACATCAGCCCATCCCACTTGGTCAGGCAGGTTAAGGTGTTGTGACCCAGGCCCAAGTAGTTAGTATTAAATACAAACAGTTCGAAAACAAACAGACTTTATTAGAACAGCTGAGAATTAACTCATTCTCAGCGTAGTCCAAACTAAATTAAAGCAAATTCTTCAAAACACCATTCCTCAGTTTATCACCGACCTTGAGATAATTAGGCAAACTGCCAAAGGCTTTTCTTGGCAAAAGTTCAGAAGCAGAAGATGCAGACAAGAAATGAATACAGTGAAACAAGAAGCAATTCTCTCAACATTGTTTTCCAGCAAAAAGGCCAAGAGCCATTGCTGGTCTTTTAAGCCTTATAGGAGGGGCCAATCATCTCTTGGCCTACTCCTGAGTCGTCCTCTCTGCTTTATCTGCTCCTGCCTTCTGGCAGCTCTTCTCATATGTGCACTAGGAACAGGCTCCTCCTGTTCATCTGCCCCTCTACTGTCAGCCTCTGGAGGCTCCAAAGTCCGCACATCACTTCCCAATGGCCCTGGCCCCATCTCTGCCTCTGACATAGAGCCCTCATCCGGGCCTTCCCCAGCCTCCAGGACTGGCCTCATCGCTCTCCAACTCCGCTGCCAGCTCTGCAGGCTGCTGGCGGACCACAACATAAGGTATATTGCAGACTTGGTCAGTCAAAGAGTTCTGACAGGTGGGGTACAAGAAGGGAGCCTTTTCTGCCATTGCCTCAGTGGTGGGATGCTGCCAGTTTAACAACCGGTTTGGTGAGCGCGCGCTTCATACTGAAAATGGAGCATTTAGAAGCTTAGCTGCTTACCTTCCACCTCAGCAACGGTAAATAGAACAGCGAGGGGGAGG
The DNA here is from genome assembly GCF_059756535.1 of Pantherophis guttatus. Classification (NCBI taxonomy): domain Eukaryota; kingdom Metazoa; phylum Chordata; class Lepidosauria; order Squamata; family Colubridae; genus Pantherophis; species Pantherophis guttatus. The sequence goes on along the minus strand of NC_142067.1, from coordinate 112,063,833 downwards.
GAATCAGCTGTGCCACATGATTGAGATGACTTAGAGAGCAGGAAATAAAGGACAGGATAGTGCAGGGGTGGGTGGGCAGGGCCAGCTGATCGTTGGAGCTACCGGTTTGCCTAAACCGGCCCGAACTGCCTGAATACCACCTCTGCATTGCCCCCATCTTGTGTAACACTCTGTTCCCAGATGTGAAGTAGACCCCCATTCTGGCTTTCCGTAAAGTTGTGAAAACATAGCTTTGTGGACTTGCTTGGGACGCATAGAGGAGCAGGCAGCCATGGGTCTGTTTAGCACCCAGAAATCCCTCTTCTTGGCCTTTTAATTTTTTAATGCCACTTGTCTCTTTTAAATTTTATATACCAATTTATGTTTTTAGTATTTTATTTGGGCACTGCCCAGAATCCTTTTGTGACAGAGATGGGCTGTTTTAAAATTTGATAAACATCATCAGACATCAACATCTGCCTATCTCAAGTCCTTAGAAAGGACTCGGCAAGTGGATAAAAAAAATGCCAAGTCCAGTCTGAACATCAGGCTGACCATGCAACAAATCATACACACACACACGCACACGCACACACACACATGAACACCCAAACATAAATTTAATACTCTAATTATTATTTTTTGCTTTTTTAAAAAAATATATTTATTATTATTATTTTTTCTTTAAAAACAAGAACAAACAAAATTTCCATTTTACAACAGTTCCGTATAAATGTGGTATATATCCACACTTTATATTTTCCTCCCCTACATATTCACATATTTATATTTGTGGTTCCCTTATTCCTTACATATTTTATATACTACTCCTAACTTATTATACATACTATTATATCAATATATTATTTAACATATATTGTATATTTAAGACCATTTTACTAATACATTTTTATATTTGTGGTTCCCTTATTCCTTACATATTTTATATACTACTCCTTACTTATTATGCTTACTACTATATCAGTTTGTTAATACTCTAATTCTAATGAGCAGAAATGGTTTGTACTTATGTAATTGTCAAGTTTCGAGGTCGTCTCGAAGTGCTGACAGTAATATTGCTCTAATCCCAAAAACGTGATGTCCAATAGGGATAATGAACTTGCACACACCTCTTCAATCCTGATCTATATTTCAGCCACATTTTTCCTATCTGCCGGTCCCACATGAAATACCAAGAATCTCTAAGTTAGGGCAAAGTATCTTCTTTGTGTAAATGTGTGGGGAAGGGACACATTTAAAGCCACAAAGATAACTGAAGATAACTTGTTCCACTTTGGCATGCAGTTTTGTAGTGCCATTCTCTGTAGCGACTTTTTCCAAATCGCTCACTTACACTTTCACAGCCCAGCTTGAGGGAACATGTCCTCCGGCAACAGACAAACAGTGACAGGGAAAAACAGACAGCATGGGGTAATTGATCACTTCCCTTGTGCCCTATTCAAAAGTCTCTCATTCTACCATCGAGGGCCTCTCTTCAGAAGCACAGCCTGTTACCATCACATATAATACGGCTGTAAAAGCCAATTTTATGAGTGAAAACCGGGTAGGTAAAAATGAGTAGTCGATAAAAAATCTGCAGAGCTGTTTATGGACCATCAAATTTCAGCACCAGGCAAGCTGTACCTCCAGTTGGTTCCTCAGAATAAAATGTGTAATGAGAATCGAACCATCATGCTCCACTGTGGTGACTCCGTATGAAACTTCTAGTTAAGAGAGCAGGAAAACAGCTTTCCATAATTGCTTGTGTTAATGGCTATCAACATGCTCTTTTAAATTAAGAGTCTGCCTGTGTTAATTCTGATAATGAACAGCCTCACCATGCTACCTTTATTTTTTTTCCCCTCTCTTCTTTTTCATTTATTATCTACTTTTGTTTCCTGCGTTTAAATAATGCTCTTCCATCTCAAAGTGTCAGGTAGTCTGATGAGCTCCTGCAGGCTTCAGTCTGCTTTCAATAGGGGCCAAATTGTAGAAGAATGCCCCCCCCTTCCACCCCCACTCCACCATGAGCTTTAAGTATTTTATCATTTCACAACATGATTTTAATTTCTTTTCGTCCTAAATAATAGCATGGCTCCCCCTTCTGTTTCCCTTGCAAGGCGTGCGTACCATATGCATATGATTATGTTGTTTTCTTTTAATACAAAATAAGAAAAGAGTAGAAACTGTACTGCATACAATGACAAACCATTACATCTCCTGCAGTGAGACAAGTCGCCTTATCATTTCATATTCAGAAGGCATATAATGCAGCCATCTTGTAAAGCTAAGCAGGTAAACGTTTTGGCAGTGCCTGGAGGCAGAATAACTTGAGGTTTTTCTAAGTGCTACTAAACATCCATTTTGGAGCTCAGAAACATTGTTGGAAATAAGATAATTAGAAGCTGAAATAATAAACAAATCTTAATCTTCTTCATCATCATCATCATCATAATCATAATCATAAGTTTATTTGTCAAGCATATATAAGATAACAGGTAAAAGTATAAACATAATTTGAATACATGAAAAGAGTAAGTAAAAAGGAATATTAGGACAGGGATGGTAGGCACGCTGGTGCACTTATGCATGCCAGGAGTGGGTTCTATTTACCTTTACTACCGGTTTGCAACAGGGCCGCAGGTGGGTGCTCTTCTGCGCATGCGCAGAAGCGTTTTAGTGACATTGGGGTCAGTGGGTGGAGCCTCCCGCCGGTTTTACTACTGGTTCTATAGAACCGGTGTGAACCAGGGGCAACCCACTACTGATGCACGCCCTTACAGGAATGGGTTGAGGTCAACAGTAGACAGTTTAAGGTTAAAGTTTGGGGGTTTGGGGAAGAAACTACAGAGTCAGGTAGTGCATTCCAGGCATTGACCACTCTGTTACTGAAGTCATATTTTCTGCAATCGAATTTGGAACGATTTACGTTGAGTTTGTATCTATTATTTTCTTGTGTATTGTTGTGATTGAAGCTGAATTAGTCATTGACAGGAAGGATATTGTGGCAGATAATTTTATGTAGTATGCTTAAGTCAAGCTGAAGTCGGCATAGTTCTAAATTGTCTAAGCCCAAAATTTGGAGTCTGGTGACATAAGGTATTTTATTGTGGTTAGAGGAATGGAGGACTCTTCTTGTAAAATATCTCTGGACTCTCTCAATTGTATTTATGTCCGATATGCAGTGCGGGTTCCAGACAGATGAGCTGTATTCAAGAATACAGCTATTCTTATTAATTAATACTGTCTTCTTCTTCTTCTTCTTCTTCTTCTTCTTCTTCTTCTTCTTCTTCTTCTTCTTCTTCTTCTTCTTCTTCTTCTTCCTCCTCCTCCTCCTCTTCCTCCTCCTCCTCCTCCTCCTCTGCTGGGGGAAGATGTAGCGTTTTTAACATCTTTAAAATCTTTTCACATCTTTAAAAAACATTTTCAGAAAAAACTATGGTATAAGAAGGCCTATATATATATATATATATATATATATATGTGCATATGCATTTGTGTGCATACACACACACACACACATATGTACTTCAACTAATATTTCTTATGGATTTTAGAAAAGATATGTCTTTAGACAAAATTAATTAGTTTTCTCTTCATCACAGCCATATACTGTAAACTCTGTTTTATACCGACTTCTCTTTTTCCAAACCATGATTCCCAATGCTGGCAGTGAAAACCAAAATAAATAAATGTGTGAAGGAGTTTTTTGAGAATGCTTTGACTAGAACCAAGAAACCTTCATGATGTGTGTGTAGCCATTTTCAGCTTCTCTAAAACTGATAGTTTCTTCTGTGTATATATGTATGCTAGGTATTTGTGATATTAATCTAAATGCTGTGTAGCTTCTTCTAATCACAATTACAAAACAACAAAAAAGGAAAGTATTGCTTAGTTATTTTGCCAAGCATCTGCTATTGTTTTTTAAATAAAATTATTTCAACACTATTATGTTTACAAGTTTATAATCAAGCTAATCAAGGTGTTAATTATCCTAACTATTCCACATCCAAAATGTAAACATTTAATTTTCTACAACTCTGCAAACAACTTCATTTCCCCCCCCCCACTTCTCCCATTAATGTTTCTTCCAAATTTATGAAGCAAGTTTTAGGCATATTTTTTTTTTTTCATCTCAATCTACCTTCTAATCAATTCAATGTTTATTCTTTCAGAGCTACTTTTTTCTACAGAAGCATGAATGGAATAGGTTTAAGTTAGGCAACTTTTTTTTTTATGCAGGTAGAAATTGTTGTTAATCATTGTACAGTCAGGTATCAACCAAGTATCTTCTTAAAATATATGATGTTCCGAGTAGCACAGTTTTTTTGCAGTTCCGCTGATGTTATTGCAGGAAGCTGCAATTTATTGATGTGTTTTGTAAAATTCTTGGACATGGTACCAAGTGCCCCGATGACAATGTATATCACTGTTACATGTTTCACTCATAACTGTGCAGTTTCAATGCCTAGGCCGCAATATTTCAAGATTTTTTCTAGTTCTTTTTCTTCAACTCTGGCGTCTCCTGGTACAGCGATATCAATAAACAGTATGCTTCGGTCCTCGACAACCATGATATCTGGCATGTTGTGTTCCAAATGATGATCTGTCTGTATTCGAAAGTCCCACAAGATCTTCACCATCTCAGTTTCAATAACTTTTTTCCACTTTATGTTCCCATGACTTTTCGGATACAGGTATGTTGTATTTTTTACATAATGACCAGTGGATTGATTTAGCAACTCGAAATCAATCCACTGGTCATTATGTACAAAAAATTGCATTATTATTATTATTGATTTAATCTTCACTTTGATTCACAGTCAGGGACTGGTAAAAACTTAACTGTTCAAGTCCTAGCCAAGGACCTAAGAGCTATTAATGTAATGTCTGAGTATATAGGCAGTTCTGAGTAAGGTGTTTTTTTTTGCTAAGTCAGAATATTCAGGTTTGATAAATTCAAAATTTTCATTTATCTAGGTAACCGTTTGGATATTGCTCCAAGGGCTCCTATTATTATTGGTACAATCATTGATTTCTTTCTCCACAATCACTCAACTTCAATTTGTAGATCATAGTATTTCGTTATTTCTTCTAGTTGTTTCCCTTCGATTTGTGCATCACCTGGTATTGCAATATCAATGAACCTAACTTTTTTCTTTTCTGCAATTATTGTTGTTGTTGCAGAAGGTAAGCTGTTCTAAGTAAAGTGTTCAAGTGCTGCTTCAGATGTTTTGGGATTGCACCTAAGAGTCTATGTGTTTCTATTGGTACTATCTTTGCTTTCTTTTGCCACAGTCATTCGATTTCTATTTGTAGGGCTTTGTATTTTGTGATTTTTCTCTAGTTCTTTCTCTTCTCTTCTGGTTTCTCTAGGTATTACAATAATCAACATCCAGACTTTTCTGTTTTTCTTATCAATAATTGGGGTATTGTGTGGCAGGTGTTTGAATTCTACCGTCCCAGAGCACTAGCCTTTTCATTTTATATGCATTTGTCTATTTTGTTATCCCGCCAGTTCTTGTTTCCAGGCAAATGCAGATATTCCAACCCAGCAATGTTGTTACATTGTCATGCCGTTGTTTGTAGTCAGTCTATGTGATCTTGCAACAGCAAACTATGTCTCCAATTATTCTGCTGCTTTCCAGCAGGAATAAGATTATCCAGTTCCTATTGTTTCAACCTTCTGGTTTGTTTTTTTCATGTTGATGGAAACCCTTTCCTCCTTTTTTTTTTTTTTTGAATGAGTTGATTGACCAGTAGCCCAATTGACCTAGAAAATGCAAGGTCTGAAACTAACTAGACAGCCCTTGATTTAATGCATGTAAATAGAAATGTAACTGAAAATATTCATGGCTTAAACTTCTGAGGCTACCTGGTAGAGAAAAACTTTCCCAGCAGACTTTGTTTCCAGAAGCTCCCACATCTGACTTCTCATTTCCTTTCTTGTGTCATTTTCTTACAAAACTTGGAAGCTCCCTCATGAATCTCCTCAATTAACTCCCTTGCTCAAAATTCATGTCTTATTTAACAGTGGCACAAATCCAGATATGTTATTTGATGTCACTCAGAGAGTGATTGGTTGAATGGTCAACCCATGATTTAAAAATAAGAGGCAAAAAGCAACATATGAACAAACCATAATGTTGTCCAATGAGGGATCCTTTTTTAAGTCGTGAGGATTGGAATTCAGCTGAGGGAACCATGAGAAGGGATACATGAATTGATAGATGGGAAAAAGTTGATTGGGCCATTCAGAGGCCCAAGAATGAATGAAAATGGTGACAATTTGATGAGCCTCTGCTCAGAAAAACATGTCTGCTTGTTCCGAATGCTAATTCAGGACTTTCTATTCATGCACCCAATGGCAAAGGAATAAATCTAAATCTAAAGATGAGGCTTATTTGATTGATCATAAAGAAAGATTGAAGAATTAATGATTAGAGCTTCTGAATGTGTGATTGAAGTGAGGGGCTTGGCAGTGAACTTTGGAAAAACGCATATGGAAAAAAAAGGGAGACATAAAAGAAACAAGAATGAAAGTAGAATGATTGCAGGAAGAGAAAAAATATGACTTTTGTATAAAAATAAGATTAGTCTCACAACATAATGCATGGGAAAAGGATAAAAGGAAAGAAGAGGTGGAAGCTGCTTGAAACAGATTGAATACTATTATGTTAAGTGTCATTGAATTAATGCTAATAGCACGTAAGGCAAAGAATACTTGGTGGACTGATGAAGTGAAAGAAGCTGTAGAGGAGGCAGACGCGCTAAAGTGAATAATTTGTGCAAAAATGAGGATCAGAGCAGTATCTTGTATGATATAGATAGAGAACAAAGGTACTTAAGAATGTAGTCAAAGAAAGCAAAGAACGATTAGGATTAAAAGAAGGAGAGGAGATTCAGAGAGCATTAGATGGAATTTTTTTAAAAAATGTTTTGGAAACAGATGGGTAAAGAAGAGTGAAAAGAATTAAACATAAAAAAATACATAGGCCTTTGAAGAATTTGTGTACACTTTTTTTTCCTTCCTAGTGTTTTCCTTGCAAGTGTGGGGTCTACTTTCTTTCCCAGCTCTACCATTGGTTGTGATAGGAATTGACTGTCTGGTTTGTTGCTCAGGATTGTTGTTGTGGGCTAAGTGAGAATGACCAGCTCAAAATCACTATATGTATGTATATGTGCATATGTATGTATGCATGTGAGTTGTGTAGTGTACACATGTACCTGCTTATAAAGTACATAAATTATACATTAAATTTGGCAGTTAAAATAAAGGTAGTCCTCAACTTACAACTGCAATGGTGATTGCCCATTATCCACCTCTGATGTCCCTGATGCAGTTGTTCAATGTAGCATGGGGCGTCTCAGGTGTTGCCATGGCCTTGGAAGGCCTAGTGCAGGTCTAGTCTCACCAGCTTTGTTTCTCGCCCCTCAGAGTTTCTGCAAGCCTAGGGCCTGCTTGCCTGCCCCACCAGGTCCCACCCCTTTACTCCCCATTCCCCTGTTACCGATCACTCACTTACTTTCTGTGAATCTCAGGAGTTCCAGAGATCTTCAGAAGGTAAGTGCCATCCACATCCTCCTATCCATTTCCTATTGTTCCTCCTTCACCTTTCCTAGTACTCAGGGTTAAAGTTTGCATTGGGGAAGAGGAGCTGGCCATTCCACTCTTGACATCCCTGTAGGCCACATGACATGGTCTCAAAAGCACGTGCCATTCTCAGAGCAGATACAATTCATTGTGGCAATTCTGAAAAATGGCACCTACCTCTAGCATGTAGCCACATGGCCTAGAAAGCCAAGAGGTGGATGCTTCCTTTCCTAACAGAAGCTCTGGAACTCTAGAGGTCTACAAAAGGTAAGTGAACGATCAGTAGCAAGGGGTGAGGAGGAGAATGTGAGACCAGGTGTGGTCAGAAACATGCTCAAGATCTGCAGGGATCTGGTGGGCTGGGAAAGCAGACCAAAAGCCTGTGGAGTCCCATCATCAAGTGCAGGAAATCAGGAGTCCAGGCAGTGAAAATGAATATATAGGTCCATGATGGCAAACCTATGGCACATGTGCCTGAAGTGGCATGCAGGGCCATGTCGCCTGGCAAGCACAGCATCGCCCATTCCTTTTCTGGGATTCTGGCATGCATATGCACACGATGATCAGCTGGCCTTTTTGCGTGCAGCAGTGCCAGAAATGAAGAGCTAGTCTTCTGTTTTCCTGTGTGAGCATACATGCCAGCCAGCTGATCATTGCGTGCGCATATGCACCAGAAACCTGGAAGACTAGCTTGCTGGAAGTTCATTTTCTGGTGCATGCATGCCCTCTGGGCAGCTGCTCTTCCAGGTTGCGGCCCAAACACGTGTGCACCCTTTTCGGCACTCAGTGCCAAAAAGATTCGCCATCACTGATATAGGTTTATTGCAAGTTCTCTACAAGAATCTGAACTACTAATGGTCAAAGCAAATTGGTGGTAGATAAGAGTTAACACAGTTCAAAGTGGGATGGACTTAATCTCTTGAGGGCATGTAAGGACTCAAGAATGATGACACATTTGACCAATCCCTGAGGCCTAGTTATCTCATACACCCATCAGGGTGGGATGGGGGAGTTGTGGGGGCGAGCGTAAGAGCAAATCTTCCTAAAATTTGTGGATGTGACTACAGGGGCTCTGCAGCAGACACAATTTTGAAACCAGGTAATAAGGAGCTTTTTTTTGGTGTGTGTGTTTGTGTGTGTGGAGGGGGGTCATCGTAACTTTGACCGGCTTTTAAGTGGCTGCTCATAAGTTGAGGACTATTGTATATAAGTTAAGGAAGAAGGAAGGAAGGGGAGGGGAAGAAGTCTGAAAAGTATCAAAGAAAGGCAATTTTATTAGTCAGCATTTGTTGTCTCGCTCTTAGAGCTGCAAGGCAGAATATGCCAACATCGTATGCGATTGGACTTTTATGGTCTGCTAAAACTGTGATGACGAACCTATGGCACATGTGCCTGAGGTGGCACGCAGAGCCATCTTTCTGGGCATGCGAGCTGTTGCCCAATTCACCTGCAGCTGCGCATGCGTGTACACCCCAGCTGGTCTTCGGAGCTCTCCTTTGCATGCATGCACATTTTGTTGTGGCCCACCAGTGGCCTGCGTGGATCGTGGCTGATCCCGATGATGAGGAGGCTGGTGTGGTGTCGCGCCAGCAGCTGGTGTAGCCGGCGCTCACGTCGGACAGCGAGGAGGCTGAAGAGGATGTGGTGCCAGAGGCAGAGACTCAGCCAGGGCCTTCAGAACCTCCAGAGGCTCCTTCAAGTGGAGAGAGCGAAGTGGAGGAGCCTCTTCTCAATGCTCGAGCATGCAGGGCTGCCAAAAGGCAGGAGTGGCTACTCAGGAGGAAGAGGTCTCCTCGAGAGTAAGGCTTAAGGATAATTGGCCACTCCCTTAGCCTATTTAAGTCACACACCATTAGTAAGTTTCTTGCTGGAAACAACTTGTAATTATCATCAGAGCATTTTTGGAAAAGTTTTATCATATCTTGTTTTCTGGGCTGGTTGCCAACCTTTGCTGGACTTTGGTTTATTCTTGCTACTTAATAAATTTGATAAGGACGGTTGGTGTGTGTCAATATCCTCGGGAATCTGGAGCTGGGGCAGAACACATTTGTGCAAGTGTGTGTGAGTACCTACGCGCATCACACACATGCACAGAAGGTGTTCATCTGTATGCATTGTGTGTACAAAAGCTGTGCACATGCACAGATGATGCAATTGTGCGTGCAGCACACAGAGGGGCGCAAAAGCCGTGCGCATGTGCAGATGGTGTAGTTGCGCATGCAGTGCACGGGGGGAGCTGTGCATAAGCAAAGCACATACCTGTTTGGCACTCGGTGAATAAAAGGTTCGCCATCACTGTGCTAAAAGATAAGAGATATGTTATTAGTTGTCTGTCACTGGGAAATCCTTTGTGAGGTCTGGTTAATACCTCACAAAGGTTCAAACAGTAATTACAGTATAGGAGAATATGCTGGAACATCTATGGTATGAGAGTCACAGGGCATTTGTGGAAAGGAATTTTTTTGATAATGACCTTCAATAACCGCTGAAGGATGTGCATTGAATCTGGCCAGAGGAAATGCTCTGTAATGTCTGAGGTTTATTACAGATGGAGAATAATCATCTGCCTTTTTGGTAAAAAGGCAATTTTCAACACTTATGTAGTTAAACTAATGTTATCCTGTATTAAGGAGCCTATCCTTCAGTGATCTTTTTTTGCTCTGCCATATCCCGTTCTTTGTATCACCTCATTAGAGAAGTGGTAGGCTGCCAGTTTTTCCTCTAATGGATTTCCTCCAGGTAGATTGGAAGTTACCTCTGTTAATGAGGGATGTCAAGCCTGTTGAGTTAAAGAGTAGTTTTAGCCAATAATTAAAAATAACAATCCAGATCCTGGCTTCTATCCTTCTAATTCCTAATTCTAGCCTTAAAGCTGTGTCAGATACATATCTAGGGGCTTGTCTGACTCATCTTAAGAATTTGGACAGTCCCCTCTTGCTTGATGTTAGGCTAATAGTTGTATATAGTATAGTAGTTGTGCCATAGCTTTTGCCTAAAAACATCCCAGGACAGTTGGAATATAATGTACACCTTTAGAAGTGGGTTTCAGCAAGTTCTGACCAGTTCTGGGGAACCGGTAGCGGAAATTTTGAGTAGTTCGGAGAACCGGTAGTAATTATTCTGACTGGCCCCACTCCCATCTATTCTCTGCCTCCCAAGTCCCAGCTGATTGGGAGGAAATGGGGATTTTGCAGTAACCTTCCCCTGGAGTGTGGTGGGAATGGAGATTTTACAATATCTTTCCCTTGCCACGCCCACCAAGCCATGCCCACAGAACCGGTAGTAAAAAAATTTGAAACTCACCACTGGTGCAGATATAAAATGCTAAAATAGGGATGCAGTTTGCTTGTGCAACATGTTTAACAACCTCTGAAGATGGGATGTCTGGTACCTGGAAAAATGCGACAAATTTAAAAGGAAAAGGAAACGACACAAGGGCATCTATAAAATTTGTTAAGTGTGTGTGGGAAAATGTGAACTATGACATACGCAACTTTTGGAAAATACAATGTGGCTTTATCCACAGCAGGGGTGAGACATCTGAGATGTGCTCTTCAGCAGACCATGCAGTAATTTATTGAATGCGTGTATGAACATTTATTGTACATTTGTTAACATTTACCAAGTCAGAGAAAAGTATATGACCAAACAAATAAGCTTTAATTATGGAAAGTTTTTACTGAATATGGAGTTGAAGGTCGACTGCTGAATGTGTTAATGTGATTGAGAATCTTAAGTTATTTGCAGAGAATGCTTGACAGACTATATCATTATAATAGGAGGAAAATTAATGTATTTATGTTGTGGTGTTGGAGAAGGCCCCTGCACATTTCTTTGACAGCAAGGGTGACAAACAAGCAAGTACTGGAGAGTATAAAATCAGAAGGCAAAAACATAGAATTCCTTCTTAATTACTTACTGGTTCACTGGAAAAGGCAGTTGTACTCAGAATAGTCAGAGTAAAATAAACAAAGCCACCCAAAAACATAGTGTCTAGATACCACCAACCCAAGCTAGAGCATAAAATAATTGAAAGAATCTGTACACCAGTGGTGAGATTCAATTTTTTTTACTACTGGTTCTGTGGGCATGGCTTGGTGGGCGTGGCATGGCTTGGGAAAGATACGTGGCATGGCTTGGGAAGGATACTGTAAAATCTCCATTCCCACCCCACTTGAGGGGAAGGTTACTGCAAAATCCAGCTGGGACTTGGGAAGCAGAGAATAGATGGGGGCGGGGCCAGTCAGAGGTGGTATTTACCGGTTCTCCAAACTACTCAAAATTTCCACTAACGGTTCTCCAGAACTGGTCAGAACCTGCTGAAATCCATTTCTGGTGTTTGAAAAGAGTTAATCCATAGAATTGACAAGAGTTGGACATAATTGAATTGTTATCATCGTCATCATGTATTATTTCCCCTGTTTAATTGGAAATAAATAATTTGTAAATACAATTTAATATTTTAAAAGTTTCCTAGACTTAGATACCATAAAACCATTTGTCTGAAACACACCATTGTTGTAAACCAGAGAAATATGTTAGTTTAGCTAACAAGAATATATAAATCCTTTGTTTGTTCAGTGATAACTAGGAAAGGTGTATATTTCTTAATCAAACAGTCAAAGTAAAACAATAGAATTTCTTTATCATTGATTTTCCTGTTTGGACAAAGATGGGTTAAGCCTTAGAACAAATGTTTTCAAGTCAGTTTTACTACTGAGATTCCTTGCCTAGTGATGTGTTACTGGGCCGCATGGCATTGTTAGAACCTGGAGATTTCTTAAAATGCTGTTAGGAATATAAAAAGTATAAAGTCAATAATATTGGACAAGCTTTTCTAAAAAATAAAATTGCTTTTTTCTTATTAGTTTTGTTGTTGTTGTTGTTCAACTTAAAATCATAGATACACCAGAGCTGCCTTCTAAGCTATAATTCAGTGGTGGAATTCAAATTATTTTACTACCGGTTCTGTGGGCATGGCTTGGTGGGCGTGGTATGTCTTGATGGACATGGCTTGGTGGGCATGGCAGGGGAAGGATACTGCAAAATCTCCATTCCCACCGACCTCCCACCGACTGGTGCGCTCCCACAGAGAGGGCCTCCTCAGGGTGCCATCGGCCAAACAATGTAGACTGGTGGCCCCCAGGGGGAGGGCCTTCTCTGTGGGGGAACCTGCTCTCTGGAATCAACTGCCCCCAAATATATGAAGAATTCAAGACCTTGGTGCCTTCTGCCGTGCCCTGAAGACCTTTCTTTTTCAGCAAGCCGGGCTGTCTTAATGCTTTTTAAATGTTTTTAATATGTTTTGTTATTGTTTTTAACTTTGTATATATATCTTTTATATATATCTTTTTAAATTGTTTTTAATGTTTGTATCTATGTTTTTTACTTTGGCTGTACACCGCCCTGAGTCCTTCGGGAGAAGGGCGGTCTATAAATTTGATAATAAATAAATAAATAAATTTCCCCCCCCCCACTCCAGGGGAAGGATACTGCAAAATCCCCATTCTCTCCCCACTCTTGGGGGAAGGATATTTCAAAATCTCCATTCCCATCCCACTCTGGGGCCAGCCAGAGGTGGTATTTGCTGGTTCTCCAAACTACTCAAAATTTCTGCTACTGGTTTTCCAGAACCTGTCAGAACCTGCTTCATAGCACCCCTGCTATAATCTCACCTAGCACAACAGAATTAAGTTTCCCTGAATGTCATAAGGACAGAGTTTGATATAACTAATGCTAAGTCGGTATTTTTTTCCAGGGAGGACAGTCACCTTCAAATCTGAGATGGAGAAAGGAAATGACCTCTTTTCCCTTTTCCCTCCCTTCCCCTCCCCTCTTCTCTCCCCTAATGCTGTGACATACAATAATAGTAGAAGAACTTTGCTGTGGAAATTACCAGCTCTCAGCTTCCAGTTGTCACTTCTCCACCAGAATATTCAGGACAATCAAGAGCATCCTATTTGTTGTGATGCTATTAAATGTACACATAGAACCTGGAATTCTGAGTTTTATAGTTTATCAGGGATGCAAAACTCCCAGGAAAGCACATTTCCCAGGGAATGTGCTTTCACTCAGTGTAGAACTGGGATTTCATACCAAGTTAAAGATGAGCTAAACTGAAATGTAGGCTTACTTACTGAATTTTCAGGCTAGTAAAGACCATGGGCTATCTTGCTGGGATGTGTTTCTATTCTTTTGCTTTTTAGAGTTTGTTTACTGATTCAGTTTCATTCTTGCCAAGACTGAAGAACTGTGGCTAATAGATCCCCTAGATTTGGGAACCTTCCATCTTTAGTCTCTGCACTTCCCCATTCAAGACTGATACACAATTTGGGAATAATCTTTGACTCAGCTCCTGGTTGAAGAGCCAGTGCTCTTTGCACATCTCATCTGGTGTGCAATGATGTCCATTCCTAGAACAAGAAATCCTCCATATAGTCACTCATGCCCTAGTCATTTAGCAGTTGGACAATTCCTCTAGATGGAGTTGCCCTTGAAGATCATTCAGAAGCTATAATGATGGGCATGCCATGGTAACCCATGTATTACCATTGCTGTATTGATAGCCAGAGAGTTTCTAGATGAAACTCAAAGTGCTTCTTATGTAGCGGTTCATTTGAGGGCTCCCTTATCTTCCACGGTCTCTCCCCTTTAGTAAGATCAGGAAGAGTTGGTGAACATCAAGTCTTATTGAATAAAATATGTCACCTGTCATGATCCAAGAAATGTGTCTTCTTTACTTTCTTGAATACCATGCCCTCAGAGATCCATGTGGCTCTCATCACGATGGGGCTCTGAAAGTTTTCAAAAACCTGTGTGGTTTCCCAGCTCTGGGGTAGGGTGACTGCTGAACCCATTAGGTTTTATTTGTGTAGTATATGAATTTCATCCTAACATACTTTCATGTATTGGAGCATGTGTGTGTGTGAGAGAGAGAGAGAGAGAGAGAGGGAGAAAGAGGGAGTGGGAGAGAGAGAGAGAGAGAGGGAGAGGGAAAGAGAGAGAGAGAGAAAGAGAAAGAGGGAGAGGGAAGGAGAGAGAGATGGGAGAGAGAGAGGGAGAGGGAAAGAGGGAGAGGGAAAGAGAGAGAGAGAGAGAAAGAGGGAGAGGGAAGGAGAGAGAGATGAGAGAGAGAGAGAGAGAGGGAGAGAGAGGATAGACCATCAGAGATATTTTTAAAATGTAAGCCACCCAGTATAGCTCTGGAGTCAGGTGGCCTTTTAAATCTAATAAATTAATAAATGAATTATAAGAATCCCAAGCTTTGGGGATCATGTCATTTTTGCAGAATGATTGATGATAGCTGTATTTAGGTTATCCAGCAAAAAAATAAGTTAGTTCTCTTCATTGGAAACTGTTAGCACAGTATTCTTTTGGTTCAGAAAAGTAGAAGAGGAAGATGGAAGAAGAGAAATCTTTGTCCATTCTCTTCTGCAAGTTAATGAGTTGGGAGAATCATGGAAAGGCTTACAGGGGCATTTGCAGATAAGTAAACTGAGAATTAGAGGGGAAAAAATATTCTACTAATGTAACATTACAATAAATTTAAAGCTGGTACTTCTGGGTGACTGCTTCTTGTCTGGACTACTTTGCAAGGCTGACTTCAATGCAGGGGTGGGCTGCTGGGGGTTCGCAGGGGTTCAGGAGAATCTCTAGCTAAGATTCTGTGCAGTTCGGAGAACCCCCAAATCCCACTCTTGGTTGGCCCCATCAACCCCTCCCCTCCCATGAGTCCTCACGTGGTCCGTTTTGGATGCAGGTAAGTGCAGGGTGCACAGAGGCTTGGGGAGGGTGAAAAATAGGCCTACCAGAAGCTCGGGAAGGCCTATTTCCGGCTTCCAAAGAGCCTCCGGAGCCTGAGGAGGCTGTTTTCACCCTCCTGGAGGCTCGAAAAAAGACTCCGGAGCCCGAGGAGGGGAAAAAATGCCTCCCCCCGCCATGGTGCAGGAGGCCAACTAGGCCATGCCCACCATGGCCACACCCACCCAGCAACCAGGCAGAGAAACCCTTGCTAAAATTTTTGAAGCCCACCCATGCTTCAATGTATGTACCCCATCCCCTTTACAGTTCCAGAAACTAGGGAGGGCTCCCTAAGGGACATTTCCCAGGCCTCAATTCCTTCTGCAGACACAACTGCTGCTTGTTTGACCATTGTCCAGTCATGCCTCTTCCTCCAATTTCCTAAGGCATTTCTACAGATACATTAGCTGAAAGACCACAATCAAAATAGCTGGAAAGTTTTCAAATTCAAAAGACTGGAAACTTTAATATAGATACATATCCTATTTTATGCAGACAGATTTGCCACCTTATTCCCTATCTTTTTTTCTGGATTTAAACAAATGGCTTTAAATAAAGAATACAAGACGCAGGTTCTTTTGTTAATGTGAAGCATATCATTGCGTTTCTTCAGTAATTGTTTCTACTTTTGGTGCTGCCTTAATCATTGCTCTCATGGGATTCTAAAACGATTGGATGATTTCTCCCACTTCAAGTCTTGCATTTTACTACCAATATAAGTATATTAAAATATTACTGATTGGGTGATATCATGCTATTAAAGTTAATTTTAAGATTCTAATAGAAAAGCTAATGGAAAAACCAAGTAGAAACTTGCATGTTAGCTTCTAATGCAAACATTTTGGAAGACACAGTAGTTACAGTTTCTACAGATTATAATGAAAACAATAAATTAAAAACAAACGCGTCAATTGCATAAAACCATCAGTGTTTAAATGCAGCTGTGGTGTTTTGGTTTCTACTTTGATATTTTGAAACAATGAAGAAAAAGAATACATTGGTGGAGCAATACACTTCAAGCAGAACAAGTGTATTAGATTAGATGGCCAATAGCTGTTCTCGCTTATAATTTATTGGTGCCTTTGAGTCAATTTTTGATTCCTGCTGATTGCTTGGACTAATTCCGCCAGTTTTCTTAGCAAGATGTCAGAGGTGGTTTATCCTTGCCTCCTTCCCAGGGCTGAAAGACAGTGACTCGTCCAAGGTCACTTTGTGCCTCAAGTGAGACTAGAACTCACAGTCTCCTGGTTTTAGACTTAACCAGTACACAAAATGGCTTTCCTATCCTGTAATATTTTGTATTTCCATATTCCATATATCCACTCACAGATTAACATTGTAAATCAGGAGGCAGCAGTTTAACAGTAAGCGTACAACAAAATGTTGTTTCATGAAAGAGGGGGAAAGAGAGAGAGAGAGAGAGAGAGAGAGAGAGAGAGAGAGAGAGAGAGAGAGAGAGAGAGAGACCCTGACCAGTATATAATATCTATCTATCTATCTATCTATCTATCTATCTATCTATCTATCTATCTATCTATCTATCTATCTATCATCTACCGTTTTCCCCAAAATAAGACATCCCCTAATAATAAGCCCAATCGGGCTTTTGAACTCATGGCAATAAGGCCAAACGCTTATTTCAGGGTTCAAAAAAAATATAAAACAGGGTCTTATTTTCGGGAAAACACGGTATCTATCTATCTATCTATCTATCTATCTATCTATCTATCTATCTATCTATCTACCTACCTACCTACCTACCTACCTACCTACCTACCTACCAATCTATCAGACATTAATACAATTGAGCGAGTCCAGAGATATTTCACGAGAAGGTACACCACTCCTCTGCTCACAACAGAATACCTTTTGCCACCAGGCTTGACATTTTGGGATTAGGCAATTTAGAACTATGCTGCCTTCAGTCTGACCTAAGTGTAGTACACAAAATTATCTGCTACAACATCCACAAGCAACAATAGATACAAACTTACGGTAAACTGCTCCAAACTCACTTGCAGAAAATTCGACTTCAGCAACAGAGTGGTCAATACCTGGAATGCACTACCTGCCTCTGTGGTTTCTTCCCCAAACCCCCATAAATTTAACCTTAAGACTGTCTGCTGCTAACAATTTTATGATTGGATAGATAACAAGAGAGTAGCCAAGACAAATGTATAGTGTTAGAACAAAAATATAGATGTTATTATAGATAAATGTATGTGTAAGAGATAATTAAATATACAGAAATAAGGGAAAAAGTAGTAATATCATATCATATTATGCTTAAATAGTGAACAAAGCTTAAGAACTATATGTTTATATGAGTACTAATATTATTGTAAAGTGATGGAAGATGTATGGAACCAGTGATGTCATATCTATGTCCAATGTTTTTTTAATTTTGTATTATTAATAAAAAAACTTTTTGTATAAAAAAAGGACTACTGCTGACCTCACCCCATTCCTAAGAGGTCTGTAAGGGGTGTGCATCAGTGCACCAATGTGCCTACCGTCCCTGTCCTACTGTCCCCATTTATTTGCATCCTTATCCTTTCTTCATAATCATGTTTATACTTATATCTGTTATCTTATACGTATTTGACAAATAAATAAATAATAATAATAAAAAACCTCTAGGGGACAGTGTTCATATTTGTATCTTAACCAAGGGAGCCAGCATTGTCCAAACACATTTCCATGGCCATTTGGCTGGCATGACTATATGCCAAAGGTGCATGGGACACTTTTTACCTTCCAACTGATTTATCTACTTGCATTGGCATGTCTCCGAACTGTTAGGTGAACAGGAACTGGGACAAGTAATGGGGTTCACCCCAGGGCATGGTGCTCATGTCTCAAACCTGGGCTGTCAGCTTTCCAGCTAAGAAGCTCAGCATCTTTAACTGCTGAGTTGTCATGTCTCCAGCTTGTCAATTTAGGCTTATCAATTTCTAGTGAGACAAATTATGGGTATTCCCTTCCCCAATAAATGTGTGTGTCATATCTATCTATCTATCTATCTATCTATCTATCTATCTATCTATCTATCTACCTACCTACCTACCTACCTACCTACCTACCTACCTACCTACCTACCTACAAATATACATGTACAGTAGGTATCTAACAGAAGTGACACTCCAAACACTATAGTTTGGAGCCAAGGAAAAAGAAAGAAGACATACAGTACCTATTCAAAAATGCAGGAGAGAGATTATGATTTTCTAATGGTGAAAATGGTTTGCCTGTGGATAAGGGATAGGGATAGGAATTGATAAGAAAGTATTTCAGTCTCTGGCAGGTCACCAGAGGTATAGTTTCAAAAGGACAAGTCAAACTGAAAGTCATATTTTCAAAAGGACAAGTCAAAGTCAAGACAGCTATAACTGTCTGATCAGAAAGTAAAGTCTCTAAGGTGTAGGGTTCAAATCTAGGGCAAAGCAGCCTTTCTATCGCTTCAGATGATCACTGATCTGGGACTTTCTATATAGAGGATGAAGTTAGACTTGAAAGCCTAAGTGCCCTCTTTCAACACCCTGATCACTAATGTGATGGGAAGATGTGATTAAATATATGTTGCAAGCAGTGATGGGTTTCAATTTTTTTTTACTACCGGTTCTGTGGGCGTGGCGTGGCTTGGTGGGTGTGGCTTGGTGGGCATGGCAGGGGAAGGATACTGTAAAATCTCCATTCCCACCCCAATGCAAGGGAAGGTTACTGCAAAATTCCCATTTCCTCCCAATCAGCTGGGACTTGGGAGGCAGAGAATAGATGAGGGTGGGGCCAGTCAGAATTTTTACTACCGGTTCTCCAAACTACTCAAAATTTCCGCTACCAGTTCTCCAGAACTGGTCACAACCTGCTGAAACCCACCTCTGGTGGCAAGAGAAGAAACCTGTTATCTATACAACAGCTAGTAATTAATGTAATTAAAAAAAAATAATATAGAATTTTTGTTTGTTCATTTTTTGGTCAAACCTATTATTTCTGAAGGTTCAAAAATTCATTCCTTTTGACATATGTGTGTGTTTGAGTTTCTGTGTATACATATACATGCAAACATATATATATATATATATATATATATATATATATATATATATATATATATATATATATATATATATATATATATATATATATATATATATATATATATATATGTTAAGCTGGGATTTTAACCAGGATTTTAAATATTTTAACCAACTTATTTATAATGACGCGGGAAAACACCCGAGATTTTAATTTTTTGCATATATACACACACACACACACACACTATACACACACTGTAGAGACATACATACATAAATGATTAATATATTAATTAAACAGATTAATATATCTGTCTACCCAGAAAAGTACGGATATTGAGAATAAAGAGAGCTTGTTACATCTGTCAATTATGCATCATTTCAATATATTGCATAGAGAATATTATTTTGTAATATTATATAAATGAGGACATCACTAGAGGTCCATATTTCAAGTGGAATACTTAGATAAAAAGGCAAGCCCCATGCCCAGTTATGTGTAGACATTTTCAGGTACCATATTTAACATTGCTTCATTTCATTCAACCAAAAGAACCTTTCCTATTTACTATGCCTGAAATCTGGAAGATTTTATACCTTGGTTCTCACAACTTTAATAAGCAAAGAGAAAATGGGGGAGAGAGAAAGGAATTTACATATAAGAGATGTACAATAACTATCAGATGCTTGCACAGACTGATTATTCTGATTCTTGACAGCGGCAATGTAAGCCTTATATGTAAATTCTCTCTTATGCATTGTCAAAGTGATGGAAACCAAGGGCGTTAGTTTTGTTAGTTCTGTACTCAGTAAAATCCACTAATTGATTTTTCCTTCTTTTTTCCGAGTGAGAAACAAGGCAGTTATTTTAAATATGTCTGTAATGTGAAAAAAAGAAGAAGACTGCAGCAAACAGACATATGCAACCTGTGTCCATATCAGAACAACACAACAGAAACATTCCTGCTCCACATAATCAAGGCCATTTCATGCTCATTTCTGCACTGGGGAATTGTACATTACTAACTGGAATATAAATGCCCTCCTAAAAAGAAACTGGCAGCAATAAAGCATTAACAAGCAAGGGGAAGCATTTGACAAACTTCACATGACATTGCATACAGGGAAGCATTAAATATGCAGGTTTCTGGTTCCTTAAAATCATTCTAAAGGAGCAGGATGAATGCCATTAGATGTCGATGGGCAAATTTATCCCTAGGTTCTGCCTAAGTTCACTTTTTCCAATAAGCAACTGAGTTAGAAAATCAATTAAAAGCAATTTGTTAGAGTACTCTGATAAAGTGGGGTCTCCCTCGGGGTGAAATCCAACAGGTTCTGACAGGCTCTAGTGAACCAGTAGTAGAAATTTTGAGTAGTTCAGAGAACCGGTAGTGGAAATTTCGAGTAGTTCAGACAACCAGCAAATACCACCTCTGGCTGATCCCAGTGGAGGAGTGGGAATGGGGATTTTGCAATATCCTTCCCCTGCCATGCCCACCAAGCCACGCCCACCAAGCCACACCTACCAAGCCACGCCCACAGAACCAGTAGTAAAATAATTTGGATTTCACCACTGGTCTCCCTGTGAAAAGGGGGGAACCTGGAAAATTGACTTACAATTATTTTTATAGTTAGCACAACAAAGAACTTCAAAGCAAGAATTAACCATCTGTCCAGTTACATCGTAAGAACTAAAGCATCCAATAATATGAGAGCATAGTTATAGAAAAGAACACTGTATTCTGAATAAAAGCAGAAGAAACACTTGCAAAGGAAAAATATCACAATGGATATGGGTAAGATGCATTCTCAGCCCTTCACAAGAATGGGCTTGAATATTTGATTTGTTCATGGAGACTTGAGAACAGCTGACAAAGAAACTTATTTACAATATATCAAATTCTCTTCTGCCAATCCTGGTTTCTGAAAGGGAGGATTTGGGTTTTTTCTGAAAGTTAAGTCTTATGGCAAATTATTAACAGTACATTTGAAAGAATAAATTTAAAATATAAGAAAACCCAATTGTTGGAATAAATATCCATCTGGTTCAGTTCAGTGGTGGGTTGCCCCCGGTTCGGACTGGTTCGTAGGAACCGGTAGTAAAACCAGTGGGAGGCCCCACCCGCTGCCCTGGATGTCGTCATCAGCGATCTGCGCATGTGCAGAAGCAAGGCGCATGCGCAAGCAAAGCTCTCATGCACGTGCGATCCTGTTACAATCCCGTTGCAAACCAGTAGTAAAGGTAAGTAGAACCCACCCCTGGTTCAGTTCCAAGCTGGGGAAAAGACACTGGAAACATGGAGGCTGGAGGCTGATTGGAAAGAGAGTCTATTTATTGATGAACAGGACCACATGTTTGTGGTCCTGGTGGAGCTGACCACATGGAGTTGAGAGTGGAGGGTATTAATAGTTTCTCTTGGGCTTTGCACTTGAACTTCCTGTTCCTGTGTAAGAACATGCATTCTATTGGCTGTTGTAGGGGTCATAGCTGGCTCTGTAAGTTGTCCGAGCCAAGCTTAGTTGAAGCTTGGTCTGTTGATGCAATGAAGAGGCTTGTTGGGCAATTCCTATTGTGGCTTAGGGCTGAATCCTTTGTTCAGACCTTGCTGCAGGGAATTTGGTTACGAACAGAGCTACCTAGATCTCAATAAGCTCTTTATCTCTTAAGTGCTGTCATCTGCTGACGGCTATTAAGGAAGATGGGGGCTGCTTTCCAAGAGCATGTTTCTCCAATTCTCATCCAAGGAAATATAATATTCTGCCTTTTTAATATTTCCCAAAATATTTCATTCTTCTAGGAGAGGGGTGGGCGCTAACTTCCTACATGTGTTAGTTATCCAGTGCAGCAGTATTACAAAAAACTGTGTTTCAAGTATTACAAAGACCATCCTGTGTGGCCCTCAGTGTAGGATGACAGTCTATAGCCATGATGGTGAACCTATGGCACGCAATCATTGTGCTAGTTGCCTCCAGCGGATTTTCAGGCCTTCCAGTTCCACCGGAAGAAGGCAAATGGGCCATTTACGGCCTCCAGTGGGCCTCTAGGGGGTGAGGACAGCCGTTTTTGCCCTCCCCAGGCTCCTAGAAAGACTCTGGAGCCTGGGGAGGCTGAAAAATGGGCCTACTGGGCCACTGTGCCATTGGACGCCAAAGCGGGGGGAGCACGGGGGAGAGGTCACACACATATGCACAGGGGGGCGTGGCACATTAATTATGGATGTGGGCACATGTGCACATGAGCCCCCCACACTCCCCCTGCTTTTGGCACATGAAGGCAAACAGGTTAGCCATCACTGGTCTATAGGCATTATGGTTCCTCAAGCCTCTCAGCCTAGATCAAATAGTGGAAATTTGGTGCATAACAGAGAAAATCTGGAACTGTAACTGTAACTGTAGAAGTGCCTAGTAACATAGACATAATTAAAGCCCAGTTCCTAAAACAAAAACAATTCATCATCTGTCCCACCCTGAAAAATAGATAAAAGCCCAAAAAACACAGCCAAGTCCCCCCATCTATCCTGCCACATCGCTGCCATGTCCAAGCCCATGTCAAAGTTGCTGGCTTAGCTAATGTATGATATCTTCTCACCCCAAAATATCTCTGAAGTTAATATTAAGCCCTGAAGGCAGATTTCCTCTAGAGAGCTAAAAGAGTTTGCCTTCCTAAGGAAATATAAGTTTGCAAGCACAGCACTGGTGCTAGACAATTTTCTACAAGACTGTGGTCTCATTTCTGCTGACACTGAATGGCTATTTTAAAAACAAATTCTAAGAATCCCATGTGGTGCCCATTCAACAATGTTTAACATCTTATCTAAT
Organism: Pantherophis guttatus; assembly: GCF_059756535.1. Taxonomy (NCBI): domain Eukaryota; kingdom Metazoa; phylum Chordata; class Lepidosauria; order Squamata; family Colubridae; genus Pantherophis; species Pantherophis guttatus. The sequence continues at coordinate 112,040,604 of NC_142067.1, read as the reverse complement.
TTGGCTTTTGGAAAGCCATCAAATATAATACGCATTTTAGAAAAGACAACACTTCGGAAGCTGATGTAAGAGCGTTTCAAAGAGAGATATTTAAAGGGATAAGAAAGTCACTTTTTCAAATCTCATAATAACCAAGAAAACATTGGAAAGTAGCCAATATTGCTTAATTTTAGCTTCAAAATTTCCTCTTGTTTATAATTTGCTGCTAATCATCTACTTTCATCTTGTTTAACTACAATGTTTTAATGATTTCTAAAGCCATATCTGTGCAAGATTTTACTTAATAATACTTCTCAGTAGGTTCAAGTTTTCAATAGTTAGAGGGAATCAAAACTATGATATAGCAGTTTATATGTAAGAGGGATACTCTTATATGAGACAAAACTTGTATATTTCAGAACATTAATCTGGTTTCTATCGGCATGCTGTCACCAAGATTTTCATCCCATTTAGGCCTTTCATAATCAATATTAGGTCTGCAGTAGATGCTGTATAACAATGGAGATAGAACTCATTGGAAACTAATTTTATATTAAAAAGAAATACACTGAGAGGATTTCTAGTTTCCCAAAGCCCATTGTCATCCTGACTGGTTTTATCATCATTGGCCAAATATATAAACTTAAATTAATAACAGGGCTGAAAAGATTTTAACAGTTTTTTACTTTGGAATGTTTTTCTTCTCTTATAGCATTTTTTTTTTCTTCTAATCTAATTTACGAGCTGCTGAGATTTATAGAATTTTAACATGTGGTTTAAAATTATAGTGTTACAAGTATTCCAGAATCCACCAAGTATTCAGATGGAATGCACCAACTATTATTTATTCACATTGAACAGATGAAAATTATGAATAGAAATGAACATTGAAAACATCCAACTTTCTCTTGTAAATATCATTTAGTTAGCCCATGGATGCAAAGGTCTTTATTTTTTTAATAAAAGAATGGAACAATGCTGATTCTGCTCTGTTACATGAAAACAGGAATAAAGGTAAAGGTAAAGGTTCCCCTTGTACATACATGCTAGTCATTCCCGACTCTAGGGGGCGGTGCTCATCTCGGTTTCAAAGCCGAAGAGCCAGCGCTGTCTGATGACAATTCCGTGGTCATGTGGCCAGCATGACTAAATGCCGAAGGCGCATGGAGCGCTGTTACCTTCCCACCGAAGTGGTCCCTATTTTTCTACTTGCATTTTTTACATGCTTTTGAACTGCTAGTTGGCAGAAGCAGGGACAAGTAACGGGAGCTCACTCTGTTATGCGGCGCTAGGGATTTGAACCGCCGAACTGCTGACCTTTCTGATTGACAAGCTCAGCGTCTTAGCCACTGAGCCATAGACATGCTTTAAAAAAGACTTGAAAATAGAGCTTCAGACTTAGCATGAACACAGCATTTCTTTGGTATTTGTTAAAGCAGCCTGATTCTTTTCCATGGGTGGGATTTTGCTGCTTTAAGAACTGAATTATAACTTGCACAAATAGATTCCTGAAAGCAGCAGAAGCTCTTCACTACGTCCCTCTACCCCACAACCCAGCCTTTGAGAAATTGAAAACAAGCATCATAATGAAAACCAGAGAGTATTGTATTGGGAAAGAAATGAAAACTTGCATTCTCTGAGGTTGGTTGTGCACTGCTGATCCTTAGCCTAATAATGAAAAGTCTTCAGGAAAACAACCAAGCTCTGAGGACACCAGGAATCCAACATTCAACCTGAGCTACATGTATTCTCTACTCTTGGAGGTATGAAAGTATTTCCTCCAAATCATTTTTGAATCATATAAAATATGCTATTCTTTCAATGTTTCTCTCCAGATACTTACCTAGAGCTGGTTTAGTTTTAAGAAATCAGTCAAGATTAGGGGTATCAAACTGACGGCCCACAGGCCAGGTGCGTCAGTCGCAGGCCACCTACCCAGGCTCCGCAGAGGCAAAAAAACATCACAATATGTCACATGATGCAATTGAGTTAGCACCCATGAGGTAGATGCTTAATACCCAAATGCAGATACACAACCTACAGGGGGAATCAGAGAAGGCAAGATGTTAGATGTGGCAGTGTGGTTATAGCCCCCCTCCCTTCCTATACGTGTGGCACAATATACATACAAAAGAATGGATCTTTGATCATGCTGTTAGGCCTGCCAACGTTTGATGCCCCTGCTCACCTGTGGATGCCCATGCTTCCATCTAACTATTTTTAAAAATGTGCATTTTTTAAAATACTGTATCATTGATTTAAATTATTAAGCAAGACTACTAGATAGGTTAACTAGTTCAGGAATTTGTCATTTATTTATTTTATTTTATTTATTTAGTTTGTCAAACTTGTACGAGATAACAGGTATAAGTATAGACATGGACATAGGAAATGAGTACAGATAAATGGGGACAGTAGGACAGGGACGGTAGGTACGCTGGTGCGCTTATGCACACCCCCTTACAGACCTCTTAGGAATGGTGTGAGGTCAACGGTAGACAGTTTAAGGTTAAAGTTATGGGGGTTTGAGGATGTAACAACAGAGTCAGGTAGAGCATTTCAGGCATTGACCACTCTGTTGCTGAAGTCGTATTTTCTGCAGTCGAGTTTGGAGCGGTTTACCTTAAGTTTGTACCTATTGTTTACTCGTGTATTATTGCGGTTTAAGATGAAGTAGTCGTTGACAGATAGGACATTGTAGCAGATAATTTTGTGTACTTTATTCTGCTTTCTCCAATTATGTATTCCATGTGTAACTGTTTTTCAGATATGTTCTGCTATATATAAAAACAGTTCTGTATGCCATTTCTATTTTATTCTGTTAAGATCATTCAGGTGTGAGAATAAAGAACAATGAACTGCTGGGAATTTCAAAAGGTGATTTTCAGCTTATTTACAAGTAAACTCTGAATTGTGACTTGACGTGCTGAAGTAAGAAATTGACTAGAAACTGAAAAACTAATCACTGACAAAACAAAGTTTTGCTGGCTTGGCTTGGCTTGGCTTGACTTCAAAGTGTAAGTATTCGTTAAGTTTTCTTAATTTTACAAACTTTTCTTTTAAAAGAAAAATATCATCTAAATTAAAAGTTTTTGTAGATTATGTTTATGCATATCCATCCTTGTTCTTGTTATTATGAAAGTGACAGCACTGTTAAGACAGAGCAATTAAGCAACAGAATCTCATTATCGTAAGTAAAAGTCTAAGTTGTTATTAATAATGAAATCCTTCTGAGTTTAAGGTTCAAGAGAGTAGGATTGAAGTCAGAATATGAAAGATTTATGTGATCTGAAGGGAAACCAGAATATTCCATTTCTATTTGGTGTCTTCTGAAAATAAGTTGTTTTTAAAAATAATAAAACATTTAAAGGTAAACGTTCAACCTACTCCTTTTTTGCACCAGCTGTTGAAGCATAAACATGGATAATCATCATATTAAAGGCTTGTCCATAAAATCTAAGTATTAATATTTGGTCACCGATTGGTAGTAACTTTCCTGGCTTTAAAAACTTTTAAAAGTTTTATTTTTCATATCCTGCATAGTAAATATTATGATCTTCTGCTAAAAGCATCCAATTCGAGTCCACGTTAGTCAATAGGTAGTCAATTGTCAATTTGTCAATTTCAAGATGTCAATAGGTAGTCAATTTCTTCCAGCTTTCCCAGTGTTGAATATTCCCATGTCCATGATTCTTAAATTCCATGGTCTCATTGTAATAATTGTAATTTTTACAGCTTAGATTTTCTTTTCCTGCACATAGGTATCAGCAACTAGATGTCCTGAAGGCTTTACTTCAATCACATCATAAACCCCATTTGTAGTATGAATGATCTTCAACATATGAAATGCTGTATAATCTGAAGGAGCCATCATCCAGCTCTATCAGCCACATTATTGTCAGTGTTCCGAGTAACGCACCCATTGAAAGCAGAACTCAGAGGCAGGTAGATTCCTCAAAGACTATGTTTATTGGATACATCATATTGATCCAGCCGGTGAAAAGCAGCCCTAAAGGTTCCCGTGGTTTTCACCTAATTAAAAGAGTAAAAATCCCCCCTCCCATGTGTCACCAGTCACATTGTCCAATGAACACAGCTGGCAGGCTCTTCTCCTCCTTCACCAGCCAGCTGTTACGATGACCTTGGTTCCCACAGGAAAACTTTTTGTTTTGACTGTTAGCTGGGCTATCTACTTCCCCCCCTCCCTTCCCCCTCTCTGGCATCATGGCAACTATGAGGGCGGACAAGATGGCTTCAGCCAGGTTCACTTCAGATTTGACATTTATATTGTTTAGCTATGTGGTTTTCTTGGTGAATTTATCCCACAAAGTATGGGGTGATGCTTTGACTGTAGTCACTAAAATGATCATGACCTCCAATGTTTTCTTTCATTATTACTACCCAATTGAGGTATTTGTTCACTTTAATTGGGTAGCTCGGATGATTTTTTTATGCCTTGGGTGATTTTGCTGGGAATTTATACTTTTTGGCATACACTCCTAGCCCTATTCATTTATTCAGGTAAATAGAAGTGTATATGATGGAAGAAATGTTGGCTAACAGATGACTTTATACAGCAAAAATAATGTGTGGAGAGAAACATGCTAAGGTTATGGGAGTATCTTTTACAGGTAGTCCTTAGACCACAATTAAGTGCAACATTTCTGTTATTAAGTGAGATAGTTGTTAAGTGAATTTTGCCTCATTTTACGACCTTTCTTGCCACAGTTGTTAAATGAAACACTACAATGGTTAAATTAGTAACATGGTTATCAAGTAAATCTGGTTGATTTTGCTTGTCAGCAAAAGGGGATCACATGACCCTGGGACACTACAACCATCATAAATATGAGTCAGTTGAATTTTGATCATGTGACCATGGGGATGCTACAAGAGTCGTAAGTGTGAGAAACAGTCATAAGTCCCTTTCTTCGGTGCCATTGGAAGTTTGATTGGTCACTAAATAAACTTGTAAATTGAGGATTACCTATATTCTTGAGGCTAGAGTTCGCCTGAAAGAAAATAAATATAAGCTTTATTTAGGATATAATATGATGATATTTAAATTAATCTACATTTATAAGTCTGTAGTGTGTTCTTCTTCATCAAAGAGAAAGAGTGATTTAGGTAGTACCTGAACTACAGAAGAAAAAGGAAAAAAAAGTGATGAAAGTTTGTCAACCCAGAGAAGTGCTTAGTAAGTCTTTTTAACAAGGGAAAAAATCTGTGCCTTTGGCAGAATTTTTTTTGGGTGTTTCTTGTGTGGTATTCTTTCTTTATCCTCACACTTTTCACACTTTCAAGATTTTAAACACATCACAAATAGAACACATCACTAATCTTTTATTTGAAGTAAGTATGGCTTTCTGGATTTTTGTGTGTGTGTTTGTGTGTGCTGAAACTGTGAAGGCTGTTGAAAATGTGAAAATTGTTTTGCTTTTGGCTGGTGTGTTAGTTTATTTGTATGCTGTATATTCTTCATTACTATTGTAGGTCAGAAAGCTTTACATTTTGACTGGTTGTGTGTATCCAAAGATGTTTTGCATATTCGTGTATACTTCGTGCGGTTGACGACTGTATTTTGTAAATAATTCCATATAAGTGTGTTTATGTGGGTGTGTGAGACTGTAAATTCTTTGGAATTATAAAGGGTGTACACAGGGTTGAAATGCTACCGGTTCGGACCAGTTCGGCTGAACCGGCAGCGATGGCGGCAGGTGGTTCAGAGAACCGGTAGCGACGGCAGCGCGAGGCTCCGCCCACCCACCTGGTCATCGTTTTTTTTACCCTCTGCGCATACGCAGAAGGGTTTGTGCATGTGCAGTGGATCCGTGCACGCACATGCACTTCCAAACCAGTAGGGAAGGTAAGTAGATTTCACCCCTGGGTGTATACTACTAACAGACTTTTCACATGAAATTTGGGGATTTTATGTAGGCTTACACTTTACTATTTCATCAGGAGCATTTTTGTATTAAGAGAATTTCTGAGCCATTAGCCACTGAACTTCACATAATGTTGCTAAAATTATAAACAAACATTGAAAAGAAAATTGGAATATTTTGGCTGTAGCAAAATAAAAAAAAAGAATTATCACAGAATTATTGTTTTCAAATAAAATTCTTCTACAATCATTAGAAAGTAGTACTGTGTTCATTTTTTAAAAATCCCAAACTCAGGTTTATACTTAATCTTCCAGAAATATTACTGCTGAAAAAGTTATTTCAATCTTCTTTTCTCAATAGAAGCAGAAAGAGAAAAAAAAAGTAGTGATTATCTGCTTGGATAAAAGAATATATAAAAATATGACAATTTAATATTAATAGCAAGAGCTAATGATTCCTACACTTCAATCACTTTCAGATTGCGTAAATGATTAAATCTTACTACTAGTATTAAATTGACATATTTTTATATGTCCTATTGTTGGAGCAGGTAACTATTTTTGTGACAGCTGCAAAATGAAAGGGTTTTTTTTTTTTTCTGAAAAGAATGATAAAGCTTTTCATTCGGTGCTGAAGCTCGTAAGAGAAAAAGCATTCATAATCCTGTCTTCTTTTTCCTTCTCTGTTTTTATTCACTAAAATACATTATGAGTATTCTTCCTAATTTAAGCAAGAGTTATATAACTTCTTTTCTGATACTGAAATAAAACTTATTGAACATTCTTTTATCTCAGTGTTTCTAAATCATGGCAACGTCTAGATTTGCAAACATTAACTTCTAAAATTGCAAGTTATCATGATGACTGCCGAGAATTCTGGGAGTTGAACTCTCTACATCAGGAAAGTGCCAAATTTGGGGATGTACTTCAAAGTCAATTCTGCTGCAGTTTAATTTGATCTTAATTGGTTCCAACTGAAGACAACGTCTGGCTGGAAGAGGAGTTCAAATTGTATATTTCAAAGAGCTATGATCATCATTTTGACATAGGAACGGAGGAAACGAGTCAGAACAGTGAACATCAAGGTCACAATTGTCCACACTGATTATTCAGAAACTCCTTCTGGTTTCATACTGCAATTGGAAATGCCTAATTCTGAACCTAGAATTTTTGGCATACAAATCACATACTGTATTACTGGCCTTTATCCAGGGGTGGGCTGCTGGGGGTTCACAAGGGTTTGGGAGAACCTCTAGCTAAGATTCTGTGCAGTTCGGAGAACCCCCAAATCCCACTCCTGGCTGGCCCCGCCCACTCCTCCCAGGAGAGCCCATGTGGCCCATTTTGGACGTAGGTAAGTGCAGGGCACATGTAGAGGCTCAGGGAGAGCAGAAAAAAGGCCTACTGGAAGTTTGGGCCCGTTTCCGGCTTCCAGAGGGACTCTGGAGCTTGGGGAGGCCGTTTCGCCCTCCCGGAGGCCTCCGGAGCCTGGGAAGGGCAAAAACACCCACCCCGCCATGGTGCAGGAGGCTGACTAGGTCATGCCCACCATGGCCACCCCCACCCAGCAACCGGGCAGAAAACCCCTTGCTAAAATTTTTGAAGCCCACCCCTGCCTTTATCCCTTTCAGAAAGCTCTTCTTTCTTCCCAGTGGACCTTGAAAGTTTATTTGAAATTTCCAAGGATGCTTTTGGGGACATCATACTATTCTATACAGGGCCGGATTTAGATGAAAAGAGGCCCTAGGCTATTCCACTTATGAGGCCCTTTCACCTATAGTGAAAGTGTAATTTTAATTTTGCTAACAATTTGAATGTAGGCCCCTCTTGATCTTGAGGCCCTAGGCTGAAGCCTAGTTAGCCTATAGGAAAATCTGGCCCTGATTCTATACCACATTGTTCAAATTATTACCTTCACATACCTTTCCATTTTTGCCTAGCAGCTTGCTTTGTTCTGCTGCCTTGGTTTAATTGTGCATAAGCATCTATTTATAGGATGAAAATCTGAAGGTAGTAATGTGTAACTCATAAAAAATTAAGAACATTCTAAAATGGTCATTAAGTTTGAACCACCCATCTATACAGTACAAGAGTCTGTTCACAGCATCTCTGCATGATTTACCACTTGCTCCTTCAGAAACCTGCCTAGGTTTTAGTTCTTATTTTGCTTTACTTGAAAGAGATTTGTTTTACCTTGCCTTATTTCTGCATGAGTTCCTATGAGATCATTCAAACAGTCACTTTCAGTGAAAAGAGAAAGTAGAGTTATTTGCGTGTATCTCTGCTTCACTTTTCCCATTTCTCATCAACAATAACCAGAGATCCACACAGAACCACAAGCCAGGTAAATTAACTGATAAAAGACCAATGCAATTCCTGAGGGAATGTATTCTACAGGTTCAGTGCAATGCTTGAAGGTGTTCTGTCCCTGTCTCACACACACACACAAACAGATAGCCAGGGGTTAAATGAAACTGGCAGACAACAAATTCTTTCGATAAGAGGATTGGCAGCAACCCAGTAGCTGCTTGCCAAGAACTTTACTCATAAAGGGAGGGGTTGTTCCTCCGTCAGATAGAACCCAAACAAAATATACACAGTTCAAAAATTGTCAAGTCCAGTCCGTATTAAATCCAAGGCAGATAACGTTGTTTCAAAGATACAATGTGACTCGCTAGTAGTTAGTTTTGTCCGTCACAGAGTCTGAATGACCACCTCACCTCCTTTTATCCCCTGTGGGGTGTGGTCCAGTGACTCAGCTTAATTTCTGGCACGCCTCCTTTTCTGCTGCGTGCGCTTGTCTCTCCGATGCTGGCATGGATCCAGCTAAGACTTATCTCCGTCACTGTCTGACTGCGAGGAGATACCTGGCTCCTGGCCAATCTCTTCTCCTTTGGGAGACACCTGAGGCGTTGCCAGAGAGGAGGGTCCTGGAGAGGGAGGCCTGGCCAACTCCTCTCCTTCATGTTCGGAGCCTTCTCCCTCTGATAAGTCGGCCTCGGGGGTCAGAGTCACAACAGAAGGATCCTGTCCTAAGTATCATAGAAAAGGGCCTCTCTGCCTCTCTTAACCATTGGGAGACTGGGTCTATGAAAATTCACCACGACCAACTCACCACAGACCCCTCACCACAGCCAACTCACTGTAGGACAAGAGTTACACTAAAATCAAAGCAGCGGTGGAATTCAATTTTTTTTTTTTACTATGGGTTCTGTGGGCGTGGCTTGGTGGGCATGGCAGGGGAAGGATACTGCAAAATCTCCATTCCCACCTCACACCAGGGGAAGGATACTGCAAAATCTCCATTCCCACCTCACACCAGGGGAAGGATACTGCAAAATCCCCATTCCCTCCCCACTCTTGGAGGAAGGATATTGCGAAATTTCCATTCCCACTCCACTCTGGGGCCAGCCAGAAGTGGTATTTGCCAGTTCTCCGAACTACTCAAAATTTCCACTACCGGTTCTCCAGAACCTGTCAGAACCTGCTGAATAGCACCCCTGTATCAAAGCAATGGTGGAATAGAATCCTCAAAGAAAGAATGCAAAAGGAGGGACAGAATGAAATGTGAATGGCCAAAAATTAAAATATTATTTTTATTTATTTTAAATAATTAAATAGAATTGTTAAATTGTCCCACAGAGAGTTTTTCTGTGGCGAATTGGCTGAAGCAAGTTGATCATGGTGAGTTGATTGTGGCAAGTTGGCCGCAGCGAGTTGGCTGTGGCAAGTTGTCCCATTCCAGGGATTCCTTTAGATAATCAAGTCCATATCAGGGCAACTTGAAACTGTATATGGCCCTCTCTGGAATGAGCTCCCCCTAGAGCTTCGTCTTAGCCCCGACCTGCGCACCTTTCGCCGCGCCCTGAAGACTCTTCTGTTCCAGCAAGCTGGACTGGCCTAATATGAATTTTTAAGGGGTGTGTGTATGTTTTAAATGTTTTAAATTTTTGAGCCATTTTATATATTTGATTTTAATTGGTTTTAAATTTTGTAATTCTATGTGTTTTAATATGGCTGTACACCGCCCTGAGTCCTTCGGGAGAAGGGCGGTATAGAAGTCTAATTAATAAATAAATAAATTAAAGGTCCTTGCCAACTTCCAAATCTTCCCCAGTAAGCAAGTCGCAGTCATCACAGACCTTTTATAACAAGTATTGTGTGATCATTGTACTTTGTTTAACTTTATTTAGTTTAAAAGTCTTAGATGGCCAGCCAACTTATGAAATGCAATTCTGGGCAGCTCAAAACAATGATAAAGAACTGATATATGAAACATAGTAGCTAGGATGATACACTATCGTATTTTATACCAGCGACAAAATTAGATGCTTTTCAACAGTGTGTTGCAGTTGTACAACAAGATGTCACCAAGGTGGGCAAGAAGATCACTTGTTTTCTTTGTAGAGAAAAGAAAACATGAAGCTCAAAACAGGCTGGGGTTTTATAAGTTATCTTTATTCATGTATACAGATCACTATTCGTTAATTTATCTTATGCAAGTTATTTTCATGTTCTTGCTGCCAGAAAGTTTCAAAATATAGACATTTTCTGTTGAAGAAAGCATACAGATTGTCCCAAATGTTAATAGTTGTTTTCAGCTTGCCAAACACTGATTAATCACCTCCACCTTTGCAAGCAACCTCTGTGGGTGCTTATAAAATTTTGTTTTTGGTCTTTCTAGGTCTAATTCAAACAACCTGGGTATAAACAAGATATAAGAACCTTTGCTCAGCCCACTTAAATAACCATAGACACCATATAGTGAAATAAAAGAAGAAGCCCTTGTCAAATAAATGATTGCAAATCTGTTAATCACTGTGAAGCCCTTCATCTCCCATTATGGCTTAGTGCAAAATGCATCAGCTTTTCTCATGGCCGTTTATAATCCTTCAAACATGAAGAGGACAAATATTATGTGCTGCTGGGCGAAGGAAACGTGCTGTTTTGTTTTGGATGGGATTCAAGTAAGAGGTGAAAAGTTAATTCATCAAGCTGTTTCTTTGCAAACAGTGAGTGGAGAGAATATGTTGATGAATCAACATTGGCAGTGCCTTGCTTCAAGGGTTTGAATCACCTGGAAGCTTTGTGAAAGCTCTAAGTAGATTTATGCCATAAGCTGTCCTATAGTCTACTATAATTGTTTTTTCTCTTATAAGAGATCTTGGAAAGGGAAAGCTAGATGAGTCTATGGTAGCCCAAAATCAGAAAGAGAAGTAACACTTTTCTAAGTCTTCTTCTCCTTCACCTTCTTCTCCTCCTTGTCCTAAGCCTTCTCCTCCTCCTCCTCCTTTGCCTTCTCCTTCTGCTAAACCTTCTCCTAAACCTACTCCTTCTCCTAAGCCTTCTCTTTCTCCTAAGCCTACTCCTACTCCTTCTCTTTCTCCTAAGCCTCTTCCTAAGCCTTCTCCTATGCTTTCTCCTTCTCCTAAGCCTTCTCCTAAGTGTTCTCCCTCTCCCCTCCTCCTCTTTTACCACTTCAAGTGTCGAGGAAGTTACAAAGTTCTTTTCTAAATAACACATTGAAGAAAGTTAGCACCCACCCACCCTCCTAGAAGAATGAAATATTTTAGGAAATATTAAAAAGGCAGAATATGAGAAAAGGAAAAAACATGTTTTAAAGACAAAGCAGCTCCCTGACCACCCCCCTTCAGCTCCATGATGATGGGATTAAGACATGGCCCTCAGGACATGATAGGATTAGCCCTCTACCCATCTAGCAACAGAACTCACCACACAGCACCTGGGGAGATTGCATCACTCAGCAAGATTCAACCAAGCCTAGGACTCAAGACAACCTACAAAGTTACCTCTGCATGGCCCCATGGGAGTCTGACAACCAATCAGAATACATTTCTTACACAGGAACAGAAGCTCCAGGGTGGGCCCAGGAGAGGACATAAATCAATCTCTCTCTCCCCCCTCTCTCCCATGTGCTCATTTTGCCCAGGACCTCAAACCATGTGCTCCTGTCCACCATTAATCCATCTTTCCAAATAGCCTCCATGTTTCCAGTGTCTTTCTCACCACTTGGAACTGAACCCAGATGGACATTTCTTCCAACAACATAATAAAGTATAAGCTTTTATAAACTATAGTTTATTTCTTCAGATGCTTCCATTGGACCTAATGATGGGAGAAGAATTCATAGATCCTAGACATATATGTGGATAGCAAATTTCAAATTCAAACCACCAACTTCCATAATGAACTCAGAAGTCTCACTCATTTAGATTACATTATTTTAGATTTCAGGTTGATACTCATATCTATTTTAGCCCTAATAGAATAGTAATAGGTATTTGTAAATAGCATGTTATGAATAGTGTTCATGTGGAAACAAAAAAATGAAGTGAGACTCTCTGAAGACAGTTCCACCCCCCCGCCCAACTTGCAAGGTCCAAATTTTTTTTAAAAAATTCCTAACCCTGATATCAAGATTGAGCTTAACTATGTAATTTGCAATATCATGGTTTCCTAGTTTTCTTAGTAAGGTTCTCGATGCCTTTTTAAAAGAACTGGGAAAAGTATTTGGTTTCTGTTGACAAAACACTTGACCAGTTTGTTGATCAATAGCTAACACCACACTGATAGCTTGTCACTGTCTCATGGTTCTCAACAAATCACAAAGATTACCTTGCCTTCTACAAGCCTGGATTCAAAGTGGAAGCCAATAAAACCTGGTGTCTGTCAATCTTGGGAAGTTAGACAGTTGGCAAGCAACATGCTATCATTATTGGCAAATCCATTCTTTTCTCACTCTGTCGAGTGGATCAGCTGTAAGACAAGAGTTGGTTGTTTGGTTGCTTGTTTTTGCATTCTGCCTTAACCAAGGGCAATTCAATGTCCATGTATGCATTTGTATATTTTTCTTTATTTTTTAATCTATTAAAAAGTCCAGTCACACAATGTCCTATACCCTTATTTGTTTTATGTGTTTGATGAGCAACCCATAAGTGGTCTGTCTTGCGGATAATGTTGACCAAGATCCACAAATATAACGGCACAATTCACATTCCATGCAGCTAAGCTACAATTGAATCAACCACTGAGCCATGGTGGTGCAGTAGTTAGAGTGCAGTACTGCAGGCTACTTCTGCTGCCTGCCAGCTGCCTGCAATTTGGTTGTTCAAATCTCACCAGGCTCAAGGTTGACTCAGTCTTCTATCCTTCCAAGGTGGGTAAAATGAGGACCCAGATTGTTGTGGGCAGTATGCTGACTCTTTAAACCACTTAGAAAGGGCTATCAAAGCACTGTGAAGCAGTATATACTGTATTTTTTGGAGTATAAGATGCACCTACCTTTTTTGGTGAGGAAAAGAAGAAAAAGAAATCTCCCACTGCCTCTGAGCAATTTTGCCTCATTGCAGCAAACAGCCTGCTTTACTTTCATTTTCGTTTTCAGCATAGCTTGATTAGCACAAGGGGAAAAAAATCTGCTCCAGCAATTTACCTCTTTGCAGCAAGCAGCAGAGCCCTGCACAAAACAGCTGAGAGCAAATCAGCTGAGAGTCGGGAGGCCAATCCAATCAACTTGTGCTAATTAGGCTGTGCAGAAGCTGAAAGGAGCTTTTTTTTCTTGCTGTTTGCTTGCAACGAGGTAACTGCTGCGAGGCACAGGCCAAAGGGTGGGGGCCAGTGGGTGGACGGGCCTACATTCAGTGTATAAGATGCACCTAAATTTTCACCCCCTTTTAGGAGGGAAAAAAGGTGCATCTTATACTCAGAAAAATACGGTTAAGTCTAAGTGCTATTGCTATTGCTATTATAATATTGCGTAATGTATAAAAACATCCAGTAAGGTCCCATGTAATCCTATTCTAGCTCTCCCATAAGGCCTAAATTCAGATGGGGACTTGGTAGTTAAACAATTATTGCTACAATTTCTAATATTCTGTCTGCTGCCATCCCTGTTCTTCACACAACAGAAGCAGCAGCAGTGGAGATGATAATGGGTAAGTACTCTGCATTTTCATTTAATATTATTTTCAAAAGTATATTTCCATGGTCAAAGAATGTTTTATAAAGATGACACAACCACCTGACATATAACAATTAATGTAGGTTACATGCTATTACAAATTTGTTAGAGCTTTCTTTAGATAAAACTCCCTTTTTATGACCCTGTAATCCCTTAATTTGGGGTTGAGTGACTGGATGGAGCTGAGCATTTACTGGCCATATGTCCTTCCTGATGCTATGCAGGGTTCACAGTAGATCTTTGCACCCTAGGAGAGAGAAATATCTGCTGCTATCTAGGATTGAACCAACAACATTTTGAGTGGGAGCCGAAAGTTTTTACCACTAACCACCATGATGCTCTAAAGCTTTATTTAGATTTATGTTAAAAATTAAGCAGTTTGAAAACTCATTCAGTTCTCCTTAATATTCAAAACTCAGTGCCATTATAAGAGATGGTTCAGTCTTTTACTGAGGCTCCTCTTACAGTTGAGTAGCGATATCTACCTTTCACAGGTATAGGGTAATTTATACCAAGTTTTATGTGCTGTAATCTGCTTTGCATAAACCTCAAAATGGGGAACAGAAAATGAGAAAATGGAGATTATAGGATGTCAGAGGCGCTCCATGCATTGTAAATGCCATGAACTAACATATATGTGTTCTTGAGCTATTAGTGATGTTTTCTTTGACAAACATCAGCAGCTGGAAAAAAAATAAGAATGCTGAGTCTCTTAAGGAACTTACTAGCTAGATAATTAATGGGTTCAGCTTGGTATATCATGACTTGTGAACATGTCTTCATTCATTCGTTCTTCACATTTCATTCGTTCTTCACATTTATATAATCTCTGTCACAAAATGTGACTCTGGATTGTGCACAATAAAGAAAACAAACCAGGGGTGAAATCCAGCAGGTTCTGACAGGTTCTGGAAAACCGGTAATGGAAATTTTGAGTAGTTCAGAGAACCGGCAAATACCACCTCTGGCTGGCCCCAGAGTGGGATGGGAATGGAAATTTTGCAATATCCTTCCCCCAGGAGTGGGGATTTTGCAGTATCCTTCCCTGGAGTGGGGTGGGAATGGGGATTTTGCAGTATCCTTCCCTGGAGTGGGGTGGGAATGGGGATTTTGCAGTATCCTTCCCCTGCCATGCCCACCAAGCCACGCCCACAGAACCGGTAGTAAAAAAAAATTGAATTTCACCACTGAAACCAACCATAAATACCCCATAATAAAAAACACATCAATATTATTAAGACTAGAAGATAGCATATTCAGTGTTAGAGACAGTATAGCTATTTCAAAAATTCTCTATGTTCTTCGATCCTCAAGTATGTTGACATCACCATGTTTTGGGGAATTTTTAGAAACTATCAACGACAGATTTTAGTAATTATTGAGTTCATATATTTTGCAAATTATAACCAATCTCTGCTATAGGAAATTCATCATGGCAGAAATAAAGTCATTTTTTTCCAAGCTGCCCTCAACTGGAATCAAGCCAATTTCAAAGAATCTACTCTGAATTTGGTTATGGGGCAATAGAAACCATACTGGGCAGATGTTCTGTCTGGGCAGCAGGATACCACAATTCCTGATTGGTGGAATATGTTGCCTACCACCCATCCTGGAAGATCAAACACCAATCGCTTTGCCTGGATAGGTCTTTGGCTCTATCAATGATCATTTATCGTAGCATCCTAGTTATCACCTATCTGCCTGCCCTATCACTTCAGGCCATCCTGAATGATTTTATTTTCCCCCAACAAGTGCTTAAACACTTAAAATATAAAATTATTTGTGTTGTCAGGGAATTCTCTTGATCTGAGAATGGGATCTGCTTTCTGTAAAATACTACAAGGCCAGAACATCATTCAAATTCTGTCTTATCAAGCAAACTGGAAGCAATGTTCCTGGCATCAAGAGGCAGCGAGAAAGAGGATCAAAGATGACTTGCCTTAACATTTTTATTAATAAATGAAGTGTTAAAGTACACATATCCAATTACATTCTGTAACCCAACTCCCTTTCCTTTCAATACATCTGACTAATGGCACTACATGGAAATTTTAATTATTAACTCCTTTCTTCCTCCCACTCCCTAAAATTGATCTTTGTATTGTTTCAAAGAGAGATCTATTGTGTAGTGGGCGTCAATAGGCAAAAAGCAGACCAGCATAGCTACAACAACATTTATTGACTCAAAACTGGAACTGAGGAATAGCAGGCAAATGCCTGTAATTTATACTGTAGGCCCACAGGGCCTTAACCAATCATAATCCTTGAAAAAGCCTGCCCAAATATGAATGTTCTAAGTTTCCCTCCCAAACAGTTGGAGTTAACAGTTAGGATCATCTAAATGTTAGTTTCACTTTAGCAGGGCTTAACACAACTATATATATTCAATGCATAACAAGATCCTGACGGGAACTAAGGAGAAACTTCTTAACAGTGAGAACAATTAACCAATGGAACAGCTGGTTAATTGGGTGATCTACCGCTGGTGGTTTTCAAGAAAACATTTGATAACCGGTTGTCTGAGATGATATAAGGACTCCTGCCTTGGACAGGGATTTGGACCAGAAGACCTCCAAGATCCCTTCTATAATTCTGCTCTGTTTCCATGCCTGGAAAACAAGAGGTTATTAAGTTCCAGTTTCTGCCCTTTGTCCCCTCACTTGGGCTAGAAGGGGAAACTAGTTGAACTTCTAGTTCATCCAGTTAAAACAAACTAAACAACAACAACAACAACAATAATAAAAACAGAAAACTTATAGCATTTTTGAGGTCCATTGATGGACCAGTGAAAAAAAGGAAAGGTGGTGGTGGAGAAGAATCAAGTATTTGCCATTTCAGCAATTCACCAGTGAAATGGGATAGAACGGAAGCTCTGGGACGCAGAGGTTCATCAAGCTGAAGCTAATCCTCCACTGATGATAGACAACCTGTGAAAGAAAAGGACAGATACCGTGTTTTCCCGAAAATAAGACCCTGTCTTATATTTTTTTGAACCCCGAAATAAGCACTTGGCCTTATTTTCAGGGATATCTTATTATTTTGGGGCATGTGGAGCAAGAGGGGGTCCTCCTGCCATCTTACCTAATTTCCAACTCTGTCTCCCTGACTCTAACCAGAGGAAATGGCGGGGACCGGTTGCGCGTGCATTTAAATATTTTTGGGGAGGGCTTATTTTCAGGGGGGGCTTATTTTAGCACATGCGCTCAAAAGCCCCGATTGGGCTTATTATCAGGGGATGTCTTATTTTAGGGGAAACAGGGTAGCTTAATTATCAGGGAACTGAAATGAGAGGTTGTTCTCATCACAGTGCACACCAACCAATTTGAATGGAGGCATTGCCTACAGATGAACAAACCACACCAGACAGACTGCTCAGCAGGACTTATGCTAGCAGAGAACGAAGAAAAAGGCAGAGATTCACAATGGTTGAGAGTAAGTTGAAGATGATGTTTTTCACTCATGACCTTGAAAAACAGTTAGTGGGCTGTCCAATTCCTGGTGGAAGTTTTGAACTCCATAAAAGGAGCTGTTTATGGAAGAACCTCAATGTAATACAAAACTGGCCATGAACTATCATAGAGGTAATATACTATATAACAATAGAAAATTCCTTCTTCCCAAGGAGGTAATGGAAATCATGTAGAATAGAATTCTTTATTGGCCAAGTGTGATTGGACACACAAGGAATTTGTCTTTGGTGCATATGCTCTCAGTGTACATAAGGAAAATAAAATACATCCATCAAGATTAGAAGATACAACGCTTAGTGATAGTCAAGGTTACTAATAAGCTATCAAATCGTACTAGGAAACAAATAAAAACAATATAATGAACGATACAAGCAACATGGTTATAGTAATAAGTGGGAAGAGATAGAAAGTAAGGAAGAGAAGAATAATAGTAATACAGTCTTAGTAAATTATTTGACAGTGTTGTGGGAATTAGTTGTTAAGCAGAGTAATGTCATTCGGGAAAAAACTGTCCTTGTGTCTAGTTGTTTTGGTGTGCAGTGCCCTATAGCATCTTTTTGAGGGTAGAAGTTGAAAATTTATATCCAGGATGTGAGGGGTCTGTAGATATTTTCACAGCCCTCTTTTTGACTTGTGCAGTAACATCTCATACATGGGTAATATACATAATATATCATTCATGTCATGCTCTGAGAAGTTAAGGGTGGAGGACATGGGCCATCCTTGTAATAGAGCAAATAGGATGGTTCTCTGCCATTGCTGAACTTCTTTTATCAATCCATATGATTCCGAAGTGCTTGTTTACCCTCTCTCTCCCCCGCCCCCCCCCATATTTCCAGGTGTACTTTGTTAAAAAGTGCTTTAATGCATATGCAATAAAAAGATAGACTACTTCTGAAATGAACTAAATTCAAAGTTTGTTTCATCAAACCTGGGACCTAGAATTAAAATTCAACTTCCCATCTTGAATTACTCATTTGCGAGCGAATGAATATTAACATAACCCATTTACATTTACATGAGATATTCCTTTCTTGACTACATAAAGAGCAGCATGACATGCTCTGTATCTGCAAAACTGGATCTTGCAATTTAATTTACTTAAACAGTAATCTTTTATTTCTTCCTGAATCACAAGGCTTTATCTTTACAGCTTTACTATACTTTGTGCTTAATTTAAATGCACACAGGATCTGATTATCTCTAGGAAAAAAAGGGGGGGCACTGCAATGTTCTCTGCATTATAAGAATTAATTGAGATAGATAGAGATACATAGGTAGAGAGAAAGAGAGACAAAGAGACTACAAATTAGCAATAGAGAGAACTTACAAATGAGCAAAGCTTTTTTTTATTTATCTGCATTTAATGACATGTTTAGAGTTTAATGGCCCTGCCATTCTAAACAATGAAGGATTGATTGCTGGGTTCTAAGTATTCATGTTTTATGACATCTCCATGGGTTCAAGAGCTGCAGCCTTAGGCAAACTGGTAAAGAAACATCAGTTTTACCTTTTAGTAGAAATCTGTGGGACCTATTTGCTTCAAAGGCATAAGCCAAAGTCTGGAAACAGTTTTACGCCAGGTTAGTTGGTTAAGGCAGCTCAGAAAAACAAAGAAACAAGCAAACAAACAAGGCACTAGTTTCCCCAATTTGTCATAATACCTGGGTGGTGATATATCACACAATTACTTTTACATGCCAAAAAGATTTTATTTAATAGAAGACTTTCATAAAATTTCATACTCCATGAAATAGAAGGATGTTCCCCTGATCCCAAGATACATTAATTATAATGATCATGTGCTTAAAAACCATTGGCTATATTATCTTGAGACTAACTGTTCTACTGCTAATTTATATTAAATAGCATTTTTAATGACATACTTACATAGATGTCTTGCCTTTGACAGATGTCTTCTGTTTCTAAACAGCTTTGTTATTTTTTTTGGTATTGTTTGTTCTCCCAAAAAGAGAGAAGACAAAAACTGTTAATTAAGGAAAGGTGAACTAGTTGCTTGCCAAATTTTGGTAAGTGCTAGGAACCTTCTCCCCAGAACATTTCATATCATTAGGAAATACTTCATGAAGTGCTATACACCATACAATTTCCAGGCTCCCATTGTTTCTAAAAATGGAAATCTGTGGCCCATTTCTGAACTACAATTCCCAAGAACCTGCTACAAGGATATTTGAAAAATGTTGGGAGCTGTAGTTTGCTAATACCTGCAAGAACACAAAGTTCCTACTCTCAGTTCAGACAATGAAAAGTTCTCCAGTAGCATATCTGTTTTTTGTAGTTCATTTTTCAAGATTATTTATATTTTACAGGGAGATAGGGATAGATAGATAGATAGATAGATAGATAGATAGATAGATAGATAGATAGATAGATAGATAGAAGAAATCTATGTATATGGCATGTATATGGCATGTATATGGCAGGAGTCTATAGGTGTATATATACCTATGAAATAAATATGTATATACACTTTGTATATTCTAAATCCAGAAATATCATTCTGATGAATATGACAACATTTTCATATGTAGTGTTATTTCACATTGTGCTTTCAATCAGGACTCTGTATTTCAGTTCTTTTTATTTATCATGGCGAAGCTTAACTTAGATCTTTTTACTGATGTAAAAATAGCTTCGCCTCCCCAGAGATCATTTCAATGGGGTGGCCCTGTTAATTAATTAATAATAAATACTTCAACAAATTCAATCCATCTCTACTCAACCACATAGAAATATGAGATTTCCTATACACAGTTGCCAGAATTGTGACTTTTCACTCTTCCGCTCTGTTGATTCATTTGAGCAGAATCAGTAAACTCATTTTATCTCTCACTGAGTAGTATTTTATAGGAAAACCATATTTCCTGGAGGTACATAGGCTCCAAGAGTACCTAATAAGCCCCTTCAATTAAGTAAAAGTGTATAAATACAATTTTAAAATGACAAATGATAACAAGATGAAGATAATTGAGCATAAAATGTCCATGTCATAGAAGTAATAGTTTAGCAATTAGTAGAATAGACTGGGGTTTTTTAATGAGTGATTGTGATGTTTTAATTCTATCTGGACCCTGTAAGAAAATTTTAATTCTATATGTTAAACCAGACACTGGCTGATCAATGTCAAGGCTTTACAGAGTAAAGTTGACCAACTCATTTAAGAAAAAAACAAACATAAACTGGCTGTAGAACCCAGAATCCCTAGTTTCCATTGCAATCAAAAGAGGACTGTGGAGCAGATGAAAAGTTCAGGAATCATAGTGAAGGTGATTCTCCCACAGAAAAACAGCAGAATTAGTTAGAACTCAAGACTGCCAGCAAAAAGTAGGGCATTTCATAATGCTTCTCTGAGGAAATCAATGTGCTTTATGTTGCCTGCAGGTGGAATCTGGAAGTGGGATGTTAGAGAAAATACCATGTCTAGACTATAGAGCCTTAAGCTGTCTTCAGGCTGTTTCATCTATGGAAGGATACAGATCCAACAATGAGGCATTTGCTTAGGAAAGGACAAGTGGGCTATCCTTGTTTTAGGACAGGGGTGTCCAACCTTGGCAAATTTAAGACCTGTGGACTTCAGTTCCCTGAATTCCCCAGTCAGCCATACTTGCCAGGGAATAGTACGAGTTGAAGACCACAAGTCTTAAGGTTGTCAAGGTTTGACACCCCTGCTTTAGGGTGTGGTTGGGTTGATTTTCCCCCAGACATCTTAAGCATTGTGATGTCTACCACTGATTCACTTGGGATCAATATATTAAAACACCACATCCACTATTTTAGAACTAGAACTGCACCAAGCATAAACATTAAGAAAAATAGATATGGAACAAGTGGAAAACATGTTAAAAGTTAGAAGCTGAAGACTATGCTTACTATCTGGAGAACTGGAAAAATTTATACTGCAAGGAATGCAACTTTATACTGCAAGTAATACAACTTTTCCGGAAATTGTTTTGAAAAAAACAAAAAATTCTGCAGGAAGATTGAAGATCCTGACTACTTCCTAAACAATTATTGATACTGTTTCAACTAGTACCCAGTATACAGAAAGATTTGGATGAAACAGAACACAGAATTCTCCTGTGCTGTTCTTTCCTAATTCTAATTTATGATTTTGAACCTTTTTCTCCTGATTATGGTGGAAGATTGTCTGGGCTGAGTCTTCCTATGTGGGGTGTACTTTTTCTTCAATTTTAATCTCATTTTGTTCCAAAATTAAAGCAGCAACAGGCATTTTAAATTTTCTCCATTATAACTCAATGGATGGATCTTTTACAGAATTGAATTTCAAATTAGTGTGAATCTAGTCTCACCTTCAAATTTCTATCTTACCTTCTATCTTGGCTGATTCATATACATCTAATGATGTTTGGTAGCAAATGCTGCTCTGAGTTACCTGACTCAGTTTTCCTTACAAAGAAGAAAAATTTCCTTCTGAATGCAAATGGAGTCTTTGTATTATGCTGCCACATTTGGAAATTTTTCTCTTAAAAAGAAAGAAGTCTAGTTATTCCCCTGCCTGAGGAAGAGAAAACATAACCAAGTGGGAACACTGGATAACTCAAAATTCTTTTTCTGCCTGACAGACAAAAGAAGATAAAAGAAACCTTGCTTAAAAAGTAGAGCCGTAGCTTTAGAGAGTCTGCAAGACCTTTGAACAGTACAAGTCAGATCCGTCCAACTTCTTATCATCAAATCAAATACAGCTCACCAGGCAGCCTTCAAGGGACTCGGTAACACCCCAGTTTTTAAATTTAATTGGAATGACAATAATGAGATACTCACATTACTTAAAATGGTGCTGGCTAATTGGTTGTTTAGAAAGTCATAAGATTTCACCTGCTGCAGTTCAAGCATCAAGGTATTTGAGCAGGCAAAATTGCTAAAAAATCGAATTAATAGGAAGGTACATTTAAAATCATTTAGTCCCAACCTCTCACAGCTGCTTACCACACTCTATACTTTCTAAGGCTTTTGAGAATCACAACAATAATGACTGATAATATTATTTATTAAACTTGTATGCTACCCAATATATATGCCTCGATAACTCTAGGCATATATAGAGGGCTTAATGTTACATACACCTGATCTAGTTTATCATTGCTCTGGATATGAGAAACATAGGGAAGAGTTGACTGCATTAAATCCCAAGTAATTCCGGTTTGTTATGATGGACCACAAATTACCCAGAAATTGTGACAATACAAATTTACATGCCAAAAGCAATAAAGAATTATCATTTCAGAGGCAGCAATAATACCCTTATAGAACTTGTTCATGTCGTAATATCCTTGAGACTCAGTGAAGAGGAGAAAATGATTTGATTTTCTTATTTGCATAAATGCAGTTAAACATGTTCTCAGCAATATTGAATAGTTTAAAGTTTAGAGTGGGTTTTAAGTCACAGAACAGAACAGAACAGAACAGAACAGAACAGAGTAGAACAGAGTAGAACAGAACAGAATAGAACAGAATAGAATAGATTTTTTATTGGCCAAGTGTGATTGGACACACAAGGAATTTATCTTGGTGCATACGCTCTCAGTGTACATAAAATAAAAGATACATTCATCAATAATCATAAGGTACAACACTTAATGATAGTCATAGGTTACAAATAAGCAATCAGGAAACAATATCAATATAAATCATAAGGATACCAGTAACAAGGTTACAGTCATAAGTGGGAGGAGATGGGTGATGGGAACGATGAGAAGATGAGAAGATGAATAGTAGTGCAGATTTAATAAATAGTTTGACAGTGTTGAGGGAATTATTTGTTTAGCAGAGTGATGGCATTCAGGAAAAAACTGTTCTTGTGTCTAGTTGTTCTGGTGTGGTGTGGTGTGTTGTTATAGTTTGCCCCAATTAGCATACCAATTGGGGCAAACTAAGCATGCAAACAGATACCACTGATTGCAGGGTGTATTCTATTGTGTGTGACCCTTATCAGAGAATATCAAAACAATGTAAGGGTTTAAAGGACTGATTTCAATCCCTTCTAGCATTGATCTTATTCATCTATGTTGATTTCCCAAGGACTACTATGTAAGTGTGAAAGTTGGACATGTCCTAAATCAGGATCTATGACAAAATAACAAACATATGCATTTGTGACTTGACAATGTACATAAATTCTGGTCATGTCTGACAGAATATTTACACTTGGTATTGGATAGAAAATGCTGTAAAGGGAGCATAAGCATGACAAAACTGATACACTCCTAAACTTAGGTTCTTTTCTACCTAAAGTATTTTTTTTAGCAAAGTTCCCACATTTGTTTGTTTTAATGTTTTTGTCTCAACTTTTTAGCCACTGTTGCTGAAAGAGAAAATAAAGCCACGAGCAAAATCCACATCAATAGAAGTTCAAGTTGAGATTGGAACTGATCTTCCATGGTATTAACAGAACGGGGATTTAAAAAACCCAATCTTTTCCACTTGGAGCATTCAGAAAATGGATGGAGCAGAGACTGGATGTACTATCCAGAGAAAGAAAAATGTCCTTTTTGGTTTGGTTTTTGCTTCTATTGCCTTTCTATGTCAATGTTCTGCAAATGACCCAGACCAATCTAATTCAAATCATTTTCAGTGCCACATTCATTAACCTAAGAGCCATAAAACTAAAGCCTTTTTGTACACTGATGCACAGGTCTCTAGGAGCAGCAAAATCATTGATTCTGTGGAAAAGACTCCTGGTAATACAGGAATCCAGAAACTTCAAGGCACTCTGTATTCCTCCTCAACTCCTAAAGTACCCTGGAAAAGCAAAAGAGCAAGGCTATCACAATCAAGGTCAAAATCATAATCTGTTTCCAACACCAGTGATGCTCATATTTACTACAGCTTTAGAAAGCCTGGAACAATGGTGTCAAAGTAAGAGCTCCCTCTAAAGCCAATGTTCAATTTTTAATTAGCTTAGAAATTTATGCTATTTAATTAGCTTAAAAAAAGAATAACAGAGTTGGAAGGAACCTTGGACTTCTAGTCCAACGCACCCCCCCTCCCCAAGCAGGAGACCCTATACAAGTCTGGACAAATGGCTATCCAATCTCTTCTTAAAACCTCTGGTGATGGAGCAACCACAATTTCTGAATGAAAACCATTCCATTAGTTTATTGTTCTCATTGTCAGGAAATTTTCCTTTAGTTCTAGGTTGGTTCTCTCCTTGATTAATTTCTATCCATTGTTTCTTGTCTTGCCTCCTGGTACTTTGGAAAATAGTTCACCCCTCTTCTTTGTGGCAGCCCCTCAAATATTGGAACACTGCTATCATGTCACCTCTGGTCCTTCTTTTCCTTAGACTACATACCCAGTTCCTGCAACTATTCTTCATATGTTTTAGCCTCCAGCCCCCGATTGTCTTTGTTGTTCTTCTCTGCATTCTTTCTACGACTCAACATCTTTTTTATATTGTGGAGACCAAAACTGGATGCAATATTCCAAGTGTGGTCTTATTATAAACTGATACTAATCCTTCATGTGAACTTGATTCTATCCCTCTGTTAATGCAGCCTAGGATTGCATTGGCTTTTTTGCAGCTGCATCATACTGTTGATTTCTGTTTAAGTGATTGTCCATTAGGACTTCAAGATCCCTCTCACAGTTACTGCTATTTGAGCCAGCTCTTTTCCTTTGTTTCTGTTTTCATTTTATGTACATTTTTATTGCTGTTCTCCTATATTTTTTAAAGTGTTGTGAACTCAAAGCACTTAACATCTGTATTTTTACTATAGGAGAAGGAAGAAGAGGTAGCGCTCACATTCTGCTTTCCAGATTTCACTCAAACCTACCAACAGCTCAAAGTTGACAGCTATCTAAAAAGCAAAGAGCTACTTGCTATCAGTAACCAAATTCCCCTTATTCTTCTGGACAGCATCTCTAATAGATATGACCCCCTTGAATGAGAGCTACAAGTGGAGTTAGAGAGTTCCTAACTTTTAGATGTTTCCATTTTTATGTCTGAATATGCTCCCCCCCCTCACAGAACACAGCTGTTTGTCCAGCTGCTGCAAGGTTTAACCAACAAGGAGATGAGGATTTCAAAATTGAAAATGTTGCTGATTTTATAACCAGACAATGCCTACTGATGGCACAAACAGTATGCTACCTTTTTGAGCTTCTAACTGCAACTAACAACACAAGGGACACTCTCTAAAAGTTTCCTAACAGACGACCCTCACTCTGTCAAAGACCTTGGAGTACTCCTCTCAAATGATCTAAGCGCCAGAGCTCACTGTAAAAGCATTGCTAAAAAAAGCATTAAGAGTTGTTAACCTAATCTTGCATAGTTTCTTCTCCAGTAATATTGAACTGCAAACTAGGACATACAAAACAGACCAATTCTTGAATACAGCTCATCTGTCTGGAGCCCATACTGCATATCGTACATTAATACAATCGAACGAGTCCAGAGATATTTCACAAGAAGAGTCCTCCACTCCTCTGCTCGCAACGAAATACCTTATGCCACCAGACTCGAAATTTTGGGCTTAGAAAACTTAGAACTTTGCCGTCTTTGGTCTGACCTAAGCATAGTACATAAAATCATCTGCTACAATGTCTTACCAGCCAATGAATACTTCAGCTTCAACCAAAACAATACAAGAGCACACAATAGATACAAACTCATGGTAAACCGATCCAAACTAGACTGCAGAAATATGACTTCAGTAACAGAGTTGTCAATGCCTGGAATGCACTACCTGACTCTGTTACTCTGTTCTTCCCCAAATCCCCAAAACTTTAACCCTAGATTGTCTACTGTTGACCTCACCCCATTCCTAAGAGGTATGTAAGGGGTGTGCATAAGTGCACCAGCGTGCCTACTGTCCCTGTCCTAATGTTCCCTTTTATTTATATCCTTTTCATGTATTTATAATTATGTTTACACTTGTATCTGTCATGAAATACATGCTTGATGAAATAAATAAATAAAATAAAATAATAAATAAATAAAAGATATATCTATTAAGCTTACACACAGTCATCCAAATCTGCTGACACAGTCAAAATAAGTACATCCAGTGACAACTGTGTCTCAAAAGCAGTTAATAATGGTAGAAAGGTAGTGGATCCTAATTTTGAAAACTAAAAAGAGAGTGAGGAATAAATTAAGAGACCTAAACCTACATCCAGAGAAGTGTACAAGGCAGGCATTGGTCTCCCAGAAAGTATTGGATGAAAGGCAAAGAAATCATAATTGTCAGTTAATCATACTACTCTACAAATCCAAAATAAAAGAGTGAATAGAGGAAAATGGGGCCCCAGAAATGCAACCATTCTCTTCCTTAATTACCTTCTATGCTGTGAAAGGCAATACAAAATGATTTGCAGAATGACTTCCATTCAGGAAAGACTCCAAATAAATCTCGCCAGCATTTAAACATTCTACTATTGCCAACATGTTGTTTAAAATGAAGTTTTTTTCTGAAAAAAAAATTGAGATCTTTCCATTATTATGTGTTCAACACAGAGAAAATTAGTTGATTAAAAACTTATCTTGGCAATATTAAACCTTAAAGTTTAATTGCAGCAACATACAGGTAGGTAAGTCCAAGGACATTCTATCACCACTGTCCTCAAGGAAAGACAGTCTGGGTAAACAGTCTGTACCTCCTACAGCAAGTTAGTCTGCTAAAGTACCCTTAGAGACAAACGTGATTAATTTTTTCAGTACCTTGCCAGCTACTGAACAAGTAGGTAATATGAAAAGGCTAGACAATCTGAGGGAATGAATAGCAATAACATATAAAGCTGCTAAATATAACTGGTTACCTCAACTACCCAGAAAAATAGGACCTTTCTTGAAAAACCATCTGCTAGTCTACCTCCTATTTTAATATGTAATATAGACCCACAAAAGAACACAAAGAGTCCTTGGGAGTAGTTTCTGTCATGTTCCACCTGCTTCCTGATAAAATACTACCTTAAACAGAAAACATAAGAAATTGGATTATAATTGAGGCCTACAGAGAAGAAAAAGCAACATGCAGCCCAAACCTTTCTGACTTATTATCCGAGGATGGCCATGGGATGGGACAAAGTTACAAGGAGGACACCTTTAGTTCAACACTTCATAAAACAGAACCAAGCCCCAAATCATCTGTATATCTGGGACTATAGCTCATGAAGCAATCCAAAAAGGGGCAAGGACAGAACTTCAGGCAGTGTCATCACTGTCACCTAGGAGTAAGTATTCATTCTGGATGTTGACACAGTTCTGAATTGCCAAATTCAGAATATACCATCCAAATTGCTGGTAAAATAGGACTGAATGGGGAACACCTATGGTCAACAGATGAGCTCTATTCTTTTCTTGGAGATATGCTAGGATGGGGAGCATGGGTACAATTTTCCTTATGGCCTATGACTCCCTTTGTTCCTCCTCCCCCAGCAAACTGGCAGACAGTTCTGCAGGTCAGCTGAAAAGCAGAAGGAATGATTTCTAACAATCCCTGCCAGCTTCCCACAAGAAAATTCAATGGGGAAGATGGCAAGAAGTCAAAAGTTGCGCCTGCGTGCACTGGGGTCATTTCTTTGTTCTTCCTTCACCCAACCAGCAGTTCCATTGGTCAATCAAGGAGGAGGAAGAGTGATTTCTGAAACTATCTGTTTTTTTATTTATTTATTTATTTATTTTTCATATTTGTATACCGCCCTACTCCCGAAGGACTCAGGGCGGTGAACAGCCATAATAAATACAAATACATATAGAAGTTAAAAACTATTAAGAAACAGATTAAGTAATTTAGTAATTTTTATTGGGGAAGCCATCTGGAAAATGGAAGTTGACACTGCTGCAGCTGCCACTGTTGCATCCAAGGCCCAACAGGCAAACAATGATTGGCTGTTTTGGAACTGAGGCTAAAATTTGAAATCTCTTCATAGGGATTAGTTAAGAGCACAATGGCTCACATGGTTAAGATGCTGAGTTGGAGGTTAGCAAGCCCACATTCAGGAACTGAGTGCTGCTGTGGGGCAGGGTGAACTTCTGTCCTTCACTCCTGCCAGGGACATGAAAGGAACCCCCAATTGGGTGTCTCCCAGGCAACAATGATATCATTGGCTTATCCTTTCAACCTGGAAGCATCTTGGTGCTTCTGACATGCGATGTGATATGGGTAGCTGGTAAGGGAAGAATGAGTGATGAGTGACTCAGATGCCTGCTAATTTGTGACCTGAGTGTCTTATTTGTCCCTGGATTATAGGGGGCCTTGCAGACTCTCCAATATAGAGAGGAGGGTGCAATTTTCCTTGCACTCCCCTCAGCAAAGTGGCAGGCAGTGCTTGTTATGGCCCCATCAGATCCTGCTTCAGAGGAGGAGTTGGAACTGGGACTGTCCAACAGAAATAGTATGTCTGCCTTGGAATGTTTGGATAGGCCAGGGGCTGAGGAGGATGCTGTTCCAGGCCCCTCAGGAATTGGGGGAGATGGTCGATTGGATGGAGAGATGCCTGACCTCACAGACATGGGGGAGGGATTGGTTGTAGGCAGGCAGTGGTGTTGAGAGGCAGGAAATCAGTGGTGAGTTCCTCCTGGTTCTATCCTGTTCTTTAGAACCAGTAGTAAAAGCAGGAGGCTCCACCCACCCACCCGGATGTCATAATTGTTAATCTGTGCATGCAGAAGCGTGTGCATACTCCTGCTGTGAACCGGTAGTAAAGGTAAGTAGAACCTACCCCTGCAGCAGATCCCCTTTGATGGGTAGCATGTACCTCCCCCACTGAGTCCGAGGGTATGAAAAGAAGAGCAGAGGCAAGTTCAAAAAAAGTCTGAGTCTCAGACGGTCTAGGCCGGACCTGGTAGGGAATCGAAGAAAGGAGTCAGTACACAAACGTAAATGTGGCAAAACTCTGCTTTAATTCCCACACACAGGCCAGAACCTCAGAACACAACGAGCAGGCAAAAAGTTCCTTGTAAAGGAACGCATGGCTGCTGCAGAGGCCGCTGGAACCCACTGATTGAGCAGCTGTGCGGTGTGGCCTCAGCATTCAGGATGGTCTGGTGGGTGGTGCATGGGCCCTGCGGAGGCTGCCGACCGACAATTAGCTGTGCAGTGCTGTGGAAATCCACCAGGACCTGCCAGCTGGGTGGCGCACGTTCAGAACACCGCGGCTGGGCGGCGTCATCAATGGTGGGCCCACCGTTGCCTTGCTCGTCACATCTCAGTGAGCTGCTGCCTCGTTTGTCACCTCCTCTCCAGGTATGGTGAGCCCCGGGCCGGGGCTGGACACTGAGAGGCTTCTCTGGAAAAGGCCACCCCTCCACTCCTTACAAGGAACACCTGGCATGGGTTGACTTAAGCAGAAGATGGAGGAGATTATCTTTGTTGGGAACAATTGTTTGCTTTTGCTTACACTCCCCCAGCTTTGGGAAAACTCAGCCTTGACTCGTGTTTCTGCCTGTGCCTTAGTTTTGTCTTGAGAACTTGCTTTTTGCCTCATGAACTTGCCCTGTGGACCTTGACTCTGGACTTTGCCCCGTGAAATGGCACCTTCCCTTTGGGCATCTCCATTGCCTTTGCAAATTGGTTTTGTTGTTTACTGGCTTTTGTTTGTAGGTTTGAGGGCGGTTGCTTTCAGAGAAGTGTGGGGTGGAGCCTTACTGGCCCTGGGTAGGACTGTTGTGGAATTTAACAGAGCAATAAAGGACTCTATGGAAACCTACATCTGCCTAGACAATGTAGGTCATAGTAGTTCCATGGGGGCGGGAAGAAGGAGGAGGAGGAGGAGGAGGAGAGTTGTGTGATTTGTGATTTGTGATGTTCTTTGCCAGCTTTTCATAAGCAATATCAGTAGAGAAGTTGGCAGGACTTTACATCTACTCCCACTGCTTTTTTGCCTGCCTGTGTTCATTCTGTTTCTCTGTTGAGATAAAGAAATATCTCTAAAAGGCTGATCCAAAGGGTCATGAGTTTTCTAGTTGATATTTAAAAATGATTTAAAAACACCTCCCTACATATAATTTGCCTGGCTGATTTTTCCATTTTATATCTTGGCTTTTGAAGTTGTTGCTTATCAGATAGAAGCGGATCATAAAGCTAATCTCCAAACTGTCAGAAGCTTAACACTTTGAATTCTGCAAAGCAAACTGCTGTTAAAAACATAGGAATTAAATCTCTTGTTGCTGACATATTTTAGAAAACAGGCAACATTAGGCTGGAAGGCTAGACAAGAATTTTATTGTCTCTTTCCAGCATCAATATAGCAGGAATAGAAAATGTACTATGGGGACTTGTCTAGACCATCTCTGAGAATCAGACATGGCTGAATGGAAGAGAAAAAAGAGTGATTAAATAATACAACACTTCACACACTTCTTAACTGGAAACCACATTCACAATAAAAGGAGTCACATTCTTAGTTGCTTGTCAATTTGTATCAGACTGTTCTAAAAATGAAAGTGTATGAGTCTTTTGGTGTCACCCTGGAAAAAAATGAGGCTGTCACATTTTATGACCATGTCTAGCAATAAACATTTCAAAGAGTAGAACAAAAAGCAACATCAAAAAAAAAGAAAAAAAAATCACCAATGACCAAAGCAAGCCAACCAGCAAAAAAATAATACATACCTATGTACTGGGTCAGAGAGGACAAATGCAGGGCTAATCCAAGGGCAGTTTAAGGATCAAAATCCAGATAAATTCAGGCCAGAGGTTTCTAGTATTTTATTTATGTTGTTAAAAAAAAAATAGCATAGCTGAACAATCAGCCGAAGCTTCAGTTTGCAGAAAACAAATGTCTCCCAATTCAATGCCTGAATTCTGAGATGGGAAGCCTCTTCCTTATTCCGTTATGTTCAGCCATTGTTTTATGAAACACTTTATCCTAAAATCTGCCATTTTCCCATGGTTTCACTCTTGGGAGCTTGGGAAATCTCTATCCTTCCTCTGATGATTTGTCTACAGGACTTTGTGTTGCTCGTGCCCTTGAAGTTACAAGCCCATTGTTTTCTCTTAGCCTTGATCATGACACTTCTTTCCCTCTAGGACAGACATTGCAATGGCCAATTAGCTAAACAGGGTATACTGTAGCTATTGTATAAAAGTGGCCTAGTGGTGAAGACACTTGCCTTCCATTCGGAAGGTTGAGAGTTCAATCCTAGATAGTGAGAAATGTTTGTCTCCTAGGTACAAAGAAAAAAAAAACATCTGCTGTGACCTCTGTGTGGTATCAGAAAGGGCATCCAGCCAGTAAACACTCATCTCCATCCAGTTGCCCTGACTCTACCCCAAATTAAAGGATTAAAGCAGGGGTGTCAAACTGGCAGCCTGCAGGCTGGATGCATCATGTGCAGGCCATGCCCACTCTAGGTCCGCGAATGGGAAAAATGTTGCAAAACATCACATGATGGCAATGTGACACCGTGAGTTTGACACACGTGGATTAAAGGCTCATAAAAAGGGAGCTTTACTGTAGCTACTATATATACAACTACTCAGGGGGTTCTAATCGGCTTTACTACCAGTTCTCTTTGTGTGCGTGCTTCATGCGCGATTGCCTCTTTGCGCAAGCACGTTGTGAATCTGCCCAGCTGAGGTGTGGCAATCTGCTCTGCCGCACCTCTTAGCTGGGTGAAAAAAGCAGACATATAAGGTCAGAATAACGCAGGGGCGGGTGGGAGGGCCCAGCTCCCGAAGACAGAGAACCGGTTCAGTGATGTCATATTGTCACCGCTACCGGCTCTCGCGAACCAGGCCAAACCAGGAGGAACCCACCACTGCAACTACTGTATATAAACAGAGAGCAAAGCCTACACTCCGTAGCACCGATGATGTTACCAAATCTGGTTATGAAACATCTGTAAATAAACAACCAAGCTCAGAGAGCATCATGGGCTCCAAAATAACTAATTAAAATATATCTAAATAAAGGACAGATCCTTCTTTGGTTTGTGCTTCCAGATTATTCATCTCCATCACCCCTTCTTTTCGGTTTTCACTTCTTTCTGGTTTGTGGTAACCTACGGAGAACATAAAATGGCATAGTTTGAATCAAAGATTAAGAATTATATAAAACAGAAGGCCTTTTATACTAGTTTCTTTTGTCTGGTAATTAAGACTAGCACCTCAGTTTATATCCCCTACTGTAGATTCAGTTGGATCCTCAGTTACACCCTGGCTTGCCTGCAAATGAAAGAAACAATTCATTTACTGGAAAACAATTTCTGAATTTTGGTATCTCAAATAACATGAATTGGATTTCATCTTGACATCTTGATCTCAACCAAGGGCCTCCTGCAATTGGCAGTAACTCTTTCACATCTGTATACAAATTTTGGGCTATTACTCTATGATCAATTGGTTCAGCTCAATAACATTTGAGTGTCTTCTACCATGGATTGCTCATTTCAGGTTGCTACAACATTTCCATGGAGTTAGGTCTCAATTGACAATGTTATTTCAAAACATTAACTTGTTTCTTCTTCATCTGCTATCATGTACACTTGGGATCACTGTCTTGTTGCCTGACACACTTTTGCTTCAAGTGATGAGCAGATGGCTTGGTATCCTTTTGTAGAATTCTCCAATGCTAAGCAGAACACACACTTCTTTTGATGATGGCAACTCATCCTGATGTTGAAGCAAAGTATTCCCCAGTCATGACACTGCTGTACTATGTCTATGGTTGACTCTGTATACAAGTCTCTTATTGTGACATATGCAGTAACTGATTTCTCCAAGATATCACTGAAGTATCCCCAAAAGTTTCATTTTTGTCTCACCTGCCATAAATTATTCATACATTCCTGAAGTAGGAAAACAGACACTGCAAGGACCATTGGAGCTCTAATGTTGTAGGGTTTAACAACAGAACATTGAAAGCTGTCAGAATTTCCCTCTATGTTCTCTTATACCATCCAAGACAGGGTTATTTTGAGTCTCTTCTTTATGCTTATAATTTTTCCCAGCATTGAAATTGCATTTATTGTGTCTTTCATCTTAGAACAGCTTTCAGATTCCTTCATTATTTGTGCCTCTTTATAAACAAGAAAAGAGAAACCTGCAGATCCCAAGATGATGTTCTGAGTGTTCTTTGTGACTTCCTGTACAATTTCATGCTGTATTCTTGGTGTTATTTTGACAGAACAGTCACTCTTTAGAAAATTAATTCTTACTTGAAATTCTTTCCATTTCAAAGCTATGTCTCTGAGTCAGGTTTGCTGCAGTCTCAAAACTTGAGGACTAGTTTGGTAATATTTTCCAAACTGAAAGGCATTGTTTTTAGAAATATACATATAGAGAGGTGGTCAGATATTTATTTTAACCAAGATAGGTTATGCTTCCAGAATGTGTGTAGTGAGAATTTTAAAAGTGATGAGAGCCAGAATTTGTGCAATTTATATAAATTAAGTTTGACTCAAATTAGTCTTAATATTAAACTGATAAGAACAGATACTACACCAGAGATTAGCTAAGAGTTTAGAATCCTGGCAGAGTATGTGAAAGGAGGGAAAGAGCTTGAGTTACCTAGTTGGATAATGAATGTCTGCAAGCAACCAACCAAGTTCAGAAGAAGACTAAGACCAAGACTAACCAAGAATACCACAGTGGGAATGAAAGCAAGAAAGAAAATGACAGAGATATTGTGGATTCTTAATATATAATCAAAGTTCAAAAGATTATATATATTAGTATATATTACATACATACATACATACATACATACATACATACATACATACATACATAACATATCATACCCTACAGGAACCAACAGGAATAAAAATTCTGTTTCAATTTCTTTCAGTATTATGTCTCTAATTTCATTTTCATTTCAATTTTTCTTTAGATGATAATAGAACCTGGTTCTATGCCCTTCTAATTATTAGTGCCAAAATCTATTTTATTTCTGTATTACTTTCATCATCAATCAGCAGCTCTTTGCTTTTATAGATACAATGGAAAAGTCAAATAATCAACCAACTGTTTCTGTAAACTGGTAATCACTCAATCCAACTTTACATAATAAATGCTTCTCACTTTAAATCAAAATTAAAGCTTAATGTCAGTTTATCTTTGTAACCAGGACTATAGATAGCACTGATGTAAATAAATCATTACTTGAGAGAACAATTGTATCCAGATAATTTTGGAAAGGGCATCTTCAATTGTTTCAAGTGACATCCTTTCCATGCTTTATTTAGTGTTTCATATCAATGCAAATTTTGAGCTAATCAATGTTTATTTGAATTTTGCTTTTATTTTGGGGTATTTTAAATTTTTCCTACAGTGATTCCAACTGATAGTATCTAATCTACAAACTCCAAGTAAACACTTTTTGGTTGCATAGGTTAAATAAAATAAACTATTGACCTTTTCTATACAGGCTTTGTTTGGTGAGTTTTTCTTTTTGATAGGTTTATCTTTGTAGATTTAATTGGATGTGGATTTCTTTTTCTGAGTTTGAATTTACGTTATCATTTACCTTTATTTTATTGTTGATCCACATTTGTTAATGGAAAATATATATAAATATAATAAATGAATAGACAAGATATGGACTTAGTCTGATTATTGAAGGTGGTTTTCTATGTTTCCTTAATAGTCTCTCATTAATCCTATTACATTACTTCAGATACAGAATTATCTACAGAATGTGAATCAAACAGATCAATACATAAGTTCATAGGTAATATTATATTTTCTATGATAGTGGTTCTGTTTTTGGAAACTGCACCTGTACAGGTAGTCCATGACTTATAACCAAAATTTAGCCCAAATTTTCTGTTGCTAAGCATGAGAGATGTTAAATGAGTTTTGCTCCCTTTTATGACCTTTCGTGCCACAGCTGTTAAGTGAATCACTTAATACTCGTTAAGTTAGTAACATGATTGTTAAGCAAATCTAGTTTATCTATTGATTTTTCTTGTCAGAAAGTTGTAAAGCTGATCACCTGACCCCAGGATATTGCATCCATCATAAATATAAACCAGTTGCCAAACCTATGAATTTTGATCATGTGACCTTGGGGGTTGCTACAACAGTCATTTGTGAAAAATGGTCATAAGTCACTTTCTAAAGTACCATTGTTTATTTTATTTATTAGAATTTGTCAAACAAAAAACGAGAATAAGAATTAAAAAAAATACAATGACAGGGATGATAGGCACCTTAGTGCACTTAGTGCACTTTGCTTCTGCGCATGCGCAGATCACTTCTGATGACGTCAGGGTCAGTGGGTGGAGCCTCCCGCCAGTTTTACTACCAGTTCTATAGAACCAGTCTGAACCACCCACCACTGGTGTAATCCCTCCTCCCTCTTTGTTACTATAAACATCCCTTCAGTCCCACCCTTGATCCACATCTTGTTTAATCGTCTTAGCGTTTTTTTTCCTTCTTCCAGAAAAAAAAACCCATATAAAATTTCATGACTTTCAAAAAAGTTTTTTTTCTCTCTCCAACCAAACAGATCAGCTTTGCCATCTCAGTCAGCTCTGACATTTTCAAAATCTATTCTTGCACTATGGGGATTTCATTATTCTTCCATTGTTGAGCATAAAGTAGTCTTGCTGTAGTTACTATATGCGAAATGAATTTGCTATGAGTCTTTTCTATCATTGTCTGTAAGTCCTACTTAAAGGAATTATCATTAAAATCCTTTGCATTGTTGTGTGAATTTGTATCCAGAATTTCTGAGCTTTCTCACAATTCACCACGTGTGATAAAATATCCCCTCATGTTCTTGACATTTCCATCCCTGGTTTGAAATATCTTTAAACATTTTTGGTTATTTCTCTGGCGTAATATGCCAACCGTGCCTCATTTTATAACAAAAAATAAATCTCTTAAATTATGATACAATCTAAATTTAATGCCAGTTACAGACATTCTTTCCCAAGTGTCCAATGTATATGAACTGTATATGACTGTATATGAACAGTCCAAAACTAATAGCCCAGTTTGTCATGCAATCTTTAACTCCTCTTCCTTATCAAATATTAACCAAAATTTATATGCTTTTGCTATACACATTCATCATTTGAACACAATTCAAGTTCTGGTTTATGTTTTTCAATTCCAACCATCTTTTTATCCATATTAAAGCTTTCTTTTAACTGACCAAAAAGCTCAGCAGGAAAGATTGAATGGAGTTGTGTTTCTGTGAATGCAACCATCAACTAAATAACTATTGGAAGTGTATTGTGTCTGCTAATGAAATTTGACATGGAAACTAGATGGTATATAATATACCTTAATGGTTGGCTAACTCCTTCTCAAAACATTCATTCAAGGTGAAACAATGTAATCGAAAAAGAAAAGTGTTCTTCTTTTTGTCACTCTTTAGTGATAGTGCTTTTTGCAAGCCTTCTCTTCAACTAGGTATATCAAATTTCTCTGTGTCTGGAGGAGATTCCTCTTTATACGAATATCTAGAAATGGTACATTTAATAGGAAAGTTTTATTATGTGAAAAAGTACAGTAATACATAAAATATTATACTCCACTTTTATTGACATCCCCCTGAAATATGACAAATATTTGAATATCTGGTTTTATAAATAAATAAAATAATATATAATTATGAAAGAGAATATGTGGCAGCTATAGGAGTCTCTCCGGGGAGCTAATGGGACTAATTCAGGGGTGAAATCCAGCAGGTTCTGACAGGTTCTGGAGTTCTGGATAACCGGTAGCGGAAATTTTGATCAGTTCGGAGAACCAGCAAAGACCACCTCTGGCTGGCCCCAGAGTGGGATGGGAATGGAGATTTTCCAATATCCTTCCCCCAGGAGTGGGGAGGGAATGGGGATTTTGCATTATCGATCCCCTGGACTGGGGTGGGAATCAGTGGTTGGTTGCCCCCAGTTTGGAACAGTTCGCAAGAACCAGTAGTAAAATCAGTTGGAGGCTCTGCCCACTGACCTGGATGTCATCATAAATGATCTGCGCATGTGCAGAAGAGCATGCACATGAGTAAAGTGAGTGCATACGCACGGGTATGATGCAAACCGGTAGTAAAGATAAGTAGAACTCACCCCTGGTGGGAATGGAGATTTTGCAGTATCCTTCCCCTGCCACATCAGCCACACCATGCCCACCAAGCCACACCCACAGAACTGGTAGTAAAAAAAATTGGATTTTACCAATGGACTAATTATTATATTATCAAACAGCTAAATATATTCAAATAAATTTTATGAAAGTGTTTTTCCTTGCTCACTATGAAGTATAAGTCATCTCTGGGATTTAATTCATCCCAAATAAGCATCTATAGCCGAGATGGCGAACCTATGGCACGCGTGCCACAGGTGGCAAGTGTAGCCATATCAGTGGGCACGCCAGCTCAGCTCTGGAGTGCATGCACACGCCGGTCAGCTGATTTTCGGGCCCACCAGAAGTAGGGAAACAGGCTGTTTCCTGCCTCTGGGGGTCCTGGGGGGAGGGGGCATGGGGAAGGCCCGTTTTTCTTTCTTACCTGGCTCCAGATCCTCTCTATGCATCTGCAGAGGGCGAAAACAGCCTTTCCCACTCCCTCAGAGGCCCTCCAAAGGCCTGAAACAGCCCATTTCCCAACTCCCTGTGGGACAGGAAGTGATGTTTTTTTGCTGTCCCCAGCCTCCAGAGCCTCTCTAGGAATCTCTGGAGGCTGGGGACAGCAAAAAAGTCACTTCCTGTCCCACTGGGAGTTGGGAAATGGGCCGTTTCAGGCCTTTGGAGGGCCTCCGAGGGAGTGAGAAAGGCTGTTTTCACCCTTCCCAGATAAATAGAGAGGATCTGGAACCAGGTAAGAAAGAAAAATGAGCCTACCAGGCCATCGCGTGCCAGGATCGGGGGTGGGAGGGGGGGTTGCGCGCGCATGTGCAGGGCAGGGCACATAGAATTATCAGTGTGGGCACGCACGTGCACAACCCTCCCCCGCCCCCCCTCTCCTGGTACGCAATGGCAAAATGGTTAGCCATCACTGATCTATAGAGTAACTAGCAATTGATTAATTGAATGAAAGGGGTTGAAATTGCCAATTCCTTGTTTGGGCCACCTTGAGGTACGTATAGAGAAAATGATTTTTAAAATTCAACTTATGGCAAAAACAGAGGAAACACACTACTATCACCACTAACAACATGATTGGGAGATATGTGTTGTGTTTGTAACAGTGATGTTCAAAGAAAAAAAGAATAAATTCACCAGCTTCTAAACATGCGACTTGTTTTATCCAAAGCTAAGGTTGCTTCTGTGTTTGCTGAAATAAATGGAATATGTAAGGTCACCTTGTATAAACTCTTTGTTGTTTTCAGCTGTGGGACTGTTTTTTCTTTCTTGTTTTCATTTCTGACA
This sequence comes from Pantherophis guttatus, assembly GCF_059756535.1. Lineage (NCBI taxonomy): Eukaryota > Metazoa > Chordata > Lepidosauria > Squamata > Colubridae > Pantherophis > Pantherophis guttatus. The sequence continues at coordinate 112,001,988 of NC_142067.1, read as the reverse complement.
ACTAGTTCTCCTTTTATTCTGTTCATCTAAAGATAGGGAAAATCTCTTTGCGCGGGGAGCAGATGACAAGTGACATTATTACCAACATCGCATCACTTTGGACATCATAGCTCTGAAGATAAAAGAATATTAAAAGTTGCTGCCAGAGGCTTTTTACATTTCCTGGCTTGGTAGATGGTATTCTAGATAAAGAGAATGAACTCTTTCTGAAATTTCAATAAAATGATGTTTTCTTGCCCCCTACAGAAAGAATGTCTAAACAAATATTTGGTATACTTCCACACTAGTTTATGGTTGTTAATAAATGTTTCTCTTAGAACATTATACAAAAGATATTAAGGGGCATGGCCAAAAGGAAATTATTTCCTCCATTCTTCCCGAAGGAGAGGAAAAATGAGAGATACAAATACTTTATTTTATCATAGTTTGATTTGGCTCCTGGTATGCTTTGAACATTATACTGTAGTCACTGAATATTAAAAAGGTCTATCATTTCTGAACTAAATAGTGTGGAGACCATCTTTGATAATATGCCACCTTAAAATATGAAACTTCTTTGGAAGGACACACACGGAAGCTAAAGCTCAAATACTTTGGCCACCAAATAAGAGAAGACTCATTGGAAAAGACTTTGATGTTGGAAAAGATTGAAGGCAAAAGGAGAAATGAGATAGCACAGGATGAGATGGTTAGATAGTGTCCTTGACATGGTGGGCATGGATTTGGGAGATAGGGGAGTCTAGCTTGCTGTGGTCCATGGAATTGTGGAGAGTTGGGCATGACTTAGTGACTGAACAACAAAAAATACTGTAATATTATTCTTAACTGATGGCTAAAAATATCTTCTTCTCAATGTATGACACAGGTGGTTTTAGTTTTGGGTCAATTAAACTACATGTTATAATTCTTACTATCTGTTTCTTCTGTCTGCTCCTAATATTATTTCTACCTTTTCATGCAGTTTATACTAATAATAGTATGTCTACTATATCTATGCTATTTTTCAAATCCTTATCCTATAATATATTTTGTCGCATGTACACCTTCCGTAAATTATGTTTCCTCTTTGTTCAGGTTGATATTGAAAAATAACATTCATTTTTCTGACTCCTTGCTGTGTCTATGACCAAAGTCTCTTCCAGGTAGAAGAAAACCTTTTGAAATGGCATGGGATTAATGGACATTATAGCAGACATGTCATTTGCAGGCTAAATAAAACTAAAGCTAGAGCTATAACTGCATATAATCTGGACAAACTGTAGAAGGTAATGAAAATATACAGAGCACACCTACTTTTTGCTAGTGGTGATCTGGATTTTTACATAGCAATTCTGATAGCCTTAAGGACAACTTAAGATCACACCCAATTATTTTGGAAAGCAAGTTATGAGCAAATAGCGATAGACAGACAGACAGACAGACAGACAGACAGACAGACAGACAGACAGACCACTACTTAAGTATGATCCAGTAAGGTGTGGCAGCTGCTAAAAGAGCTAGAAAAGTCCTAGGCTGCATCAACAGAGGATTAGTTTCAAGATGAAATGATAGTACTGATTTGTACTGTACTGGTGAAACTGGAATACTGTATCCAGTTCTGTTCACTATGATATAAAAAAAGATGTTGAGACCCTAGAAAGAACATAGAGAAGAGCAACAAAGATGATAAGGGATCTGAATATTAAACTATATGATGAACTATCAAGGGAACTAGGTATATCTAGCGCAACAAAGAGAAGGACTATGACTGATATGATAACAGTCTTCTAGTACTTGAAGACTATCTCAGAAAGAAGACAGTTTCAATTTATAATCCAAAGCACCTGAGGGCAAGACAAGAGAGATCCAGCTTGGAAATAAGGAGAAATTTCCTGACAGTGGAATGGTTTATCTCCAGAAATTGTGGATGCTCCATCAGTGGAGAGTTTCAAGAAGAGATTCTTGAATTCTATCTGAATAGATATTCTCATTCTCTCTCTCTCTGTCTCCCCTCTTCCCCCCCACCTCATCTATCTAATCTATTTATGCTTTGCTGCCATTAAAGATGGCAACTGCTTTATTTTAATAATCCTTTATTTTCTTCTTACACATCTCTCAATGTTTTAAAATAGCATAATACCCATAATCAGATATGGTCATTTGCAGAAATGCTACAAACAAAGAGTGCATTTGCCGTGTAGTAGGTACACTAGGATGGCATTACACTGGAAATAAATTGTATCATAAAAACTTAATATAAAAACTGGTATTTTATGAAATCGTCTAACGTCTGTCTTTGCTTCTCTGCTTTTCATATCATAGAATTGTATATCAAGGATTCTTTGTAAATTCATTTTCAACATTTTGGAGGGGACGGGGTGATAAATAACAAATTAAGTTTATGAAGCAGTTGTAGGATAAACCTTCATTGACCAGCTGGTATGAATTATGTTAAGCTGACTGTTTTTAAGCAGAATTGCAGACTGTTGGGTGTCTGTTTTAAATTTTAATAACCCCAGTGTTCATCTTATAGAAAGTATCAAGATTGTTTTTGTTTTCAATTTTAGTAACACCAGCATTCACTTTACAGAGAGTTTCTATCGGGGTCTAACCATTTTTTGCAGGACCAGACCAACATGCATAGACTAGGGTGAGTTAACCACCTTAGGCAATTGATGTTGAGGGGCAGAAACTAATAGATTTCTGGCTGGCAGTGAGTTTATTGACCTCGGGTGGTGAGGCATTTTATTCCATTCCCAATACAGAAAGAAGACTCAGCTGACAATCTGGTAGACTTCTCTCTGAGGGTTTGATGGACAGAGCTCTTCTTGTCTTTTGCCGTGGGCATCAAAATATTATGCATAGCAATTGTTGCCTTTTCCCCAGTCCATAGCATATGTGGCTTTCTTGTTAAGAAATGAGGCCAAACAGGTTGCTAAGCAACCTTCTGAAATTCAGCATGGTACATATAGTGTTTATTAGTGTTAGAGCAAATGTATTTTTTTTCATAAACATGCATGATTAGAGAGCAGCCACAGGAATTCTTGCCCCACTGAAGTTTTTAGTTGCTCCAAGAAAGAAGCATCCTAATTGTGGTTCTTCTAATAAGCATTTTTTTAATGTAAACAAAAGAAACAAAATACAATATTTAGCTAATTTGAGCCTGGTTTATACAACATGGTTTTGGATCACCTAGACAGCCTGATCTACATATAGAAATGTTATTTTACAGCCTTCCTTGGGAACTGTGCAAGGGCAGTCAAATCAAACTATTTTGAGCCAAATGTCTTCTTTTAAAATTGCAGATTCCAGTGTCCTGTTTACTTTGAAATTGCATAACATATTTTGAAATCCCAGGGGGTAAAAAGAGATTATTTTTAATATGAAGTTTTTAGGATCTCTTGAACAAATGGAATTACAAGAATTATTGATCTGCAGTGATTTTGTGTTGTTCAAGTGGCCATAGCAATTGTAATTCTTTTAACAATTTATTGGATGTCAACCTACAGTATTATGCAAGGGCAAAATCAGAGTATGCTTAAAGTGGGCAGAATTTCTCTTTCTTTTATTGTTTGTATACAGAACTATTTGCAACAGTCTTTCAAAAAGATGACAGCCACAATCATACAATTGGAGTGCTGTGTATTTGGCACACATTAAAAAAAAAAAGTCCACTGAGTCTAATTGTATACTCAACAGTTGTCATCTTTTTTTTTTATTGCAAAAGTTTTACAATTACATTTTCACCCCTTTTTTCACCCCCCCCACCTCCCTCCCCAAACTTCCCATCCTCCCTAACCCTCCCTAACCCTCCCCCCCCAGACTTCCCTATTATGTACTCAGAACTAATAACACTAATATATAAGCTTGAACCCATCCCTCCCCCTGTGTAATTTTTCCTCTTTGTCTCTTTACATTAAAATATTTCTAATACATTATTTTCAAATAAAAGCTATTTGATACTTTCTAGTTTGGTATTTGTTCTGAACATATTCTATCCACCTTTTCCATTCCCATTCATAAGTCTCTTGTGGACAGTCTTTTAAATATGCTGAAATCTTCGCCATCTCTGCAAAACTAGCCATCTTCAAAGTCCATTCTTCGATAGTGGGCAAAGCTTCATTCTTCCAATATTTACCTATCAACAATCTTGCTGCTGTTATCATATACAATATCAGTTTTATTTCACCCCGTGTAAAACCCTTAACTATACCCAATAAAAACAACTGTGGAGAAAATTGAATTTTTTTCTTCAAAACATTCTGCATGACCCACCAAATTTTTATCCAAAAAGCCCTAACTTTCCTACAGGTCCACCAAACATGATAATACGTAGCATCTAAACATTCACATCTCCAACATTTTGGCTGAACATTAGGGTACATACATGACAACTTTTTAGGATCTAAATGCCATCTATAAAACATTTTATAAAAATTTTCTCTCAGGTTTTGCGACTGTGTAAATTTAATATTCTGAACCCAAATTTTTTCCCAAGTTTCCAGCATCACTGGTTCTTCAAAATTCTGTGCCCACTTAATCATACAATCTTTAACTAATTCCGTTTCTGAATCTCTTTCTAACAAAACATTATAAAGCCTTTTAATATGCATTGGACCTTTCTCTCTTATATGTCTAACCAATTCTTCCTCATGCAACATAATACCAGTTTTTTGGTCCTCTTTCCATCTCAATTGTAATTGATTATATTGTAACCAAGTTAGATTAATCCCTTCGTCCAACAGTGTCTGCAATGTCTTCAGCTGCCATCTGCCCGCATCTGTAAAAAGAACCTCTTTATATAAAAACCCCCCGAGTGACATTATATTTGTATTCCACAAAGTATGACCAAGATCCAGCCATAGCGGTATTTTATAATCCCATTTGAATCGGTGCTTCTTCCAGACTCTCATCAAAGAGTCTCTAAGTATATGACTTTTAAATACTTTATCTACTTTGTCGTCATAAAATAAATAAGCATGCCATCCAAATTCAAGATCAAAACTTTCTGCATTCAATATTCCGGTCTTTTTACTTCCAAACCAATCACTTGTTAAAGTTAAAGCTGCTGCATCATAATATAACTGTAGGTTTGGGAGTTTAAGGCCTCCTCTTTCTGGAACATCTTGCATAATTTTCAATTTCACTCTCGGCTTCTTCTCGTTCCAGACAAACTTATTCACACCAGACTGCCAAACTTTCAGTTGTTTATCACTTTTAAGCACCGGAATCATTTGAAACAAAAACAGAAATCTTGGCAAAATGTTCATCTTAACTGCTGCTATTCTTCCAAGTAAAGACAGTTGCAGCTTTTTCCAAATCTCCATGTCTTTCTGAACCTCTCGCCACAACACCTCATAATTATTTTGAAACAATTTCATGTTTGATTCTGCAACCTGAACTCCAAGATATTTTACCTTAGGTACAATTTCAAAACCTGCCCTCCTTTCAAGCTCATGTTTGCGATCTTGTGTCATATTTTTAACTATCATTTTAGTCTTTTTTGAATTCAGTCTAAAACCTGAAACTCTACCATAGTCTTGTATAATGTCCTTCATCAGGATTGTTGATTCCATTGGTTGTGATAGGGTAACAACCAGATCATCTGCAAATGCCTTTATTCTATAATCCTCTTGCCTTATCATTATGCCTTTCAAAATTTTAGAGTCCCGTATTGTATTTAGCAAGACTTCCAATGTTAAAATAAATAAAAGTGGGGATAACGGACATCCCTGTCTTGTTCCTTTTTCAATTTTAAACTCTGTTGTCAGACTTCCATTAATAATAATCTGTGCCTTTTGCTCTTGATAAATTGCTGAAATCGCCTGTATAAATTGGTCCCCAAAGTCCATCTTTTTTAAAGTCTTTAGTAGAAAATTCCAATCCACTCTATCAAAGGCCTTCTCTGCATCCAAAAAAACCAGCACTGCAGGAGTCTGTTTATTCCTATCAAGATATTCCAATAAATCTATTACTTGCCTTACATTGTCCTTCATATATCTGCCCTCAATAAATCCCGCTTGATCCTCATGAATCACCTTTTGAATTACTGGCATCAACCTGTTGGCTAATACTTTCACATAGATTTTATAGTCTGTATTCAAAAGAGATATTGGTCTATAATTCTCTGGTTTTTTAGGACCAACTTGTTCTTTTGGTATCAAAGATATATAAGCAGTTGTCCATGATGGGGGTATTTTACCCCCTTGTTGAATATTACAAAATAAATCTCTAAGTTGTCCCACCATTTCAGCTTGTAAAGTTTTGTTTGACCGCAGTGTATTACAAAACTTTACAAGCTGAAATGGTGGGACAACTTAGAGATTTATTTTGCAATATTCAACAAGGGGGTAAAATACCCCCATCATGGACAACTGCTTATATACAGTTGTATAACAGTTGTCATCTTGACTTCCCACCACCAACCCCCGAAAATGCCCCTATACACAATAGTAGATGTCTCACTTTTCCACTACAGCATGAAAAGCATTTCTGGTAGTGAAAATCTTTCTTGTATAAAATCACTGAAAAATAGAACTTTGTTTATTCCTTTCTTATCACTTGTGAATGGTAATTCACCCAGGATATGCAATTATGTGCTGAAAGCAATTATTTATCCAAATTATACATAAATGCAAAGTTTTTAAAGTGGATGGCAATTTACATTGTTGATAGCATCTCACAGAAGATGTAACACCTATAATGATTGTGCCAAGAAAAGGGGGAAAAAAACAGAAATTGCTATAGGAATAATATAAAAGAACCGTAAAGTATTTAGCCCACTTTTCCTCTGCAATTTATTGTTTAACAAGATAGTACAATGAAATTATATTATAGCAGACTATTGGGGGGAACTGGTGATTGTTATTTTCCAAATTTGTTACATTTGAGAGTTTCTCATGCGGATGAAGCTTTTGTACAAATGACATAAATTTACAGGATCTGATAGACATAATTTTGTTTATTTGCATAGTGATTTCATCACAGAAATGATGTAAATCACAATGGAATTTTATTTGTGGGCCCAATGTTCAAAAAGAAAAGAAAAGAAGAGGTTTTAGAAGGGGGGAGTATTTATAGTAAACAAAATCCCCAAAGCCAAGAATCTCAATTCCCAAGACATAAATTCTTATACTGTTACAGATACTTGAATAAATAAGGAATACCAGGGGTGAAATGCTCCTGGATTGGACCGGATCACGCGATCCGGTAGCGATTTTTCCTTGTGGTTCAGTGATCTGGTAGCGATCACCACCCGGGTGTCATTACTTCCTGGTTTTAACCAGGAAGTAATGGTTTTTTACCTTCTGTGCATGCACAGAAGATTTTGCACATGCACAGAAGGTTTTGCGCATGTGCAGGTGTGCGCACACATGTGATGTGCACGCACGCAGCACATGCACTTCTAAACTGGTAAGGAAGGTAAATAGATTTCACCCCTGAGGAATACATATAGGTTTCTTGAACAATTTGATTTGTAAACATATTGCATATTACAAGACAGACTTCTCTATAAAAATACCGTAATTTCACTCTTTAAAAAGGGAGGGTGGGTGGGTGGGGAAGTGCCAAATTAAATAATTATCTTGTGCTTAGCTTGTTGACTAATTAATATCCTAATTGTCTCATAAAAATGCACCACTTCTCTTGAGAATGGATAGAGATTGTAAATGAAAATGTGAACGTTTTTTCTTGTTTTGTTTGTCCTTTATCTCAAGTCAGGAGGCCCTGAAGGTTTACATTCTTAACTTTAATCTACCCAAGCAGTGCAGAAATGCCAGGAGGATGTCTCCTTCTCACATCAATTGAACAATCTCAAGGATGTAGCACACAGTATGACTCCCATTCACCTTATGTTGCCCTGATTTTAGGTCAGCCAGCAGTGCCCCAAGAAAGAGGTAGATGGTCAACATGCAAAGGCAGATTTAGACTGTTATGGCTCGCAGTGTCATTGGGATTACTCCATCATCATAAAATTAACTCTATGCATATTGTATTAAGATAGACTATTTATATATCTATTGTATATACGTCTTTGACTTATGTCCACAACTGGGACCAGAATTTCCACTGCTAAGCAAGGCAGTTGTTAACTGAGTTGCACCCTAGTTTATGATCTTTTTTGCTATGGTTGCTAAGGGAATCATGCAGTTATTAAGCGAATCGTGTGGTCATTAAAAGAATCTGACTTCCCCCATTGATTCTGCTGTTGGAAGTCGGCTGGGAAGGTTGCAAATGGCAATCATATGACCCCAAAGATGCTGCAACAGTCATAAATACATGCCAGTTGCCAAGCACCTAATTTTGATCATATGACCATGGGATGCTGCAATAATTTTAGATGCAAAAATCCGGTTGTGTGTCCCCTTTTTTGAGTGCTGTTGCAACTTTTAAAAATTCTAAATGGATTTATGCTGTTAATTGTACCACATCAGCATATTTTTTAAAATGTTTTTGCCTATGTAGAACTTAAATTAATTGTAACTCAGAAAGAGGTAAGTGTCTGCATAAAAATCATTGGTTATATTCCTTTAAAATAAATGAATGAATGCTTCTGGAATTTTTTATTAAAAGCCCCAAGGTCTTAGATGTTCTTAAGCTTTGTAAGGACCAAATTAGATGCATATCTACAACACATACAGTAGGTAGCAGGAAACACCCAACATGAACAGTTTTAATATATAATAATCAGTGGCCTTTGCACTGCTGATTTCAGGACTAGTGGGGAAATAAACAAGACAAACTAAACTACCTGCTATCATCCCAGAAGTGTGTATAATAAATGTACAAGGTGAAAATAGAGAGTGTTACTTTTGTAAACAAACAAACAAAAAAAACCCAATAAAGTTTTATTGCTATTGCTTGTTGAAAATACCGCTCATTTGTCTAAGACCTGAGTGAAAGAAACATATTTTTTTAAAAGCCTGTGTCTTTTTCTACCTGACTTCAGCAACAGCAGCAGAATTAATGCGGGTTGGAAGCTTAAGGATAGTGACAAATATTAAGGAAAAGCTTGAACAAACTGAGATACTTTTAATTTGGAAAAAATCAAGCAGATAATAAGAGTTATGACAAAGGAGTTAAACAATGAGTGGCAGAAAGATTCACATAAAATGTATTCATCTGTTCAGTGCCGTTTAAGCCAAAGGACTCAACTTTCCTCAGAACAAACTCAGATTCAATTCATCTCTGGAATACATTGGAAAGTTTCACCACTTAGGATATATTGCGTGTGCATTTTAATGTTAGACCAAGCAAATGAGCCCCTTCCATTGAAATGAAGAAGACTTTTGTGAGAAAGTGGTGCCTATTATTTAAGATATTTAAATTTAGTAGCTGGAGCAGCGAGGTTGTGCAGTGAGCCAGAACACAAAGTTGTGGTTGATCGGTTGGAGAGTGTTGGCTTCTATGTGAGGCAATCTGCACTGTGATTGGTTGCTGTGGCTGTGGAGGGGGAGTTTCCTTTTTTCCCCGCCTTTTTTCTTTGGTGTCCTCTGTGTGCCCTGTGATTTACCTCATGATACTCCCGTTTGCCTGACTATCTTGTTTGCATCTAAATATAGATGTAAATTATATTTATTTATATAAAACTACAAGCTCATGTCAGCATCTCTGACTTCATTTGCACATCTACCACACAGTTCCTTGACATTCTTTCTGGCTTTGACCAATGATAGCAAAACAACAACAACAACAAAAAAAAAACCCTTCCCCAGTAAAAGCTTAGGTTCAGTATGGGGTCAGCACTTTGGAATTACCTCATATCTGGAATCTACTAATTTCATACATATTCCAGGGAAAAAAAAATCAGATTTCAGAAAGGAGTTCTTTATTTGCATTCAGTTTAATGAGGGAAAATTAAGTATAGCATTGAAATTAATGTGAGTTTGAAGAGAGTAAACATGCACTTTAAAACTAGGACATGTATTCAACATAACGAAAACACAACGATAGTAACTAAGCACTGGGAATGAACAATCATGAAAACCTATTGAGTCTATTTTAATAAGTTCATCTTATCTTATAAATAGCAACATTTCTGGGGAACAGAAACTTCCACCCGAAAACAAGCCAATTTAAAATAGATAAATCACTGTGCTACAGTGAAAGAGAAAGCTAAAAACAAAACATGGACATTAAAATGATATTTTATACAGTATATCTGGACACTGTCTCTAGGGTCTTATTAAAACTGATATGAAATCTGGTGCTTGTCAACTAAGAAGTAAATATTGAGTTGTAGGGAACTTACTTTGGGGATATAATGTAGCCAGTTGCAGCTTAATTTTTTGGGGGGGAGGAGAGTTGGAAAATTTTTATAAATTCATATTTAAAATCTTTTTTATTATCGTTCATCCTTCATATTAGATTACATTTTTACAGAGCAGTTGTAGCATTTCTGAAAAAAGAATGCTGAGAATCAAAACTTGATGGATCTCAAAATCAAAATGAAATCCCCAAACGGTTCAGAATTATCTTCATTGCTGCATTATCCAAATCCTATACAAGTTTGTCAAAAGCTTATTTCAGGCTTGTCTGACTAAATGCTGTTTGCACACTTATTAAGCCAGAGATCTAGCTGTCTTTTGTGGTTATACTTTAGTACATGCAGGCTTGAATAATACAGAAAGTAACTTGGTTTTCAGTAATTGTATCAATGGAGTTCCAGTTTGCATAGTTTTCTCCTCCCTTCCCCCCATTCTGAAAGAGTGCAATTACTTGGAGATTTAGTGCATTTGAAAAGAGGTATGTAGCAAGAAGCTCACAAGTTATCTTCAAGGCCAGAAGTTAAATTCATGTTACTTTAAAACAAGCAAAGACTCTTTTAGTTTTTCTGTGCCTCTATGTAGCAGGGGCTGATTTCAAAACCTGTCGCTACCGGTTCGCTTGTGGGTACGTGCGTGGTCATGAGCACATGCGAGAGCCTCCCGCCACTGCCGCTACCGGTTCACCCGATCTGGGGCAAACCAGTAGCAACTCACCACTGCTATGTAGATATATGTTCCCCTTGTTTTCTCTCTCTCTGAGAGAGAAAGAGATTGGGGGTGGGGGGATCATGATAAATGTTATCTGTTTTATTATTTTATTTATTTTATTTTATTAAATTTCTATACCGCCTTCAGGGCGGTGAACAGCCAGAGAATAAAACACAGAGATACAAAATTTAAAATAGATTAAAACAAATTAAATCATTTAGGCTGAATTTTAAAATACCCCATAATTAAACAGATTAAAATTTGCGTTTAAAATTGTTTGTTGCCCATAAAACATCTTTTATGTTTTGTAAGAGACCTGTGTCAATTTTTATTTGCAATTCCCCCTAAAGTATGCAGAAAATCTTATTTGATGGTGTGTAAGAATAATCTTGATGGACAAGAGGAAAAAAATCTGCTTTAGGAATGATCAGATAACAGAGTCAGAAGCCCACAGTTGCTTAGCAGTCAGAGAAAGAAACATAGGAAGAACCCATCCAAATTGATCAGCTATAAAAAGAGACTGCAGGAAATTTATACTTTCAGATTTGCAAGCTTCTATTAATATATCTTTACAATAAAATAGAATTGGCTCATCTAGTCATATTTCCTGTCTGGTTAACCACGAGGACTGACAATTCACATACAACTTAAATTAATATGCACCATAATTAATTAGCGTACATGCAAAACTTTTGATAATAATGCAAATTTTCTTGGAGCTCTTGCATTACCTACTTTTACCCAATTTAGACTTTAACAGTCTAAATTGTATGCAATTCCATGTTTCTTTGTGCTTATTATTTTGTGCTAAATTGAAGGAAATTGAAGCCAATGGGGTTTGGTGACTTAACTGTTGGACAAGAAGCAGGAAGAGCTAAGGTCTAATATTCATTAGCCGCAATAGCTAACCGGGTGACTTTGCACCAGTCATTCTCTTTCACAATTACTCCTACCTCACATCATTTTTATGGGAAAATAGGTCCTGTACTTCACTTACAGAAGTGCTTACCAAATGAAAATATCAAGTGGCTAAATGTGTGTCTCAAACATAATTTTAGAGGACACTTTCAATTATATATGAGATGACATAGTGACGGAGTGGCAGAAGATGTGAGTCTTTCCATTGTTGTTGTTTTAACTATTCAGTTATGTCTGACTCTTGGTAACTTTATAGGCAAGTGCTCTCCATGCTACCTTGTCAAGCACAGCTTCCTTCAATTGTTTGATATTCAACTTTGTATCAGTTTTGATGTTATCAAGCCAGCATATTATTTGCTTGCCCCTTCTTTTTCCACTAACCATTCCTAGCATCATTGACTTCTCCAATGATTTTGCATGCATGACATGGCCAAAGGAAATCAGATGTAGTCTTGTGAATCCCATTACACTGTGAGTCCTCACATTACAATGTTCCAAAGACAAGTACAGTGGACTGATAAGTTGGCTTTTCTGGTTCCTTCAAGAAAGTAATCATAAGCCTCCCCATGCAATCATTCCTGATGAAGTCTCTTAACTTCTGGGAATAGCCTGATCTGCCATAAGGAAATTCCTTTCTGCACCTTTACCTAGGAGAAAGAAAATAGAAAAAGAATAGAGCTCCTTTGCTCACCAGCCTTGACTTTTCAGGAACTTAGCAGAGTGACTGGGATATATGAGATACAAGAGGATTATCTCCTTCATATCTTTCTCCCTCTTCACTACACTACAATAACCACTTGGGATGTGTTTCCCCACTTCACTACAGAAATCATTCCACTGACGAGATGCTTAATATATCCCTTTGTGGTAGTAGCCATGTCTGCCCCCTAATCTGGAGAAAGTTAGTGGTATTGCTGCCACCTGCTGAATTTACTGAATGCTTCTTGCAATTTTTAACATGATTAGGGGCTTCTAATCCTAGGTCTTAGCTTTGAATTTTACTTGCTGGACACAAGATCATTCTGAATTTAATTCCATATTTGCATTATTTATATGCTACTTTTCCAACAGGTTCCCTGAGGCAGTGAACTGTACATTTGCAATCATAACAATCCAGGAAATTGTGATTCTGAAAATCCACAACATAAATTTCATAATATAAAAAAAGAAACTGGAGCTGCTACTGGTTGCCCTAATACTAAATAGGTAAGATAACCTCCAGCTGGCTGAAATACTTGGGTGTCATTTAATATGGCTAGAGACATCTTGTAACTTCCATCAGATTCATTAAGCTGGAAATGAATTTGAAATTTAATCAGCATGGTCTACGTTGGTAGCAACATTATAAGTAAGTCTTCATCTGGAAGTGATTGTAAACTTAGCTGTTGTGTTCTATCAACTACATTCATTTTTGAGAGTCAGAAACAATGGCAAAAATCAACATTCAACATATTTGGTCATCAGTACCCTTCTGACACATTTCTTTGTTTACTAGGCAGAAAAGAAAGTACTTTCTAATAGGAGGTGGAATGACTTGTACCCATTTCTGAGTTTGGATTACATTGGTGACTTTCTAGAAAATAAAAAATAAAAAGTTCAGTAGTTAGGCATTATGATAAAGAAGCATGAAAAAAAGTAAATTTATTGTACATCAAGCTCTAATAAATGTGTATATTTTACAATGCTATGCTATACATATTTACAATATCAGTTTATTTTTTCTAGCTCATAATAAAGAGAGTGTTTTTAAGCAGGATGATATATAATTTGAAAGTTCAGTTTTAACTGCTGATATCTGTAGGACTGTATTATATAGGAGAAAATAATATCTTACAAATAAAATGAGACACAAGTTAATTAACTCAACTCAATATATGATTTATAAATCCAAACTTAGCTTAAGGCCATGTATAAAATTTCAGCAAGTGGTATATTAAATCATTGTGTACACTATTTCTTATACCTTAACATCAGCAAGACATAATTGGATCTGTGCTTTGGAAAGCACCTTTAAAAATGATCTGTATCGTTGTTTCTGCATGTTGAGTTTGTATGTTTACTATAGTTTGTTGAAGCTGTGGCTCATGCATATATCTTGCTAATTAGCCTGAAATTTGTGATTGTCTATTATATCTATTAATTATTATACAATTATGTATAATGATTGATCTATAAAACAGTTGAGGCTTATGAATCAGAGTTTCTTCGTGCAAGGACTGACATCACAAACTTTTTTCTGCTGCTCCTTTGTGAATATATGAATAAGTGAGCAAATGGAAACTTGGTAAATTATTTTAATATATTATAATCTCTGCTGAAATAGAGCAGATTTACTAGAAGAAAATGCACAGTTCTCATCCACGACAAAAAGATACTGCATCTAATTATGCACAAACAGAACTGGGCTAGCACCCTATGTACAGCTGCTGTAAAAGAACTCTTGAACATTTTTAAAATATTATTTCAAAGGTTCTTTCATACAAGCCACTGGCTTTATTTTGCCTTCGTTATGCTATGTGTTTGTTATCCAATTGATTGATTATGTATCATCAGGTTGTTCTTGTTTCTTAGTGACCACATACATTATCTCCATCATGATCTTTCAGATCTTCCAATGGTGCATCAATTGCTTGTGTAACTCAGTTAATCCACTTCGTTGCTAGCCATCCTCTTCTTCTCTTTCCTTCAATTGTATTTATATAGAAAATATAAAATGATTGTTGACCATAGATAGTGAAAAAATTAGGGCCTGGGGAGGGAGGAATCACAGAAGCTAGGATATGAGAATGAATGAGAGTTCCTAACAATGCAGAACACCTCACTCTACAATGTAAAATCAATTTTGTGTGTGTGTGTGTTTGCTTTTTGCTTCCCCTAAAAGAGGTAGGGAAAATTATTATTCTTTCCAACCATAGTTCATTTGTTGTATGAAGTAGTTAACTATTGTTTACTCAGTTCAATAAATGGGAGCTGTTGCTTCCTACTCTCCTTATGTTTCAAATCTCTATGCTTTTAAGTTGCCCATTGCTCATTTAAGGTTGGGTGACATATTCACGTTATATGGATCGGCAAATTATGAAATATTAAACAGGACAGGGATTCATAAGGAACACAGACGTGGGTCTTAAAGCTGCCTTCCACCATGCCTTGTAAAATAGAATGTCCAGCATGTCACAAACATTACTCCTATCAACCACCTTAAATGGTGGCAGGGAGAGGGATTTTATTTCTTGAAATTCTTTGTTTTTAATAAATATTACAGAGGATTTTGAATGTACAGTATTTTGATCGCCTGGTCTGTAGTACAGTTACCTTTCTAAAGATATCATTAGAAATAATTTATGGGTTGAGTAACCTAAACGTAAGTAATGTGGTTAGAAAGAAAGTTGAACAACCACAAAATACATTGGTTATAACTATAATTGTTAATATTCTTCTTATCTTGAAGTAAACATATAATGTGACAGTGAGAAGAGATTTTTAGGTCCCCATTGTTCCTCCAGCTTACAAAAGACAAGCTTTTTTGTTTGAGCTGTGTATATGTGTGTATGTGGGGGAGCTATTGGCTATTTCATTTGTTTCAAACTGAGCAATTAGAAACCAACCATATGTACTACAGTACACTATACTGTACTACATCCTTCAGGCCACAGAGTTGTTTATGTCATCCTCCTCCTCTTTTCACAGACTACATGTTGCAAGAATGCTTTGGCACTCAGCATCTCTGGTGTCCCAGTTGGTGAGTATGACTGGAAGCCAAGACTTCACCCTGCAGCATGTCTTATGTCAACAAACCACACACACACACACACACACACACACACACACACACACACACAAATTAGGAATTGGGGAAGACCAAGAGATAGCAAACAACACACATATAAATATGCAAGCTGTTCAGGAGATCATCTCTAGATCTTGATATGCTACAATTTATTTGCTTCTTCCATGACCCATAGTATGTAAACACATGCTGTATGGTGCTATAATGATACAAGATTTTAGTACACAGGATACTATTCCTGTGTACTAGAAAGTAAATCCAATAGGATTTTAACATTTCAACAGATAGACAATCTCAAACTGTCATATAGATCCTCAATGACAGGAAATGAAAGGAAAGGAGGAAAAGGAAAGGAAAGGAGACTGAAATATCCCATTGAAAAAGAAAGAGAAATGATAGTGGTGCTGATAATGGTGATGGTATGCCTTGTTATTTTTTTTTTTTTTTCAGAGAAATTAAGCTGCGGAGATGGAGTTCATTTAGAGGAAGCAGAAATAGTGCAGATATTTTTTTAAAAATGCTGTTTTAAAACCATTGGTTTATTTGGGCAGAAACTCCAAAAGTTGATGCTACCAAAATTGCAATATGTATTTAGAATGTGTGCTTAAAGGAAGCAATCCATATATCAATTTTTTAAAAGATTTTTTTAAACGTTAGCTGATTTATAAAGATCCCTAAGGATCAGTGGAAAGAGGCATTAAGGGTTCTGAACAAAGTGCATGGGAAAAAGGGCAATTGCCATAATGAAAGGAGTTGTAAAGTACATAGACATATGCCCACAGCAAGTGATGAGAGATATCATTATCAAACTACATCTATTTTCTGCAGGGCTGCTGATGGATTTCAGAGGACATGTAGCATAGCTGCTAAGTATGTGAACTAAAAAGTATTCTCTGACTTATTTTATAGCACTGCTGTCCAAACGTTTCCAAAAATATGCTTTGTAAATGTGCTTTTTCAAAAATCTTGTGCATCTGTCTACTTAGGAAACACTGTGAAGTGGTTGCAAATACACACGTGCACATACAGCTTTGAAATAGCCACCTGAGCCTTCCAAGGAATATGGTTGAGTCTGTATTATTGAGTCTGTCATCTGCACCTCTATAACTATCTGGTTTGGTTCTGCAACCCAACAAGGCAGACACAGACTTCAGAGGATAATTAGAACTGCAGAAAAAACAATTATGACCAACCTGCCTTCCATTGAGGACCTGTACACTGCATGAGTCAAAAGGAGGGCTGTGAAAATATTTACAGACTCCTCACATCCTGGACATAAACTGTTTCAACTCCTACTCTCAAAACGATGCTATAGAGCACTGCACACCAGAACGAGACACAAGAATAGTTTTTTCCCAAATGCCATCACTCTGCTAAACAAATAATTCCCTCAACATTGTCAAACTATTCACTAAGGCTGCATTACTAGTACTATTAGTCTTCTCATCGTTCCCACCACCCATCTCTTCCCACTTATGACTGCATGATTGTAACGTTGTTGCTTGTATCCTTACAATTCATATTGATATTGTTTCCTGATTGTTTATTTGTACCCTAAGACTATCATTAAGTATTGTACCTTATGATTGTTGATGAATGTATCTTTTCTTTTTATGTACACTAAGAGCATATGCACCAAAGACAAATTCCTTGTGTGTTCAATCACATTTGGCCAATAAAGAATTCTATTCTATTCTATTCTAGCCACCTGAGCCTTCCAAGGAATATGATTGTTTGAAAGGTAGTTCAAGAGAAAAGTCTAACTTGCACTAACGCTGTTCCGGTAAAGGTAATGTTCAACTGTAAGGAGTGGTGCTCAGCTCCATTTCTTAACCAAGGGAGCCAACGTTGTCTGAAGACATTTCCATGATCATTTGACCAGCATGACTATGCGCCAAGGTACATATAATGCTGTTACCTTCCTACCAAAGTAGTACCTATTTATCTACTTCCATTTGCATGTTTTCAAATGCTAGGTTGGGAGAGCTAGGGAAATAATCACCACATCACACAAGGCTCGGGTCTTGAATCCAGTTGTCAGCTTTCCAGCTAACAAGCTCAGTGTCTTTAAACACCGAGCCATCACACCCCCTTATTCTGTCCCATTAGCAAACAGATGTGTAATAAGAAGTGAATTTAGGCAGGTAATGCAGATGGAAAGTGATATAAAGAGCAGAATGATTAAATTCAGTGGTGACACATTTGCTTTGCATGTAGAAGGTACCAACCTTTATTCTGTCTAACTCTATTTTTTTTAAAAAGATCAAGGTATGGTGTGTCTTTGGTATTTGTCACCAGATAGACTATATAAGATGTATAAAGGTATTTCTAACTGCTGCTGGAAATATGAAAATCATGAAATACATTTTTACCATGGAGTCCTTGGTGCTCTCTGAGCTTGGTTGTCCTTGGTAGTTCCTTGATTGAGCTGTTGTTTACTGCTTGATTGAACTACCAGCTCAGACAATCAGTCAAGAACTAAGCAATAACCTAATCAAGGAACTATCAGGGAGAAACCACACCCCAGCAGCACTGACAGGGAAACCTACTGTATATAAGCAGAGAGCAAACCCTACTTTGTTCTACCACTGAAGTGGTTACCTAGTCAGGTAATGAAATGTCTGCAATCAAACTAACAAGCTCAAAGTGCCAATAACGCCACAGTTTAACACTCATCTATGTATGTCCTCTTCTATTGATACATTTTATCATGCATGGAGAACTTGTGAGAAAG
Organism: Pantherophis guttatus; assembly: GCF_059756535.1. Classification (NCBI taxonomy): domain Eukaryota; kingdom Metazoa; phylum Chordata; class Lepidosauria; order Squamata; family Colubridae; genus Pantherophis; species Pantherophis guttatus. The sequence continues at coordinate 111,983,594 of NC_142067.1, read as the reverse complement.
TGAAAAAAATGGAAATACTGTATATATGATGATCCATAGAATTTTAAAACTTAAAATTTATATGATGTATAATTTAGGAGAATGTAAATAGTAATGATTGTTTTTGTTACTGAAATAAAGATCAAAATCTCTTTTTAAATATTTTTTTTCTTCTCTTTTTTTATTTAGTTTTTTTAATTTTTTCATGTCTTTCTTTTTTCTAATTATTCCTTTATACTTTTAATGTTTTTACAAGGTTTTAATCTTGTAATTTTTTCTCAATAATATATATATAAAAGTAGAGATAGATAGATAGATAGATAGATAGATAGATAGATAGATAGATGATAGAATGAATGAAGTAAAAATGTTGTCTCCTAGGTTTTGCATAACAATTTACAGTCTGAGTAGCAAATCTTAAGTGTTTGCTAGAAGCTAGAATCATGTCTGTTGCTTCTCCCTTATCCTCACCAAATGTCAGTGTAAATAATACAGCGCTTGATGAACAAAAGGATTTTCTAAGAAACAGAAAACAGAAGTCATTAATTAAAACAAAAGGAAAGAAAGATGGTTGGATGTAGGCAGCAGGACATACTTCAACTTCTCCTGCTGTCCTCTTCTGGATTTCTTCAGCATCCTTGTCTAATCCATAATGACTCAAGCACAGTGCTAATTATATGAGTTTCTAGCATGCCACCAACTTCCTCCCACATGTGGTGGCCTTTGATTAAATTTGCCCATTAGTTTGAATAATCCTCGCTGATTATTTATAACAGACTAACAGCTCTTGCTCATTTGACAAAATGAACTTTTCAGAAAGGTGTATGTATAAACCTAAAACATATTTTTCGCTGTATTTTCACTAATTCTGGGTACTTTTTTCCCATTAAAATGATAAACTAAATATTTATGTAAAAACACTAGTATTAGTGAAATATTCTATATTTACAGTACATAAAACCAATCTCTCTCTACTACTCTCTAATGTTGGTATGTTCCAATATAGCTATTAAAAACTTATGTAACTGATAAAGATCATATTATTAATAGAATTGGAATTTGTAATGCTGGAATGCAGAAGTTTAAATATAGAGATAGATGATGTATATATGTGTGAATGTATGCCTTAGACAGAACTAGAACTCATGGGCTCTCAGTTTCTAGCTTGATACCTTAAGCACTACAGCAAATAGATCTCTCTTGATCCACTGTACCTTCTCAGAATTTCATTGTGAATCCTTTAATTCCATTTATCAGATGGACTGTGGGGTTTTGTTTTTTTCTGGATACAAAATAAAAAGTATGAATAATATATACAGCTCCATGTCACATATTGCAATGTTTTTTAGTCCAACAAAATATATAACATCTTATAAAATATATAATACAGTATGTGTGTGCTGAGAGCCAGCTTGTGTGTGAGAGCCAGGAAGAAGGCAATAACAAACCAGTTCTTAAATCTTGTTACCCCCTCCCCCAAAAAATACCAAACTGCAGGGGCTTCTCCAGGCAGTTGCCATGGGTTCTCAGCTCTTTCAGATCAATAAGGGTAGGAAACCAATTCCATATAGACCAGTATTATTTTTATTGTAAACCTATAGTAATAGAATCTTGCAAATCTGAATGTGCTTCCCATCTCTCTCCCTTTATTTTTGTATGAACCAGGAAACCGTTTCATCTGCTCGTTTATTTATTTATTTATTGGTTCGATTTATATGCCGCCCTTCTCCGGAGACTCAGGGCGGCTTATAATGCGTTAAGCAATAGTCTTCATACTTTTGTATATACCTGCTTAGTAGGACTTTCGGCCCCCCCAAGCGGTGTTCTTTTTTATACAAAGTCAGCTTATTGCCCCCACAATCCGGGTCCTCATTTTACCTACCTCGAAAGGATGGAAGGCTGAGTCAGCCTTGAGCCTGGTGAGATTCGAACTTGCAGTAATTGCAGGCAGCTGGTGCTACTTAACAGCACTTTAGTCTGCTGCGCCACCAAGTTCTCTTGGTATCAGCAATTCCTTCTATCCCTGAAGGCTTTCAGCCCTCTACAGGAGTCAACATTGACTCAAATTTGCATATACACATACGTGTATACACACGTGCACATATTCACCCACCCACCAATAAACAGAGCTTTCTTTCAGTGTTTTGAAATGTACATGCATCTTTTTTTATGGACAGAAATCTTGATGTACATACTATTCCTAAATCATGAAATTCTTTTCATGAAATTGGAGAAAAAATGTTCACCAACTGAACAAAAAGTATGATCATTTAATGAAATGGGTACATATTTACACAAAAGCCTCTGGGTGAATATAGCGTCTAGGAATTCTGCTACAATCACCCTTGGAGTGATGTTTCCCTGTGGTCTCATCAATCTAGATTTTGTCCTCTTTTAGCACAGAGGAACAAGCTACCAGGAGATGGCAGTCCTGAGATAGAATTTTTAGAGAACTTTCCTTTGATATCCATGGCAAGCTTTAGAATTCCTAGTTGCAGTTTGAATTTCAAGAGTCTTAGTCTGAACTGGGGCTCATGGTAGCTCAAAGCTAAGACTGTATCTGTATGTTTGCTTACTTTTGTATATCACCCCATGCATTTCAGAATCTATTTCTAAGGATACTAATATTTCTGTACTATACATAATTCAGGAGATATACTCAGCCACACTATGAGCATTTTTACAGCATTCTATGTTCTTTTAAAGGCTTTATTATGACACTGGTGAAGATAATGTTTAAATGTTCAGTTAATTCAAGTTCTAGATGAAATTAATGATGAAAAATGTACTAATGAAGCTTTAACCAAAAAAAAAAAAACCCTCCATTAGATTGGGAAAATAATGTAAGTGTAGTTTTCATTATATTAGATAGCACATAGATTTGAAAGTCTTTTTTTTTGTTCACTGAATGCCAGTTAAATATTCTACTGCATCATGAAAAATGTTTTCCTTCCCACCTTTCAAACCACAAAAATAGACATCTAATCTTTTCCAATCTTTGCTAGTCTTTGAACTTTCTTCAAAGTCGCACTCCATTGTCATTAACTTTCCATGACACTGGTGTCATGTTGCATTAAAAATGAAGAGGAATATTCTCTTAGATGTAGAACATTTGTAGCAGGAGCAGAAAAAAGAAAAAAGAAGAAAAAGGGAAAAAAGTCAGTGTACAAAGATTGTCCTTTCTATGGGTTATAGAAAGTCGTACTTGAAATTATTGAGATATGAGAATGGTTCCAAAATGTAGGACTTCTCAAAAATTAATCTAGATTAATATTTCAAGCAGTTACGGACAATTGTAAGTGCACTTTTTTTCTATTTACATCTGTTTGACTGTATTTGACTCTAAATGTTTTCAGGTAGTTTTCTGGTGACCCTAGATGTCATTGTTCATGGGTGTAACAATATTTGGGGCAATTTCTATCAGATCCTTCTTAAATCCCCACAAAATACTGCTGCTGCTGATGGGCTTTGGGTTTTTCTTCTGACTGAGTAGGAAAATAAAACCTGAAATACATATAATAGAAATATTGGAAATTCCAATTGCGTCCCCTCTGAAAAAAAAATGGAAGCATTAATAATAATAGCCATAGGTAGTAGCAGTTGTAGTGGCAACTGCATATATATTATGATATTAGGTTATCTTATTTATCTTTGATTGTCACAGTTTGTTCAAAAATCTGTCTCAAAGTGTGTCTGGATTCATTAAAAAAAATTCCTCAATTTAGTTTTGCCTCAATTCCACATTTTTAATGTAGTTATTAGGAGAGAAAGCTCTGATTCAGGGTCCAGATATAAATTAGCCTTACCATTCCATTGTCATAAAAACTTCACAGCCTCATAAAAGGACTGAGGCAAGCATGTTTTCTTTTCCAAGGGCCTATAGAGATTGAATCTTACTGCTTTCCACTTAACCTTTTCTCTATTTTTCAAATATCGCAACAATACACTAAATGTTGATTGAAATATTTTTCTCATATTTTGTTTTCATCAGTAACAATTGTTATGCTTTTCCGGCCCATATTAATTGATCTGGACAATTGCTTGAAATTCAGGGGCACAATTATTTCTTTTAAGTGGATCTTTGTGTCCCTTATAAACATATATTTAAAAAATGGATATATTTAATATTTGGCTTATGAGAAGCTTAGTCAACAAATAGAATAAATGTCCAGAACCAAGTTTTTTAAAAAAATTGCTATCTGTTCTAATTGATGGAGATATGCAGGTGCTGAGATCCTTGCCTGGAGCATGCCTGAAAATTGTGCAAGGCAATGAGTGAGAAGGCAGCATAGTTGGAAAGCAAAGGCTGGTAGTGGAGATCCAAACCTCATTCTGCAACAATGTAATGTATAAAAATAGAGAAGCAGATGAATAATGAATTAATAGATATATAGGTAGATAGAGCTTAGAATTCATGAACTAAATAATTAGAATCCTATGTCAAAACCCTGCATTATCGCAAAGTTCACAAGTTGATCTTGAGAAGCCACTCATCTTTATCTTGAAATTCATGTAAGTTAATGAAGCAGAAGATGAACCTGATGAATGGCCCTAAGATGTCTGAATGCAGAAGGCATGCTTAGCTTGAGTGCTTTAATTGCTTTAATAATCTATTGTTGTTCTCTCCATACTTCATTCATTCATTCAGAAATTTTTGTGGCCCATCTTAAACAACTTTGAGCTCCCAATACAAAACAAAAATCATATACATTCAAAAGTTTTTTTTTTTAAAAAAAAAAACTAAATCAAAATAGCAAGGCCAAAGCATAAACTTCAAATACAAATTCATCAATGCCATGCTCTATTAATTAATTTACTTCTAATACCTATGGGAAAAGCCAAGTTTTTACTGTCGTTCAGAAGGCTAGCAGCATTGGGATCATTGAGATCTCCACAGGGAAAGTGTTCCAAAAAGCAGTTGCCACAATAAATTCTATTTGTGCATTCAAGCAAACCTTTTTTTAACTTCAGATAGCGATATGAACACCATAATTATGAACTGCAAAGAGATAAAAAATTATTAGTATCTACATTTAGATTTGTAGCAATATATTTGTAGCTTCTGCTCTGAGAATTGGATTGTTCTAATTCCTGTTTCTTTTCTTTAGCCCACCACTGATAAAGAAACAGAATACTTGCATGTAAAGAGAGGAACTAACTAGGCAAATTAACCACTGATGCAAGCAGAAAACATTGTAACCATTTGAATAAAGCAAATGGTTTTATACCTCTGTATACCTTTTATACAGACCAAAGAAAGTACTGTATATATATAACTGTGCCATAGGTGTTTTTTTGAAAAGGCAATGGGACTTTCTTTGTTTTTCCTTGAAGATGTTTTGTTTCTCATCGTGGATGAGAAGAGAAACTTCTTCAAGGAAAAAAAACAAAGACAATCTAGTTGCCTTTTTGAAAAAGTACTTTGGGGACAACCATGACTTGGATGACTAAGGATCTTCATAGACATCCACATGACTCTTTCACTAAGAGTGAAGAGAACAAGATGAAAATGTTCATATGAATTAATTCATTTTATTTCATCCTTGCCAGTACCTTAAGGTACTATATATGCAGTTACCTGATAGATTCCATCCATGCAGTAGTCAGACTTAAGACTCATTTATTTTAATTTTTAGCCCTCGGCAATTGTAGAATTACCTGATATTACCTCATCCTGCTCCCCCCTTTTAGGTAGTTCTCATTCAAGAAGTGATAAAGAGAATTTGCTTTTCAAAGAGTAGAACTCTGAAGAAATGTGCACAGGTAGACTGTGATAGCCTTGAACCTATTGAATTGTGAAAGGTCAATGGTTATGCATGAATATCCTATATTTTGTATAGTATCTCTTTTCAGTGTTATGTTGCTCAGCACGGACAGAAGCAGAAAATAAGGAAAAGAAGATATGATCAAAGGGATGTCCTCAAGTAAAAGCAGACAGGTTGCAGATCAGTTGGGGCAACAAGACATGGAGGCTTCTGAAGACCTTCTCAAGTATGTCAAATTCATTTCTCTATTTTATAACTCTCAAAATCTGACTAAGAGAATTGGGAGAATGCTCTGCAGCAGATGCTGAGGATGGGCGAGATGTTGCATTGAAGAGGAAAAAATATTTCTATCTACTGCATCAGAAGATGGGTATAGCACTGAATTTCACCAAGAAACAATATGCTTCCTTCTTCCCAACATATATTTGCTAACATTTGCATTCTTTTAGAGAGTTGTTGAGGCCACTTGGAGGTTTGTCTGTATCCTTGGGGTTATTTATCTGAGTAGTTCAAATGGGTGTGGAGCCTTCTTGGAACTGCTGAAAGGACTGTGTTGTAGACTGGAGATAGATGATGTTGTACCCCGGCCCCCTTTGTTGAGGAATATGACATCATCTACCTCCAAGTGGCCTCAAGGACTCTGTCAAAGAATGGAAATGATCAGCCATCTGCAAGAAATATAAATCCTTCCATTCCCCACCATCTAGTCAGAGCTGAAGAATATTCTTGGATAAGAAGCAAAATGTCCTCAAAGAAAAGCAAGAAAGTCCAGTTGCCTCTTGTAGAAACACCTTTGGGATGTACAGTATCTATTTAACATTACTTAATTTCTAACTAGTTCCCTCTCTGAAGCAACAACAACAAAGATGAAATGTCCCCTGAATTAAGCTTGATTCTTGATGATCCTCTAGATATATTCCTGTAGTTTTCTTGGCAACAAGGTAGAAGAGGTTTGCTGTTGCCTTCTTCTAGGTGAGGATGATGATGTTTTGTGTTACCCTCCTCCCCATCTTTCAACAGTATTTATTGCTGTTACTATTTTTGCTTTAGTCTTTTAATGTATAATAGTGTTAATGTTTTTAAGCCACCCAGAGTAATCTCTGGACAAGATGGGAGATACCTAAATATAATACATAAAGATATTAGCAATTTTAAATATAATCTAGAACTTCAACACTAATAGGGTACAAAAACCACATAGAAGGTACATCTCCCTGAGCCCTCAGGAAATCACCTCAAACCTCAATAGAAAATGTGGCATATTTAATTGCATTCTGAATTCAATATCAGCAGGAAGCAAATACTATTTTTATAATCATAACCAATTACAAGCTTAAGAGAGATCTGTGCAGTTAAACTAATTTTGTTTTTGGTATCTGATGTGCTGTCCCTGTGTGTGATGCTTCTGTTTAGCAATAGCATTCCATGGGTTTTTTATTATTATCAATTATTTGTTAAGGTCATCTACACTTTAAACACAATACACAAAAGTAAATATTTTAAGAAATTGTTTGGAATTGTTTAAGCTTCCATAGGACAAAAACAAAACAAATTTTCTTGCATTGCTCACAAACTTTCAGAAATTTATCTCTTCTAAGGTAGAATATAGCAGAGAATTTCCCCCTTGACTGCTGAAACTGAATTTATGTTTGTTGTTAGTGATTTGGTGACTATGAACTTCAGGAGAAGTAGTGATCAGATGATTGTGTTGGTGGAGTGCTGATTTTATGACTATAATGTGTTATTTGTTGTGTTAGTGTGTTCTTATCACGTTGGAGCTTTTTATTGTTTTATATTGTTTCTATAATTGTATTGGGTGCCATTTGGCAGAGACATGTGACTTTAAACCTTAATAAGCAAAGAGGAGAGAAAAAGTGTGAGATGATGGGATTGATTTGTAGCAGAATATAATGTTTTGTGGGGAAGACACGGTATCTGCTCTAACGAAGTGCATAATAAAATGCACATATTTTTGCAATACAGTAAAATAGAGCCATAATCTTATTAATAGAGAGTCTAATCATGTTAATAGAAGGAACATAGCCTCCCCAGCTCAAGCTTGATAGAAGCTATCCAGACACTCAACAAGACATAGCTAGATAAAATGCTTTATTGCCTAATAGAATACAGGAATAAATTGCTTTGTATCAGTATGAGAAGGCAGTTTCCTGTTGTATTCCCTGCAGTTTAAATCTGGTACTTTTCCCACCCCTGCTTTTCCCGCAGCTTAATGGATACTTTGCTTTGTGATTCTCAGGCCTGGTGCTAAATCGCAGTTGATTATTGACATAAGATGTGTTCCTGCTCTGGGAAAATCTAGCTGTCAATGAAACTCCGCACCAAATATAATATTTCCTCTCCTCCAAGCCCCAATATGTTCACTGAGCACTCTGAACTGAGAGTAGGATGGGAGTCTATTGTCACAGTTCTTGCTATTATTACACCATTGTATCCAACATTAAAATAGATTGGTTCATAACAATCCCGGACATATAGTTATTGGGGGAAAGGATCAGTGAGGGTATCCCCCATTTATTTTTTTTAAAGAAAGCTCAGTGTATAGATTGAATGAGCATATTTTACATAACTAGTTCTTAGTAGGAACAACAGAATAGTTATTTGTTCAGTGACTTTTTGAAGTGTTCCAATCTTGAAATAAAGAATGCCTGTTTTAAATTCTGCTCTAAGACCTTGGACCAAAGCCTTCTTTTCAAAGGTTGTTATAACATTTTGTGTGGTTATAGTCTAACAGAACAAAGCTCAAACTAGTTTGAGATTTCTTGCAATAGGAAGCAATGAAAACTCAAATCAAGTCCCCCTTTCTCTTGTTTTATATCTAGGGCGATAAAAATTGGTAGAAATTGGCATTATCAGCTATGCAACTTGCAGAGATATTGTCTAGATGGAATATGTTCATGCAATAGTACATAATAGTGCAACATCTCCCTGCTTCCCCCGCCCCCCCCCCAAAAAAAAAACGGGTGGGGGAAACAATGATGCAGAAATTAAAGCTCTATGATCTATAACTAGCAAGCAAAATCTGTAAGCATTCCACAGCTCATAAGAATTAAAAAGACAGAATTTCAGTCTTAATCTTTATAGTGAATAACAGTGGTGCCACAATTAGGCACCAATAAGGCAACAGGAAGTGGAAGAGGGCGGAAAGCAAGACATTGTCTTGAATAAACTTCCAATCTAACTTTTAAAGAATTGTTTTGATATAGATGTGATCTGACTCGCTTTGATCTGGGTCCAGGCAAGGAAGGTAGTAATGAGTTTGCAAAGCTGCTGCGGCTTTCAATATATTGGGTTATTTAAGTTACGACTCAAATCTCTCAGTTGCAGTCCATCATCTCAATTTTTGATAACATCACTGTTTCCCTGCTGAATAATGATTCTGTATTAATTTTTGTAAGATCATTTTGTACCAAAACAGATTACCCCCTCCCCAAAAAAAGTTCCTTAAAAAAGTCAATTGACTGCATCAAAAAGATTCCACTTGAATGCCTTTGCCATAAAACTGCCATAGCATTTGAAAGATAGTCCTTTTTAACACCCTATTTATGCATTCATGGTTTATTAATGGTGTGGAATCACTGAAGGGTAAAGATATACAAAACGGAAATGAAAACTGAGGGGGTGAAATATATTTACCAACTGCGTTGTTCCGAGAAATAACCTTAAACAACCTTTGGGGTTTATGCAATGTTATTTCTGCACAGGCCTCCTCCTCCTCCTCCTCTTCCTCCTCCTCCTCCTCCTCCTCCTCCTCCTGTATTCAATGCTGTCACATAACATTTGTGTCAGAACACAGTCAAATTAATCACAAGAGTTACATCCTCTGGATGACGTTTTTTTCTTACCAAAAATTAGTATATTCCAAGTAAAGCTGTCTTTTGCAATTCACTGATGGTGATTTTGTCAATGGTGATGGTGTTGAAGTGGTGCTCCAGATGTTTTAAGATTCCACCCAAGGCATCTATTACTATTGGTACTAGCTTGGCTTTCTTTTGTCATAGTCATTCTACTTCTATTTGAAGGTCTTTGTGTTTCTGTTTCTGTTATTGTTATTGTTGCTGTTGTTTTTTCCTAGCCTAGTCTTTAATTCTGATATTTCCCAGTGGTTTCTCATTCAGGTATTGATAGGTCCAACTCATATATTTTTAGTTCCAGACCAATTGTTGAACACAGTGGTATAGATGTCACATACAGCATAAAAATGAATAAACTGCCAAAAATAGTGCTTAAAAAAATAAACAGAGAATAAGGATAAATACAGAAGGAGCACCATCTTCCGATAATTCTTTTATTGTCTAGTTCATTGTGCTTTGCTTTCTCTTTTTTGACTGACTCCTCCAGAAATAGAATATATAGAATATATACTGTATTCTATATATAAATACTGCTCAATTCCAATTTAATTGTTCATTTTCAGATCATTATTGTCCTAGGAGGTTATCATAATTGTATTGTAAATACACTCCACTTTTCTTTAAGCTCTAAAAACAGACAGATACCGATGTTACATTACAGCATAATTTTTATATAGCTTCTTTCCAGTCTCTGGTGGGAGTCTCCTTTTTGACAATATCCATATCCTGTTCATTCTTAGTTTTCAATTACATTCACCAAGAGACACCAGGTTATCAGTTTCATCCTCATGAGGACTCTTCAGATGTGGGGAGTTAGATGTTATTATATAGGGTTTAAATACTATTTCAATTAGTTATCAATAATAAGTAGTGTTTCTTAAACCACATTCTGCATTGATATGGTTCAGACTATGATTCCAAAACATAGTAAAAGTGTTTTAATATTCTATTAAAAATAATGTTTATATTTTATCAGTCTTCAAGAATTTCAAAATAAGTAAATTTAATTTTTCCAAACATTTCCACTACTACACGCTTGAATAATTATCCCATTTTATTTTACTTGGAATGGCTAAAACTACTGATCAAATTTATTTCCTTTTCATGGAAAACATAACAGATTTGAATTTTTTAAAAGTATTAACTAAATTATGGGCAGGACAAGAAGTAACAGGTAGAAGATCATTAAACAGGGATTCAACCTAGAGCTAAGGAAACATTTCCTTATAGTATGAACAATTAGTCAGTGGAATGTCTTACCTCTGGAACAGTAGTCGGTTTCAATTAAGTTTGCTACCGGTTTGCTCGTGCGGGTGGGCATGCTTGTGGGTGCGCGCACGCTTCTGTGCATGCACAGACAGTCATTGTCTGGAATGGTCTTCTACTTGAGCAGATGGTTGGACTAGAAGACCTCCAAGGTTTCTTTCAACCCTATTATTCTATCTTCTAAATTGAAACCCAGGCTCAGAAAGTAAACCTATATATCTTTATTGTATACAGTTCTTTTTTCTCCTCTCAGTGTATCGTCAGGTACAGTTTTCACCTGAACTAATAGAGTTTGTATTTTTTTTTAAGTTTAAAAACAAACTTTATTGAATTTAAAAATATTAACAAACAAAAACAAAAAAGAGAGAATATACAAATTTTCTCTCTCTTAAAATTTACATTTTCAATCCATAATTACACTAACAAACTAAGTACATATAATTATATAAACACATATATACAAATCTACAAACAGTGACTTATTTACCTTTTCTATCTATCTGACGGTGCATTTTTTTTTTTTTTTTTTTGCATTTCCTCTAATTCTTATCTTTACCCTTTTTTCCTTTGGTTTATCCACTTATACCATCTATTCCATACTATAAAATACTTTGAGTCTTCCTTATCTTTTAATTCTAGAGTTAACTTATCCATTTCTGTGCATGTATAAATTTTTTGTATTACTTCCTGATCTGTTGGCATACGATCTGTTTTCCACAATTGTGCTATAGCCAATCTGGCCGCTGTAATTATGTGTAATGTCAAGTGTTTTATGTCTTTTCTAATATTCCTTTTTATCATGCCTAGTAAGAAAACTTCTGGTTCTAATTCAATTTCTTGATCTGTTATTTCTGCTATCCATGTTTTTATTTTTTTCCAATATTTCTTTATTTCTGGGCAAAGCCACCAAGCATGGAAAAAAGTACCCTGCACTTTTTTGCATTTCCAGCAAACAGGATTTACATCCGGGTACATTTTGGCTAGTCTTGAGGGAGCCAGATACCACCTATACCACATCTTATAATGATTCTCCTTGTATGCTGCCGATTTTGTCATACTATAATTATTTTCCCATACCCCCTCCCAATCTTCTAACTGTATATTGTGCCCGATGTTCTGTGCCCAAGCTATCATCTGTCCTTTTACCTTTTAGTTTGTATTTATTAATCTCTCCTCTAATCATATTTTTTTAAAAAAAGAAATCATCCAAAGGTTTGTTTTTGTCCCAGTCTAATATTCAGTGGTAGTATCATTTACTGCCTGTGTGTTCTTATGAAGCTGTGAACCTTCAATATACTATATGGCTGAAAATATATCAAGAAATACAGTAAATATAATCCATGCTGTGCAGTGAGGGAAATGGGAGGGCAAGTTATGTTAGTAACAAAGGAAGAAATTTGGATCCCCTTGGGCAAAGAACCGCAAGGAAGGCAGACTGCTGGTTTGAGTGTTTTTGTGTTTTCCATTGCAGGGATAACCTTATATTTACTCAAATGGTTTTGATTTATTAAACGCCTTGCTGTGTTTAAACACTTGATTGTCTTCTTTTGCTATAAGAAAGGTTGCTTTCACGAATAAGACTTTTTGTTGAAACAGCTTTCTCTTTCAGACTAGAATAATGTAGAATTTGGGGTGTGTGTTTTTTTTTAAACTACTGAAGAATGAATCCAACACAGATGCTACATGAGGATTCTTACTGATGAAAGCATTTAGATAGCACCTTTTGTCAAGAGAAACACCTTTGGAAACATTCTGCTTCTTGGTTAAAGTCAGTCTTCAGAAGTGCTGTCTACTAGAACACTAGCCGGAGGCAATTCTGATGAGCTGCATGGAAAACTCTACTTTGTTCCATGAAATGTCTGCCAACTACATTTCTTGAGTTGTGATTCTTGACAACTTTACCAAAGAAACAAAATTTGTATTGCATTTAGGAAGCTCTTCTTGAAACTGAATCTAGCCATGCATTCATCTGCCAGTCACAGGTCTGGATGAATGGGGAGGGTTGAGGTAACGTATCTTATAAAAACCTCACCAAGAAAATGGAATGGAACTCTTCTCAAATGAATCAGATAAGGTAGGGTGCCCAATGGTAGGAAATACCCACCCCCCAATGCCGGAAGGTACCAAAAAAGGTATTAGGAACCACAAAGACCCACAGTGCAAAGACCAGGCATTGATGATATGCCTGGGGAAAATCCAGCAGAAATCCCAGCCATTGGTGAAAGCAAGGATTTGCACTTTAGAAAGAAATGGACAATAGCTATTTTTACTTTACTTACTTATTTGACTTGGGACACTACACCAAGAAAATTAATGGAGTGAAATTTATGTGAAGCAAGAAATTCATCCAAGCAATGAAAAGAGCTTCTTGGTGGGTAATGGTCACATTATGAGCAGCTGAATCCATGCCAGGCCCCTCCAAATCACAGTTGGCCAAGTCTATGCCCCCAAAACTGATACAACGGAGCTTGAAATGGAAGATTTCTATACCAGCATCAAAAAACTCCGCACAACTCCAAGTGCCCAGAAAAGACATTGTTTACATACATACTGGTAATTTCAATGCAAAGGTTAGCAGTCAAGCGATAAGCAGGCATCACTGGCAGTTTTGAACTTCAGATGAGGAATAAAGCAGGTGATTGTTCGATTTAATTTTGCCATGAAAATCAGTTTTGAAATATGAATTTCATATTTTCTTCCTTCCTCTCTCCCTCCTAAAATGTGATGACTAGAACTGACTCAATATTCTGGCCGACATAGAATAGAAAGGAATAGAGAGTACTGTTGATCCTGATGACCTTGACTGAAAGTGTCATTCTTAATTTATTTTGATTTTGCAGCTGCATCATATTGTTGGCACATGTTCAGCTTGTGATACAAGACAGCCAAATCCTTTTCATATGTACTCTTTTTGCACATAATTTCCTGCATTGTATGTTTATACCTTCAATATCTTATCTTCTTCACCATACCTGCTGAAATTCATCTTGTTGTTTTTTTCTATCATGCCAGCTTGTCAAGACCCTCCTGAATTTATGTTTGCTATCTTTATGATTTCTGCACATTTGATTATCATATTTTAAGCTTGCCTCCAAGCAATTTATAAATATGTAAAACAAAATAGCACCTCAAACTGAGGACTAAGATAGTCACTTAGCACATTCCAGGCGTTCTTGAAAGGACTGTTAAACAGAAACATGTTGATGTATAATATGTATAAATTGGATTAAAAAATCATTTTATCTATACTAAATGCTCTCATATAGTATTTTTTTGTCCTGTACACTAGCTTAACTAAGAAGACAGAGTTCTTAGTAGAAAGCTCATACTAGACCATGACCAAATAATCTAAAATGAAAAAAAAAATAAGGCCATTTTTTAAATCCAATTATATTGCTACATATTTCTGTGTTTTGGGTTTTGGTATTGGCAAGAAAACTTGTCACAAGAATTCTTAATATTAACTAACAAACACAATGTTTTATGTTTATATTGCTGATAATATTGTTTGGTGGATATCTTTTTTTTTTTAAATTTGATTTATATGCCGCCCTTCGGAGACTCAGGGCAGCTTACAATGTGCTAAGCAATAGCCTTCATCCTTTTGTATATTTATACAAAGTCAGCTTATTGCCCCCACAACTGGGTCCTCAATTTACCTACCTTAGAAAGGATGGAAGGCTGTGTCAACCTTGAGCCTGGCGAGATTCGAACCTGCAGTAATTGCAGGCAGCTGGTCTTAATAACAGGGTGTTTAAACCACTGTACTACCAAGGCTCCTCTTCATACCACATGAATTTTGACATCCTTTTATATTAACTAATTAAATGAATGAATATGTGATGTATTTGATTTGTGTGTACATATCCAAAATTTGTTCTATGATCACAACTGTGGCTATAAGAGGAACTAAACATCTTGTACTTTTTAGTCCATCAGTTCAAGTAAAACAAATGAAATCTATTTTCAGTACTATGCCAGAAAAAAAATTTCTACATTCTACATTCTTCCCTCATTCACTGCTCAAATCCTTTATCTTGTGTCAAATATTTGCTTTCTGTAAAGTTTCTTCTCAAATGGATTTATTCTCTGTAAATCAGTAATCATTACAGAAAGCATAAAAGATGAAAAAAAGTACACATTCAGTATAAAGTAAGTCTTTTCTCAACAGTAGGATAGTGGTAATAAATTGGTTGGTAAAATCACTTTGAATTGGCTTTGTAAGTCTCCAGCAGCTCAGTAAGACTGTTTTTTTCATAAGGGCTTTTCATGCCTATTAACTCAGATTGGAGGTTGTAAGCTTGCAAAACATTTTTATTAAGAGTGAAATCCTTGAGTTTTTCAATATACTATTAAAACAATAGCAACAAAAAGACTAAAATATACTATTACCCAATGTTTTTGAAGATGTTGCTGTAACGTCAATATTAAATTTATTGACATCATATTGATCATCTATTTAGCATGTTAGATTGTATGTTTGTGTTTTGCCTAGGTTAAAAATTAATGAATATATAATCCTGATGAATAAATACATATTTTCTGAGTCAGACTATTCTTTGATTGTTATGGTAGTGATTGTTGTTCATTGTATAACTCAGATCCTAACAATAGTGAAGATAAGAATATTTTGGAGAGCTGTTCAATAAAGTTGAGAGTTAAAATTTATCTGAGGAACATTACAACAAAATGCTATGTTGAAATGAAAGGTGAATAATTTTGAAAGATTTGGTAGTACCGGTATCAAATCCTAGAGAAGGCAAGGCCATAAGAAGCCACTTTCATGCTACTGACAAGAAAATCACATGGAAGTGTCACATTGTAAGTGGAAGTCAAGCTTGACTTGAAGTTTAGCTCCTTTTTTTAAAATAGAGCAATTTTCACTACTCGTGGTCAGTTAAGGTGTTTCTTCTTTCCTGTGAATACCTAGAAAGGTTTTTATCAAGATGACTTTTACAGTACTAAAATGTTCCTGCTAAGTTGAAGATGTAATGTGTTGTGTATGTGTTATTTAAAGTGGAGCAGATGTTAGTGGATAGCTATTATTGACTAGTCGTTCTTGTTTATGGGAAACTAAAGTGCAGGCCATGTGGCTGAATCTCCATAAACGTTATCCATCCAGATACAGAAATGTACCAAATATATCAAGTCATGATGTCTCTTACCTTTAGCATAACCAATCTATAATTGGTTTATGAAACCAAGTAAAGCATAATTAGCTATTGAAGATTAAAAATTGGTTAAGGCATGAGGAGTGCAATAGAGGGGAATTAAGATAATCATTGGTGAATAAAAAGATAGTCATTTGGATTTTGGGATTTTTAAGTTAGAAAAGGCATGACAAATCCTTTTGGCTCACAATGTAAACAAATATTCCATTAGAACACTACACAGATGCTGGTCTAATTGCATTTTTAAGGCTTTAGCGAGCTATGAATCATGCAGATTTTTTAAAAAAAGAAGAATCAAGTGGTCATTTAACCCATCTGCTTTCTAACATTACTTTTTCTGTGTTCCCTCCAAGCTGAAGAAACTTCTTACAATCTCTTTTTTGTTAATAAGCAGACAATATATTTTCATCAGTTAATGTGTAGATCAAATGAGTTTTATTTTTAATATATTAAAAGAGTTTATATTACTGGTGATATACAGTAGAAGTAAAAGTCAAGTCAATTCTCCCCTTTAAGTTGAGCTCAGTTCCTTTTGACTTCTTATAGTTATCAGTGTAGTCTTCTTGGCAACATTCATTCATTCATTCATCCATTTCTCTAGCTGCCCATCTCACTCACTCTGGCTTGCTTACAATCCAAAATTATATTACAATCAAAATACTAAAACATTTTAAAATAATAAAGGCAGTAAAAACAATAGAAAGTAAAAGCAACATGGAATTGTTTTGATATGGTCTTCTGGAATTCTCTTTCCAACTTCCCATTCTAGCTATACCAGTAAGATTCTACTAGACGTATTCCAATTTCATTCCAATAATAACCCTACTGAAGTCCACAGATGGTATTAAGTACATTGCCTGGCAAAATCAACCATCTCTGACATCACCAAGCTATGAAAATAAGGTGACTGTAAAAAGTTCCACAATATTGCAAAAATATGTTTTATTGACCTCCTCCTCCTCCTCCTTTTTCTTCTTCTTCTTCCCCTTTTGAAATGCATTGGGTCTGTATGCCTTGTATTAGTAATTATCCTGCCATTTGAATGATATGGTTTCATGGTATCTGATAACTATATTTTGGTAATGTTTGGGAGCAGCCAACCTTGAACTGGCTATTACATTTCATGATACCACTCTAGGGACTATTGCTGAGCTTGATTGGCTGAAATTATTCTAGGAAGAAGAAATATTTCCCAGCAACAAGGAAGAGAGTATCCGTGCTAAATGAAAAATTGGGAGATGAGTAAGAAAGAGAGAGAAAAACAATTCTTCCTTCCTCCCTGACCTTGGGCTGCATAATTGAAATGGGCAAACATTTCATGCTGCTTTATACAAAATAAATGTGCAGCTTAAAATAAGTTTAAAACTTGTGTGAAATAAACTAAGCCATTTAGTAGAATAATGGAATCCAAGCCATAGCAAATTACATGGAAATGATCAATGACAAAAAAGATTGCAAGATCATGGGGATGTCATACTTCTTAGTTAGAAGGATTGCTATTTAGGATTGATTAAAATAACTAATATTATATTACAAATGTAGAGGTGAATAACTTTGTTATGAGCAGCAGGTGTTTCTGGAAAAACAAGAAATGTTCCAGTTTGGGGAAATTAGCATAGTTGCTGAAAATAACCAGCATATGAAGCTAGAACTAATACCAGAATGTGGGCATATTTGCATATTTTAAAGGAAATAAATAACACAAGCTGAGCCTTGGCACACAGGTTGGATTGGTTGTCAACCATGATTGGCAGCTAAAGATTTGAAATGTTTCCATTTAATCTCAGCTATGAGCTCAAGGTGATGTGAGAAATGTGATAATTCTACCTGCCATTTTAGGTGATGTGTGACTGTTGTAGGACCCAGGTCTCTAACTTCTTTTTAAAAGCCCTGTTCCTAATAAAAGTGTTTACAGGAAAATTCCAGGTGTTGATATTTATGTTCATCTTCCTTGTTTTTATTCACTGTAGATGGAACAACAAAGAATTCATTACTGGAAGAGTAAAGACAGAGAATCATACCTAAAAGCAAGCTAATTTCCATTTAGAATTTTAAAAACAACGCAGTATCAGGTTGCCTACATAGAAATTCTAGTTTTCATCCTGCCTGGCAATCAAGTAATGTCAACACAATTAATATTAGGCTTCTTTTGTAGCCATGAAATGTCCCACTTATAGTGTGCCATATATATATTAAGTACAGTATACCATATATTATTGATATCATTTATAACACTGCCTTTTTTTTAAGTGCATTAAATCTATTCAGCCTATTTTATTTCTAACTTAAATGAAGTTTGCTGACTTCAGACTGGAGTTAGTCTGCTGATTTGTATAATTTGCTAATGGTAGTTTAAACACTTAAATGAATATGGGAAAGTGAGAAGGAGAGAGATAAAGAGAGAGATGAAGAGAGAGAGAGAAAGACACTTTGCTCAGTAATTTGCATATGTTGAAGCAAGATTTGTAGAGTTAGAGTTGCAAGTTTATACAGATTTACTAGGTTACAGGAAGTGTTTCTTCTGAATAAAAATGTGTTGGAATACATGATGATGATGATGATGATGATGATGATGATGATGATCATCATCATCATCATCATCATCATCATCATCATCATCATCATCATCATCTCTGCAGTCATTCTTGCAGAGAAACAAGCCTATCCATCTTTCTTCATCATGTAGATAACCTAATGTCCCAACCCTAGTCCACTTTAAAGGAAATTATATTCCCATCATGGGGAAACTAGATAAAATCTTAGCCTTGAAGTGGGCCAGAGTGAGGGAAGGACTATTCATCAGAATGCCAGAAAGGGACCCAGAGCCTCCAGTAAAGTTTCAAAAGAAATGACACTCTGCAATCATTTTAGATATCTTTCACCCTTCTGCTACCAAAAGTCACTATGTGATTTTGTTTTTCTTTGTTTTTATACTTTCAAGGGAGTATTGACTCCTGATGACTGCCTGGTCAAGTCCTTTCAGTTTTCTTGGCAAGATTTCAGATGTGGTTTGCTATTGCCTCCTTCCTAGGGCTAAGAGTGAGTGACTGGCCCAAAGACACCCAGTTGGCTTTCTGCCTTAGGTAGGACTAGAACTCAGTCTCCCAGTTTCTACCCTAATACCTTAACCACTGCATCAAACTGGCTCTATCTTTTTGTAGCAGAGGACCAAATGTACCGTACCATATTGAGGATACTATATAAGACATAAAGACTATATGGTCATTCCAATTTGTATCAAAACACTCCCTTCAGCCATTCACCTAAAATCTTTCTTTTGCAATTTGACATTATTTGCATAATGGCGAAGAGAAGACGAAGTCCCACTGAAGTCTCATATACTTTGTTTTTAATAGGAGCTAATGATAATTATTTACTTATGTAAAATTCAGTAAAAATAAAAGGTACTTCAGACATACTCGAGTTGGCCACCAAAAAACTATTTTCTGACCTCAAGGACTATGCAGCAACTATTTTCTTTAATAAAGATCTTGTCTTCTGAATGTTATAATTAATATATATCTTGCCTGAGACAGGAATGCCATTCCCAAAGTAGGGTGAGTATTGCAAAAACTGCCTTCAGGCATTTTAAGTTCTTGGACAGTTTAGGTATCTCACACTTTGCATAGCTATCCAAATTAATAGTATGCCCATAATGTTCCAATTTAATTGGCTCTCAGCATTTTAAGATTGAAAGCAATTATACCAACTTATAAAGACTGAAGTACAGTGTGAGCTTTGAATTATCTGTGTGCATAATTATGCTGGATATCCTTTCAACTCTAAGTGGAGGGGGGGATAGCTAATCTAAGACACATATTATAAAGTCAATGGCTTTTCTTTAGAGGAAAAATGAGATAAATTTAATATTCATGAGAAGCTTTTCTTATCTAATGACAAATGAATAAAAAGGTTAAAAGAAATCAGCAAATGAATGACCCATAGAAAGCAATCCTCATTGTGTTTTGGAGCTCATAATTACAGATATATCCCTAGGGGAACAGTCTTTGAAAATTAAACATTCTTACTGCATAACATATTTGACAAGTGCTTACATTGTTTTTAAAAGATGCAAAGAAAAGGCCAATTATAGCTTTTCTACTCTATGGTGAATCTATATGTGCACACACACAAACATTCACAGACATGCACACTAAACAACAATATGAACCAAACAATGACAAAATAAGATATTCAATTCTATTCAATTAAGATCCTTTATCTATGGTGGTGTATTAGAAAGGTTTTTAAAAAGTAACCTAAAATTTCATGAAGGAACTTAATAGCAATAGATAGAATACGACCAATAAGCAACATCTAAACTAAAAGATTTTATAGCAGGACCATTTGAAATGCTAAGACATTTGCCTACCAATATTCTGTATCATTCCATATAAAATATCTCAATGGGTATTTTAGTTTTCTTTGGCTTGGTTCCATTTGTTCATAACTAGAATTGATAACCATTTCAAACCAACATTCAAAATCTTAGTTGGAGCCATTACCTTCAAATCCTTATTCTGTCAACAGCTCCAGGACATTAAACTACCTTACTCTTCAAGTTGGACTCCTCTATTAATTTTTAATGTAAAACTCTTGTTTCAATAGCATATTGCTTGCTCTAGGATAGCAGCTAGAAAATGGACAATTTCTCCTGTTAGTATGCAATCAAATATTGTCTAAATTCATGTAGATGAATTGTAAACATGTCCTTTATGATGTCCAGACTAACTTGGTTATCACCGTAGATAAAAGCAGAAAAAATGGGTTTCTCTATTAACCTGCTCCCTTTTGGTACTAGTTGCCCAGTTGATTTGTAAGAAATTGTAATGAATACATCAGCTCATATGATAAAATCATGCATGAGTGCCAATTTGCCATGTATTACCAAGACCTAGGCAGATTTATGCATGTGATGTATATTCTACCTCTATACTCAAATGGATATTAAAGGTGGTTAATTGAATGAAATAAATGTATGTATTCCAATTTGTTCACTTAGGTGAACAGTCATAGTTGGCTTCTTTGTCACCAAGGGATCTATCTACTCAGGCTTGAGGGTTCATATTTAGCATAACATCATAGAGGCAAAATATGGATTTGGAGGGTGTGGTCCTTGCCTATAAATCTCTCATCCAAGTTCACTTTATTAAAGTATGGAAAAGTTAAAAGTTACTTGCCATAAGGAATTTCAGCATCCCAACAAAAATCAGCCTAATGAGACTACTGTATGTAACCACAAATTTTTGTTTTTCCATAATAATATAAACTAGCCATTTCTATAAAAACATATCAATCTAACTGGTAAAACCCAAAATCAGAGTTTCATGTTTTTCCACTTCAAGCATAAAGTTCAGAAGCGGTCTCCATGTGGAAACAAAGGTATTTATATTATTTCCTTTAACCAAAATGGTCAGTTTAGCTATTTCTGAGAACTCCATCACCTTCTGTAGCCATTCATCCATAGTGGGAATCAAAGTGTCCTTTTGTGTGTATAACAGTCTTGCTGCTGTCAACATATATAAGATCAAAGTTCCAAATTTTTTCCCCAGGTCTTTTTCCATTAAAGCCAAAAGAAAAGTTTCTGGTTTCATTTTTAATTTAATTCTAAGAATTTTCTGTATTATAACATGAATCTTACTTCAAATTTCCTTTGCTTTATCACATGTCCACCATAAATGGTAAATTCTTTGAGTTTTTCTATACTTTGTCTGATGTCAGCTTTGATGTTGTCCAGCCATTGTGTTGTTTGATGGATTGTTTTCCTTTTACTGCTAATTCCAAACATAATTGTTTTCTCCAATGAATTTCCCTGCATGACATCGCTGAAATAAATGAGATGTAGTTTTGTGATTTTGTCTTCCAGTGATTTGTCTGGTTATTCTAACATGAATAATCATACATTCCAGTACTTGCTTGTTAGTTACTTTTGCTGTCCAAGGAATATGCAGGAGCCTTCAATATTAAGCGTATTGAAGATATGGCCCAGTGGTGGGATTCGATTTTTTTTACTACCGGTTCTGTTGGCGTGGCTTAGTGGGCATGGCATGGCTTGGTGGGCGTGGCATGGCATGGCTTGGTGGACGGGCAGGGGAAGGATACTGTAAAATCTCCATTCCCTCCCCACTCCAGGGGAAGGTTACTGCAAAATCCCCATTTCCTCCCGATCAGCTGGGACTCAAGAGGCAGAGAATAGATGGGGGCAGGACCAGTCAGAGGTGGTATTTACTGGTTCTCCAAACTACTCAAAATTTCCGCTACCAGTTCTCCAGAACTGGTCAGAACCTGCTGAATACCACCTCTGATATGACCCTTAAAAACAGTTGTGGGGGATTGCATAAATGAAATATGAGGATTAGGACAAATTTACATTGAAGTCTTATTTTTTAAGCCCAACACACAAGATATAGTGTCCTACAAGATGATTTGGGATGCTCAATAATAGCAGAAGCAATAGCATTTAGATTTATATACCGGTTCATGGTGCTTTACAGCCCTCTCTAAATGATTTCAGTGGTCAGCATATTGCCCCCAACAATCTGAGTCTTCACTTTACTGACCTCAGAAGGATGGAAGGCTAAGTCAACCTTGCGCCAGTCAGAATCGAACTGCTGGCAGTTGGCAGAGTTAGCCTGCAATACTGCATTCTAGCCACTGTGCCACCAAGGCTCTTTATAACAGATCCTAAGGTCAATAGCCATTTTTCAATGTTGCTTTGGCAACTCCAATAACTGGCATTCAGTGATGCACTCTCCCTGGAAATAAAGAACAAATGGTAACTTATGTAGGTATGAATCAAGCTTTCGTTCCTATCTCATTTACGGATTATCTCAAAGGAGCCTGTAAAATTTATTACAAAAAAACTTATATATTTATATGGATCATTTATTCTGATAGCATGTTTGCTCAGATGTTATGGACACATGTCACATTCATTTTCTGTTTACCTTTGTAGTATTACGTTATGCTAAGGAAATGAGAACTAAATGTACATGAATAAATATTAAAGAAAGTTATTCCTAATCCTTATTGAATCTTGAAATGCAGACTGGCCTAATAGAAAGCACATTGACAAGCAGATTAAATCTAGAAACTTTAATGGTCTAATTTCAAGTTAAATGCCATGAGGCAGAAAATACTGCATAAAAATAAAATGGTACATCCACTCATGCATGCTTATTGAAATTAGCAGGCTCAAAAATTCAATCTGGATTCCACTATATATAATAGCAAACAAAACAAGTTTCTGATAAATGCACAAGCAACAGATAATGCATTGTCAAGGTTATGGTGACAAAACCAGCCCAAATTAAATAGGTTAAGGGTCATGGTCATTGGTCAGAAACCAATTTATAACTAAATCATGAATGGTTGTCAGTGATAATTCCTGGCATGCTTCTAATATTATAGGGGAGCCAAGACAACAGCCAATATATTGCCAGCTGCAGCATCTTACATGAATAATCATGTGACTGTCACTGTACTGTCACCTTCTCTCTGCCACAGCAAAGCTTGACACTGCCCTTCTGTCCCAATGAATAGGAAGTGTACCTAAAAGTTTCCTATTTGCACTCAAAGATGTACAGAATCCATTCCCCAAATTCCAAATGTAAATTCTTGTTGTTCCATCAAAGCTCCTTGAATGTTTCCTGGAGAAAAAATTGCACATATTTCCTCTAAATATTGTTTTAATGAAGTTTAGGTACAGTAAGTTCCTAAGGGTAAATCCCTTTCATAAAGTTACTCTTTTGGCCTTTATCCAAAAACATTTTTCTGCTGTTACAGCACTCAGTAATTATTTCCACCTTAAGAATGAAGGCAAATATACGTGTTCCAGGATAATGTTTGGATCCAATCTGAGTTGATCACTGGGATCAGAGGTTTAGTCTTCTGAGCTTTTGGACTTCTGCTGAAGCCCATCCTCAGGAAACTACTCTCTACCAAAATGTCTGAACTGTCATTCTTTCTTGCAGCTGACTAAATACTGTAGGAATCTAGCATCTCACAATGTCTCATGTTCTTCCCAAATTGTGCTTGCTTTTCACAGAGGTGGGGGGGAAGCAGACATATACATTCACAGAACTATCAGCACTGTGAGCAAGGGCCAATCCATAGGGCAGTAAAATAAATAAATGAGTACCATGGCATCTTCACTTTGCAATGGGAGAAGTCTCAAAAGCAAAAAAGGTACTTTCCTGCAGATACAGAGGAAATGTAGCAAATCTACTTTCGCTGCATTTTGTCTGGAGCAGCAGCTAGGTTGATTGACTGTTGAATTTAATCATAAAGTTATAGCTTCAAGAGTAAGAACTGCTGTAGTCCCCACGAGAATATTTAAGACCAAAATTAATCTTGATTCAATGCTCTCATTGCATATGGCAGGATACTAAGGCTCTGATTTCCCATCAAAGATTTGATAATCATTTCAGCAGAAATTCAGGCAATCCATTTCATATTTATTTTTATTTTTGTTATTTTTTTCTTATTGTCTGTCATATTGCAATTGTTATTGAAAATATAACTTACACAAATATCTATCTTTGTTGTTCTCAAGCATGTTACTTGGCTTCTGATTATTTTCTTTTCATCACAGCAATTTCAAACTTTAACTTAAATGAATTTATTCAGAAGGTGTTACTGCTCCCCCCCCCGAGTATATTTTACTCAGATACAATCATTTTTATACTGTTAATGATGAACCTTTTTTCCTCATCCTTATAGAAATGGGTGTATTAATGAGTTCTGGAAATCCCATAGATTTTTCAAAAATATTCAGTTTTTTAATACGTTCAATGTATAATAAATAAAAATGAAATATTTTCAGTGGGTAACAGAACTGTAACTGAACACTTGCAAAGAGCTGGAGAGGGACAAAATATTTGGAAAAGATAACATATCAGAAATAGACATACTGTATATGGCTGACTAGTTATGCCAAACTCTGAACAAGAAGAATCCACTTGACAACATTGTGCTGATGGTCCACTTGTACAATTGTTACAACTACTTGGAAATATTATTTAATCATTTCGTACACTATTGAGTCAAAGACTGTCCAATAGTAGACTTCATAAGCTCAATCTCTTGTCAGAACTGAAGTTGAAGTTTGTAATTTATGAGATAGAGAGAGGGAGAGGAAGAAGGGGGGAGAGAGGGGAGGGAGGGGGGAGGGAGGGAGAAATAGAGGGAGGGAGAGAGAGAGGGGGAGAGGGAGAGAAAGAGAGAGAGAGAGAGAGAGGGAGGGAGGGAGGGAGGGAGAGAGGGAGAGGGAGAGGGAGAGGGAGAGGGAGAGGGAGAGAGAGAGAGAGAGAGAGAGAGAGAGAGAGAGAGAGAGAGAGAGAGAGAGAAGTGGGAAATATCCACTATTGGAGACTACATAGATTTTATGATTTGTCCCAACTTTGTCTTTCAAATCTTCCAGTGGTGAAATCCTTGCAGCTATATTTGAGTCCTTCCATCTTGCTGCTGGTTGTCCTCTCCTTTAAACAGTCATATTTAACAGCTGGTGGGATAGTAAAGTGCTTTGAGAAACTGTATAAGATGGCTGTCAATGGCTTTGAAATTTGCAAATGTCATAATGCATTCACCCTGCATTAAAATGTCAGAAATACAGAATTGGGCTTTCCAAAATTTTGAAAAGCAGATCCATATGGAATGTTACAATAAACTAAATGAGAAATAACTTTGCCAGAAAGGAATGCAAATGAAATAACAGCTGGATACAGCTCTAGGACCATCTTGTTAGTGCTATTATCTGCCCATCTAGAAGTAGCATAGGATTCAAAAGTTCCTGCAGACAGTGTTTAATCTTTCAGAGACTATTGCCCTATTAAAATAATTGTCAAGTGTGTCCTAAATTGACCTATTAATTTTGCTTGTCTCTATCCACTTCCATTCTAGGTCATCCTTATATAATCCAACCATTTCCATTCTGAAAGTGTTTCATTTTTCAGATCAGTTCTGATCTGAATGAGTTTTAAGAAGATCCAGGCAACCAATTTCAATCTATATATATATAATTATAATAAAAAACAAATCCTAATTATTTTAGCCACTATTGACTCTTATTTAGAAGAGATACGAAGTTGTGAAAACAGTTACACACATTACACAAATCTCATGATTCAATGAATTCTGCTTATTGTTCACTAAAACTGCAATTTATACAATATATTTGATTTAAATAGTGAAGGATAGGTTATTCTGGGTAAAGTCACAAAAGATATAAAAAAGACAACAGCTGAGCTTATTGTGGAGGTGTTGCTTTGATAGTGATCTTTTATATCAGGATAAGACCATTATCATCCATCTTTCACTCCTATACTTAATACAGGATGATTATGAAGATGTTGAGATATCCCCAGGATGTAGTTTAATAGAGGATTTCATTTTTCTATCGGGGGCGTAAGGATAAATTAAAAGTGGAGCAATGGCATTTTCATTTTTATCTCTCTTCTTACTAGGTACTAAAATATTCATCCTGTTGGTTTCAATTAAATGAATTAGTGTAACAAAATAACAGAAAACAGAATAACAAAGTTGGAAGGGACCTTGCAGGTCTTCTGGTCTAACCCCCTGCTCAAGTAGGAAGCCCTGTACCATTTCAGACAAATGGTTGTCTAATCTCTTCCTAAAAACCTCCAGTATGGGAGCACCCACAACTTCTGGAGGCAAGCCATTCCACTGATTAATTGTTCTGTCAGGAAGTTTCTTCTTAGTTCTAGTTTGCTTCTCTTCTTGATTAGTTTTCATCCATTGCTTCTTGTCCTGCCTTCAGATGCTTTGGAGAATAGGTTGGCCGCCATTTCTTTGTGGCAGCCCCTTAGATATTGGAACACTGCTATCATGTCATCCCTACCCCTTCTTTTCATTAAACTAGACATACTAATTTCCTGCAACTGTTTTTCATATGTTTTAGTCTCCAATCACCTAATCATCTTTGTTGCTCTTCTCAGTACTCTTTCTAGAGTCGTAACATCTTTTTATATTGTGATGACCAAAACTGGATGTATTATTCCAAGTGAGGTCTTACCAAGGCATTATGAAGTGATATTAACACTTCATGTGATCTTGAATCTATCCCTCTGTTAATGCAGCCTAGGACTGCATTGGCTTTTTTGGCGGCTACAGCACAATGCTGGCTCATATTTAAATGATTGTCCACTAGGACTCCAAGTGTGTACATCAAGTATAAAGTGTCACCAAGCTGGGGTTGTTTTGAGATTCAGAATGACTAGAGTAGAAGAAAATGAGAAAGTCGGCCCATAAAATCTTTTAAATGAATATACCCATTTCTGAACTGACAAATAGAAGAGCTGTGAGTGGTTAGAATGCATCCATCATCATCATCTTCACCATCATCATCATCATCATCATTTTTGCCATTGTCCATCCACTGCAAAATGAAGGCCACTTTGCATGTTTCCAACCTATATAGTCCTGAGCTTTCTTTTGCCA
Organism: Pantherophis guttatus; assembly: GCF_059756535.1. NCBI lineage: Eukaryota > Metazoa > Chordata > Lepidosauria > Squamata > Colubridae > Pantherophis > Pantherophis guttatus. The sequence continues at coordinate 111,956,084 of NC_142067.1, read as the reverse complement.
ATTGGGCCCACAATACTTGCTGATGTCGTTGATCCCTCTTGTTTTAGGTCTCTTTTGTGGACACCTTTTATCAAATGGGATCCAATCTATGACTGCCTTGGCCCAACTGCCATCAGTTCTTCTTACTATGTGACCAGTCCATTTCCATTTCAGTTTCAATTCTTTTATTCTCTTGATGATATTGTATACTTTCATTTGTTCTCTAATGGTCAGTAAAATGAAGACCCAGATTTATGGGGGCAATCTGCTGACTTTATAAACCACTGTAAAGTGCTATGAAGTCTAAGTGCTATTGTTATTACAAGAGACAATAGAACATGTAGAACATTCAAAGATTCACTGATTTATCAGTTTGCTAAAACATCTGTTTTCTATGGGAAAGTTTGGAAAATTGAATATCAGTATTGACCCTGGTTATATAAAAAGATTGTCTTGTTGAAATCAAACTGTGGAATGTATGAAAGAAAAATAGAAATCTCAAAACACCTCATTGGCCTTGATAAAGCAGCTATGAAGGCCTTCAAAAAAATATTCAACTTCTGTGATGTATCTCTATGTACAATGTTCAAAATTGTACAAGCTGTGGTATTCCCTATGACTTTCTAAAGAAGTAAAACTTTGACCTGGAAAAAGCAGGCAGGAAGAGTATTGATGTTTCTGAGCTTTGTTAGAAAAGATTCCTGAGAATATGAATGCACATTCTCTGATAAGGAGTAAAATTTATATAGGTAGTTGCTAAGAGTCAATTTGATGGCCCATAATCAGTCAATCAATCAGTCAATCAGTCAATCAATCAATCAATGTACAAATATCTATGTGAACTTTTTGGATCTAACTCATTATATAGTTAGGGAAAGAGAAAGAGAAATTGTGGTGAATGAGAGATTGATAAATCACTCATTGGTAATCTGAGGACTGGTAAAATAGTAGATTTTTTTGTCTTTGCTATCATTGCTGCCATACCTTCAGAATAATATTAAAAATACATAAGATATGAAGTTTTCATTGACATTGAGATGTAGATGGAAATCTAGGTTTAGTTTTGCCCTCTGGTGGCAAACCTCTCTTTCTCTCCTTGGAAGAGGAGATCTAAATCTAAGTCTAAAATTAGAGGATTAGGGTTAATACAGCCTAATGCTCTACTTAAAATATTAGTATATAAAGACATCTTTAGAAAGCCATTCTATATAATATAGGCCCCTAGAATAGCACATGTAACACCTTTATTATGTAAGCTGCATTGATTGCCAGTATGCTTCTGGGACCAGTTCAAGATATTGGCAGGGAAACTTTATGGCAGGGAACCAGGATATCTGAGAGGCTGTCTCATTCCAATGGGACTGGCCCATTCCATTTGCTCTAGCAGAAGGGGCTTTCTACAGACCCCGTCTGCCAAGGAATTTTGACTAGCAGAGTCCAGAAGAGACTTTTATTGTGTGACCCCACCCACCCACGCATTGGAACATCTTGCTGCTGGAGGTGAGATCTGCTCCTACCCTTTTAGCTTTCTGGAAGGATCTTACAAATTAGTTCTGCTCATTGACTTGGGGGCCCAATGGGAACACTAGACATGGTTGATGGGGTAAGAGAGAAGATTCAATGCCCATACTATTCATTCACTCTTGTCACTAATTCTTTTTATATTTATGCTTTTATTATACTGTAAATTGCCCAGAATCACTTAGACAGTGACACAGGTGGCATATAAATTTAGGAAGGAAGGAAGGAAGGAAGGAAGGAAGGAAGGAAGGAAGGAAGGAAGGAAGGAAGGAAGGAATTAGTTGTTTTTTTTCTATTCCATCTTGAACACAAGCAAACCAGCTAATTTTCCAAGGTCTGAAATGTGAATGAAATGATTTTTGCAGTTTGAAAGTGCTCTTTATATATTAATTTTAGCTAATTAATTTGCATTTTGCTGTTAATCAATAGGAGAAGAGGGATTTCAAATGTTAATTTTGTATGTAATATACTGACATAATTATAATTATTAATAAAATGGTTGTATGTTTAATAAGCAAGTGCTGATTGGCGTATCCTGATAACATTTCAAAACGCTATTAATTTGAACTTTAGGGAAATGGAAAGCTTTGAGCCTACCAAGGAAAATATGCATCCAAAATCATCCTATAATATACCCTCTACATAAACAATTTATGAAGATATAAAGCTGATCCTCAGGAACATCCATTCAAAAACCAGACAAATGTCATAAAAGTGAAGCTGATGAATGCATTACTGGTACTGCTGATTATAATTCTGCCTTTTAATGATTAGACTGGATGATTTACTGAAGAGTTAATTCTCTTGGTGGAAGACTAGTTGAGGTAATAAACAGCTTCTGAAGGACAATTACAGAAAAAAAAGCAAAGCAAATCTAAAGGTTTTGAAACAGTCAAAGTATAGTTTTCCAAAATTAACATTTTTTCTGATTATCTTACAGGGAGAAACAATTCAGCCAGTAGCAGTATCCAACAAAAAAGAGGCGGATGATTTTTAAATTCTTTTTACAAAGTTATAATAGAATATCAAGGTGTTTTTTGAGAGCAAGGGTGGAGTTTAGTAATTAGGGCAACATTTCAAGGAGAAAGCACTTAGAAAATATGATTGATACTAAAAGCAAATATTTTTAAAAGCAATTGAGTGGTATATTTTTGGTTGGTAATATTTAAAATCAAGACTGTCCAAGGTAATTTATAGCTGTTAAACACAAGAAAAGTAAAATCTATCCAGTTCTGAATCAAATGATACATACTTTAAGTCTATATCAGGCTCTTCTATATCAAAGGTAAGGCTAAGGAAAATAGTTGGGATTGTTATGTAAAATAGGCAACAAATGATATGGGAAAGTGAAAATCAATGAAACTTTAGTCTGTATCAGTTTCAGATTTACTAATATACTATTCTACTCTATTTAATGTCTTAATATAATCATGTATTTAATTGCTGCCATGAGCTTTTTGCACATTATATTATTTTCATATAAGTTTTATATCAAACATAGAACTGCACATTTGCTTGACACATTTTCATTGACACAGGTCATTGTCCTCAGAATAACAGAGTTGGAAGGAACAATGGAGGTCTTCCAACCCAATCCTCTGCACAAGCAGGAGACCTTGTCCAATCTCTTCTTAAAAACCTCCAAAGATGGAGCACCCACAACATTTGAACTTCAAATTTTGAAGGCAACCCGTTCCACTGGTTAATTGTTCTCAATATCAAGACATTTCTTCTTAGTTCTAGGTTGCTTTGCTCCTTGATTAGTTTCCATCCATTGCTTCTTGACATGTTTTCTGGTGCTTTTTGGTGAAGTATATTTTGGTGAAGTATATTTCAACTGCATTGTATGTGTCCCATTCCTGTCTGTGGGTCCTTCTTCCCTTTCCCTGACCCTTGATCATTCATTTATTTATTATCCATTGTATAGCCTACTTTTTCTCAGGAGGTCAAGACAGTACATGCTATCTCATTTCCACTCCATCAAAAATAGTTTAAGGATAAGCCACAATCACATTCATTTCTGCTTTAATCTCTAAACACTGAGAGAAGCAAATCACCTTTTTCAAGTTTCTGTAGGTTGTGGAACAAAAAGTAAAGGTTAAAACAAAAAGCTTTATCTCCATTTTATATACAAACTGAAATTTTAAAAAGAATGTGCATACTTCTTCCTTCATCCATGTTTTTTCTTTGTATTGCATATATTGATTACATTATCCATCCATCTCTATCATCTTAGAAGTTTTTAAGACAGCAGCTGATTTCCCTCCCCAAAAAGGCTTGCAAAATTCTTGAACAAGGAAAGAAACAGACTACTTTTATTGCAGTATCAAACATATAGCTGTTGAATCAGTTGTGAGTGATTTTACAACCCCTACAAAGCCATTGCATAGAAACTCCCTAAATTCATTAAAGAATGACCTTTTCAGTGGAAGAAATGGTTGTGTGTGCCCTGCCGTTTTCTGAAATATATATTGTGGATATAGGAGAATGGATCTCCTTCATGGGTCAATTAAGAAAATAGGAACATCTTATTTGTTTGTGTATAGTTTTGGAGAGACCTTAATACATGGTCTTTCTTTGACCAATTCCACAACTTAAAATATTGTGGCTGTGCTTAAATAAACATTATTATGATGTATTTTTTTCATTATATGATGCGTGAACTACTTTCAATGTTCTGTTCTGTTCTCTAATGGAATGCCCTTCATTTGTTCAGTTCCTTCAAATGTGTATATATAGTACATTCTCTAAATCACTTTGCATTTTTCTTGGTGAAGTGCTCAGGACTCCTTTGGTTATGTATTATAAAGCCTTGAACAGTTATTCAGCTACATCCCTCAATTAAAAATGGTTTCAGCTTGTACTATTGTTCCAATGTGATTTAGTTATTCATTTTAACCAGTTTGTGGTACACATTATTCATTTCCTGTATTTTTAGAGATATAGTGCATAGTATACAGTGTAAATATGTCTAAGATATCAGTTCTGGCAATTTTGTTTTGAAAACTTTCTTGGCTCCACAAATGCAATTTAAATTCTTTCATTATGTTTGACTTCAAGACACATCACAGTTACATCTTTGCTGTTTTTTAGGCAACTGTACAGAAATAATTTTCTGTTGCATTCTTTCATGAGAGTTTGCTTGTTGCAACTTCTCAATCTACCTCACAGTCCCTGGATTTCATGGGTTTATTTGCAGCCAAAGACCAACTAAGATTTTATGATGATCTCCCAAATGAATGCTGATGAGCCCAACTTACCTTCTGGGTCCAGACAAAGTTAGCCAGGTTTTTTTCCCCATCTACTGCATATTGCTTTTATTTTCTTTAGGGAAAATATTTTGAATATATTTTCTCATATAGGCATTTTTTCTTGTAGATATATTATGCACATCTGTTTGTATATATTTAACTGCAAAATAGATTTGCAAAATTCAGTATGCAGATGTAATTCAGGTCCTCCTATTCTTCTTCTCAAATCTTGTTAGAATATCCATCTAGTTATTTTGATGTACTTTTTCTATCCAGATAGTTGTCTGAAGCAGTCTTTTTGGAACATTAGGCCTTTACTCCAAACTCTGACCTTATCTTAAAAATAGTTTTGTAACATAAAATTCTTGGCTTGGATTTATTGCTCAATCAATGACCACCAGAGCATGTGTGTGGTTCTGAATCCTTTGCTGTCCCCAGTGCCCTTGAACATGGCAAATAACTTTTACAAACAAAGTATTATACAAATAAAGAATGCCAAGGAAGTATATCTCAAAGGTGAGACATATGTAAGAATCTGTTTGCATGTACATTAACTATTTAGTAAATATAAACAATGTGATGATTATGAATTAGTTCTATATTTGCATAGAATGCAATGTCATAGATTGGCTTCTGGTCATTGTAACACAGAAAAATTGCAGGAGGTGCAGGAGGTGGAGTTGCATAAATAGGAATGTACACTAAATGCAGAATATGGTGCAAGGCTAGTGTGGTGCTTTGATATTGCTTATAACAAACCTGTAGCATGCTATTTATCCCACCTTGTAACTTAAATTTTTTAAAATAGATTTCAAAATAGGTACTTAGTCTTTACCCTCTTAGAAGAGAATACAATTTTTAAATAAATTGAATGTGTGTTTCATTTAGCTACTCCAGCAAATAAATTGCAAGCTCAGCCTGCAGAGTTTGTAACCCAAGTAGCAGAAGGCAAACTGATCCTTTTCACTGGAAGAACAAACACAAACAATTTTCGTATTAAGCCATACAAGTCATTAAACAGGGACAGTCTTCCAAATTTTAAGTCATCTGCAGGCATTGAAATGCAGCCTTTTCTTTAGAGAAGGCCTTGGTAGACCCACGCTGAATGTTTTGCATAGACTTACTATATACTGTAATAAAATGGGCTATATGCGGCTCAAAGGATCATGATTTGCCTCAAATGTTGAGTCAGCATACTAATGGAATTCTTTGTTATTCTACTATATCTGCATAACTTGGAGCTCCCTTTCTCAATAGCCATATTTTTTTATAGATAGGTTCTAGTTGATTGTAATGGTTGCACGGCTGAAGAATGTAGGGGAATATGAAGGGTAGGAATCACTTTATAGGGAAAAATGAAAAATATTTTAGAATGCACATACAGTAGTGTACTGATACATATATACACATTATGTTTTGATCATATACCCTTTCTCTTTTTCTACTCTTTCATGTAGCCCTCAATCCTCCCCTTTCAAAACAAAAATTGTGCATCCAAGTCCCAATTTAAAGAATGGGCAACTTCAGAGAAAATATACAGTATAAATAAATAAACTCCTCTTCTAAGAGCCACAGAGAGTGACAATGTAGTGATATTACTCTTTAACAAATAGTCTTCTTTAAACCTTTCTGCTTAAATCAGAATGGAGAACCTCTATACCTTAACAGAAGTTCTTAATGTCTATTGAATGAACTATTTGTGGTTCACCAGCAGCTATTTTCAGGTTGCAAAGATGTCAAGAGTTGTATTCTTGAGTGTGCATTTGATTGTGTGATATTTATGACAAAAATCAATCCTTTTGTTCAGGATGAATGATCAAAGAAATTAATAAGGTCTGGACTTAGGCCTGTGTTTTTCAAAACATAGCATTGGTGCAGTCAACTCAACATAACAACATCATCATCATCATCATCAACAACAACAACAACAACAATAATAATAATAATTTGAAGTATACTTTTTTGTGGTCAAAAGCATGCCTTTGATTTTGATGAGAATGATGTCAATACTGAAGGAAAGTACGTTATCCAAATATGAACTGTTTGATTTGAAAAGAAAAAAAATCATGAGATTAATAATGTTTTTTTGAAGTGGTCAAATGGAGAGGAAAGAAAATTAGGGGTTCTGAAGCCTGTTCTTAGAAGCCACCTATTTATGGTATATGTGAACTTTTAAATAATGAACATTGAAGTTGAAATTATGGTTCAAAATGAGAAGGAACAAAATTAATACTTGAGCATGATTAATAGTACAAGAATTGGATTCATAAAACTCAACCCACAAATAAGCTTTCATGATATTGTATCTTGTCTATAAAAACAATTTCAATATACCGTAAATCTAGGAAATTGCATATTCATTTTAAATCAATTTTCTAATTATGCTAGAGGTCATTCCCTTCAAACAATAGCAGCACTTTAATAAGTCTCACATGAACAGTTGTAGGAAAGAACAGAAAATAACCATAGATTATGTTGAATGACGGACTATCTTTTTAATATTGTTCATACATTGTTTTACATATTTCACCATTCTCAGGTACTGTACAGTACTGCTAGGTTCAAAGAATGTAGATAATCTATGCAATGAGTCTTTATTGAATTATGCAATAAACGTATTAGCACAATTACTATAATTATGTGGCTTTGGGGACTTTTATTGCTCCTGGATGATGCATATTAAAAGGGTTTTTTTTCTTATTCACCATTTGTATTTTTTTCTATTTATAGTTGGCTTCAAGCACCTTTTAAGTGAAAAGCTGATCCAAAGCTCCATCAAAACCCCAGCAAATAACAAGAATAGCCTGTTGATAGGCACACCATATACATTAGCAAAGTGAATTAGGATAACAAGCAAAAGATGGAAGTCTCCAATGAGTCAAGCTGGATATCTGAGAACTTCATAGACAGGATCTGGTAGTCCTTTTGATAACAATATCACAATTGTTTGTCATAGCTTTTTTCTTGGATTTTGTTTTAACTTCTCAGTCTGCCCTATATTTTATGATAGTTTCCCATTCAACAAAGCTTCTTAAGCAGCTAAGCTTGATTAAGTGTTGTTGAACTTTAATAACACTTTTGTTGCTTGGTGTCATATGTTCTTCTAATGATATGTTGACATGAAATACTGTACATAGTCTACTTGGAAATTAATCCCACTAAATTCACAAGGGTAAAAAGTGAATATTTGAGAAAATAGCACACATTCCAAAAATGAACAAGAAATGCAGTTGTGCTTTTAAAAGTGTATTAATATAAAATACAAATGGAGTTGTTTTACAATAACGCTTATTGGAATTGTTGAAGAAAGATGACATGTACTAAAGAAAAATTTAAATAAAATGTCATGTATTAGTGAAAGATAACAGCATCAGGTTTTTGTTATAACCTACAATAATAGAGTAATATTTTGAAAATATTGTTTCCTGTTCTGGACTATTTGAAAGGGCTGGCATCAACCATGAAAACCTCTTAGAGCTTCTCTATGTCCTATCTTATCCAAACAAAATCAAGGCAAGGTTATTTTGAATTTCTTTCTCATACTTTCCACTATCCAGTGACTAAATTTCCACTTCTCCTCCTTCAATAGTTCATCCTTTCTTTCGCCAAGATCATCTCTACATACCTTTCTTCACAAAGGATCAGAGGAAGATGCATTCATTTTTATTCTAAGGTAGAACACACTCATTATCATGTGAATATTGTGGAAGTATTCTACAAAAAACAGGGATTAAGGTAAGCAAGAACAATCATATTTAACTATCATAGCTTTAGTCCTTCTACCAACCACAATAACTTCCCATGGAACTCTAGAATTTATAATTCAAGTGCAGGCATTAAGACTAAATATTTTTAAGAAGGTTCTCTGCAGCAGTTTCCAAGAAAAAGTTTCCCAACTGTCCAAAACCTGAAGCTCTGAGGTTCTGAGGTACTGTTAACTTCATTAACAGTAACAGAGTTGGAAGGGAGCTTGGAGGTCATCTAGTCCAACCCCCTGCTCACACAGGAGACCTGTACTAGAGAGCTGAACTGCCAAATTGCCGACCTTTCTGATCAACAAGTTCAGTGTCTTAGCCACTGAGCCACGTAGTCAGGCTGTAGGCTTCTCCTTAATGTTTTTAGAACTGGATTGAAATCTCCAATTCTAAATTATTAAAAAATTTTGCTATTAAATTATTATTTATTTATTTCCAGTCACCTTGTATATCTCATAGCTGAGGTCCATATATTCACCATTCCCTGTGTCTCTCTAGTGAGCTTCTGAGCCTTGTCTTCCCATCTGAGTACTAAGAGTTGCCTTAGCTGTAGTGATATTGAGCCAATATATATTTAAATGGATTATAGGGATAATAGATAATATGCTGAGATATTTTGTGCCAGAAAATATGATTTCAGGCTGTTACAATGCATTAAAGTAGAATCTGTAAATTACTAGACTTTAGAGAGTTTAAGAATAAAACTGTGGATGTATATTTTAAAAAATTGGCTTGAAGAAGAATGCAAATCTGCAGAAGTACTTCTTTTTTATATTTTGCTTTCATGTAGGATAATTCCAAAAGTAGCAGCAACATATGTATAAATGCTGGATTAATTTTGTACAATATGGTTTTGACTCTTGTTTATTATAGCATTTTAAATCATTTTAGCAAATTAATGCTTTGCTAAACAAGAAAACACTCCTGTCATCAATTAATGGTTCACATTAATCTCCATAATTCATTGAATTTGAAAAGTTATTATAAGGGATGTTTTGCTTTGTAGCTACATTTCTGTGGATTATTAATGAGTAGGCTAAACCAAGCAAATAAATCATATCCTAAAACTATTCAGTAATTTAAATCTTTGTCTTAAACAATGTCACTTTGTCAGTTTTCCACTGGAAAAATAGATCTTACTCACCCTTTCTCTCAATGAATTCCTTTCCTGCATATATCAAACTATATTGCCATGTTGATGGGTTCTTATTAATAACCAGTATCTATTGGCTATGCATTTATTGAATGGAATTCAATTATGTTTTGTTCATTTGTACTGATCATATACTAAAAGAGCCAATCCCTGGCATTTATAAAGGATTCATCTAATCTGCAAATGGCAAGTCTATCAACAGTTTATAGAATTAGTAAATAGAATATCCATATTAAGAGGCAATGATTCAAACATCAGGGAAGAATTATTGCTTTCATGTTGCCCTGTTAATTTTCAGAAACATTTGGTTGGATAAAGGGGTGAAATTCAGCAGGTTCTGACAGGTTCTGGAGAACCGGTAGTGGAAATTTTGAGCAGTTCAGAGAACTGGCAAATACCACCTCTGGTTGGCCCCAGAGTGGGTGGGAATGGAGATTTTGCAATATCCTTTCCTTGGAGTGGGATGGGAATGAAGATTTTGCAGTACGCCCACCAAGCCACGCCCACAGAACCAGTAGTAAAAAAAAAATGGATTTCACCACTGGTTGAATAACAGTTGAGGTAAAAATTGGACTAACTGTTTTTTTACTCCCAATTTAGAGTGGTGTTTATGTGTTAAGATTGCAGACATCTGCATGATGTCACAGTCTGTATGTTATGGTGAATCACAGCTTAAGTTAGAACTATTAAGGAATCTTTGACTTTATGAGTATAGCATGTACTTCACTTGAACTGAAATTATTCTGGAAAGTGAAGTAAGATTACAATAGTGGCAAATGAGCTTGCTAAATATCAGGAAGTTAATTGCAAGGTTCAACCCTGCTGACAGTCACATAGCAGAAAAATTGGTATAAGTAGAGATGAAGCTTTTGCATCATCTTTAATAGCATGCTTCTTTTGTTTTGTTTTGTTCTGTTTTGTTTTTAATAACCACAATTTCCCAGAACAATTGGGAAGGAAAACAACTCATTTTGCTGTCAAGATTCTATACTATAGGTGCATACCTAGATTTTCTGAAAATGATGATGATGATGATGATGATGATGATGATGATGATGTTGTTGTTGTTGATGATGATGATAACAACAAAACTTGCCATATTCCTAGCAATTGAAAATTCTCACAATAGTTACCTTCTCTAATTATTCTCCCAGTTAACAGCTGGGAGATATGCACCCAAACAATTAGCATAAGCATGTGAAACTTGAGATACTAATTACAGCTTGAGTAAGTATGACCTCATTTAATAAGCAGATATTCGTGTCTTCACTAAAGTCTATCCAACATCAAAACTAAATGCAAACTGTCAGCCCTGGGCTCATTTGCTTTCCTGAGGACCAATAACGTAACTCTATGCTTGGCCATCAGAGAGAACAGAAGGATGATCAACCTGGCAATTGATTGGCTGCTAAATGGACTTATAAGCAACATACCTGTCTGAATTATTCATGGCAGTCCATGAGATCTCCTTGAAAATATTACAGCAGACTGAACAATCAAGGACTGAACAGAAACAGGAGTCCAGCTGTCATTTGATTTACTGAGACATAGTTATATGGTGTGCAGGTAATCTAAGGTCAACTGTGCAGGGACACCATTATTAATGTAATAAGAATACAGCTGCTGCAATTAAACTTCACTGGGAGCCACTTGTTCATGAATGTATAATGGATTTTTCAACGCTTCTTATCATCATGTTTCCTGTGAGATAAACTGTTAAAATTCATTTACAGAATGGGAGGTATTGATTAGATTCAGTGATTAACTGAATGCTGACAAGAACATTCATCATATTAAGATGTTTCACTGTAACAAGAGCTTGATGAATTTTTATTCTGGAGAGTTAAAGGTGATGCTTAAACTATATACCGACTGTATATCCATTCATCCATACATTCATCTATTTCCCAGAAAGACAAAACAAAAACAAAAACAAAAAAAATCAATGACATATGCCTTTATAATGCATTATTCCAAACAGCAATTGATACCTTATAATTTGGTCTCTATCAATCTGCATCTTTACATAATCTCCTCTAAACTGAAAACCAATTAATTAGACAAGGGAAATGTATAATATAGTTCAGGTGACAGATTGTTCTTATTTACTGCTGTTAAGTATTCATTGTGAAGGCCTGTGCAACGAACATTAACAAAAAAATCAGTCCATCCAACATTTTGTATCCAAGACCGAGTGGCTGTGGTTTCCGACATCCTGATATAGTCAATTGGTGCCATCACTGACTATTGGGGGCGAATCACTGGCCCCCACGGAGAGGGCTCGCAACTTGGGCATCCTCCTGGATTCACGGCTGTCTTTAGAAGAGCACTTGACGGCCGTGACCGGGAGGATTTTTCATCAGGTTTGCCTGATTTGCCAGTTGCGTCCCTTTCTGGATCGGGACTCCTTACGCACGGTCACTCATGCCCTCGTCACTTCCCACCTGGACTACTTCAATGCTCTCTACATGGGGCTTCCCTTGAGGTGCACCCAGAGGCTCCAACTGGTGCAGAGTGCGGCCGCGCGGGTGGTTATGGGAGCGACATGGCGTTCCCATGTAACACCTCTCCTGCACGAGCTGCACTGGTTCCTGGTGGTCTTCCGTGTGTGCTTCAAGGTCTTGGTTACCACCTTTAGAGCGCTCCATGGCTTAGGACCTGGTTACTTACAGGACTGCCTGCTGCCACCAGTAGCCTCCCACCGGCTGGTACGCTCTCATAGAGAGGGGCTCCTCCAGGTGCCATCGGCCAAACAATGTCGACTGGCGGCCCCCAGGGGGAGAGCCTTCTCTGTGGGGGCACCTACTATCTGGAATGAGCTCCCCCTGGAGATACGGAGGATCCCGGATCTACGCACCTTCCGCCGCGCTCTCAAGACCTTTTTATTCCATCAGGCTGGCCTGGCCTAACTGTTTCCCTTTTTTCCCTTTTTAAAACGTAAATTTTAATTCTTTTTTAATTTATTGGGGTGTTTTAAATCTGTCTTCGGCCAAATTGTTTAATTCGATTTTATTCAGTTTTAAATTTTGTATTTATGTTTTTTATCCTGTGGCTGTTCACCGCCCTGAGTCCTTCGGGAGTAGGGTGGTATACAAATCAAATAAAACCAAAACTAAACTAAACTAAACTTGTATCAAACAGTGAAGAGATTTTTAAGTGCTTCAACTAAGTAGTTTTGTTTACTTCTTTAGGTTTGCTTCACACATTACACAGTAGCAAATCTGGGCTTATGGCCAAGAGAACACAGCTGCAACTAATTCCAACTGCTAGATAAATGTATATATATATGGTACATGTTTTCAAACACATGGTTAGTATAGTCATACATAGGGGTTTCTTTACATATATACTGTAAGATTTTACTAAACAACCTGTGATCCCTTGGATCATTGTTTTAGAGACCTTTCCTTACTGAAACAGAGAAAAAGAATGATCACAGGTATCAGGAGCAAGAAGTCAGAAACCAGGATAGAGTTCAAAAGTACTACAAGTTTATTTCATGCTACCTACAGTATATACAAGAATCTGACCTACTAACAGTGAAGACAAATTGGTGCCAGATAAGAGTCAACAAATTTCAGGGTGGGAGGGGCAGATTTAGGTCTCTTTCAGAGGTTAAGGACTCCAGACTGATAATGCATTTGATTCTGCCCTCACTGTCAAATTCTAATAGCAGAATTTTAGTCAAATACAGTTATTCTGTCCTTTGGGGGAAAAAATGCTTTAATACTTAACATGCTGTCATAAATGTAAACCATTTCATTTCACTATATGGCTACTAGGCATGAAAAATTGTTCAGTCAAGATGAAAGAAAATTGTTGCAATATTTGCCAATATTAAGAAACTATATTTTCAAGTTTGTTCTCATTAGAAATATAGAACAATATTGATTATTATTCTAAATACATCATAACTCTACTTGCTGTCTATAGATTTCAAAATAGCAAACAGTTGACAGAATGGAAGCTAAATAAGACAGGAGAGATAGGGAGAATAAGAGAGTCCTTCTATGTTATTTCTCTTCTTCTTCCTGATACATTAATATCTTCTGGGTAAAGCTTTTACAAATAACCTTTTCTAATCCCACTATGGCACTTCACATGATGAATTTAACCAACAAGCTTAGACTTAATATTGATACATTATTAATTTGATTTGATTAATTAAATAAGGTAAAGACTACTATTACAAAATATCTAGGGGAGATTTAGTGATTCAATAATAGATAACTTGAAGCTAAAAATGGACATGTGGTTAGCTAATTAGAGACTCCAAACTGATGATGTGGCTCAGCCTGGTCATCTCCTACAATAGGTGGGCAAAAAAGCAGTAGGAGTGGGAATGACTTCTAAATTTCTGCTGGCTTTCCCAATGGATTTCCTTGAGGGAAGCTGGCAGGGACCATCAAAAATCTTCCTTCCTTCCTTCCTTCCTTCCTTCCTTCCTTCCTTCCTTCCTTCCTTCCTTCCTTCCTTCCTTCCTTCCTTCTTTCTTCCCCTGGAATTTCTGCTGACTTTGCCATTGATTTTGCTTGTAGGACGCTTAGAGGGAGAAAGTCAATGGGGAAACCAGCAAAAGTTGCAAGTCCAAGGCCAACAGGCAGGTACCGTAAGTGGCTGGTGTGGGAAGGAAGTGAAAGGATGTATAGGAATGTGGGTTGTGAAGGATGCATGAGAGTGCGAGATGTGCCATGTGGGTTGAGCAGGGCATGTGGGTGTGTGCAAGAGATGCTGTATAGGTCAGTAAGGGCTTGCAGGTAGGTGCCATGGGTTAGGAGGTAGTTCTTTGGTGCAGTTGTTAAGGCTATAAACCTAGAGACCATGAATTTAGGTTCTGCTTTAGGAAAGCCAACTGGATGACCCCCAGCCAATTACTCTCTCACTGTCCCAGGAAGCAGGCAATGCAAAGCTCTTGCCAAGAAAACTGCAGGGATTTCTTTAGGCAGCCACCAGAAGTAGATGCTGATTTGAAGGCATAAAACAATTAAAATCCAATGAGTAAGCAACTTATAATAGTCATCACCATTATCATCTTGATTTTATCTTAGAACTACCATATCAAGACTATCAAAATCCTGATGGCCAAAGGTAGTAGCAAACATTAGAACTTTTTTGGTTGTTGTTGCTGTCTTTGTTGCTATCAACTGGTCTTCCAGATTTTTGCAGCCAAGATAAAGTAGCTGTGTCTCATCTGTTATGTCAAAGCCCTAAAGGAAATCCAGCATTTTATGTATGATCTCAAAGCTGTATACTCAAGTGAAATAAGCAGAGGGTAATAAACAATGAATTGAGGACCTATGCAATATGGAAGAATTAGACAACTGATTATCTTCAAGATATTTTGGATTGCTTCTCACATAATTCCTGGTATTAATCTAATCCCTGTATTAATCATACTTGATGAGATTTATAGAAATTGTAATCTACTATATCAGAAGAGCACCATTCAGCTCATCACTAGTAATCTCTTAAATATTGAATATGTTTCAGTTGAAAAGAATTAGACAAACAAAGATATTGTTTAAAAGACTATTTTTGACACAGGGAAGAAATAATTTCTGCAATGCCCAATTAATATTTAGCAAAGTTATAATGCTTATTTTTTTCTCCATAAATGTAAGCAATTTTCACTATCATTTCTCAGAGCTCTTATACTCAGGATTGCTTATTACTTGTAGTTCTGGTGCAGAAACTTTGCATTTATAAATCCAATGTTGCAAATTTGGTCTAGGCAGGGCATTCATGTCATCCCAAGAATCCCATGAGCCATGTGACAAATCTGTTATACTAAAGGAATATTCAGTAATTACTGTGCACATCATGTGATTATGATAGTGAGAATGACATAGGAAATGACAATAAGGGTGAAGAAGTTAATGCACTTCCTCTTTGGAATGAGTTCCCCATGAGCTGCCTCTCAAAGTATAGGTGAGCCAGAATTGTAATTGACCCTATTCTGTTGGGAGATGTCTGTTTTGCTATAATCAGTTTGTTTGCTATAGAGCATGGGTGTCAAACTCACGGTGTCACATTGCTGTCATGTGATGTTTCGTGACATTTTTCCCATTTGCGGAACTGGGGTGGGCGTGGCCTGCATGTGATGCATCTGGCCCACAGATCACCGGTTTGACACCCATGTTATAGAGTATTGGTTTTATACTGGTTTTGGGTTAGGAATTATGAGTAATTTGGGTGTTGTATTATGAATTACTTAAATTACGGTGGCCTCATAAATACATAAATAAAATATAAATAATGAATATTGAATAAATAGACATAAATAACCTGTAATCAAAGCAAATTTTTAATCTTGTATTAAAGTAGTGGGACAGCTTTTAGAGGACTCCATTGACTATTGATTTCATTTCTATTTTGGTTAGATTGATTGATTGAATGCCATTCTGTTGATGTCAACTCTTGGTGACCACATAAATACATTTTCTCAAGGATGATCTGTCCTCAAACTGGTCCTTTAAGTTTTCCAAGACTTTGAATCCATTTCTGTTGTAACTGTATCTATCTGCTTTAGATTCATGAGAACTCTGGATTGATTTCTTCAAAGATCCATTTGCTTCTTCCTTGGCTATCCATGCTATTCCCAGAATGTTTCTTCAAGATCTAACTTTCCACCTCCATAGACTGGTCTCAGTGAAAACCATTCCTTGTAGTTTTCTCTTCTTTGTAGGCGTAGACCCATCTTAATATCTGAATATCTGTTCCAAGGACTTAATAGCTACTTTAATAAGAGCTCATTTGTAGCATATTTCTTCACTTCTGACTCCTTAACTACTGATAGTCAATTCCAAAAGACAGATGCTCTCCAGCACTTCAATATTGTCATTGTCAGTTCTAAGGCTGCTGCTGCTTGTATTATCTGTTATCATGAGTTTCATCTTTGTATTTAATCTTAGCACAGAGTATTGATGTTCCTTCCTCTAGTTTTAAAATCATGCTCATCTTCCAATTCAGCTTCCCTCTTTATAAACTCTATGTGGGGGGAATCCTATAAGGAGGGAAATACACAGTTTCATTGCACTCCTTTGCCACCCTGGAGCCAGACTATTTCACCATGTTCTGTCCTGCTTGTGGCTTACTGATCTGTATATAAGTTTTGCATGGGGACAATGAAGTTTTTTGCTAAGCACATTCTGTAGTATTTATTTATTTTATTTTATTAGTCCAATTTATATGCTGCCCTTCTCCGTAGACTCAGGGCGGCTTACAATGCATTATAGCAATAGCCTGCATACTTTTTTGTATATACCTGCTTATTAGGGCTTTCGGGGGGCCCCCCTAAGCGGTATAACATGACCAACACAATCAAAGGCTGTTTTATAATCAATGAAGCACTTATTGACTTACTATTGTTATTATGGTTGATCACATAGTCTACTTTAGAGTAGATGGAATTTTTATATGTCCATGGAGTGTTTCCCAAAGAACTGGGATAGGGAGATCTTGTTGTCTGATGGTGTTAAAGGCGTGGGTCACAGGATGTAAGCTGTTCCACATAAAGCTGCCTTTTGCAACTGGCTAATGGTGATTTTGTCAATGCCAATATTGTTCATGTGGTGTTCCAGATGTTTTGAGATTGCACCCAAGGTGCCTATCACTTTTGTTATACTTTTGCCTTGTTTTGCCAATTGTTCTACTTCTATTTGCAGATCTTTTTTTATTATTATTATTATTTTCTCCAGTTCTTTCTTGTCTTTTCTGCTGTTTCCAGGTACTGCCATATCCACTGTCTTTTCTATTGATTATTCTTAAGTCTGGGGTATTATGTGGCAGGTGCTTGTCTGTTTGAATTCTAAAATCCCAGAGTATTTCAGTGTCTTTATTTTCTAAATTCTATTTTGTGGTGCCATCAGTTCTTGCTTGCAGGCAAATATCATTTTTCACAGATATTCCAAATAATAACTGCCTTTTCCCTTGCAGTACATTAGTCCCCTTAATGATTGGTTGTTTAATGACCATTTTAAAAAATGGCCTTGGAAATGATGCTTTACAGCCTGCAAAACACTTTGGACCGTCATAAAAATGTCATACCTGTCCCCTGCCACTTGAACACATTTTGAGTATTTGGCAACACACTTAGATTTACAACCAGTTGCAGAATCCTGTGGTCATGTAATTAAGATTTGTAATTGGGGGTGGGGGGGAGGGAAGCAATTCTGGAATGAAATGGCAAAAGATGCCCATTGGATATGCTTGACTCAATAAACAACCACATGGTTTGCTTAATGACCATAGTGACCTCACTTTATAACCCTTGTAAAAATGTTTGTAAAATTGAGTTGGGCTACATGATGATCCATTTAATAACTTCCCTGACTTACAACCAAAATTGCAGACCCAAATTGAGGACTATGGAATTATTCATTTGCCATGGTCATTAAAGCGATCCTTTGCTTTTCTACGTTGCTGCTGCCCAATATAAATGCCTATTTGCTTCAACTAGGCAGCTAAAATGTTCTTCACACTTTGGAAGACTCTGATAGGACTGCTATTCTCCTTAGGTATACACATCCCTTCCAGTAACAACACCTTTGTTCCATGTCATGCAGCATGCATGAAGACTTCAGGGCAAGGTTTTCAATTTTGGGTCTCTGATAGGGTTGGTTTACAGGGCAGCACCGAGCTGATCTTGGCTAATTTTGACAAGCTTATCAGAACTGGCTCTACATAGTGCTTGAATAGGAAATCACCAGGAAATATCACGGCTAGATCCAGAGGGGAAAAATTATATGAAGGGAAGCAATATTTCTATATTGTTACCAAGACAACTACATGATCTCTGTGGCCTCAGGGGTTGAGTTCGACTCAAGGAAAATGTTGCCTTTTTAATAATTTGGTGGAACTGGGTTTTCAATTAGGGGCAAAGGAAAATTCTGCAGTCATCAAATGCATTGCAATCAAGTAATGCATTTGTTTATGTGAACCCATCAATAAAAACTTGATTTCCCTTTAGTACAGTACAATTGAGGCTTGGCAGCTGCTTGTGTTTGCTACTTTATTTCAAGGTTTAGTGGGTTCAAAGTTGCCATCTGCTCACCAAACTTGTTGTCAAGCCAGGTTTTAAAATTACTTGTTCCTGATGTAATCTCTGTGCTGTAGTGTTATGGGAAATCTCTCCCCCTGCCCCCACCATCACCCTGTGCAACCTCTAGAGAAGTGATGTAGGAGATGTAGCTCTGCTTTTGGAATTAGCTTTCTGTTCTTGGATACTTCTGTTATGACTGAGATAAATCTAAGACGGAGAAAGCAGTCTCTGCCCCAAGCCAACATGTGGTCTCTGGGTTCTCGTATGTTATTCTGTTAAAAGAAGTTTTTAACAGAATAACAAGTTGGAATAATAGAATTGGAAAGGACCTTTGAGGTCTTCTAGTCCAGGGGTCCCCAACCCCCAGTCCATGGTTCGGCACCAGTCTGCAACATGCCAGAAACTAGGCCTTGCAAACAAGCAGAGTCCCATCTGTGGGATGCAGGCAGCACATGAAACCATGTCCCTTCTGGTCCATGGAAAAACGTCTCTCCATGGAACCCGTCAGTGATGCCCAAAACATTGGGGGTTACTTTTCTAATCCAACCCCTTGCTCAAACAGAAGACCCTATACCATTCCAGACAAGTGGCTGTCCACTTTTTTCCCCCTTGTTTCTATTGCAGAGAAAATCATGTGTACTGATAATATTATTACAACTGGACAAAATCACTCAACAGATATAGGAAGAATTATAGGAAGCAATTTTTCAGGGCACTGAAAACCTTTGCAGTTGTTTCTTCTTCTGATTGAATAATGACACAAATTGCAAATCATATATGTGGCTTCCAATCTTTTAATTGATTTATACAATTAAAATCTTAGGAAATACTTTCAATTTCCTTGAATTCAAGACAGAACAAAATGCTTGAAAAAGAAGTTTTCTTAACTCAAAGTGGCCATAAATTGGAAAATCTTCAATTCCCCCGACAACCAAAATAGTCATTATCTTGAATACATCATGTAAGTATTACTTTACTTTACTTTATTGATTAGCTCTTGGGCCATATCAAAGTGCAGAGTTCCAGACACAAATTATTACTAAAATCTGATAAAAACAATTTAAAATGGAATTGGATAAAATACAATTTAAAATGAAATTGGAATAGAATACGATTTAAAATGAAATTGGAATAAAATGCAGTTTAAAATGATAGCTTTGATTAGCCTATATTAGCCTATATCAAAGCACAAGGTGCAAACACGTATCACCGATAAAATCTTATGCAAACAATTTAAAATAAGAGTAGGATAAAATACAATAGTTATAGGATAAGAAACAATATAATATAGAATAGAATAAAATGACATAAAATTATATTTCGGTGTCACCCTTGCAATCTACCCCAATCAGTCCCATGTATGCAGATCTCAACCGAACCATTTCATTTAAGTACTGTGCTGTGTTAAATGTTATTTTCAGGTTCTGGCCACACATAAAGTAAGTTGTTTTGATATGGGGATCCCAATGGGTCATTTGTTTGGTATATGGACCAAGGTATCTATCTCTCGCCCCCTTATACAAGCAACAGTCAAATAGGGTGTGAGCCAGGTCTTCTACCACTGCTGCTCCGCAAAGGCAGAGACGTTCGTTGTAGGGTATAGAATATAATCTCCCATATCTAACCATTGTGTCAAGCTGTTCAAATCTCATTCGCGTAAATATCTCCCTAAGATGTTTTGGCAGTTGTAACTTCAAATAGCTGTCTACTTGAGAAGTATATTTGTATTTGCTCAGCAATTTCAAGTTACCCACCTTACTAAGGATAGCTATATCATTTTGTGCTTCTATATCCTTAATTCTTTCAGCAGCTCTTTTTTTGAATTGTTCTCCTGTTATGCAAGATACAGGAAGGCCACAGCTTCTTACAAAATTTGTTAGTTTGGTGATCCTGGAGATTTGTGATTGTAATTTTATTTGCTCTAGTAGACATAACTTGAGGAGTCTATCAGTCTCCATTTCATTGACTTTGCACCAGTAGTTATGTGCTCTAATTTTGGATAGTGCATGAATTGTATGAATTCCCAATTCAGCCCTAACTGCTGCAGCAGAAGTTCTTGGATCTACACCCAGAATACATCTCAAATGCTAGGACTGTGTTTGTTCTGGGGCTGTGGTTGAATATAGACCCCAAACCTCTGCTCTATAAAAGAGCATAGGGGTAACCTTAGCTTTGTATACTTTAATTAATGGGGCTAGGGACCCTGGGTAACTATGGTTCTTTAGTTTAAGCAGTAAATTCAAACAGGTGTTTGCTTTAAGGGTACTCCGTTGATGATGGCAAGCTCAGGATCCAGTCTTGGAAAGGGTTACGCCTAAATATACAAAGGTGTTAACCTGTTCAATTGGTAAACCGTCTAATTGCCACCTATGTCTCTGATGATGTTTTCCAAACACCATTATTTTTTATTTAAATTTACTAATGGCTAGGGAGTTATCCTGGCAATAAGAGCTGAATCTTCTTAATAGCCTACGTAATCCTACTACTGTGTTTCTCCGAAAATAAGACATGTCCAGATAATAAGCCCAATTGAGCTTTTCAGCACATGCAATAATATAAGCCATCCCAGCAAAATAATCCCCTCACCAACTACTTACAAGCATGAGCCGCCATTTCCTCTGATTGCTTGCCACGCAACCAAAATGAGTTGAGGAGGCGAGGCCGGAGGGGGGGGAAGGAGTGACATGCCCTCCCCTTCCTGTTCTTTGTGCCAGCCAAGTGGCCCAACATGTCCCCCCCCCACCTCAATGGCAACAGCAGACTGGCTGCTTCCCTTCCCTGCCATCTCTTTATCAAGAGGGCTGGCAGGTGGGGCAAGGGAGAAGCAAGACGCATGGAGTGAGATGTGGCTCCCTTTGCTGTCTCTTCTCCCCCTCCCTCGCTGGGATTGGTAGGGCTCCTGCCCCTTGTTTAGCCACCCGCCCCCTTTAGGGATGCAATTTTGGGGTGGCAGGTGGGGCAGGCAAGAAGCAAGATGCAGGTCTTATCTTTCAAGCTCCGTTGCTTTCATCGCTGTTCTGTCCAGGGAAACACACTGTAAAAGAAAGCCTTCTTGTGAATTCAATCAAACTTCTTGAACTCGTGATAAAAAAGCGATTGAAAGGTACGATGCACATCTCGTGGCCCAACAGGTCCCACCCCACCCCAATGGCAACAGCTGCTTCCCTTCTCTGCTATCTCTTTATTGAGAGGGGTGGCAGGTGGGGCGGGGGAGAAGTGAGACCTGTGTCAAGCCCAGCCTCGCCATCGACAGCGCTAACACGGAAATGATGGAATGGAAGAAGGGAACAGACCATGGTTCATATGAAGGGGTTGGTGGCACCGGGTGTTAGGCGGCCGTGCGGGGTGTAGGGAGGTGAGTACACCAGGGCTAGGGACTTTGCACGAGAATTGCTGGAAGCCCAAGGACCTCTGGCGATGACAGGAAGACCTGCCGACACTCCACTCTCGTTCCGCCGATGGACTAATAAACACCGGAACAGCGTGACACGCATGGAGCAAGACATGGCTCCCCTTGCCATCTCTTCTCCCCCTCCCTCGCTGGGCATGACAGTGCTCCTACCCCTTGCTTAGCCACCAACCCCCTTTAGGGATGCAATTTGGGGGTGGCAGGTGGGGCGGGCAAGAAGCAGGACACAGGTCTTACCTTTCAAGCTCTGTCACTTTCCTCACCATTGTGTCCAGGGAAACACGCTATAAAAGAAAACCTTCTCACAAGTTCTGTCATGCCCAGTAAAGGGCGGAAAAAAGAGATGGCAAGGGGAGCCACGTCTCACTCCACATGTCTCGCTTCTCTCCCACCACACCTGCCACCCCTCTTGATAAAGAGATGGTGGGGAAGGGAAGCAGCTGCTGCCATTGGGGTGGGGTGGGACGTATTGGGCCGCTTGGCCGGCGCACGAAGAACAGGAAGGGGAGGTGACGGCAGTGACAGGACATCCAGTCCCATGCTCGCTGCCTCCTGCACCCCCAAAATAATAAGACCACCCCAATAATAAGGTGAAGCCATTATTTGGGGGGGGGGTTTTCAAAAGAAAATAAGACCCTTTCTTATTTTGAGGAAACACGGTAGTGAATATGATAATAAAATCATATCATCCGCATAAAGCAAGCTGTTACAGTAAGTATTTAGGATCTTCAGCATATTTACCATGGGTTCCTTCATTAACCCTGGCAAGTCATTGATATATAAGCTAAATAGTATTGTGGCCAGGATACCCCCCTTTCCTTACCCCTTTATTTGTGTGAATCCTGTTAGTCAGAGCCCCATTAACCCCATACCGCACCCTCAAACAGGTACTTGTGTAAAGGGCTTCAATCAACACCAGCAGTCTAGGTTCTATTTTAAGAGACATCAGTTTACTCCATAGTACTTCTCTGTTTACTATTACAAATGCTGCTGTAAAGTCTATAAAAGCAGCAAACAGGCGTCTCCTCTTATAGGCATATATGTAAGTATTAGATATCTCTGTGGTTGGCAATCTAAAATCAATCTCAGGAATCCTAATTATATTGATATAGAAATGGCAATAAGTTTTCAGAATTAATGGCATTATGTCACAACATTTTTCTATTAAAAAAATCCCAAGCATTTAAGGCATATTCGTTTCTTCCTTTGTTGAAAATGTCTCTTAACCCTTTTATTATGGAAAATCTGTTTGTTATTTACTGTACGTGTGTGTGTGTGTGTATGTCTGTGTGCGCATGCATGTATGTATGTGTATACATATGTTTCTGTGTATGTATAAAATTTACAGACATTTTTAAAATTCTGTTTTCACTTTGTCATTATGGGGTACTTAGTGTAGATTAATGGGAAAAAAATGAATTTCAGCAACTGTAGAATCAGGCTGCAGCATAACAAAATTGGCAAAAGTGAAGGAGTCTGAATACACACACATACACATAGATATTTCTCCAAAGCAGTTTCTTTATTAATATTTAATAACTCCCTCCAGTTCCATTGTCAGAAAAGGTCAGTAAGCTTTTATCACCTTTTGCTAGGAAAAATCTTAAAAACTGTCCTGGGAAGAATGGTTTCAGACATTTTCTCTCTTTTGTTATATGTATATTCATTTCTAAAAATGACTATTCGTTCAACAGAATGTAGCTGAAAGCACAGCTATACATTATATGTCTTCAGTATTTAAGTTTTTATTTAAAATATAAATCCTAAGAAAAGCTACGTCAAAGAAGATGGATTCAGAATTCTTATTTTACTATCCCCATTTCACCTTCAGTGAAATTTAAATTCTTCCAATCAAAAGAGATAAAAACTTTTCAACTAGGTTTTCAAAATTATTCACATAGTACATGTAGATGCAGATCAATCAGTCAAAAATCAGGCGAGAGTCACACTATTTCTTTTTTCAACACTTCTACAATAGTAGTTAATATTTGTTTAACGTTCAGTTAAAACTTTAAGTCTTTTCTTTTTTCTTTTTTTTTCTTTTATTTAAATTTTTATACCGCCCTTCTCCCGAAGGACTCAGGGCGGTGTACAGCCATACTAAAACAACAAATACCCATAAAATTTAAAAAAGGTTTAAAATATATTAAAAATTTGGCCCTTATATTAAAAAACTACAAACACCCAATTAAAATTCATGGTCTCAGTAGTCTTTACATCAACCCTGCAAGAAAGTTTAGTACTATTACCTCTTATTGCAGCACATTATTGAGGCTCAGGTTTTCTTTCAGTTAATGGAGGTCAAACAAGAGAAGATATGGGATTTTTTTTTTCTGTTTGAAGTTCAGTGTCTTCATCTCTGCAAAAGCAGATGAATACAAAGGGATCAGTGTGGGGTTAGGGCTATGATACAGGAAGTTGCAATTCTCCATTTCATCTGTAAAACTCTCTCTCCACAGCTAATAGTAGCCTTGACAATGAATTGGATTGGAACACGGTATGAAGACAAAGCATTATACTTCTAACCTTTACACTCTGTCTCTAATCCAATTCAGGCCACCTTCAGAATTATTTTTGTCACAAAATGGAAAT
Source organism: Pantherophis guttatus (assembly GCF_059756535.1). NCBI lineage: Eukaryota > Metazoa > Chordata > Lepidosauria > Squamata > Colubridae > Pantherophis > Pantherophis guttatus. Next base: position 111,931,384 of record NC_142067.1, on the reverse strand, counting down.
GCTGGGAACAATGATGACACTTCTACTGTAGTCTCCAATGCATATGTGACTAACGTGACACACTAGTGGTATTTTTGTTCTAAACACCAATATTATGCAGTCAGTGCCTTAACACGTAACACAGTCGGTGCAGATATATCAAAGTTATGATTTTTGTTCTGTTTCAGAATGCCCCTTTTCTCCCAAAATGTTAAGATAAAAGTTTATATTCATAACTATTATTTTTGGATACATTTAACTCCTAAAGTTGTCTCTCTCTTTTTTTTTTCTGGTTTCATTTGCCATCTGAAAAGTGTTGTATTAAAAATACTTTTTATAGAAAATCAGGCCCCAGTTTAACTGATTTGTTGTTGCTTTTCTGTCATTTGTTGTGTACTGAAAGATTTATACAAATAAAGTGTTTATACTATAGTTTCTTTATAGTAAGTCCACCAAAACATATTGATTTGTGTGTGAACCTCACTTTCATTGCAGTCTGCATAGTTTAGCATAATAATAACTATAATCATTGTAAATAACTTGGATGAAGAAGATCAGTACAAATATCCCGGCATCCTTCAAGATGTCAACATGATGTTGACATCTTGAAGGATGCCGGGATATTTGTACTGATCTTCTTCATCCAAGTTATTTACAATGATTATAGTTATTATAAATACAGTGAAGTCAAGAAAGAAGGTTGATACTAAATACATCATGGGAGTGAAGATCTTAAAGGAAATAAAGGTATTTCCAGTGGAGAAAATACCATTAAGGCAATTAACACCTGGGCAGTTGCAGACATTAGATATACAGCTGGACTGGACTTAAGCAGAGCCAAAAGCTCTGGATAGGAAGATCAGAAAATAATCACAATGAATCGTGTCCTTCATTCACATAGTTCATTTGTTTATTAGTTTTTTCATGTCAGACACAACAGTGATGTTGACTATCTCAGTTTAGGAAGGAGCATAGATGGGTATGGATTGTTACAAGTACACCAGACGGTTGAATAAGAAAAACATTTGTTGGGGAAATATTTGAAGAACATGAAAAAGATGCATTGAACTAGTGCCGTGATGGTGAACCTATGACAAATGTGCCCGAAGTGGCACACGCAGCCATGTCGCCTGTTCCTATTCCAGGTTTCTGTTGTTCATGTGCACGCGATGTTCAGCTGACCAGCTGATCATTGTGCGTGCATGTGCGCCAATAATTGGAAGACTAGCTGGCTAGCATGCATGTGCGCGCCAGAAACCGGAAGTTCATTTTCCAGCGCGTGCATGCCCCCTGGGCAGCTCCTCTTCCGGGTTGTATCCCAGACTAGTGTGCATGTGCTCCCTTTTTGGCACTCAGTGCCGAAAAGGTTCGCCATCACCATTTAACACCATTAAACATCCACATCTGCCTAGCCCAAGTTCTTGGGGAAGACTCCATAGGTGGACAGACATGCTAAATCTAATCTAAATAGTCAGTTGACTATGTGACCAACTGTAATGTGTATGTGTGTACTTGAGTATCTGATCAAACACGTGGTCAGAAACATGACAGTGCATCCATACTATAGTGACTTTGCTAACCTAATGAACTCCACCCTCAAAGAAAATACCCACAATTGTCAATTGTTCTTCAAAAAGTAGAATATTGGATATTGTTAGTTGTGGCTCACAGGCTGATATTAAAAAAAAAAAAGTATGGGAGAAAACCAAAGTGAAATTTCAAGAAAGATAAAGGGCAGTCAAAATCAGAATTCATATCCTGACTTACTTTTAGCTGCACTTTTTTTTTTAGAAAAAAAAATGGGAACTCTAAATGACTGTTCACATGCACAAGTAGAGATTAGCATTAATGAATCCATTTTCCCTAAATAAATAAAGCCATTAAACCAAAGATGTTCCCTTTCTCCTATTTTATTTGATATTTATACTATTAGCATAGAAAATTAGGAAAAATAAAGAAAAATAGTAATATAAAAATTGAGCATCATGTAGCAAATCTGTTGCTATTGCTATTCTTATTTCTTTAAAACCATAGTAGTATTATAGTAGTCTTAATTGAATTTGAATTTAATACGTTTTATGCAGTAGCAGGCTTAGAAGTTAATTTTGACATATTCATTGTTATTTAAAGTTTAAACTTAAATAAATACAGACAGTGCTTCAGGAAGCTACTGGACGTCCTATTTGCTCAGGAGAATTTAGACATTTAGGAATAATTATTCAAAGGATTAGTTCCAATTTAAGCAAGTAATTATGGCCCTTTTCTGTACAAGTTTTAAAAAGTATTTAAGTCATGGCAATATCTTTCATTATCATTGTTTGGTAGTATAGCTGTTTTCAGAAATACCATTCTTAATTAGACAGTTCCATTGTCTATGGCTTTCTTCCATGCATAGCAAAACTCCTCTCCCTCTCCCTCTCCCTCTCCCTCTCTCTCTCTCTCCCTCCCTCCCTCCCTCCCCCCTCTCTCTCTCCCCCCTACACACATAAAGGATACACAGTTAGGCAAAAATAATGGAAGCAAAAACATGATGGAGATTTAGACATCCCCAATGAAATATTATTTTGATGCTTCTCACAATTGAAACAATTGATTCATGTCATTTCAACTCTAGGTTATTTAGGATAGAATAATTTATGTGGGATCCTTAGTGTTCTCTGAGCTTGTGTTGTGGCCCGCCAGCGGCCTGCCCAGATCGTGGCTAAGCCCGACAATGAGGAGGCTGGTGTGTTGTCGTGCCAGCAGCCTGCGCAGCTGGTGCTCACATCGGACAGCGAGGAGGCTGAAGAGGATGTGGTGCCAGAGGCAGAGAGGGCCTTCAGAACCTCCAGAGGCTCCTTCAAGTGGAGAGAGCGAAGTGGAGGAGCCTCTCCTCAATGCTCGAGCACGCAGGGCTGCCAAAAGGCAGGAGTGGCTACTCAGGAGGAGCAGGTCTCCTTGAGAGTAAGGCTTGAGGATAATTGGCCACTCCCTTAGCCTATTTAAGTCACATGCCATTAGTAAATTTCTTGCTAGAAACAACTTGTAATTATCATCAGAGCATTTTTGGAAAAGTCTTATCATGTCTTGTTTTCTGGGCTGGTTGCCAACCTTTGCCGGACTTTGGTTTATTCTTGCTACTTAATAAATTTGATAAGGACCATTGGTGTGTGTCAATATCCTCGGGAATCCGGAGCTGGGGCAGAACAGCTTGATTGTTTTCTTGCAGACATTTCATTACCCAAATTACACAGAGTACTGGTGATTTTACCGAGTTTGGGTAATGAAAAATCTGCAAGAAAACAGTCAAGCTCAGAAAGCACCAAGGAATCCTTATTTCAACTGTGAGCTACAAATATTATCCTTTAATGTTAGAATAATTTATCTCCAGCATTAAAGAATATATATGTTTTAAAAAACCAAAATGGTAGAAATCGCATTTGTAGAAACCAATATTTAGATTTTACTCTTTCTTCCACTTGTCTTTTCAACATTGTTTTGTGCAATTTCCTACTTCATTGCAAGGAGTTGGAAGACAGAAAACTTAAAGGACTAAAAAAAAGTAATTACGGATTAAAACTATGTTGCTGCTGAACAGACAATTCAAAAGAATTGCTCACAAGTTCAAAATTGCTTTTTTTGGTCATATTTTATAAACTATTTTGATCTTTTCATTTAAGACCATTTAGGAACATTTGAAGAATGGTGACATCAACATTTAAAATCTCTGAAATCAATTGATCAATCAAGTAATTCTGGTTTGGTTCTTCTTAAAAAGTCTTTAGAAATTAAAGTGGATAATTTTGATTTTAATTCAATAAACCTTATTGGATGTGCTTCCTTCCTCCCTCCCTCCCTCCCTCCCTCCTTTTAAATCCATTTAGCAAATTATTAGGGCATCACATATTCAAAGGTGGAACTATGGTCCAGTAAAATGGTACCACATAACTGATAACTTTTCCAGACTTTGTTGGTAAGATTTTAAACCCATATTGCTAATATAACAATGTCCAGATAAATTTTATTTATCAAATCAAATAAATATTTATTGTAGTAATTAACCAGCACAAACTATTATTTATGATAAAGATAATCTGAACTTTGTTAGTAAATCATTGTTTACTAACCAAATCCCTCTTAGTTTATTATTCATTTTTCTTAAAGGATATAAATTGAAGCAATATGTGGATGGTTGTGATGGTTTTTAGCTTGGCTCCATGTATTAGGAATTTATTATGGAGTTATTGTTATTTATTTTTTACTGCTGTTCACCACCAAGGCCTAAGGTTGAGCTGAGTGGCAATAAATAAATAAATAAATAAATAAATAAATAAATAAATAAATAAATAAATAAATAAATAAATAAATAGTTAGCTGCTAAGTTTATTGGTGAAAAACACTGAAAAAAACTATAAAATATTTTTCTTTCATTTATTGTCATTTAACTATGGGAAATTGTCTTGAATTCAGAAAAGCCACAAGATATGTCTGTTTATCTACCATCTGTCTGTCTATTTAAACACATGCGTGTATACAAAAGCCTAGGGAGTAAGAGAGAGGGAATACGTTACAAAAGAATTGTTCAATTTATTGAACATTATTAATATAAGTAAACTGGACAGAACTGGAACTTATTTAGTAATCTGTGCTAAAAGTTGAGAGAGAGCAAGAGAAAGAGAGGGAGGGAGAAAGAAAGATTAATGTAAAGGCATCATCAAGAAACTTCATCTCATTCTATGTTGTATTTTGCTCTTGTGATTTTGGTTCACAATGAAATTGGCAGTCCTGTATGAATGTGCAATTAACCTACCATTCATAGTTCTTCATGACCCACATCAAAAATATTCAGCAACCATTGGGTAGTTCATGGAGAATCAAGGTGACATTCTTGTGAGATCTTATTTTAGTCTAGTCCTTGGTCCTTATTCCTTTCATTGATTTCCCTCCACTCAACAAAGTTGTATTGGGTTTGTGCTGCATGATTCCTCCCAAAGAAAGAACAATTAAATCTTTTTCTGGTTAAATTGGTAAAAACAATTTCTGATACTTCTTCCTAGCAACCATAATTCTCTGCAGTTCTGTCCCTTAATTGATATAATTTCTGATCAAATATATTCCTTCCAAGACAAATATTCATCCTGTGGGTGCAAAAAATCTTTTTTTAACAATGTGTACTGTAATCAATGATTCATTGCCTGAATCAAATACTTTTGAACAGAATGTGAGTGAAATTCAAAAATGTCATTGCATGTGTCATCTCCTTGTATAACATTTGCTTTTAATTAAACCACCTTTTCTTTTATAGGAAGCACATAATTGATCTTAATTCGTCATGAAAAGTTATATTGATTTGTCTTTTTTATAGATTAAAGCAAAATTCTAACATTTTTTAAAAGTTTGCAAGGTTCAGCCCAGGCATCATATGAAAGTACAAAAAGATTTTTAGAGAGAATTGAATTCTATGTTATCAGCAGTATTATTCTGATTTTTTTTTTCTTTTTTTAATTGGCAACAATTAGATCCTCAATATTTTAGCAGGCTTCATTTGTGATATTTCTCTAGATTTATTGTAAAATGAGAGAAGATGGATAGTCAACCACCAACCTAGCTCATAAATCCACCTCAAATAAACTGTGATGGGGACATCAAGGGAAATATAAATATGTAAGGTCCCAGATTCAGCCGACAATTGCTAGTAGCCAACATTATTTCAATCCATTAGTTCTGCTGTTTGGGGAAGCAAGATGGTGATGGAAAAACTATGCCAGATTGTTAATTCTAATCTCAAAGGAAGTGGTGAGAACCTTTTCTTCAGTTCAATTTTTCTCACTGCCTCTTTCAACAGTTCACTTGGCTCACTGATGTAGGCTGAAAGATCTTGAGGCATAAAATATATGGCATGTGGGCAGGACAATGTGATCTGCAAAAGTAAAAACAAAACAAAACATCTAAACATTTGACATCTCCTACTGTATATACAAGCCCAATTGTCAGATACAAGAAATCAGAAGCACTCGCAAATACAGTTAGTCAATTTATGGCTGCAGTTGAGCCCAAAATTTCCTAAGCAAGACAGTTGTTAAATTAATTTTGCCCCATTTTACAATCTTTCTTGTCACAGAATGTTGCAAGAATCTTGTTAGACTGACTTCTTTTGGAGATTTCGGGGAGGTCAGGTCTCTGCCACTTTCTCCAGTGCGAAGACTCTAAATGCAGCTCTCTCTTAACGGATCTTCTGGTCTAGCTGAAAATTCTATCATACCAATGTTGTGATGAAAACAAATTTTGCATTTTCAAACAACACTATCTAAAAACAGGTCAGAAAAATAACTTAAAAAGGGAAAGTGAAGAAGTCTGGTTGCCACGTTAACACATTTTTATTTTACATGCAAAATGATGTGTATTTAGATTCCTATTGATATGTTAATACTCTTGATAGCGCCTCAGTCTTTTAATTGGAGATTATGAACATTTGCTGCAAATGCATATTTGCAACCAAGATAGTGTCTTATTCAAGGGCCTGGTTAATTTCAGAGTATGTTTTTCAGTTTTAATAATGTCTCCCTTCCCCCGGTCATCTGCTTTCCGGAGTTGGCAAAGAAAATAATTCACTGGCTGTAATATTAACTGCTATTTTCTGACTTTGCCTGTCATTCTTTCAATATCCATAATTCCTAGCCAACTCAGTCATAGGAATCCTGGATATTTTAGCACAGAACATGTGGAGAACTTCAGATTTGGCAAAGTTGATCTACACCATAAAAAATGAGCACCTTAAAAAAAACTGGATGTATCTAAGTGGATATATCACAGGCTGAATATATCATGTTCTAGATCCAGTTAGATAAAATCATTTGGTGTTTTTTTCTTTTTCCCATTTTGGAGATCCTTCCTTCCTTCCTTCCTTCCTTCCTTCCTTCCTTCCTTCCTTCCTTCCTTCCTTCCTTCCTTCCTTCCTTCCTTCCTTCCTCCCTCCCTCCATCCCGCCCTCCCTTCCCCTCTTCCAGATCAGTCTGTTAATCCCTGCTTTATCTGTTTTTGAGCTAAAAGATGAAGTATCAAATGAAAGATAAAGAGAGGAAAAAGAACCCTCAGGTACCAATTCTAAAAGTCTAATAATAGTTATTATATAATGACAGCTGGAAAACATTCAGAGAAAGAAAAGCCTGCTGCTGATTTAGTCCTGCTTCACAATGTATCTTTCTTTGTTGCAGCCCCCAAAATAGCTCTTCCAGGAGACAATTGAGGCAGGAAGATGACAGCGCTGATCTTTCAGCAACAGAAGTGTCTGCCACAATGATGCCAAAAGGAAGAACTTCCACCCTTTTATATTTGTGTTACAGTGTTGTATCCAAGAACTTAAAGTGTTAATCAGGGATAATATCAGTAGTGGATAAAACCAAACATTTATCTAGTTCAGAATTTTGTTTACACACATACACAGACACACAAAGGGAGAGACAACACAAAGAATATGCATGGAGGACATAACTAGCTCTTGAACCAGTTGTAGAAACGAAATCTTATGTTTTTTAACATGTTACTTGGAGTTCTCAATGAGAAATTCACAAAAATACATCTTTACAGTTGCTACTAATCTACCACACGACAGAGAGCATTTCCACACACTTCTTCCAAATCCCACAAAATCAATTTGGAGCTGTCATGGTTGTTAGCTGTCCCCAGTCTGGAAATATCATTACCACATGAATTATTCAGTTCCTTTTCCCAGGTAAACAACTAGGCAGCATGAAAAATGGTGCTGAACTATTGCTCAACCATCCATTTTCGTGTTTATTCCACAGTGGAATCTAGATTCTACCTGTTCCCCCCTCCCCACAACTAGTAGCAGTTTCTAAGGAGAATTAGTGGTGACAAAAGGCTAGTAGCATTTTGGGAAGACACCAAAATGGTGGAAAAATTGCAGGGAAGATGAGGGAGGCCAGCTGGGTTTGACAGTTGAGTTAGCAAGGGGTCACAAGAATTTCTACTAATGAGAGATCTAAAGCTCCCCAGAGAGTTAGTATCAAGAGATTTTAAAAAATGTAATAAGCACAATGCATATCCAACAATTTATCTAGAAATATTCAGCTGCTAAATAGAAACTATGATTTTGGGGCCATCTAATTTCTAATTAGGAACACCTGATTTCCACAGTACTGTCTTATTTTTAAATATATTTACCCATGTAGTATGGCTGTAACATTATTATTATCCTTGTCATCTTCTCTACTACCTCCTCTTATTGGTGCCATTATTATGATCATTATTGCTCTATTGTTTTGCATGTCCACTGAGAGCTTCTACTCTGGGGTCAAAATTCTTGGCCAATAGAATAAACTATTCTATCTGATTAGAGAATGATGCCATGACTTTGTGTAGCAGTACCACAGCTGCAAGAGGGTGAATGTATCATCTATCTGTCTGTCTGTGTATCTCCATCCCTCCATCCATCCACACAGAGACACAAACACATGCACCATTGTTTGTTTTGTTTTCATAGCTTGATAGTTATTCTAAGAAGCCAAACCCTAGAATACCTCATAAAACAACAGATATGGAGAAGATGCATTATTATTTGATAACTGAAAATCCTGGTTTTAAGATTAAAGCCTGAAAAAACAATATTTGTTGACATATTTGAGCTTATAAATAGCTATTTAAAAAACCCTGAAAACATTGAATTCCTATTTGAATATTGCTAGAATGTCTCAGATTTGTACTCTGGTAATCCTGTTAATTACGATCAGATTACAGTATAGCAACAGTCTATATGATTATTCTATGTATAACTACTTCAACTGTTCCAGTTATTGTCATTGCTCTCATTAGCTCATGGCAAGAATTACAATGGTGCACATACCTCCAACAATTATACCACTCGCTAGAAATTAAAGAAGACTTGCTCAAATAACAAACGAAGAATATGTTCCGGTGTTCCTGTCAGTTTCCTTTTAAAATCATTATCAGAGGCAAAAAAAAAAAAAAAAAAAAAAGTCTGCTCACTTTCCTAAAACAATATGGAGAGATTGGAAAGTTTAGCATGGCACAACAGTCATATAATCAAGTCATTTCTGCATCAAGGCTTTTAAAATAATTGCTTACCAGGTCTATCTGAATTACATAGCAATCAGAGGCAGTTCATCTCAGATAGCTGAAGTGATTTCAGCATTAGTTCTCCTTTTATATTCTTCCTAATTTAATATTCACTTATTTTATGTTCTGACAAGAGAGTTATGAACTGATTGCCTATGAACACACCATCTTCCCTCCTAATTCTGCCTGTTCTGATGTCAACATGTAATGTATAGTTTTGAAATAATATACACAGATGGAATCAAATGCTAAATATGGGAAATATCTGTTTCTCTTGTCACTTTGGGGAAGTTTTCTTATCTAAGTAACAAATGGATTTGTGACATTAACATTCTCCCAGCTCTTACTTCAGCCATTATCTGTATCATCAGATACCAAGATCAAGGTCAAAGTAATATAAGATGCTCTCTAAATCAACTTAGTCACTAGGATTTTTTTGTTCTTTTTTCTTTTTCTTTTCTTTTTTCTTTTTCCATAAGGCTTTCCATAGGTTTGTAAATCCAGATGCTTTTTTCCTATACATCTTCTATTTTTGATTCACTGTTATTGATCCACTTATTCAAATTCAGTTGTATGGCTGGTATTCCTATGTTACAATAAATGGGGTAAATAAAACAATAGATTTCCAATTCTTACCCAGAATCTTTGTGGATAGGTTTCTAATTCTCACCCAGAAGCTTTGTCCTCAGATAAGGGGAAAATGTAGATAGAAATTAGAGAAGAAACTGGAGGCTTTAATGTAGCTTGGACACAGTGCACCTTCTGATTAAAATCTTCAAAGGTGGCAGCAAAGAAGATTGCTTATTTTTAACTCTGTCTTTTTTAAATAAGGAATTTTGGGGAAAAAAAAACCCTGCTTATTTAACTTCTAAAATAAATGTTTCAAAATAATCAGATGATCCCAGTGTCAGAGTTCCGACAGATGCCCTAATTAAATCATGAGCCTCAAGCCCAGCTTCCAAAGAAATCCAGTTATTTATTAGGAGCTTCATGCCGGCACGGACCAGGTGGAGCTAATTCTGACCTTAGTTAATTGATGCTTTGGCTCTGATCCTGTTTTCCCCTCCCTCCAATATGTGTCATCAGTCACATTCCCCAACAAAGCAATTTTGCGGGTTGTAAAAGTCACTCCCCTCCAGCCACTGTGGGTTTCTGTGTAGACGACCTCAGCATATCGGTTGGAATGTGCCTTGTTTTGACCGAGATGCCAGCTCCTTGATGCAGCTGCAAAGTTCGCTTTCCCATCCCCCTTGCTTATGTCAACTTGAGAGCAGGTCAGGGATGCTTTGCGAGTTGACACTCTGTTTTGTATCAAACTTCTTTAGAAAAAAATATATAAACTTGTAGATAAAAATACTGAATTTTCCCCACATGCATTCTAAATGCCTGGAGACTGGAGTAAGAAGGAAATAATTTTATGGGCACTTAAGTAAAAGTCTTGCAGGTTCAATGGCTCTCCAGAATATACAACATAACATTTCAAACCATTAATGCTGGAAGCTAAAGCATCTTACCAAACGACTGAAATCAGAGTTCATGGTTGTTGTTTTTTAAACAAGCAAACAAAAGTGTTCTTGGGTAAACTGAATGAAAGTGTGTATGTTCTGTATGTATGCATATATGTATTTAAGACTTTATTCAAAACTTACAGCAATTGATTTACCAACTTAAGTGGAGAATGCTGAGAATGTTTTCTGTCAGGCTAGCTGACTGAACCTTTTTATTGATTCAGTTTGATTTATACACCTGCCCATCTCCCCTAGAGACTCTATGTAACTCCAAACAGTTTAAGACAGTATGATAACTTAATATAAAACATAAACAGCAGCCAAGGAGACAAAGCAGAAAGGAAGTGAATACTTCTAAGAGAGATGAGAAGAATGTCTGTTCTTAAAGTGATTCCCAGTTAATATGAGTGAAAGTATTCTTTCAGGTAAGATCTCACGCCATTTGTCTAGGTTGTAAAATGTAAAACAAGCAGAGAATGGCAACAATGCCACATAACTTTTGGAACCTTAGAACAAAGCTAATTTGATTTTTCTTCTTTTTGCTCTACCCATCGAGAATCACTTGATTCACAGCTAACTTTTATCTAGCCATTTATCTTGAGATCAAGTCATTCCAAGACCAGGCTTTTCAGCAACCAGCCATGAATTCATTTCATCTGTGCAAAATTGTTTCTTGGCATGCAAGAAAATGTATTTTTCATAATTTATAAATGAGATACCAGCTTCTTTATATTTTTCTTACATTTTTCTAGCATGGATATGAATAAATTATATGATTATAATTTTACGTGTGCCCCGGCACACACACATATAGAGTCTGATTGGATTGAGGTGCTATACAAAATTTGTAAGCACAATTACAGCCCAAATTGCATTTAAAAATCAATAATATTACAAACCTAATATTTTAGGGGTAAGTTATTTACTCTGAACAGCAGATGAAAGATTCTCTCTTCTTCCTCTCTGCTTTCTAAGGACTGGCCTTGTTTTCCTCTTTGGTGAAAACTCAAGATTCTGCTTTGTGATAAGGGTCTGGAATTTTGAATCATAGTCCTAAGACAATATGATGGCTGGTCAATCTATCATTCATTTTTTGGCACTTTTACAAAATTATAAAATTTATTCTAATCACATTCTTGGGTTTTCCTTCTCTATGTCTAAGTATACTTCTAATTCCTTTTTTCTTTTCTATTCTCTATTAATTCTTCTGTCTCAGCTCAGGTAATGGGAAAAATAGTAAAACTACATTTTCATTTTTATAAGAGAAAGAAAGAAAGAAAGAAAGAAAAAAAGAAAGAAAGAAAGATAGAAAGAGGAAGGAAGGAAGGAAGGAAGATGAAGAATTTCAAACCAGGAATGCTTACGTACAAAAAGAAAATGACTGCCCTTTGCTTCTGTAAAACAAACAATGGGAGGGCACAGCAGCAGGGAATTGGCCAATGGCAGAATATAGTAGTCTAAAGTCTGGATTGAAAGGTATTTAAAGAGAATTAAGGAGAAATTAAGGAGAAATTTCCTGACAGAATTAACTGAAATTAAGCAGAAATTTCTTGACAGTCAAAACAATTAATCAGTGAAATGTCTTACTTCTTTTTGGAAGTTATAGGTGGTCCATCACTGGAAGCTTTTAAGAAGAGACTGGACAACTGCTAACACCGACCAGTTCGTTCTCACAGGGAGGGACTACTCAGGGTACCGTCAGTCAAATTATGCTGACTGGCGACTCCCAGGGGGAGGGCCTTCTCTGTGATGGCTCCAACCCTTTGGAATGAACTGCCCCCTGAGATACGAAATATTCCTGATCTTCGTGCTTTCCGCCGTGCCCTCAAAACCCTGATGTTCCAACAGGCGGGGCTAAACATATGAACATGTGAATGTTTTTTAAAATGTTATCTAATTTTAGGTTCTATTTAATTGGGTCAAACTATGTTATAATAATAATTTTAATTAGCAATTTTATGATATTTGTGTATCTATATTTTTCTTGACTGTACACCGCCTTGAGTCTTACGGGAGAAAGGCAGTACAGAAATATAATAAATAAATAAATAAATAAATAAATAAATAAATAAATAAATAAATAAATGAATGAATGAATGAATGAATGAATGAATGAATGTCTATGGAGATTCTCAGTTATCCAGGTCATGGTTGTCCCAAAGGTGCTTTTTCAAGAGGTAAATGGACTTTTGGTTTTTTTCTTTAAAGACATTTCACTTCTCATCCAAGAAGCTTCTTCAGCTCTGACTAGATGGTGGAGGATGGAAGGATTTGCAAGGCATATAAAACCTTCCATTCCCAACCATCCAGTCAGAGCTGAAGAAAGTTCTTGGATGAGAAGCAAAATGTCTTCAAAGAAAAACCAGAAAGTCCAGTTGCCTCTCAAAAAAGCACCTTTGAAACTGGACAACCATTTATCTGGAATTGTATAGGGTCTCCTGCCATTGGGTGGGGCTGAACTAGACCTCCAAGATTCCCTCCAGCCCTATGATTCTGTGCTCTAATCTTTTGCCAAAATATTTCAACCTGCAACTTTGATTTCCTTACAATTAAGCTGGGATGAGCACAAGAGAGGAGTTACTTCCATAATGCCTTTCTTCTTGGGTGAATCAACACCTCAATTAAAAGAAATGCTTACTTTATTACTGATGGAACTAGCTTTAACTTTGTTTTCAGATTATATTATTCTTATGAATTGATGTGAAAGATGTACGGACTCTTTGAATTCTTAATGCTGTACAGAGAAATGCTTCATGATACACATGGGATAAGCAATGAAGCCTTCTTCTAAGTGATGGCTAACCTTTTTGCCATTGCGTGCCGAAAGCGGGGGGAGCACAGGGACCCATAATTCAATGCGCCCTATCCCCCCCAAACTCCCCCCCGCTTTTGGCATGGTGGGCCTTTCTGGGCGCCTGGGGAGGGCAAAAACAGCCTTCCCCACCCCTCTGGAGACCCTCCAGAGGCCAGAAACAGCCTGTTTCCCGACTTCTGGTAGGCCCAGAAGGCCTGAAAATCAGCTGGCCAGTGCACGCATGCGCGCTGCACCTGAGCTAGGGCAACACCCATGAGCCCACCAATATGGCTCCGCGTGCCACCTGTGGCACACATGCCATAGGTTCGCCATCACGGTTCTAAGAGATGAACCATCCATGTTTTCTGAAGGCCTGGAGCAGATAGGTGTATATGTGCAATGTGGGCATACAATACTTCGGCTTGCCATGTGATATGTCTGTGCATGAACATGCCTGAAAATCCAATGTAGAAAGGCTGTTGATTGAGCTGTACTGAGGCTGCCAGAGGAACCAGTTGCCTCAGTGCTTTATATACAAAGCTTCAGTATGCAATTTAATATTTAAAACCATGAGGCGAGGCCAGGCAGAGGGAGAGAGGAAAGAAGGAAGGAACTTTTAAATGTGGAAAAAGAAATACAATGGCTGTCTCATGTTTATCCAAGAACTGCAAAAGAAATGTCCACAAATTAACAGAACATTAATACATCATTTATAAATGAGCTACCAGCAAACTGAAAACAATTTCAAAAGCAGCCATGCTCGCAGATAGATGCAAATATTACTTTAAAAAACTGCTTCAAGAGACTTGTGGCATTGTGTTTGACAGTTCTATTGTATCAGCATACACTAAGAACTTCTGAAGGAAAATAAAAATGAACATCATGACAGCATAAATAAAATGCATAAAATACATACAATAAAATAAAGCATAATCTTAAAGACCTAGGGACTGTTGCTTAATATTCACTGTACTATCTACAAAGAGTTATATATTGAATACCAAACAAGAAAGAAAGTGAAATCTCTTTTGTGGACAATTGTTGTTTCCATTGTGTAGTGACTGAATTTGTTAGCAATGGATTCAACCTTCTGTTAGTTCACTATTCTATCTGCATACAAAAGCTTTCTGGAATGATTGTTGGATATACAAAGGGGTATCTTAGGAAGGAGGTGGCAGGAGATGCTGAAAGCCTTATTCTGCAACCTGAGTCCAACTCACAATGTATTTGTGCTATAGCTGGTATTCCTGTATTGCTTTCTAGCAACAACAAGAGAAAAGTTCACAAAGTAATTGGCAAAAGCAAATATTCAAACCCATTCAATCTCCAAACTAAACTGTACAATAACAACAACAACAACAATAACAATAACAATAATGTAGGTACTTGGTTAATACCTAGGATGCTGGCAGCAACCCGTATCAACCATTAGCACCAGGCAATGGTATTTGTGATGCATTTTTTAATGTTCAGTTGACTGAGTTTCATGTTTAATGAATAAAGTATATAATAATAATAAATCGCGCAAAATGATTACAAAGCTAGACATGATCAAGTTTCTAAATTAGTCCACTGATCATCATGTAAAAAATATGGCATACCTGTATGTCCGAAAAGTCATGGGAGCACAAAGTGGAGAAAGTTATTGAAAATGAGACAGTGAAGATCTTGTGGGACTTTCGAATACAGACAAATCGTCATTTGGAACATAACATGCCAGATATCATGGCTGTTGAGGGCCGAAGCATACAGTTTATTGACATCGCTGTACCAGGAGATGCCAGAGTCGAAGAAAAAGAACTGGAAAAAATCACGAAATATCGTGACCTGGCCATTGAAACTACATGGCTATGGATGAAACATGTAACAGTGATACTCATTGTCTTCGGGGCATTTGGTACCATGTCCAAGAATTTTACAAAACACATCAAGAAATTGCAGCTTCCTGCAATAACACCATCAGAACTGCAAAAAACTGTGCTACTTGGAATATCATATATTTTAAGAAGATACTTGGTTGATACCTAGGACGCTGTCAGCAACCCGTATCAACCATTAGCACCAATCAATCATATTTGTGACACATTTTTAAATGTTCAGTTGACTGAGTTTCATGTTTAATGCATAAAAGAGAAAATAATAATAAATCCCTCCCCCCCGCCCTCTGTTGCCTCCCAAAACAGAACTCCTGAAGAAACCAAGAAAATCAGTTAAATTAAGTGAAACCAAATCAGGGGAACCTGGCATGTTTTGAGAACAGACTGATTAAATGTTGAGTTTTTCAACTTCTAATACTGATAACCTTGACAAGCATAGAGTCAGATGATCCAATGGCGACAGTAATTCCAATAGAAACATTTAGTTTCTAGAATATGAACATTAATAAAAATGCAGAGTTAGCCATACATTTTTGTGATCAGATTTCTATATTTTTGTTTGTTTTTTGTTATTGAATTGTAACTTCCAGAAGTCTACTCATCCTGGTTAATGGCAAGAGATGCTTAAGGCTAACTGACTGCATTGGAAAATTGCAGGCAGTGAACAGATGGCAGTGAAACGATATCAAAACTCTTAAATCTGGTTTCCATCTAGAATTCATCTGAATTTATGCAGCCCAAATCAGAGAGCTCTAGGGATGCTGAAAGTTGAAGTTCATCAACATCAGAAGAGTCACAAGTTCTCCATCTTGGCACACATAATATCTAACATCTTTTGTTTGCTTACACTTGCTGCATTGAAAAACAACTCTCCAAAAGCTGAACAGACAAAGGAAATAATTATCCACAGATTAATTTTTCTGGCTTAGATTTGCTGCCTTCTCCTCGGGGAGAATTAGGGAAAGAGAAGACAGAGCAATAACTGCTTTGTGTGTGTGTGTGTGTGTGAATATAAAGCAACACTACTCTTTTCTGCTATTATTAGTCTTTTTTTTCCTTTTAAAGACACATTTAAAATAAGTGCTAAGAACATTTTAATTTTCCTATTTGTAAGGCAGAACATGCAATCAGTTACTGGGGAATTATACAAAAAAAAAAAAAAAATCCTGCCAACCTCACGTTGTTTTTCTGTATTTCCTGGTGAGAAAATAGAGGGGAAAAGTTTATATTAACTGTACATAAAGTCAGGGTAGCAATACAGGTATCCTGGTGTAAAACCAGGGTCTCACAGGGGCCATCCGCTGGTCCTCAGGCCTTCTTGATAGAACAAGGGCATTGTTACACATCCCAAGTGCTTTTCATGTAGGAATGTTTCCTCCCAAAAATATGAATGCTAGAACTTAATTAATTCTCTTGGCTTTTATTGTGCATGAAGTAGATTTAGCTGTGAATAAATTTATCTTGAATCTAAAGAATCTGATTCTAAATCCAGCTGGAAGCAAATGTAGGCAGATCTGTTACTGTTTGCTGTGCATGACTCAGATTTGCACCTCAATCTTCTTGTATTTATTTTCCAGTAAATTTGCAGATGAAGCATTGCTATATATGGCTCCTCTTTCTTTCTAATTACATAGTGCTTAAAGATTACATTGTTTTTCTCAGTGTGCCTATAATTTCCAGAGGAAAAATAAGCTCTGATGTCACCGAAGCTCATCTTGAGAGGGTCTGGAACTGAGTCAATTCTCACATGAAGTGCTACAAAGCCAGAGAAAGACCTATCAAGGCCTGGCTTAGGAATTAACACTGAGGAAAAGTGCAACAATCAACACTGCACAAGAAGTCTCTTGCTTGCCTGAAATGTCTTCTCTTGCTTCTCTTGCTCCCTGTATAACCTAATGTGACAGTTGGTTCCCCAAAACCTGTAGAGAAGATTTAGGAAGGAGAAAACACATAGATTTACAGATAAATTTATTTTAGTGGAAAAGGATATGCTTGGATACAATCCAACCTGTTATTTAGGAAGGAAGGAAGGAAGGAAGGAAGGAAGGAAGGAAGGAAGGAAGGAAGGAAGGAAGGAAGGAAGGAAGGAAGGAAGGAAGGAAGGAAGGAAGGATATTTGGAAATAAATGTGGGTTATGCATCAATTCAGAAACATCAAGGGGCCCCCAATTGGCAATGAAAGTTTAAACAATATTTGGAAATGGAATACCAATATTTGATTTTCCTTTTCAGATGATAAAAAACCTCCCTATTTACAGTTTATTTTATCCAACCAAGTTGCCCTGTTGCCAATTCAGGCCATCCACCACTTTAGGAGAGCAGGAATGGATGACATCCCTCTTTACTCTCTGTTCTCATGGTAAATGTGACTTCTATGCACATTCTTCAGATAAAATTTTAAGGAATATATTTTTCCTGCATGTTGTCTCAAATAGAATAGAATAACAGAGTTGGAAGGGACCTTGGAGGTCTTCTAGTCCAACCCCCTGCTTAGGCAGGAAACCCTACACCACTTCAGACAAATGGTTATCCAATATCTTCTTAAAAACTTCCAGTGTTGGAGGATTCACAACTTCTGGAGGCAAGTTGTTCCACTCATTAATTGTTCTGTAAGGAAATTATTCCTTAGTTCTAAGTTGCTTCTCTCCTTGATTAGTTTCCACCCATTGCTTCTTGTCCTGTCTTCAGATGCTTTGGAGAATAGCTTGACTCCCTCTTTTCTGTGGCAGCCCCTGAGATATTGGAATACTGCTATCATATCACCCCTAGTCCTTCCCTAATCCAATGTTGTCTGTTTCGATTGATGCACTTTGATGCATTGTAGCCTAACTCCAGCAGGAACATCCAGTGTATCAACTCACAATGTGCTATATATTGAACATATTTTGGAGCTATCTTTACAAATATTGCTATAACAGCATAAAAGTCTTGCTTAGAAATATCAGACAAGATCCAGAAATAAAAGGTTTGGAAATAAAAAAAGAAAAGTACAAAGTACAAGCATTTGTAGATGACTTAGTATTTATTCTGGAAGAACCCCTAGAAACAGGACTCAAACTAATAAAAATAATAGAAGAGTTTGGTGACGTAGCAAAACTAAAAATAAACAAGAAAAAGACTAAAATGTTGACAATGAATCTCACAAATAAACAGAAAAATGAACTGATAGAAAAGATGGACATGCAGATAACTAAAAAAGTTAAATATTTGTGAATTTGGTTGCGGGCATCTTCTGTCAACCTCACCCTTCTGAACAAAAAAACAAAAAAAAAATGAATGAAAAATAAATATTCCAAGCTGTTACATCTATCATCTTCTATCCAACATTTATATATCACATATGGGCTCTTAAAGTAAAATATTTATTTAAAATGTCTGAAAGATGCTTTCTCAAAAGGCAACGGGACTTTCTTATTTTTTTTCCTTGAAAGACGTTTTGCTTCTCATCCAAGAAGCTTCTTCAGAACTAAGGAAACTTCTTGAATGAGAAGTGAAACATCTCCAAGGAAAAACAAAGTCCACTTGCCTTTTGAAAAATCACCTTTGGGACAACCATGATCTGGATGACTGAGAATATCCATTTACATTCATTTAAAATATTTGAGCCTTTTTTTTTTTTTACTTTTTTAAAATCTCTTAATCACCTGGAAAATATGGAAGATTGAGATCAATATCCACATGTCATGGGGGAGGGGGAAGGAAGCGGAGGGAAGATACTTTTTCTCACCTATACATGCACTTTGCACAAAGCCAGAGCCAGAGCACTGAACAGCATTTGAAGCTTTTCATTAAAAACACGGCTTGTCCTTCCCTGCTACTGTGGTGCTCCCATGCTGATTTCCTTCCCAGTTTCCTTGTTTCTATCAGTACATGTTACAGCCACATGAGGATCCATTGCTGCCTCTGCCATGTTTTTTTCCTCTTGATTGCCACTACACAAATCTGTTTTGACCATCTAAAAGGCTTCTAATCTCTTCTCTATATACTTTTTAATTGTAAATACATTACAGCTCCAAAGTTGCCTACCTGCTTCATTTTTCAGGGTGTACGGAATATTAATACAGTATAGAATTATAGTACAGAATAATAAAAGCTATGGCAAATCTAGACAGCATACTAAAAAGCAGAGACATCACTCTGCTAACAAAAGTGTGTATAGTCAAGGCTATGGTTTTCCCAGTTGCAATGTATGGCTGTGAAAGTTGGACCATAAGGAAGGCTGAGCGCCAAAGAATTGAGGCCTTTGAACTATGGTGCTGGAGAAGACTCCTGTGAGTCCCTTGGACTGCAAGGCGATCAAACCAGTCAGTCCTAGAGGAGATCAACCCTGATGGCTCTTTAGAAGGCCAGATCCTGAAGACGAAACTCAAATACTTTGGCCACCTAATGAGAAGGAAGGACTCACTGGAGAACAGCCTAATGCTGGGAAAGATTGAGGGCAAAAGAAGAACGGGACAACAGAGAACAAGGTGGCTGGATGGAGTCACTGAAGCAGCAGGCATGATCTTAAATGGACTCCAGAGGATGGTAGAGGATAGGAAGGCCTGGAGGAACATTGTCCATGGGGTTGCGATGGGTCGAACACAACTTCGCAACTAACAACAACAACAACAACATAGAATATTTCCTAGAAGCCCCAAAACCTCTGGGAGATGACATTGAATTAAAACTTGGAATTAAAAGCACAGAAGTCTAATCCAAAAAGTTTTCAGTTTTATGATGTTCCTGGATCTAGTTTCTTTCTCTCTTTGTTGAAACCCATTTCTCCAGGGTTAGAACATTTAGAACATAGAACCCTAGGGCTACAAGGGACCCCAGAAGTCTTCTAGTCCAATGTTCAAGGTAAGAGACCTTATTTCTTTCCAGTCAAATAGTTGTCCAGTCTATTTTTAATAACCTCCAGTGATGGAGTACCCACAACTGCAGGAGGCAAGCCATTCCATTGTTTATTGGTTCTCACTATCAGAAAATTTCTCCAAATTTCTACATTGGATCTCCCGTTAACAAGCTTTTACCTATTGTTTCTTTTTTGCCCTCTGGTGCCTTATACAATAAATCAGCATCTTCTTCTCTGTAACTTCCCCACAAATACCAGAAGACAACACTCATGTCACCACTAATCCTTTTCTTTGATAAACGAGACATACCTAGCTCCCTGAACCATTCATTATTCAATTTAGCCTCCAGAACATTTCTGTTTCCAACCCCCTGTCAGCTTTGGAAGCCATATTAGGCCGGAAGCTTCCATGCTGCTACCTTCTCATGTGTGGGAAAGTAGGAGGGGGGATTTAGTAGAGGGGTTCTAGGTAGACATAATAGCATTCTTCCTGTCAGTCAAGGTCAGGGTGATCCGGCATCTGGAGAAGGAGTGGTCGGAGTGCTGAGTCGAGATGGGACCGATGTTGATTGGAGCATGTGATCAACTGAGGAGTGAGGGAATGGTTTTGGGGTTTTGATTTACTGAGGGAAAATCCGGACCTTTCAGATTCGGGTTTTCCCAGATGTGCCAGTTTACCTATTCTAGTAAAGAGAACTTTGGAAAATGCTTGCTTCCTCATCTTTACTCGGAGTTGGGGTTTCCTGGAATGCTGATACCCCCATTCTCTCTCTTTCCCCCACTCCCTCTGTCTGTGTGTGTTTGCGGATTGTGCTTTTCTTATTTTATGATTTCCACAAATAGGAAAGTCCTGTCTCCACGTGTACACCATGCACAGATTCTGAATTGCAGCAGTGTTGGACTGTTTACAGGATTATCAATATTACCTTAACTAACAAACAAACAAAAATCCTGCTTCTAAGGTCTATTCATATCCCAGTGTGAAAAAGAGAGGTAAGACAAGATATCCAGATTATTTGGCAGTTTAGCCCAAAATGGCCTTGAAGTGTAGTACTCAATGAACCAGGCTGAAAAGTGATATGAACTCTTGGAGTTATGAACCACTGTCAATATTATTGCTGAGATGGCCTGGATTGTCACACAACAAATTTTATGTCAGAAAGAAATTATCCCTTCTATACCAGATCATTTTTAGCAGTGTCAACCTGAGTATATTGAGCACTGCAGATAGGTTGCTTCTAGTAGGTTGTATTTGGGTCGCTTCTTAGTGTCATTATTGAGTTGCTTGCAAAAATAAACTTTATTTGGATTAATTTACCGTAATTTGATTTTCTTTTTTTAGTTTTGCTTTCTTTTCCTTAACAAGATATTTTTTAAAAACTTTATGCAGAATCAAACTCATACTCGCAAGCAAGAATCATCATCATCATCATCAGTTTTTTGTGCTGCCTTTATAAAGAATTTTGGTCAAGGGAATGAACATACCTCCTGTCAATTATTTTCCCTGCAATAATAATCTGTGAGATGGGTTGGATTGAGAGACAGTGCCTGTCCCAAAGTCACCTAGCCCATTTTTATAGAACTCAGAATCATCTAAACTTCTGCCATAAAGATAAAGTCTTTTTTAAAATGTATTTATGTTTAATTCAATGAAAGTTCTGAATTTTCTTAAAATAATAAAATTCATAATGTTTCATATATATATTTTTCATATTCACAACACTTCAGCAAATATTAATATAATTCTAATCTCTGAAGGATGACTCTCTTTTAAGCACTCTTCAGCATTTTATCTCTTTTGGATTCTGTTATTATCTAATATTAATTCATTTATAATTCATTATAAAATTGCTTTGTAATTTGGTTGCTAAAGAGCAATAAAAGATTTCTTTGTTCTACCAGAATTCATTATTAATAATGTTTTGGGTGTGTGTGTGTGTGTGTGTGTGTAAACAGTGTGAAGCCATATCGACTGCTTTTTTTTTAGTAATTTATAATTCTATCCTTTTATAATGATCTATATGTTAAAAATAAAACCATATACAGTAATGAAGTATTGAAACTACCATGCTATTACAGTTGTTAACTGCTCCTTTGTTCCTCCAAAGCAGCTATAACCATACACATTAAACAAATAGTTCCTGTCCTAGGATTTTGTTGCTGGAGACTGGAAGTAATATTCTTTGGTGAGTTCTGGTAACATATTTCTTATTTAATGGGAAGGGAAGGGAAGGGAAGGATCCTTTTATAGTTCTGTATATGCTCAGTAGGAAATAGCATAGCTGAGCTAGCTGTGGACTATGGACTCTACTGGACAGTAAATATAATGCAATACAATACAGTACAATACAACACAATGTAATTCAATGCAGTGCAATATAGTTTAATAATTCCACAATGGTAGGGCATTTCTGTGTCACCAGTAACTGAGTTTGGCTCAAGATATCTTCTAAAACTTGACTGTGGCCATGAATTACACATGCACACACATATCTATAACAAGGATCTCCAACCTTGGCAACTTTAAGGCTTATGAATGTCAGGTCCAGAATTCTTCAGCCAGCCATGTTGAAGACCACATGTCTTAAAATTGCTAAGTTTGGAGACTCCTGATCTACAGTATATCTATCAGCTATCAGCTATATAGTACTAAAACTCTCTTAGCTATTTGATTGTTTGTAACCCTCAATCGAGCAAAATGCTGAACGATAGGCAAAATGTTCACAACAAAGGTATCTTGAATGGGCTAACTTACAGAATGCAGCCAAACTCCAGGTCCCATTACTCCCATAGGATTGAAATTTGGTAAAGTTGTAGCTTCTTCTGTACTGATGGGCTGCCATATGGCCATGCTGTCACAATCAATCACTGACAATTGTGATCATGTGATCATCGTTCCCTATGCTCCCTACCAGCTTCCTTCAAAGAAAGCCAATGGGAGTCAGATGTCCCAGTCCAGCAGGCTATTTCCAGGAGGGGGAGGGACTGAGGAGATTCATAGAAGTATGAAGGAGGATTCATATGGGTCAGGGAGGGGGGTGCAAGAAGTGCTTGAGCCAAATAAGAATGCCATGCAGATTGGGCAGGGGAGCGTTGCAGAAAAGGATGTCTATTCCAAAAATAAGCAGATGACATGACTGCAAAGATTAAAGATGGGAGGCTGAGTTATGAATGAATCAAGCAACCTTGAGATCAGCAAAATACAGAGGCCTGATTGATGCACTGAATGAGGAGGATGATTTTCAAAGCATCAGAAGGTGCATCGCCCTCTCTTCAACATTTCTTGGTTGTCCAAAATATATGAAGGAACAATGTCAAGATAGTATGATGTATACAATAATATGCAATCCAGACTGGCCAGAAATATGACAGCCTCTTTTTTGGAATCGGTAGCTAAGTGATCAGTCAGATTTAATCCTAAGTGTATTCAACTGGAAGAGAAAATTGTGTGTGAAGTATCTCATTGGAACCATGGTCTTTTTGGTAACTGTATTGCTTACATGTTAGGGGTGGAATACCAAAGCAGAGTCTACCTCATTTTCACTACCTCCTGTGGCTTGATGAAGCATCCAAGCCTGGGCCAAGATTATGATACAAGCCAAAATGTCAGACCCAAATTAAAATTTAGGGATGCATGAATTAGTATTGAAGCACATGATCCACGGTCTGTATTTAAGCAGAAACTTGCTACACTGGGAAAATAGATTTGGTAAGGAGTATCCAAAGCCATTCAATGAGCATACAAGGTATAGTGGCAATTCATATCCTATAGGAGATAGTCTTCAGAAATGGCAGGATTTGAAGGTCATCAAGCAGGATAACAGAGGGAAAGTGTAACTTCTCAATGGTTAGTACCCTATTAAGCAACTATTGAATAAGTTCAATTGTCAGTTCAATGAAGAAATATGCTCATCGGTCAAATCCATTGATATGTCATCTAATATATTGTATGGAGAGTGATTAGTCAATCTTTGCATTGAATAGAGAAGATGAAGCCACAAAGCTACTGTCAATGTTCCGACTGAGGAACCCAACCAAAGCAAGCACGGTCGAGATGATCCAATCTCTTAATACAAAACTTTATTGAGTACATCATTTTGGCAAAGGTGAAGGCAAAACCAGATCTAACTATTTCCCACACAAACACACATGGTTAAAGTTTAGTTTCTCCCTCCCCCTGTTAGACCAGATCACATTGTCCAGTGGAGTCTCCTGGTATTGTTATGAGAGAGTCTTTCTTGATGTCTGGATCGCTCTCTTCCCTTCCCCCTGGTTCGTTGGCAAGATGAGAAGCGATAATAGCTCTAACAGTGAAAGCGCAATTTTGAAGCTTGACAGATACATTGGGACCCTGAAGCTGTTGCATTGATACTTGGATTTGCAATTCACAAGAGGGAATCAAACATTGTACACCGTCAAGTGCACCTTCCACAAGAGCATCAAATATTCTTTTAAGATAATGCTGTGCAATTGAATAATGACCTTGCAAGACCACTTTAACAGAATTTATAAATCTTTGCAAGCACGAGTCATTTGTACAAACACCGTATTATGTGTATATTCATTCTGTTTCTCTGCTTAAGTAAGGAAATATTTCTAAAAAGATGACCCAACAGGTCACTGGTTGTCTAATTACTATTAAAAACATCTCCTTAACCCTCAAAGGGATGTATATTTAAAGGACCCATAGGAGAGCTCCAGGAAATCAAGATGGCAGTCACAAGCAAAACACAAGGCAGGAGAGAACAGTTAGTTTCATTTCAGCAGAGCAGACTAGTTTCAGTTTCTCTGCACAGACTCAGAAGCTGCAGGGCTAAACCACCCCCAGACTTCTTACTTAAGTTTCTGTTTCCAAAACAGCCCTCATTGGCTGACTCAGTTGCTAGGCCTATTCATTGGCTGACCTTGTTACCATGCCTCTATTCCATTCATGAATATTCTGACAAAAGCCCTGCTTCTTTTTAAATTGTGTGCCAAATAATAAAATGGGGTAAGGGTTTGATCACATGGTCATCACTACCACCTTAAACTTTTTTTTCTCCCTGAATAGATGTATGTGCGTGTGTGTATATGTTCTATACTATTGGGGACCCTTTGATAATTTATATATGATCCAAAAGTCATAAATAAGATGCAACAGGAGGCTTCTAAGAATGTTTGGCTATATCAATCAGTGTCCTTTATGTTACATTATTTGTTCAACAATATAATGTTGCATTGCATGGTTGATATTGCTAGTTTGGGGATGGGGGTGAGGGGGTCCCTGTATACATAAATCAAAAACTGTGTGACAACAGTACATATTAGATACAATATTGATTTAACTCACCGTGCCATGAGTGAACAAGCAAAACAGTTGGGTCACAGCTATGCCGGAATTGTTTTGACCTGACTTGGCAATGCTTGAAAAAGCTCATAAGGCAAACAAGAGGGAAAATGAGGCTGGCAGTAAGGACATAGGCTGGAAAATTAATAGCTTGGAAAGAAAGAAAAATCAAAAGGAAATAAGAGAAAGATTGAGGTACAGATCCCACCCCCAGAGTAGTTTTATGGCTCCATGTCGATGTTCTTATGTGATTACTTCCCTTTATTAATGAAGCCCAGCTAACAAAACAACCAAACAAAAAGATGTATCAGAAACACTGCCCAGAACAGAATGATGACAAACACACAAAAATTTGTTTATATAGGATAATTTCATTTTGTTTATTAGTTTTGGCTTTCAGACCTATGGCTTGGATTTGGGATTAAATGTTAGCAATTTGTTCTGACAATCAAAAAATTTGGATTATAAAAGCACATTAGAAAAGACGTGCACATCCAAAGATTTCATTCTAGGGAATCTAAGTTTATACCATTCCAAATCTATTATTACATGTTGGATTGCAAAAGATACATATGTGAACTATTCATTGCTGCCTTCCATAAATCTGTGGTGCGCCCTAGCAATTGGTATGGAAGTTGGTAGGGCATCTACAGCTTGGAGACCGATTTCAGATCCCTTTGCAGACCTTTTCTTTAAGATTCCATTGCCAACCAGGTGGTAGATTCTTTCAGTTCACTATTTGGTGGCCTAAAGATATTGAACATATCTTTTGCAGATTTAGTCTGTTTTAATGGGATTCTGTGACAAGCGCCGAGATAATGCATTTAAAGGGATGGTAACATCTGAACTATGTGCTCCTCTGCAGCCCAGAAATAGTATGCTTTCATCCATGGTTGACAAGATAAATGGGTGGGAGAGAGAAACCAGAGAGAATGGCTCCTGCTAGTTAATTCATCCCATGGAGTTGCAGCAGAAGGTCTGTTCTTATCTACCTCAATGGTAGGGCAATGTTCTGTCTGCTCTGTCTGGGCTAAGTAAGCAACTTTTACCTGTGGTAAGATCGCTAAAGAAAATGCTTTCCTCGATATTTCCTTGTCCCCACCCCGCAATTCTCCAAATCTATCAAAAAACACACGGGAGTAGCAGAACTGGTAGATAAAGAATGGTGGGCTTCAGTGATGGGTTGCTCCCAGTTCTGTCCGGTTCTTTAGAACTGGTAGTAAAAGTGACAGGAGGCTCTGTCCGCCCGCCCGGACATCATAATTGACAATCTGCACATGCGCAGAGGTGCGCGCACGCAGACACTCCCATTGTGAACCGGTAGTAAAGGTAAGTAGAACCCACCCCTGGTGGACTTCCACAGCCAAAAAGTACAACTACCTCTAAAAATCAGTGGCCAGACAATAGAGGGTTTCTTTAGCACCCTTGTGTGGACAATATTTTATTTATTTATTTATTTAATTTGTATACCGCCCTTCTCCCAGAGGGGACTCAGGATGGTGAACAGCCAAAATTAAAAATACAAATACAAAAGTTAAGATAATTAAAAAGAATTAAATCATTAGCTTCCCAATTTAAAACCCCCAAGTCCATAAAATTTAAAATCCCAATTAAGAACCATTTAGGCTAGGCCGGCTTGGTGGAATAAAAATGTCTTCAGGGCTTTACGGAAGGTCCGGAGGTCCGGGATCAGTCGTATTCCAGGAGGCAGCTCGTTCCACAGGGCGGGTGCACCCACAGAGAAGGCTCTCCCCCTGGGGGCTGCCAGCCGACATTGCCTGACCGATGGCACCCTGAGGAGGCCCTCTCTGTGAGAGCGTATTGGCCCGTGGGAGGTTATTGGTAGCAGCAGGCGGTCTCACAAATATCCTGGCCCTAAGCCATGGAGCGCTTTAAAGATGAGAACCAACACCTTAAAGTGCACCCGGAAGACCACTGGGAGCCAATGCAGCTCGCGCAGGAGAGGTGTTACATGGGAGCGCCACGTCGCTCCCATAATCACCCGCGCGGCCGCATTCTGCACCAGCTGGAGCCCCCGGGTGCTCCTCAAGGGGAGCCCCATGTAGAGAGCATTGCAGTAGTCCAGGCATGACGTGACGAGGGCATGAGTGACCGTGCACAAGGAGTCCCGACCCAGAAAGGGGCGCAACCCCTGAGCAGACCATTAACTAACCTTACCTCCTATGAGGTGACACATGGCGCAGTTTGTCTCAGAATGAGCCAGAAAACACTATTTTAAAACTGGAGGAGAAAAAAAAAATGACTTCAGACCATCTTCTCAGCAAGTCATGATGAGGAAAACTCAGTGTTATCCATTCATATCCTGAAAACCTAATATACTAGGTTATTGCATGGGTTCCTGCTGAAGATCCAGTTCCAGGGAAAATAGCTCTTCAGCTGCCACTCTGTGGGATGAAGCAGGGATTTGGGGGGTTGGAGAAGTGCGTCAAAATAATACACCTGGTTTCCTCCCCCTACTTCTCTCACCCTCCGCTGTGGAAAGAAATGGAAAAGAGAAGCTTATTATCTGCCAGTTCTTCAGTTCCATTGTAATTATGGAGAAAAGTGTAGAAATTGTGCATGATTTCTGCTGCCACGTATGGGCACCAAAAGAGACCCTCCCACTGCAACCTTTTTGCTTGCTTTTGGTGCAGAGAGATTCCCTACTCTGCTTCATTGTAAGTCAAATTAAAACTGGAAGCGTGGATATAATCCTCCATTGAGGACCTGTATACTGCACAAGTCAAAAAGAGGGCTGTGAAAATATCTACAGACCCCTCACATCTTGGACATAAATTGTTACAACTTCTACCCTCAAAACGATGCTATAGGGCGCCGCACACCAGAACAACGAGACACAAGGACAGTTTTTTTCCCAAATGTCATCACTCTGCTTAACAACTAATTCCCACAACATTGTCAAATAATTTACTAAGACTGTATTACTATTATTCTTCTCTTCCTTACTAATATCTAGCTCTTCCCACTTATTACTATAACCATGTTGCTCGTATCTTTCAAATTATATTGTTTTTTATTTGTTTCCTAGTACGATTTGATAGCTAATTAGTAACCTTGACTATCACAAAGTGTTGTATCTTTTTATTCTTGATGAATGTATTTTATTCTCCTTATATATACTGACAGCAAATTGCACCAAAGACAAATTCCTTTTGTGTCCAATCACACTTGGCCAATAAAGAATTCTATTCTATAATTATTCTGACTCCCAAACTGAATGGCAGCTGTATACTTGTTGCCATATAGAAGAGAAAAGAAACATTTAAGAGTTATATTAGGCAAGTAATATGTCTGAGACAATAAGAGTTTATCTATCCGAACAGGCAAGAGAAATCAACTCCATTTTATTTGCTCTGTTGATATTGTGTAACATAACTGTTAATATTAGTGAAACTTGAAGAGCAGGATGGCACTATAGGGTTGACATGCTTCCCTATGATAATGACTTAGATAATGCTGTTCTGCAGCTTTCGCTAAGCTGCCATAACTATCATTCATTCTGGGGCACAGGAAAGGATTGATTGGACCAACCAGGAGAAAAGGCAAAATCAATCAATTTGGAATAAATTATGTCAAATTTTGACCGATGTCTTTTTTTTAAAAAAAAAAAACACAAACAAACTGAGAATAGACAGGTAAGCTAATGATTATGAAATATACTAAACAGAGATGTGGACAATTATTTGAGCCGGCATTGGACTTGGAAATCAATTTAGATATGATGGATTTTCCTGCTACAATTGAACTGATGAATTGATTCCACAGTTGTTTGGGTCCTTGAGGTTCACTTAAGATTAAATACCAGATATATAACAACTGAAGCTGTCTGCTGTTTGCTGCAATAATTCATTTTTAAAATGGCATCAAATTCCTATCAGCCGTAGCACTGTGTTAAGTGTATTGATTGTTAAAGTGTATTTTCAGATGGTAAAAGCCATCAGCACTTTTGCAGTCAGAGCGCTACAATTGCTGAGCTGTTTTTCATAATTCACTGTCTATGATACGACTACATGGCTTGTTTTCCTATCATTTCACATTGAGAAATATCACTGAATTGGGCCAAGATGTGGATTCCAGAAAGCTCTTTAGTAACTTATCACCAAAAATATGTAAATATTACTCAAGATATGAGGGTCAGCTTTGGAAGCCAGAAGCTTAGGCCGGAAGCTTCCATGCTGCCACTTTCTCCTGTGTGGGAAAGTAGGAGGGGGGATTTAGTAGAGGGGTTGTCTGTACACATAATAGCATTCTTTCTGTCGGTCAAGGTCAGGGCGATCCTGCATCTGGGGAAGGAGTGGTCAGAATGATGTCTTGAGTTGGGACGGCGGTTAATTGGAGCATGTGATCGATTGAGGAGTGAGGGGATGGTTTTGGGGGTTTTGTTTTACTGAGGGAAAACCTGGACCTCTCAGATTTGGGTTTTCCCAGATGTGCCAGTTTACCTATTCTAGTAAATAGAACTTTGAAAAATGCTTGCTTCGGAGTCTTTACTTGGAGTTGGAGGTTTTCTGGAACGCTTACAATGAGGATTAAAGCAAGGGGAGGATTCAAATGATGCCTCTGAGTAGTCATGGACTTCTATTCCAACATTTTCTCAAACAAACTATTTGCATTCCTATTGACTGGGACTTAGAATAATTATTCTAATTCATAATGAACAGTCAACTGTGGAATGGCTAACTGTCACCCAACTAGTCTTTTTAATGTATAATTATCAGGATATACAGAGACGTTTGGACTCTTAGACTGGTGAAAAAGATAATATTCTAGTGCAAAGGTGTCAAACTCAAAGCCTAGAGGCCGGATCTGGCCTATGGGGTGCTTAGATCTGACACACAAGGCTGCCCTTAAAACAGTGCCTCTGCCAGAGAAAAAGGAGCTCGGGAAGTCATTGCAACCAAAAACGGAAGTCAGGAGCCTATTTTCACTGGCAGAGTGCTTGGGCCACCACAGGCACCCCTGACATGAGTGACGTCAAGGTGGCCATGCCCACCTTGACCACCACCCCATCTCCTTGAGGCCAAACACAACCCTGATGTGGCCCTCAATGAAATCAAGTTTGACATCCCTGTTCTAATGTGAGAACAGAGAGACTTTTCAATCAGTCTTTCAAGAACAGGCATGACCTAATATCACAGCATTTCCCTGAAAAGATATTCCCATCTATCCGTTCCTCTTCATATTATCTCAGATGAAGTTAAAATAATATTTCAGGAGCCCTATTTGCCTTTGTTATGTGCCAGTTTTTTACCATTTTCATTAAACAGATAATATATTGATTCTTTTTGCTTACTTAAAAAAAAAACATATCTGAAGAAAGGGGAGAAAACACCCACTCTTTTGTTGGTATTTGGTATTCCAAGTGCCCCCATGTTACCTTTTTCTGAGGTGTAGACTTTCCCAAACCATCTTTACAAAAGTACAAGTTATTTCTGTATTTTTCTTTCCTATCCTGTTTATCTATTCTTTTGTTTTGCCCTCAGATGTTTTTCTATTTGCAATTTTGCTTTCAATATTTTCTTTTTGAAGAACGCTTCCCACTTGTAAAATTAGATAGTCTATATACATGATACAACCAGTAGTAGGTTCCACTTACCTTTGTTAACGGTTCAGAACTGTGAGCGCACGCTTGCTTTGGTCACACGCAGCACTTCTGTGCATGCACAGAGCATCCGTGATGATGTCTGGGCGGGTGGGCGGAGCCTCCCACCACCACCACTACAAACCGGCAAACCAGTAGAAACCCACCACTGGATACAACTCTTCCCCTGTTCTTTCCTTTTTTTAAAAAAAATTGAGTAAAAGGTAACTTTTCATTTTAAAGTCCATTAATACCTGGTCTGAATTATACTCATTAAGTTACAATTTGCCTTCTTGTATTGTATTGTCAAAGTTCACCACAGGGCCAGATTTAGATGAAAAGAGGCCCTAGGCTATTCCACTTATGAGGCCCTTTCACCTATAGTGAAAGTGTAATTTTAATTTTGCTAACAATTTGAATGTAGGCCCCTCTTGATCTTGAGGCCCTAGGCTGAAGCCTAGATAGCCTATAGGAAAATCCGGCCCTGGTTCACTGTGTTTATCCCCCATATTTTGAGCAATAGAATATAGAAAATGAAGGCTATGAGTTTTAATAGAATTTTATTCTTTGTGTGTGTGTGAGTGATTGTGTGTGAGTGTGGGTATGTGTGTGATTTAAGAGCACATTATAACAACCATCCCACTTTCTTCTGCAGTGTAAAAATTTTGCACTGAGGTCCTTACTTGAGAATTTTTCTCTTCAACTTCCCAGGAAACAATTTAAAGTTCATTTCTTCATATTTCAGTTTCCATCTCACAACTAGTCACTGTGAGATGAAAGCCATCATATGTCACAAGTTCCATCACCTGATAATTCAAATCACAATCCTAGGAAAGAAATACTTCCTGTCAGTCAGTCATTCACTTGAAATAAGTTTCTTTCTCTTTCTGATCCTCTTCTGTAGACTGGAGGGATTAATGAGAATGCCTCATGAGCTCCCTTTTTTAATCTTCCAATACTGTAATAAAGCAGTTATCATTTAACTGGGAAGTCTTATTTGTTGCTACGTGGATTAGCAAAATGGGATATTCCAGGGTCCATCCCACACATGCTTGTTTCTTTTCCTTGTGGTCAATAGCACCCATGAGTCTTCTGTGCTTTTTTCCTGAGCACCTGCAACCTCTTTGTTCTTCAAGAATCAGTTTGCTTCTTTTTCTTCTCGTGAAAGTTCAGAGATTCTTTTCATCTAAGAAGGTCTCAAAGCTGCTTTTGAGAATATCTTTTATATCTCTTGTTTTTGTCACTGCTTGCATCTGTAACCTTGATCTTTGTTTGATTTAGGCTCCCTCCTTTGTATATCCATTCATAATGATGCCAAAATGTTGAAATGGGGGATGTCGCAACGCAGCCTTGTGATGTTTCTTGTCTTTTCATTGACACCTATGCAAAAGGTGCTTGCAGGTTGAGGCAGGGGTGGGAGTGGGGGAGAAGGAGCTTTGTGGTGCCATGAAACAATCTCCATTCCTTCAAATACATGTACAAAGGGGCAAAGCTTTCATCAGAATAGCGCAATGCTCATTTTGTCATGTTGACAGAATCGATGGATGCTCTGCAACCATCAGCAAGTAGATGTCAAAAGGCAATTTATGAACTAAAACCAAACAAGCAAATATGTTGGCGTGGACAATTTATGCAACAGTGTCCTTTGCTTGTTCTGTATGTTTTCCATGTTGTGTGTAACATATCCACATCACTAGGTTAGTTCCTGTTGAGGTACTCAGAAGTTATAATCTAGACAAACAAAACTAAGGAATTTTTCAAAACAAGAGGCTCTTAAATATTGAAAAGCATTATTGTTCCACTGTAAGCTACAATAGACTTAAAAATAATTGTTACATCTCAGGGGTTCTACCGTTTCTCTGGTATGCTGTATTTCTCTGACAAGTTCACTGTCATACATTGTGAAAGGCATGGCTGGATTGAAATGTTTATCTTTTCTCTTCTCCTATCTGTCCATTTTCAGTCAGCCATTGTTCTGAATTTCTTTTTCTCCAGCCCATTTGCCCCCTTTGAATCTTCTACCTTCTTGCTCAGTACTGTTTCAAGCTGCCAACAAAAAGGCACAATAGCACATTAAAAAAAAAAAAAATCTAGAATATGTGTATCTAGTAATCTATTGTTCCACTGTTTCATTTAAAACAAAATCCTTCAGACAATTGCCACTGGTTCCATTGATTTCCCCATAGAATGGCTTTCTCTGGTCAATGTCATAATACAGTCTTAATGGAGAAAATGATCCAGTCAAGTTCTGGTTAGGATTACAATTTAGATAGAAAAATTAGGTTGGCTTTCTCTGCTTCCTTATTATGTCTTCCTTTTTTTAAAAAAAAATCCAGATAACTGTTCAAAGTCTCCGTCTAATCAGAGCCACTTTTCCTGGATTTAAAGTGATTAAAGCTCCTTTTTCCAGACAGTTATGTAAGAAACATAACTGTCCCGCATTCCCCATGGGGAAAAAATAACTTATTCTGATGCATTTCATCTTTGAATGTTGTGTGTGCCTCAAATTCCAGTTTTGATTCCTAAATATGTAGTTCCTTATTTAAGGAGAAAGAATGAAAAAAGAAGAAGAAGAAACAGATGTTATAAGGTACAAAGGAAAATCATAAAGCCTTTTTAGTTTCCAGTTTAATTCCTCCCACAGTGCTTCTTCAGTCACACATTTTCCTTCTCTTACTTCCAAAGTATTGGTGGTACTTTTCCAATTGTGCTCCTGTAACTTTTTGTAGGGAGGGATTTATAAAATATAAATCTTTCATAACAAAACAGAAATGTATGTTCCACTCCATCACCATGTCAAGATACTAACTTGGTGTCTGGAGGCTGTTTGGGTCTAAATTGGAAGACGGCCTCTAGCTCTTGAAGCTATTGAATATCTGTGACTTTTTGGGTCTCCTGGATCTGGGAGTTTGCGCTTTTAGTGTGGAAGGTTGAGGTCTTCTTGATTTTATAATTACTTGAAGAACAGGTGGCAACTGCGACCAAGAAGGCCTTTATACAAGTTTCTATATGTTTTCCTTGACCAGGGGGCAACTCGAATAGTCATTCACACTCTGAATGATTGACCTTGACAACTGGACTATCCAATGGGTTTTACATGGGGCTGCACTTGAAGATCACTCAGAAGCTTCAATTCAAAAGTTAGCACTGTGAGCAGTAATGGACATTTCATGCTGTGCTCACATTTCATCAGTGCGTCACAAGCTATATTAGTTACTTGTTGGCTTCCAGATGAAATTCAAGGTTCTGGTCATTGTCTATAAAACTATTTGTGACAGAGGGCCCGGTTATTTGAAGAAGTAACTGTCTCCAATGGTTTCTGCCTTTCCAGTATGACCAGCAGTGGGGGTGAACTCTGGATTATCAACTTCTTCAGTTGTACAACTTCTAACCTCTAAATAATATATATTCCCCCCTCCCCCCCGAGATACAGAATGACAGACTTGGAAGGGATCTTGGAAGTCTTCTAGTCCAACCCCCTGCTCAGATAGGAAATTTTATACCATTTCAGACAAATCATTGTCCAATCCCTTCTTGAAAACTTCCACTGCTGGAGCATTCACAACTTCTGGAGGCAAGTTGTTCCACTGAATAATTGTTCTGACTGTCAGGAAATATCTCTGTAGTTCTAGGTGGCTTCTCTCCTTAATTAGTTTCCATCCATTGCTTCTTGTCTTGCCTTCAGGTGCTTTGGAGAATAGGTTGACTCCCTCTTTTTTGTGGCTACCCCTTAGATATTGGAACACTGCCATATGGCTCCCACCCTTAATATGTCCTGTAAGGCTCTGTTTCCATGTCCATGACAAATATATTTGTTGAGCACCTGGTAGATCTTTTTTTTGGGGTGGGGTGTTTTAAGGTGTTGGTTCTCACCTTTAAAGTGCTCCATGGCTTAGGGCCAGGGTACCTACGAGACCGCCTGCTGATACCAATACCTCCCACCGGCCAATACGCTCTCACAGAGAGGACGTCCTCAGGGTGCCATCGGTCAAGCAATGTCGGCTGGCGGCCCCCAGGGGGAGAGCCTTCTCTGTGGGGGCACCCGCCCTGTGGAACAAGCTGCCTCCTGGAATACGACTGATCCCGGACCTCCGTACTTTCCGTAAGGCCCTGAAGACTTATTTATTCCAGCAAGCCCGCCTAGCCTAAATGGTTTTTTAATGGGAATTTTTAAATTTTATAGACTTGGGGTTTTAAATTGGGAGGCTGACTGACTTAATTTATTTTAGCTATCTTAACTTTTGTATTGTATGTATTTTAATTTTGGCTGTCCACTGCCCTGAGTCCCTTTTGGGAGAAGGGCAGTATACAAATTCAATAAATAAATAAATAAATAAATAAATAAATAAATAAATAAATAAATAAATAAATAAATAAATAAATAAATAAATAAATAAATAAATAAATAAATAAATAAATAAATAAGATGGAGGATCTTATTCATGCTCCATCTGACATTCCTGTTTTTCTTTTGATATTAGAATTCTTTTTTTTTTTCCAGATTGTAAGGTTCTCAGAGTCTTTTACAGTTGGACAACCTCTAAAATCTAATAAATAAAAAATAGGGCTACATTAATACAGAATGATGTCCTTTGCTGGGAGACAAAGCATCAGGATAGGGCAAAATTCTGTAACTAGATAAGCGAAGGAAACAAAAGATTCTCTCAAACTGTTGTGAGAAAAGCTATAATAAAGGAATGCCATGTGTGAAACCTATGGTATAATAATAATAACATTTCTCTACAGGCTGTCTAAGCTACGATGAGAAAAAAGCGTGGCAGCGTCCTATGCAATCAAGAATAGAACAGAATTTCTAACTTATTTAAACCATAAGCTTGAAGAAAAAGTGACAATTATGCATTTTTACCACTTAATCTTCTATAGTAAAAATGTTTCTATCTACCTTGTAAATAAAAATTATATTGTTATCCCTAAGAACAACCCATAGTTTTGTTTTGGGAATAAATTCAGGTTACATATAAAGTCTTTGAGTCAAGCTGACTCCAGAGATTTCATGAACACCATCCATTTTATGTTATTTTTTTCAGCAACAATGGCAGGGGTTTGCCATTGCCACCTTCATAATGTATATGTGTATTTGTATATGTATCATAATCATAATTTTAGTCATTGTCTATCCACTGCGGAATGAAGGCCTCTTCCTAATGTTTCCAACCAATACAGTCCTGAGTTTTCTTTTGCCAATTGGGCCTCTAATACCGGCATATGGATATGATTATGGATATGGCTATACATACATACATTCTTCTATAAGTGTCCCCAGACTTTGAATGGCACTATTGCACACTGCAATACCCTTCTCACAGCAGTTTTGAACAGCTGATATAAGAAAATTCTATATGATGACACTGTCATCATATAGATTTAGATTTTAGATTTAGATTTTATTGAACTTCTATACTGCCCTTCTCCCAAAGGACTCAGGGCGGTGTACAGCCATATTAAAACACATATAAACTCACAAAATTTAAAAACAATTTAAGACGAATATATAAAATTTGGCCCACAAAGTTAAAAGCTAACAAACATCCAATTTAAAAATCATATTAAGCCAGCCCGACCTGTTGGAACAAAAGAGTCTTAAGGGCGCGGCGAAAGATGCGCAGGTCGGGGATCATACAAACCTCTAGGGGCAGCTCATTCCAGAGGGCTGGTGCCCCCACAGAGAAGGCTCTCCCCCTGGGTGTCGCCAGTCAACATTGTTTGGCCAATGGCACCCTGAGGAGCCCCTCTTTGTGGGAGCGTATTGGCCGGTGGGAGGCTATCGGTGGCAGAAGGCGATCTCATATATACCCAGGTCCTAAGCCATGGAGCGCTTTAAAGGTGGTGACCAACACCTTGAATCGCACTCGGAAGACCACCGGGAGCCAGTGCAGCTCACGGAGGAAAGGTGTTACATGGGTGCGCCATGTCGCCCCCATAACCACCCGCGCGGCTGCATTCTGGACCAGTTGGAGCCTCCGAGTGCTCTTCAAGGGGAGCCCCATGTAGAGCCCCATGTAGAGAGTGTTACAGTAGTTACAGTAGATGATAGATGATAGTCTGTATGACTATCATATAGACCAGTGTTGGGTTGCTCCCGGTTCTGTCCGGTTCTATAGAACCAGTAGTAAAACCTGGCACAACGTCATCATTGGTATCTGCACATGCGCAGAAGCTTCGGAATCGCAGCATGTAATCCCACTGCGAACCAGTAGTAAAGGTAAGTGGAACCCACCCCTGATATAGACTATGTACAGTAGTGGCCAAAATTGTGGAAACCTATTGGGAAAAGTATATTTTTGAGGTTTGATGGTTATTAACACCACTTTTGGGGAGAGTTTCAAAATAATCATATTCCACTGCTGGAATGGCCTGGGAATAGCCCAGACCTTAATCCAATTGAAAATCTATGGAGCTGACTAAAGAAACTTGTTAGTCAGAAGTGACCCAGCAATAAAACCCAGTTAATAGAAGCAATCATTCCATCTTGGTTTCATATTATAACAGCTGCAGAACTAAAAGACTTGGTTCACTCCATGGGAAGACGTTGTAAGGCACTAATCCATGCTAAAGGTTACCCAACTAAGTATCAATTGACGTGATAATTTTTGTATATCTCTTTTTTTCTACATGTTTCACTTTTCTTCTTTATACTGTAACTGCTATTCTAATAGCAAATCCTTCATAAAAGTTATTGCTTGATTACATTTTCTTTCCATTGATATATAATTTTATGGTACTACTAAAAAAAAAAAAAGTGGTGTTATTAGCTAGTTTTCGAAAATGCACTTTTCTCAAAAGGTTTCCACAATTTTGGCCACTACTGTAAAAGGGGCTATTAAAATTACAGCTCATGTCCTACTATGTTCTACCTTCTATAAGGACTTGTGGATTCACCTCATAACACCTCACCTGGTAAAATAACCAGGAAACACTTTTTTTTTATGTACAATTGCTGTTATCTGATCAGTTCAATGTAGTCTCTTTGAACATAGCTAATTTTTGTTATACCGTCTGCAAAAATGGGCAGACTTTGACTGCCTGCTGACAATCCACCACGCATTGTAATATATTATCTTGTCTTTTAAAAATTATTTTAAAAATGCTTTTTATTTCTAATGCTAGTCTGTGACTGTAATAAAAATTATTATATTTTTCTCAATTTACTAGACTATTCTGTAGCTTGGAGATTTTTCTGGTAGTGTCATATAAATCAGTGGTGAAATATAAAATTTGTTACTACCAGTTCTGTGGGCGTGGCTTGGTGGGAGGATAATGTGACTGGGTGGGCGTGGACAACTTTTTTTAAAAAAACTTTTAAAAACATTTTTTCTACAACCTCTTCAGCTGAAGAAGTTGTAAAAAAAGCTTTTAAAAGGCTCTGACGATCAGGCAACTCGGGATCGTCAGAGCTTTTTAAAAGCATTTTTTTCTACAACCTCTTCGATCAGCTGAAGAGGTTGTAAAAATATGCTTTTAAAAGGCTCTGACGATCCCAGCTGAGTTGCGCGATCATCAGAGGCTTTTTTTTTTTACTTTTAAAAGCATTTTTTCGGCCGAAGAAAAATGCTTTTAAAAGTAAAAAAAAAAACCCTCTGATGATCGCGTGGCTCAGCTGGGCATGGGGGGTGGGCAGGGATTTTTGCTACCGGTTCTCTGAACCACCCACCATCATCGCTACCGGATCGGGCGATCTGGTCTGAACTGGGAACATTTCACCCCTGATATAAATGTACTAACCTAGTTAACTTTTTCAAATGATCAGCCAAAAGAAATCTAACTACTGACAGTGTTGACAAAAGAACATGGAGTCATCTCAAACTGGAGTGTTACTGTTCATGAGTTTCCATCCCTCATAGAGGTCAGCAAATTCAAGCTAACAACCTGACCCTATTTAGCTCCTCAGCCCAGGCAAGCCACACTGTGAGGCATTTTACATCCCATGTTTATTCTGTGCAAACAGAAGGCTTGTAACTCTAATCACTGCCTTCCCAGAGGCCTTTACCCTCAGGCTTTGATGTTGTTAATACGGATTCCAGAAGTAAGGCTATAACATCCATCTCTTTACTGAGCACCCTAGAGAGTTGTGTCATTTGCTTGTGACATTTTACAGCAGTCTAAGGATAGAGTGCAGCTTTATAACGTTAACTTCAAAAATACTCAACGTTGGGTTTAGAGATAACTCTCAGGAGAGCAAGCTAAAGCCAACTGGGCCACTTGGATTATTATTATTATTATTTTTGTATTATTTCCATCCATAAAATATATGTTGACTGCTAAAAAGAACAGAAACAATATTGATTAACCTATGTTGGCACTCTCCAAAGTCAGTTAAGATTCATCTGCCATCTGCATAGTAATAGAGCATTCACAAAAGAAAATGACAGAGGAATAGGGGGTTGGGGGAATTGATTTTAAAAATAGGATGGTAGGTTCCCCAAAAAGCACAATGTCTGTGGTGCATGGAGGATTCATGTAATATAAATGAACAACAACTGAACAACTAGAATGACCTATCTTGGGTTTGCAAAGGAGATGGGAATAGGTTACACACTTTGTTCTTTATCAGATTAACAAAAATATCAGCTCCTGAAAATGTCATATCTGGAAATAATATGGAAGGGAACAAAGAATAATCAAGTAATGGAAAATATAAAAACCAACCAACCACTGAAGTGTACTCGAAGTTCCTTTTAAGCCCACAAACTGGGACCCTTTGAATGACAGACTCCATTACACATCAGAAAAATGGATGGATGGCGTAGGAGAACAGACTGAAGATCATAGTAGTCATAAAACAAATGACAAGGAGTCAAATTTATCCATCACAATCAATCCTGAATCTTAGTGACTTTTAGGCTTCGACTGCAATTTTCTTGCCAACTGTGTGCAGTACCCCAAGTAGCTCTGGGATTTCCTGGAGTCCCATTTAAGTTTTGACCTGGTTAGCTTTTCAAGACTGGCCAAGATCAACTAGATGACACCTAATTGGACTAGAATGGAAGGTTGGAAATATATTTTAGGGAGGGAGGGAGAGAGAGAGAGAGAAGAAGGAAGGAAGGCCTTGAACAATGTTAAGTTATGAATGAAAATTTAGAGCGCGCGCACACACACACACACACAAACCCAGGATATCTTTTCCATGTCTTTGTCTATTTCCAGATTTCTGATACTTTATTCCATTAGCCTCCATTACATAACTTTGGTGATGCACCTACTCCATTTCTCACACTTCTCTGAACCCACACTCATGAATTATGTTGCCTTAGAAATATACTATTTAGAATATTCATTTATTCCTCTCCACTACAACATTAACACTCACTCCAGCAAAAGAGGCCATCTTTGGACCCTGTCAGTCAGGGAATTTCAGGTAGTGAGGTAAAAAGAAAAGTCCTCTTTGCTGTGGCCGCCATCTTCTGGAATAGTATGCCTTTACACCATTGTAACATGCCCAGTGGCATTTTGGAAAAAGAGGTGGGTAGCATATAAAACAAACAAACAAACAAAGAAATATTTTGCTATCCTCTTTGAGCAAATGTATGGAGAAGGAGGAGGAGCAGGAGCAGGAGGAGGGAGAGAGGGAAAGGAGGAGGAGGAGGAGGAAGAGGAAGAGGAGGAGGAGGAGGAGGAGGAGGAGGAGGAGGAGGAGGAAAAGAAGAAGAAGAAGAAGAAGAAGAAGAAGAAGAAGAAGAAGAAGAAGAAGAAGAAGAAGAAGAAGAAGAAGAAGAAGAAGAAGAAGAAGAAGAAGAAGAAGAAGAAGAAGAAGAAGAAGAAGAGAAGGCTCAGTATTGAATTATCTTACATAGACACATAATTTTTTTTCCTGAGAGGTATTACAGGAATAGGTATGTAGAATTACAGATTAAATATCTACTTTAGATTTAAAAGAGGAAAATCTGAATAAGTCTTTCTCGCATTTGTAAAGTCTAAAGCTATTAGATACCTGGCTTTCTTGTTTCATATCCATTTGAAATGGCGTATTTAATAGATGTTTTAAATAAAATAAAAATAAAATCTCTCTTGAGTCCTGTTTCATTCTTGATAATTAATTGGGCATGTCTATGCAGTGATGTTGACAACCACATGGAAATGATTTCCCATTGTCTTCTCCCAGTATCTGCTTTTAATTTCTCAGTCTCTTCTACAATGCTGAGATTTCCTGGTCACTTTCCATTAGGTCTGTCCCTGCTGATATTTTAAAGATCAGCAAGATCAAATGGATGCCGCCACCTGCTGCAGGTAAGCATTTCTTTAAACTGGGAGGGGTGGGGGATGAAAACTCAAAACATTCATACCCACCAAGCCATTGAGAAGATTCATTCTGGGAATATCATCACCATTCCTATTTACAGTCATACAATATTGACAACCAGATTTTGTTTCCATTTCTATAATAATATATACATCTTTACATTATCTGATGCAGCACAGTTTGCCTTCTTCACAATAGTACTTCCTAAAATAACTTTCAGTATCCATAAAAAATGAGCAGTAATAGGTAACTTGGCTTACTGTTTGGATCATTACCACAGACACTGAAAACATCACAGAATCATAATACAGTACTAGAAAAACACTCTGAAATTAACAAAGCCATAGTTTTTTTAAAATGTGTGTGTGTGTGTGTATACATACACGGAGGTACAGGAGGCAAATATATTTTAATCGCTGGATTAAAAAAAAGAAAGAAAAAAATTCACAGATACTTAAAAGCCAATAGAGTTATTATTGAACATATGATGAAAACATGACAAAGAGAAGTAGAAATATACACACAATCCACATAATTATATGTGAAACTTCTCCAGGGGTATGGCAGTGGCCTCATAACTGAATGTACAATTCAGCTATCCAAGCAATCGCCTCTGGAGTTGCTTCATATAGATCTTCTAAAGAACCAGAAAATGCATGTTGTGAGCAATCTTGCACAATATGTTTAACACATTGCAGATCACCACAACTCACAACAAGAGGAATCAGGACAGAGGCACTTCTTCCAGTGTGGCATCTAATTCTGTTCAGTTTTATTCAGATAGAACAAGGCAGATTAAAAGCAGGTGGTTTAGCTCCATGGCTTAGGGCTGGGGTACTTACGGGACCGCCTTCTGCCACCAATTGCCTCCCACCGGCCGGTTCGCTCCCACAGAGAGGGCCTCCTCAGGATGCTGTCAGCCAGACAATGTCGGCTGGAGACCCCCAGGGGGAGAGCCTTCTCTGTGGTGGCACCTACCCTCTGGAACGATCTACCCCCAGAGATACGAGTGATCCCAGACCTCCGAACTTTTCGTTGGGCCCTAAAAACTTACTTTTTTCAGTTAGCCGGGCTGGCCTGATTCCATGTTGGTTTTAACATTTGATACTGATTTTTAATTGAAATGTTTTAAATTATGGGCCAAATTTCATTTAATTATTTTTAAAAATTATTTTAACTTTTGTGTACAAATGTTTTTATTTTGACTGTTCACCGTCCTGAGTCCGAAAGGAGAAGGGCGGTATACAAATCTAATAAAAGATAAAGAAAGATAAAAAGAAGATACTAATGGTCAGGTTGCAAGAATATACAACTTGGAGGATTCCTTTCTCCAGGAATTATCAGTGTTAAATTGGGTAAATGGCTATTTTCCATGCTGGCCTGTGATTTCAGTCTTGTGATGGTCTGAGTCTTATCCTGTTGGATATAGGTAGGGCTTTATCCCTAACTATGAAAGTCAAAGAACCAAAGATAAAATATTTCACAATGAGCTGAGAGAATACAAACAGAGATTGAGCCCAAGAGAAATATTACCAGAGATAATAGGATGGTAAATTTGAGTAGGGTGAGATCTCATTGACTAGCTTGAAACAAACGCATCGCCCTCTCTATCCCTGTGAAAAAGTGGGAGAAAAGTATTAATTGTTCCATTCAAATAGAAATTAGGAATGTATTCAACCTTCCAAAAGAAGGATTTAATTATTTGGCCTGAGAGAAAGAGTATTGGCTGGAAAGTGGCAAGAAAATCAGTTGCTTTCCCAAAGCAACACCCAGATATTTTCAACCCACTGGTTGGAAAATGTAAGATGGAAAATCTGGACTCTTCAATCATATTCAGTTTCTCAGTCCTTCCATTAAAAGATGAGGACGTTCAAGTTATGAGTAATTTAAACTGTTTGGGTTAAGAGATACTGGAGTTCAGGACAGAAGAAGTGTCCATGGGCTACACAATATTGGATTAAAGGGAAAATTGTTTGACCTGATATGAGATATCTTCTTACATTTTCCATTATTTTCTTCATCTGTTTTCCTACTCATGATGACAAAACACATAGACTTTGAACAACTGGCAAGGAAGAGCATCTGCTAGGTCAATTATGGACCATTGCAGGAATGTGGTGCCCCATCATTCTGCTGAGACTCTGAACCGTTTAAACGTTAATTAGACTACTTAATTAAGTGCTCATAACACAGAGAAGATAAAACAAATTAGCTGAACACAAGTAACAATGGGGGATAGGTGCCTAGAGCAAAGTGAATGGCTACTCAAATGGATTAATAACAGAGAGAAGTCAAAATAGCTTTGCTTTGCTTTCTTCTTAAAACAAGGCTATATTTCTGTTGGATAAGAGTATAGGAAGGCCTTTTCAGAAAGGTGTACAAAATGCTACTGAAAGAAATCAGAAAAAGCAAACAATGCCTCACGGAAGAAAATGCAGACTTTATAGGAAATCACGTAACTCTGAACTGTGTTTCTTTCCCCTTTATAAGCATACTTTAAGACCAATTCTCCATAGCACACCGTGAGGAAGGCAGAACGATCTTGATACA
This sequence comes from Pantherophis guttatus, assembly GCF_059756535.1. Lineage (NCBI taxonomy): Eukaryota > Metazoa > Chordata > Lepidosauria > Squamata > Colubridae > Pantherophis > Pantherophis guttatus. Next base: position 111,887,578 of record NC_142067.1, on the reverse strand, counting down.
TTATGATGTTCAGCTACTGAAAGATAAATTATTGCAGTCCCTGAAGAAAATGCAAGACAGATATTCACAGTGATGAGTTAATAAAACATGTAGTGGTTCCAACCACAGAATCTTTCTATGAAAACAAGTATTAACAACAGTCAACAGTAACCAAAGAATAGACAAAGGCATAGATCAAAAACATGTCAGCAGGTTGAAAGGATCTAAATCAGGAGGCAGGAGCAAAAGCATACTGAGAGACAAGAACTACATCTGGAAGCAGAGTATTGGTGAACAAGATGGTCCTTTGATGGTTAACAATGCCAGGAAAGGGACTATATTGCTTAAAAAAGGTTGGCTTCAAGGCTAGAAGATAGAACTGCAGTTCATGGGTGATAAGGCTAAAAATGGGTGTGTATACCTCAGTATATACAGGCATGGGAAAATGCATTATTATGTAAAGCAAAATATCTTTGGAAGCCAGACTAATTTTAAGAAAAAGCCTATAAAAGAGGGGCAATTGTTCTCCTTTGTATCATTGGTGATCATATCTACAGTGATATAGATATATCCAACTACTCTATCTATAATAGAATAGAATAGAATAGAATAGAATAGAATAGAATAGAATAGAATAGAATAGAATAGAATAGAATAGAATAGAATAGAATAGAATAGAATAGAATAGAATTCTTTATTGGCCAAGTGTGATTGGACACACAAGGAATTTGTCTTAATGCATACGCTCTTGGTGTACATAAAAGAAAAGATACATTTGTCAAGAATCATAAGGTACAACACTTAATGATAGTCGTAGGGAAACAGTCAATATAAATCTTAAAGATATCAGCAACAAGGTTACAGTCATACAGTCATAAGTGGGAGGAGATGGGTGATAGGAACAATGAGAAGATTAATAGTAATGCAGTAACTAGTTTGACAGTGTTGAGGGAATTATTTGTTTAGCAGAGTGATGACGTTCGGGAAAAAAATGTTCTTGTATCTAGTTGTTCTGGTGTGCAGTGCTCTATAGAGTTAAGGATAGTAGTTGAAACAGTTTATGTCCAGGATGCGAGGGGTCTGTAAATATTTTCACAGCCCTCTTTTTGACTCGTGCAGTATACAGGTCCCCAATGGATCTACATATAGATGTTCTCCAATTACTTCCCAGAATGTCTCAAGGAGAATTTCTATTTTACTGTTGCTGAACTTGCAGAAACCATCACTGACTGTCAGGACTGCATACCCTGGAAAAGTGAAGCAGGGCAGATGTGCAGGATGTTAGCCATCAACATACTCAGGATTTGTGTGAATTCAGTTTTATCATCTCACTCTGGGTTTAAGGCTATAAATAAAGCATAATGCTGAAGGCAATACACAGCAAGGAGACATTGACATTCTGTCAAATATGAATTCAGAAAGCTACTTCAAAAACAAATGGGCACAGAGAGTGACTTTAAGACACCCAAGAAGCTTCACGGTGGATTGAAAATTCAGATGTGAATCTGTCAGGCCAGTCAAGCAACACGGCAGGCAAGATCTTTTATTTGTTTTTTGTCTTTTTCAGGAAGTAATGACCTAGGAGACAAATGAGTTGTCTGTCTGAATGGCGTGGAATAAACCCATAAAAATTTTTGAATTAGATGAACTGTAATGGAAACTCATTACTGGGTTCCTAAGTAATGGGAGCTTCTGTGTGGGAACTTTCATGGATGTTATTCTGCACTGGAGCCCTTTTGTGTCTGTCTAAAATATAGATTTGTTGAAGCCTCTGGAGTAGGCTCATTATTTTCATCATCAATTGATGCAGAAGGAGGGCAATCCCCAAATACACTAGGAGGCCATTTTAACACAGGACGTCTTTGTATTTCCTGAAGATGGTGACACAATTCTTCATGGATACTTTTGTATTGTAGAATTACAGAAATTAATATTAGAGATGTGGGAATCATTTTACCTTCAAGAACATATTTGCTATATAACTACTGGGTAATGTCTTCCCAGTAGTGAAGCCTTGAAGCTAAGAAAGGCAGCAATTCTGTCAGCTTGATATTTTTTAATGATTTTGTACCCTGAAGTCATCATGATGCCTGAGGCAACGGACCCTAAATTACCAATGCAATAATGTACAACTACATTATTTTACTTATCGTGAGTTCTAGTCATTTTTACCTTATCTCCCTTTTAGAATTACATTATATACAGCAGTTTCCTTCGTCCCATTTTCAACCCTGTCCAATTAACAGAGATCACCAGTTCATTTTTGTCCGTTTTCAGCAAAAAAAAAAGTGTACAAAATGCTTCCAATCTTTTATAAAAGTACTTACTGTTTTGTCCCTAATGAAACAAGTCAGTTTTGCCGTTTCTGCAAATATGCCAACTTCACTTTGGGTGGCTTGGGGTGAATTCTAGATAAATAAGTCCTTCCCAGAATGATGTCATTTGGAGACAGGTTCCTTCAAAACTGATTGACCAAACAGATTTATTTAAATACATACATATTTATCAGTGGTGAAATCCAAATTTTTTTACTACCGGTTCTGTGGGTGTGGCTTGGTGGGCATAGCAGGTGAAGGATACTGCAAAATCTCCATTCCCACCCCACTCCAGGGGGAAGGATACTGCAAAATCTCCATTCCCACCTCACACCAGGAGGAAGGATACTGCAAAATCTCCATTCTCACCTCACTCCAGGGGGAAGGATACTGCAAAATCTCCATTCCCTCCCCACTCCTGGGGCCAGCCAGAGGTATTTGCCAGTTCTCTGAACTACTCAAAATTTCCACTACTGGTTCTCCAGAGCCTGTCAGAATCTGCTGGATTTCACCCCTGATATTTTTCCACAAAAACCAAGAGTGATGCGAAGCTTATTCCTTGAGCTATATTTTAGAGTAACCAAAGGCAACCAAAGTACAATATTAACTCTTACTATCTCTGGTTTTCTGAATCTCTGATATATAGTTTTGGTTTCCCTAGACATGTTCTGTATTTAGTTAAATGACAATGTATTATGTTTATCATACACCTGAACTGAGGCCACGATAAACACAATAAAACTGAGGTGCTAGGTGTTTTTTTTTTTTTAGAACTAGAATATAGAGATTGAAGTAACCATGATGCAACTATGATCTACTACTACAAGATCCCAAAGACTATAGTTCTATCACTAAAAACTGGGATTCCTCATTCTCCTGCTCCTCCTCCTTCTCTTCCTCCTCCTCCCACCTCCTCGCCTAGTAGGAGTAAAAAAGAGGGCTGTGAAAATATTTACAGACTCCTCACATCCTGGACATAAACTGTTTCAACTCCTACCCTCAAAACAAAATGCACACCAGAACAACTAGATGCAAGAATAGTTTTTTCCCAAACACCATCACTCTGCTAAACAAATAATTCCCTCAACATGGTCAAACTATTTACTAATTCTGCATTACTATTAATCTTCTCATCGTTCCTATCACCCATCTCCTCCCACTTATGACTGTAACCTTGTTGCTGGTATCCTTAAGATTTATATTGACTGTTTCCCTATGATGATCATTAAGTATTGTACCTTATGATTCTTGACAAATGTATCTTTTCTTTTATGTACTCCGAGAGCGTATGCACCAAGACATATTCGTTGTGTGTCCAATCACACTTGGCCAATAAAGAATTCTATTCTATTCTATTCTATTCTATTCTATTCTATTCTATTCTATTCTATTCTATTCTATTCTATTCTATTCTATTCTATTCTAGTATGTGCTTTGTAAGTTTAACATGTTTTATTAAACTGATATTCCCAGCTAATTGAAAAGCTAATTCTCCAAGAGTATTGCAAGAGAGAAGTTGGCAAGGTTGAGAAACATTGCATTAGACATTGATAGAAGGCCTTTTTGAAGGATTCTGCAAAAATGGGGTGGGGGGGAAGGAAGTTTCCACCAGTGAAAGAACAGGATTGCTTTTGTCTGTACAGCAGGAGATAGGAAGCAATTGATCCCAACTTCTCCCAAAGAGGCAAAGAATTACCCAAGGACTCTGGTTAGGATTTTATTTCAATCTGATGTGAAATGTCATTTTCATTCATCTCTCTTCCCCTGAAGTCATAGTGATGATCTGAGTGAAAGATCTTTCATCTCAGCAAATTACCCAACATTTTGACTGGTTACTCCCCAGAGTTATCTATTTAGCGAGATTTCACTCCCAACCTTTCCTGCTATCAGAAAAGAGATGCAATAATACATTAATCCAAGACTGACTATATCCTTGTGATTTTGGAGATATTGAGTGTATTAACCATGTCTCGTTGCACTGGCCTTTCTATACAGATTGGCACATAGATTTAATAATCCTTCTCTTGTCAAACTGTTGTGGCTTGGTTGATGATGAGAAAACTCCCTTTCCTCTGGATGTTTTCTGAAGCCTTCAGAAAGTGATCATGTCTTGTGAAATTGCCACGAGGAGCCTATTAGTTCAGTTTACACAAATGTACATATAGTGTAAACATATTTATTTATTTATTACATTTTTATGCCACCCATTTCCATCTCCATATACATTTAGGATCTTGTCCTCAAAAGTAGAGAGATAGACCTCAAATTTACAGCCTCTGATATTATGTATTACTCCCCACTCCAAAGTATTACATATTTTAATAGGCTACAGTTAAAGAACTACTTATGGAAAATTATTTCTGAAAACCACAACCACTTATTCTGTTATATTTAAATAGCTGCTAAGAATATATTAATTTATTCCTCTGAATGTCTCTATACTGTATCCACGTAAAAGTTTATTATGTTTTTTTTTGTTTTTTTTTAAAAAGGACTATCAATTTGTTCATTCAGGTGGGTGAACTCCCATCCTCGCCACAGCTTCTGGTAACCTAGCAGTTCAAAAGCATGTAAATGAGAGCAGATAAATAGGTACCATTTCAGGGGGAAGGTAACAGCTCTCTGCTGACCACATGACAATGGACAGTGCTGGCTCAATGGCCTTGAAACAGAGATGATCACTGCCTCTATAATCAACAATGACTGGCAGAGTAAAATCTACAGGGACTTCTTTACCTTACAGAGAAAAAAGGAAAATATCTGAGGCGTTTTACTACCTGGCATTCTTGTTTAGCCCACGTAAAATGTAGGACAGTTTGCAGTCCCCCGCTGCCATTCCAGAATATATAGGACCAAGATAGTCTTTAACTTGATATTTTTGTGTTTGAAATGTCTGTCATATAGTAGTGTTACATATCTTTTAAACACAATGTAATCCATGAAGAATTCTGAAGAATCTCAAAAAATGGGATGTGGACCCTATCTAGTTTTGAACTGTGTTCTTTAGCATGCCAAGCAAACTTTCGTGCATTCCTATAGGATATATCCATGACTTAGACCAGAGAAATTCCATAAACACTGTTTTAAAGGTATTGTAGGTTTCATCACAATATTAAAGGTAAAGGTAAAGGTTCCCCTCCCACATATGTGCTAGTCGTTCTCAACTCTAGGGGGCGGTGCTCATCTCTGTTACAAAGCTGAAGAGCCAGCGCTGTCCAAAGACGTCTCCGTGGTCATGTGGCCGGCATGACTATATGCCAAACGTGCACGGAACGCTCTTACCTTCCCACCAAAGGTGGTCCCTTGCATTTTTTATTGTGCTTGCATTTTTTATGTGCTTTCGAACTGCTAGGTTGGCAGAAGTTGGGACAAGTAACAGGAGCTCACTCCATTATGCGGCACTCGGGATTCAAACCACCGAACTGCCAACCTTTCTGATCGACAAGCTCAGCGTCCTAGCCACTGAGCCACCGCGTCCCTCCCAATATTATGTGGTAGCAATTATGTACTACATTAAAAGACTAACTCGTATGTATCCTAAATTTAGTGTCCTTCAGCTTTTGTAAGTTCTAAACCTGGTGCTTTCCAAATTTGTTAGGAAAAGTTGTTCTAATATAAAAACAGAGCTTTATTTTTTCTAACGTTGTGCATAAATGTCTATTGTTTTTTTTCCTTATTTCTCTCATTTCTATTCCAAAAATAAAAACTTCCTGATTCCAAGAAAGAAAGAAAAAAGAACCAGGAGATTCTTTTAATAGCATCATGACGTATGCACTATCTTACTGGCTTGTTTGTTTTTGGATCAGCAACACCAATTCAAGGCTGTCTGAGCTGACATTTGAGGTCATAAGAGATTTGTAGGCAGTGTCAAATTTGAAAAGAATGTGGTATGAGTTCTGCCTCGTGTTTCCAAGGAGTTTGGCAGTTTTTATTGGCAATGTAGTCATTTACTGGCATGTTGAATTAGATGATTAGCATAGAGTAAAATGCCATAAAACAAAAGAAAACAAAATCCAGTGGTTCTAAGCATATGACTACAGAAGGGACAAAGTGTGCTGTACATCTTCTTGCTGAGAATTAAGATGACCTCTTTGTCGTCCATTTCCTGTCAGAGTACAAATGAAGTTTGGTGGCTTGTAATTTTGATTATTAAGATCTGTTCTGCTCAAGGAGTCCTCTAATTTGTCAGCCAAGGAATTCTCGAATGGATCGTTGCCGCCTTCGTACATCAGAAAAAGAAAAAGCTATCACAACATTTTTTTTAAAGACCCCCATGTACTTCAAACAGTAAATCCATTGTTGGGAGCTACCTGCTCAGCAGATTTAAAGGTTACACTTAATAAGAATTTGCCACACAGATGCGTTTGGCCTTCGGCCATTCATACTGCTGAACCATTAGAATTCCATATGGAAATTGAAACTTGAAGCCTTTTTTTTTTTTTTTTGTTCTCCCCTGAGATGATGACATGGTTCCTGCAGATTGCAAATCAAAGGTTATATTGATTCTACCTAAACGTCTGCCTAGCATGGTTAAAGGAGAACTCAAGTTTGTGGCTTTAAGGAGATGATACATGAGTCAAATACTACACCAGTGATGGCAAACCTTTTAGACACTGAGTGCCCAAACTGCATGTACGTGCATGCCCAAACTGAAAGGTGCACGCACATGCACATATGCATGCATGCGTGAACATGTGTGAATGTGTGCATGCACAGAGACCCAAAGACCAGCTGGCCAGTGGAAGGCAGGGCATCCCAATACCGGCAGTGTGGCAAGAGGTAAGATCTTTTTCTTTCGTGAGCTTCTGTTTCTTCATTTGCAGAGAAATGGAAGTTCATGAAAGAAACGCTATGGAGATCTGACCTGGAGCAACAGTGCTTGTGTCAGCAGAGAGGGCTCTGTGTGCCACCTCTGGCACACATGCCATAGGTTCGCCATCATGGCCCTGTCCATTAAAAAAAGACAATAAAAGGGTGTTTGTATATGTGTGCGTATGTAACAAGAGGCTGCATGTGAATGATGTAGCCTAAAACTGACCCATGGCATCAATTGCAAAACTTGAGAGCATAGCTTGACAGTACTTAAAAAATATGGATCCTAGAGTACATATAGATCTCAAAAATGGTGGCCACACATGATTCATAGAATGGGGTTCAGTGATGGGTTGCCCCCGGTTTGGACTGGTTCGCAAGAACCGGTAGTAAAACCGGTAGAAGGCTCCCCCCACTGACCCAGATGTCATCATAGGCGATCTGTGCATGCGCAAAAGAGCACATGCACAGGCATGATGCGAACTGGTAGTAAAAGTAAGTAGAACCCACCCCTGATGGAGTTGGTTCTGTTGAGGGACAAGCCAGTGAAGACATGTAAATGGAAGAGAAAGCAGCTAACAGTTGGGAAACAGTATTCTCTGGAGACTTGACTTTCAAAACAACAAGCAGCTATGAGGGAACAGCATCAACAGCATTGAAACTATGAAAAATTATTCATAAAGTTCTCTGTTGGGAATGGAAATGAATAAAAAAAATAACAGGCATTGGGGAAATAGACATTAAACAGTACTGAGGGAACAAGGGTGAATGATCCCTGGTGTTTAATGATAGAACAGCTGGTTTTTTTTTAGGGGAAAGAGATATTCCAATGCATTCTCTACACAGAATCATTTTTGCTATAGAGAGGAAGGGAGGGAGAAAATGAGAGTTTTGGAGAAAGAGGACAGAGGAGTGGCTTTGGTCTCTGAGTAATTATGCTTAAGAACACTGACGGAGGAAAAAGGCCTGAGAAGCTAACCACTGTGTAAGTACAGATAAAAAAGAAAAAGGTAGAGAAGAAATGAGAGATCAGTAGCCTTTCTGTGGCATGGCCCTGGCCCTTGAAGATTCATGGTCCAAAGAACTTCCAGATGTTTTCAAAAGAAAGAGCAAAAGGGAGGCAGATCCTATGAATAGAATGATGGGTATTAATGCACTGGTTCCTTATTTGTCTGTATCCAGCTGATCAGACAGAGAAAGGCTGTGAAACTGACCAGCAATTGTTCCATGGGTATATGAAGGATATATTTTGTAAGGTGTAAAGAGTCATCATATTAGAGGAACTACGTTTCAGCTTCTGGGAGCAGGGGGCCATATCATGTTAAGGGAGCGCGCACCCGCTGTCTCCGAGTGGTAGCGTGCTCTGGCCCCCAAGGCTCCACTCGTTCTCCAGGTTGTACAGACCCTCAGAGCCCGGGCCTTCGACTGATGTTGTGCAACGCCAGGTCCGTAATACATAAAGCCCCCCTCATTTGTGATCTGGTTCAGGAGGGGGGAGCGGACCTGGCGGGTATTACGGAGACCTGGTTGGGGCCGGAGGGAGGGGTCCCTCTGGTAGAAATGTGCCCACCAGGCTTCCTGGCATTCCATCAGCCGAGGTCACAGGGGAGGGGCGGGGGAGTAGCGGTTATTATTAGAGAAGGCCTTAGGCCGAGGGAGGCCACTGTTCCTCAGACGGCCGGTTGTGAGACCCTCCTTGTGAAGTGGGGTCATGGGGTTCAGAGGGGTTTGCTGATCACGTACCTGGCTCCCTGCCACGTGGCAGCAGCCCTGCCCGAGCTACTCAACGTTATCGCCGCGGTGGCGGTTGATACCCCCAGACTGATGGCCATGGGGGATTTCAACCTGCCGTCCGTGGGTGAGATGTCTGAGGTGGCTCGGGAGTTCATGGCTTCCATGATGGCTATGGATCTGACCCAACTAATTCATGGCCCTACGCACATGGGGGGAAACACACTGGACCTGATTTTTGTCTCTGGACAGTGGCTGAGTGATCTCGAGATAGGGGACATAGTCATCGAGCCCTTGTCATGGTCAGATCACTCTCTCCTTCGCCTTGACCTTCGAACCGCTGCACCCCGCTGCAGGGAGGCGGAACCGATGAGATGGTACCGCCCCAGGCGCCTGATGGAACCTGATAGGTTCCAGACGGAGCTTGGGCCAATTCCTGAGGTTCTGGCTCACACCTCGACTGGAGACCTAGTGGCCGCCTGGGATAGGGCGGCCGCTGGAGCTCTGGACCGAGTCGTGCCTTTGCGGCCTCTGACCCGGCGTCGATCTCACCTGGCTCCTTGGTTTACTGAGGAGCTGAGGGAGATGAAGCGCCGGAAAAGATGCCTAGAGAGTAGTTGGAGGGCCAGTCGTACTGAATCTGACCGGACACTGGTAAGATCTCATATTAAGAATTACCTAGTGGCAATAAAAGCAGCAAAATGCACTTATTTTGCTGCTCTTATTGCGTCATCAGATAACCGGCCGGCCACCCTGTTTAGGGTGACCCGCTCCCTGCTCCACCAGGAAGCGAGGGAGGACCCCTTGGAGGGAAGAGCCGAGGATTTTGTTCAGTATCTGTATGACAAAATCACTCAGATTCGGGAAGATCTGGACTCTGACTGGGTAGATCCAGCGGGGATGACGGGGGCAGGTCCTGAGAATGTTATCTGGGATGAGTTTGATTCTGTGACCCCTGAGGACGTGGACAGGATTCTGGGTAGACTGAATGCGACCACATGTTTGTTGGACCTGTGCCCCTCCTGGTTAGTGCTGGCTTCCCGGGAGGTGACGTGAGGCTGGCTCCAGGGGATTATAAATGCTTCATTGGGTGAGGGTGTCTTTCCCGCCGCCTTGAAAGAGGCGGTGGTGAGACCTCTCCTCAAGAAGCCTTCCCTGGACCCGGCAACATTGGCTAACTATCGTCCAGTCTCCAACCTTCGCTTTGTGGCGAAGGTTGTTGAGAGTGTGGTTGCACGACAGCTTCCCCAGTACCTGGATGAAACGACGTATCTAGATCCGTTCCAGTCGGGTTTCAGGCCCGGGTACAGCACGGAAACGGCATTGGTCGCGTTGGTGGATGATCTCTGGAGGGCTCGGGACAGAGGTTGTTCCTCTGTCCTGGTCCTATTAGATCTCTCAGCGGCTTTTGATACCATCGAGCATGGTATCATGCTTCACCGGTTGGAAGAGTTGGGGGTGGGAGGCACCGTATTACGGTGGTTCTCCTCCTTTCTCTCTGACCGGTCGCAGTCTGTGTTGACAGGGGGGCAGAGGTCAACCCCGAGGCCCCTTATATGTGGGGTGCCACAAGGATCGGTCCTCTCGCCCCTTCTGTTCAACATTTATGTGAAGCCGCTGGGTGAGATCATCCGTGGTTTCGGGGTGGAGTACCATCAGTACGCTGATGACACCCAGCTGTACATCTCCACCCCAGACCACCACAACGATGCCCTTGAAGTGATGTCCCGGTGCCTGGAGGCCGTACGGATCTGGATGGGGAGGAACAGGCTCAGGCTCAACCCATCCAAGACCGAGTGGCTGTGGTTTCCGACGTCCCGATATAGTCAGCTGGTGCCATCGCTGACTATTGGGGGCGAAGCATTAGCCCCCACGGAGAGGGTTCGCAACTTGGGTGTCCTCCTGGATTCATGGCTGTCTTTAGAAGAGCACTTGACGGCCGTGACCGGGAGGATTTTTCATCAGGTCCGCCTGATTCGCCAGTTGCGTCCCTTTCTGGATTGGGACTCGTTACGCACGGTCACTCATGCCCTCATCACCTCCCGTCTGGACTATTGTAACACTCTCTACATGGGGCTCCCCTTGAGGAGCACTCGGAGGCTCCAACTGGCGCAGAGTGCGGCTGCGCGGGTAGTGATGGGAGCAATGTGGTGCTCCCATGTAACGCCTCTCCTGCGCGAGCTGCACTGGCTCCCGGTGGTCTTCCGAGTGCGCTTCAAGGTCTTGGTTATCACCTTCAAAGCGCTCCATGGCTTAGGACCTGGCTATTTACGGGACCGCCTGCTGCCACCAATAGCCTCCCACCGACCAGTACGCTCCCATAGAGAGGGGCTCCTCCGGGTGCCGTCGGCCAAACAATGTCGACTGGCGGCCCCCAGGGGGAAAGCCTTCTCTGTGGGGGCACCTACGATCTGGAACGAGCTCCCCCTGGAGATACGGAGGATTCCGGATCTGCGTACCTTCCGTCGCGTGCTTAAGACGTTTTTATTCCATCAAGCTGGCGTGACCTAAACTTTTCCTCTTTTAAATGGAATTTTAAATTTGGTTTTAATTTATTGGGGTTTTAAAATGTCTCAGCCAAATTTATTTAATTAGTTTTATCTCTATTTTAAATTTTGTATCTACATGTTTTATTTTATGGCTGTTCACCGCCCTGAGTCCTTCGGGAGTAGGGCGGTATACAAATTTAATAAAAATGAAAAAAAAATGGATATTATACTGACCTACTTGAGGCTACAACTGGAAGTCTATAGAATAAGTCAACAGGCCTCTCTCTTCTTCAGCATGCTGGTCATCCTTGGCCTTGGATGATTCAAAGAATAAGGTGAAGTTTACCACAGATGGAAAAGCTCCAAGCTGGTCGATCAATTCTCCAATTTCCCCTGAAGTGACTTCAGGTTTGCTTTATCGGGCTACACTGGAAGGTTTATTCTTATGTGTTACATTGGCATTAAACCTGAGCAGAAGGTCATATCTGCATATGGTAGAGCGAATAAGGAAAGGTTTCTCATGCACCTTGTCCCAGTGGTGAAATCCAATACTGGTTCTGTGGGCATGGCATGGCGGGCATGGCAGGGGAAGAAAACTGCAAAATCTCCATCCCCACCCCACTCTGGGACCAGCCAGAGGTGGTATTTGCCGGTTCTCTGAACTACTCAAAATTTCTGCTACCGATTCTCCAGAACCTGTCAGAACCTACTGGATTTCACCCCTGCTTTGTCCTGGATTCCACATCTCTTCCATCCTGCCTTATTGGAAAGGTGTTTCCTCCTATGTAAATCTAAAATGGTATGGGACTGGGATTTCAGGAGGAAGGGTTTCCCAGGATAAGCTAAAAGATAGGGCTGTTTCTGTTCAAAAAGAGGATTACAAAAAGAAAGCGCAGGGAAACCCATTTTGGGAAATCCTTGAGATCCTTCATAGAAAGAAAGGAATAAATGAATGTGGAAAATGCATGCAATAATGAAAAAAAAAGAAAAGAGACTGCAACGACATGATTTAAAAAAGCAGTTGCCATTGCTGGTAGGTCTACAATATATAGCAGGGGTGTCAAACGCAAGACCCGGGGGCTAGATCCGGCCTTTGGGGTGCTTAGATCTGGCCTGTGGGCCAGCTCTAAAAACAGTGAAGGACTGGCCCATGATGGCTCTGCCAGCAAAAATGGAGCTTGGGACGGCCACATGAGGCTTGCACAGGCTCCATTTTTGGCTGCAACAGCCTCCTGCAGCCCTCTGCCAATGAAAATGGAGGTCAGGAGACCTCACGCAACACACCCAGACCAGTGGTGAAATCTAAAATTTGTTACTACCGGTTCTGTGGGCGTGGCTTGGTGGGGGGAGGGTAATGTGACTGGGTGGGCGTGACCAATTTTTTTTTAACTTTTAAAACCATTTTTTCTACAACCTCTTCGGCAAAGAGGTTGTAAAAAAATGCTTTCAAAAGGCTCTGACGATCCCAGCTGAGTTGCCTGATTGTCAGAGGGTTTTTTAAAAACCCTCTGCCAATCAGGCAACTCAGCTTGGATCTTGGATCGTCAGAGCTTGGATCATCAGAGACATTTAAAAGAAAAAAACTTTTTTTCTTTTAAATGGCTCTGACAATGCAAGCTGAGTTGCCTGATTGCCGATCAGGCAACTCAGCTGGGATCATCAGAGCTTGGATCATCAGAGCTATTTAAAAGAAAAAAAGTTTTTTTTTTCTTTTAAATGGCTCTGACGATCCAAGCTGAGTTGCCTTGATCGGCAGAACTCAGCTTGGATCGTCAGAGCCATTTAAAAGAAAAAAAAGCCTCTGATGATCGCGCGGCTAAGCTGGGCATGGGGGGCGGGGCAGGGATTTTTGCTACCGGTTCTCTGAACCACCCACCTCCATCGCTATCAGATCAGGCGATCCGATCCGAACCGGGAGCATTTCACCCCTGACCCAGACTCTGTTTTCAGCCACGAAAGCCTCCTGCAGCCTTCTGCCAGCGAAAATGGAGCCTTGATGAGTGACATCAAGCTGGCCATGCCCACCCTAGCCATGCCCCCTGGTCACACACCCCTCTAACCAATTTAGGTTAACCCACCCAGCCCCAGCCCCCAGGTCAACCACAACCCTGATGCAGCCCGCAATGAAATTGAGTTTGACACCCCTGATCTATAGCACTTTATTTTCATATGTAATTACAATTACAGTATTGCTTCATCAAATATTGGGCTATGTTTTGCGGCAAGTCAGTATTGGTGTGTTCATGTGCATGTGTGAATGTCTGTCTTTCAATCTACTGTCCTACATGCTACCTGTGTTTGAATCTGGTTATAAGTAGGTACAACTCAAGGCAGGATAGGATCAAGGATTGCTTTCCAATCATTATGTGGCCTAACAATATGTTTCCCATTTCACCAATGCAGAGGCTAAGCTTGTGTGAATATAGCCCAACTAAATTCCCCACCACTCTGATGCTTTAAAACCACCTCTTAGTTACAAGAATCAATAAAAAGAATTAAAGAAAAATATTTGGATTGAGGCCATTAGTATAGTAAATGTAGCCTAGATTTATTGCATTGCAAATGCCATCCAGTTTTAAACTGAACTTTTAAAATGGCTTTTGATTTTCATGAGAAACTTTTAGCTATTAAAAGAGTCATTTGGGTTGCAAATACAGGTACTATTTCTGTGCAGCAACATCCAAATAAATGTAAGGTGTGGTTTGAGGAATCTCAAAGCATTTCAGAAGCACAAGAAATGTTTTTAAAACCCTAAGGACTGGAAGCAGAGGGGAGCGGAAGGATCTTTATTCATCTGTGAAACAAGAATTAATGAAATAAATAATCACAGAACTGAACAGACTACAAGCTGGAGAACGTCCAAACAGTCACGCATTAAGCCTAAGCAAGCTCAGTAACCACTGACAGCTAACAAGTGAAAAGTGCAGGAATGGAATGGAAATTTGTGAATAAGAACATTCCACATTACAGCAGTTCGTTGCAGCTTCCGCTTAGAATCACAGCACAGTACAAAGATGCAAACATTAATCAGTCCACCTCTCACTATACGGGCACCAGTATTTTTATTCTTTTTTTCAAAACTAGATTCAGAGGATGCTATTTTCATTGCCAAATAAGAACATATCATTTGGAGCAGTGGTGGGTTTCAAAAAATGTTACTACCGGTTCCGTGGGTTTGGCTTGGTGGGCGTGGCGTGGCTTGGTGGGCGTGGCTCGGTGGGCATGGCAGGAGAAGGATAGTGTAAAATCTCCATTCCCACCCCACTTCAGGGGAAGGATACTGTAAAATCTCCAATCCCTCCCCACTCCAGAGAAAGGATACTGTAGAATCTCCATTCCCTCCCCAATCCAGGGGAAGATTACTGTAAAATCTCCATTCCCACCCCACTCCAGAGGAAGGATATTGTAGAATCTCCATTCCCTCCCCAATCCAGGGGAAGATTACTGTAAAATCTCCATTCTCTCCCAATCAGCTGGGACTTGGGAGGCAGAGAATAGTTAGGGGCGGGGCCAATCAGAATTTTTATTACCGGTTTATTTATTTATTGGTTCGATTTATATGCCGCCCTTCTCCGTAGACTCAGGGTGGCTTAAAATGTGTTAAGCAATAGCCTTCATACTTTTGTATATACCTGCTTAGTAGGGCTTTCGCCCCCCCCCAAGCGGTGTTCTTTTTTTTTTTTCTTATACAAAGTCAGCTTATTGCCCCCACAATCTGGGTCCTCATTTTACCTACCTCGAAAGGATGGAAGGCTGAACTACGGTTCTCTGAACTACTCAAAATTTCTGCTACCGGTTCTCCAGAACTGGTCAGAACCTGCTGAAACCCACCTCTGATTTGAAGCCTGTTTCATCCTAAAAGTATGATCATTTTTACAATGCAGGATCTGAGAGACACAGCTCATCACCTTCCAGATATGGTTGTTATCTAAACAACTTGCAGGAACCCTAGCCAGCATGGCCAATGGCAACAGATGCTGCGATGTGTAATTCAGGAACATCTGGAACACCGTTGCAGAAATCATAACCTAACCATGTTATAAATTATTCTTTCTGTTCACTGAGAATCAGAACGTTCACCTCCCTTAAACTATGCTTCTAAGAAACGACAGATAAAATAAAACGAATCCCCTTTTGTTTTCTCTGGAGGATGTTCTTCTCTCATTACCATTTGGGAGGGGGAAAATGTTTCCTTTTATTGCACAAAATGATTTCTAGCCACGTTTTATTGAATGCGATCTGAAATGTTGAGAAGAATTTTATCACTGTAGGGGGACAAAGCTGTCTAACGATTCTCCTCCAAAGTTCAAGGTGACCAAGCATACGCTAAATCAGGAATCCGGGAGCATCTTTTCTGATTAACAATTTTCTATTGAAAGGATGGATTTACCGATAGATACATTTGTTATTACAGAAATGGCTAGTTACTATTATTATGAAACGGTAAAAAGTCGAGCGTAGATCTGAATGCCTTATTCAACCGCACCAAAGGAGTCAGAAGTCAATGCCTTTTCCTCCCCCTTTCTTTCCCCCACTATTCACTTCCCCTTTTCCTTCCCTAATTTCCCTAATATTTGTTTTTTTACTCTGTTTGTATGTTATATTATAAACAGGGGTGGGCTGCTGGAGGTTTGCAGAGGTTTAGGAGAACCTCTAGCTAAGATTCTGTGCAGTTCGGAGAACCCTCAAATCCCACTCCTGGCTGGCCCCTCCCACCCCTCCCCTCCCCTCCCAGGAGTCCTCACGCAGCCTGTTTTGGATGCTGGTAAGTGCAGGGCACATGCGAAGGCTCAGGGAGGGTGAAAAACGGGCCTACTGGAAGTTTGCAAAGGCTGGAAATGGGCCCGTTTTTGGCCTCCAGAGGGCCCCTGAAGCCTGGGGAGGCCATTTTCACCCTCCCAGAGGCTCGAGGAAAGCCTCCAGAGCCCAGGGAAGCAAAAACACCTCCCCATGATGCAGGAGGCCGACTAGGCCATGCCCACCATGGCCATGCCCACCCAGCAACCCGGCAGAGAACCCCTTGCTAAAATTTTCAAAGCCCACCCCTGATTATAAACTAACAAAACCTTACATTCATTAAAGGATGGAGTAAGCTTCAGCATGAGAAAGCCTATGGCATTTAATAAAATGTTTTAGTCATAAAAGAGGCTACCACCTCTAGACTACCTAGACTACCACCATATATGAACACAGCTGTTCTACAAACATTATCACAAGAAAGACAAGAAAGATAACTAATGAATGAAGGCAGATATACATTTCCTTGTGCTGCCAAGTCTGGAGGCTTGGCAGCACAAGGGAAAACAGCCAATCCCCTGCCATCAATAAACCAATCAACCAATAGGAAGACACCACATAAATATGACTCATAGAATAGCCCAAAGCACACATTCTGCTAGACAGAAGTTCCCTGAGAATGGGCTACAGCATGAAGGCAGAAGCTTGGAAGAGTAAACCTCTGGTCCTGGTGACCGACCTAGATTGGAACTTGCAAAGATAACTAAGGCTGAGTCCTTGCTTACATGCTACAACTCCAAATGAGTTGATGGTTGGCAATGCAGGAAAAAAAAGAGTCAAGCTATCTTCAGGAATAAAGCCAACCAAAGACCATAAAGTCCAGATGTTGGTGGTGAGAAACTTGAGACAAATTGTTACTCAGCGAGTCATAGAAATTGGAAGCAATAACAAAACAGACTAGAGTTAGTTCTGTGTCATTCTGGTAAAAGCAAGCTGGACATTGGAAATGTCAGCGTTAAGAGGAGATGCTTGGCTTCTATTATTGTCACATCGATGTAGTTTCTTGGCATCTGGGTTGTGTCCAGTGATGGGATTCAAATTTTTTTACTACCGGTTCTGTGGGAGTGGTTTGGTGGGTGTGGCCATGGAGTGTGACAGGCAGCACTCAGTCTCCTGCACCCCCCTGGGAGCCAAAACGGGCCGTGTGGGGATACGTTTTGGGCCTAGTAGGCTTCCCTGAAGCCTCCTGGGAGTGAAAACGGGATTGGGGGGGCATTTTGGGCCTAGGAGACCTCCCTGGAGCCACCTGGGAGCAGAAACAGGCCTAGGAAGCCTCCCTGCACTTACCTGGGAGCCAAAATGGAGGGCGTGGGGACTTCTGAAAGGGCCGGGGAAGGAAAGGGTGGGGCCAGCCAAAAATTTAACTACCGGTTCACCCGAACCAGCCTGAACCGGCTGAATCCCACCACTGGTTGTGTCATAATTGTTCAATTTCATAACCTTCCATGCTGCCTTGTCTAGCCTGCTGGTTTCCATCTACTTACTTGATTCAATGCTAGTTTTTGAGTTCAATCATTGTCTTTTCAGCAAAAGTGACAACTGCTCGTGTTATTACAACAAAATAGTGCTTATTGCTAATTAAATGAATGTAGATCAGAATAGAATAAGAAAAGCCATGTTATTCTTTATTGCAATCATGCTGTCATTTATTTTTCAAAAAATCAACTGTATACATTTTTTTTCTTTTTCCTTTGTTTTGTTTTATTGATCTAGTACAGAAATATACCAACTGCAAGGTTTGGGATTAGGCTTTCAGTTTTCTGCTCCATGTTACCCCCAAACTAATTACTTAATGTAACAGATGGAGGGAATTGTAAAACAGCAATAATATTAATTATGTTTAATTACTTTATTTTAATCAAATGCAAATTTAATTGCATCAAAATTTAGTTTTTGTCAAGTTCCCTTGGGGAGTCTGACATTTTCCCCAAGCACACTGCTCAGATATTTAATGTACATCTTCCCAATCAAGTTATTAAATACAGAATCCAAAATAACTCAGCTACAGCTACACCCCTATTACTTATCATAAAGAAAATTTCTGAAGCTCATATAAATGCAAAAACACATATGAATGCAGAAAACAGACTCCATGATTCTGAGTATATAACTTTCCGATCCAACTTTCTGGGCTAAGAAGATTCATAAATATTTGAAGCACGTCATTCATAATACGTACATAAAAACTATAGAGTTGGCATGATGTTCCAAACTAGGAAATTTCTGACTGAAATTTCACTTTAATGCGAAGACCACTGAATAGCACTTTATATCAAATATATTTAAATAATATTAAATAACAACAAATATGATGATGTATTATTCTGAATTATTATCTTATATCTATTTAAAACTTTTCTTTATACCGTGTTTCTCCAAAAAGAAGGCCAGGTCTTATTTTCTTTTGACCTGCCCAAAAAACAGCTAGGGCTTCTTTTTGGAGGGTTCTAATTATTAACTCACCTTGCGGCACTGGCACTGACAGTCCTGCCCAGCAGGAGCCAGCTGCCCCACTTCTTCTGTGGCTGCTTGTTGCAACTCGCACGCATCGCCCTGGCTTCTGTTTGCCTCAGATGCCTTCCGGAAAGCCCTCTGCTGCCAATAATAGAGCACCAGACCGATCCAGAATTCTGTTATTGACTGCAGATAATGGGCGCCAGCAGACATCTGAAGTCGAAACGGAGACCAGGGTGATTCATGCAAGTGGCAGCAAGTGGCCGCAGAAGAAGGTGAGGCAGGTGTCAGGGTGTGCGAGGCCTGATAAGTAGGGCGGCTCTGGCCCCCCATCCCCACCCTAGCTTATCTTTTACCTGTGTAAAAAACGTGATAGGGCTTCTTTTCAAGGTGGGTCGTCTTTTTGGAGAAACACGGTGGAAATAATAATAATAATAATAATAATAATAATAATAATAATAATAATAATAATAATAATAATAATAATAATAATAATAATAATTTTATTTCTATACCGCCCTTCTCCCGAAGGACTCAGGGCGGTGTACAGCCTATTTAAAAACACAGACAAAACAACAATATAAAATTTAAAATAATTAAATAAATTGGCTCAGATTTAAAACCCCAATAAATTTAAATACCCCAATTTAAAACTATTGTGTTGATAGTCCGGCCTGGCGGAACAACAGGGTCTTTAATGCGCAGCGAAACACCCGGAGGTCGGAGATCTTACGAATTTCCAGGGGCAGTTCGTTCCATGATGGGATCCATTGATCCATCATTCCATGATGGGATCCATTGATCCCATTCTAGGTTTCTCACAAAATGATATAAATATTTTGAAAATTAAAACAGAAGTCTAATATACACACACACATACATACACATGTGTGTGTGTGTGTGTGTGTGTGTGTGTGTGTGTGTGTGTGTGTGTGTTTTCATAGATTTTCACGGATACAGGTATGCAAGTCTTGGTGTATTCGGATCTTCTCCCGTGTAAGATTGAAAGCACTTAGGCAATGTTTCGTAGAATCTCATCTGCCATCATCAGGCTTATGCAAGGGGTCTTGTGTAGAAGCGACGTTTCGGCAGAATCCCATCTGCCATCATCAGGCTTATGTCAGCAGTCATTTTGCACTAACTGACGTTGGTATTTCAAATCTGGTGCTGGTATTCTGGGATGGATCCACCTTTTCATTCTGATTGGTTGGGAGTCCCAGTATGTGTTTATTGGCTTGGCTTCGGGTGTATGGTCGGTTTTTCTCCACTAGGTGGCAGGGCTTCATCTTTGTGGCTGATTTGAATATGATTTGGTTGGGATTTTTTTGTGTAATGTTTGGTTTATGTTTTATATATGGTGTTAAGATTCGTCTATCTATGAGAGCAGGTTTCCAAATAGTAGGCAGACGTGAAGTGTCATCCCGTTTATTCATGCAATATGGTCTTTTTTCCATTTCTATTGCTTCTCTGATTATCCTGCCATTGAGATGTTCTATTTTTGCAACTGTTTTTGTTTTATTAAAATTAATGTTGTGTCCTGTTGTATTTATATGTTGAACTAATGATGATGTGTGTTCTTGCTTTTGTATTGAGTTTTTGTGTTCCTCGATGCGCACACTCATTCTTCTGTTGGTCTGTCCAATATATGTTGATGGGCAGGAAGCACACGGGATTTCGTATATGCCTTGATCTTCTAATTCTATTTTGTCTTTGGGGTTTCTCAGAATGGACGATATCTTTCTATCTGTGCAAAATATGGTTTTGATGTTGTTTTTGTAGTACTTTGCTAATTTTATCTGTTGTTCCCCTTATATAGGGCAAGATGGCTTTCCCATTGTTTTGTTCCTCTTGTTGTTTTTTATTCTGTCTTGGTGTTGTATGTTTGATCATATTGATGACTTTATTTCTACAGAACCCATTTGATGTCAGCACATTAGTTAGTGTATATGATTCTGTTTGTAAATGTGCTTCATCAGCCAGACGTTTAGTTCTTGTGGTTAATGTTTTGGCAACAGAGTTTATTTGTGCTGGATGGTGGTGTGATTTGGCATTAAGATAGCAGTTCGTATGTGTCTTCTTTTGATAGATGGTATGTCCTAAGGTGCCATCAGATTTTTTATAAATTAATACATCGAGGAAAGGTAACTGGTTTTCTGATTCTATCTCCATGGTGAACTTTATTTTGGGATGGAGGCTGTTCAAATATACTGGGACTCCCAACCAATCAGAATGAAAAGGTGGATCCATCCCAGAATACCAGCACCAGATTTGAAATACCAACATCAGTTAGTGCAAAATGACTGCTGACATAAGCCTGATGATTGCAGATGGGATTCTGCCGAAACATCGCTTCTACCCTTTTAGGGATATGTTCACAATTACACGGGAAGAAACGTGAAATATTAACTATACACATATGTGTGTGTGTGTGTGTGTGTGTGTGTGTGTGTGTGTGTCTGTGTGTATCCACTATTTGTATCTAAAAGTAAGGTAAATAGAGTAGATTGGAATATACTGTATATCCAGTCATCTAATCAAGGAGGCTTGATGTTGGGGGAGAAGGAGAAGACTATTTTTCAAAGTGATGGATCAGATTCATAGAGCCCAGAGGTGACACAATAAGCCAGATCTGAGCCCCTATAAAATAAATATCTGGATAGTGAAAAGTAAATGAAGGTCATTTTGTGAGCATATGGCAAACATTACCATCTGTTTTCTGTTCAGACGCTTTCTTGCCATGCAGTAATGGAAAAAATGATTTTTAAACAAGGATGCTTCATAATTCAAGCTGAAAATATAAAAGCAGCACTAGGGTTCCTAGCAGTGGATATTTATAGGGCAGGATATTCATTGGAAAAGACCCTGATGTTGGAAAAGATTGAAGGCAAAAGGAGAAGGAGATGGTAGAGGGTGAGATGGTGAGATAGCGTTATTGATGCAGTGGACATGAATTTGGGTACACTCCAGGAGACGGTGGACGATGGAAGTGGGGACTGGAATGTTTTGGACCATGGGCTCACGAAGCATCTTAGCAACTGAACAACATGGGCAGGATATAGAATAGAATAGAATAATTTTATTTCTATACCGCCCTTCTCCCGAAGGACTCAGGACGGTGTACAGCCTATTAAAAACACAAGACAACATCAGTTAAAATAGTTTAAAATTATTAAATGAATTTGGCTCAATTTAAGACCCCAGGAATTTAAAACCCAATTTAAAATTGTTATGTTGATAGCCCAGCCTGGCGGAACAACAGGGTCTTGAAATAGGAATGGGAACTTTTACAGTAGCTTTAAATTTATGGTCTTTGGAAGGTCAGAGTAAAATTACTTTATGTATGCTTTCCGTGGGAACTGGGACCACCTAGTAATATCTGTTAAGGAATTTGCAGAGTAACCCTTGAGTAGCAAGGGTGTGTACATGAAAGCGATTGAGAGTAATTACGAATAAACACAGTCAACACAGAGATACACTGAGTTGTGTTTACTTTCAGGAAATGGTAAGGCACAGTCCAATAAACAGTCCAGGTCATACACATATAAAGCAGGAGATAGCAAAACGACAGTCCAGGGATAATCCAATAACAAAGTCTTCTTACCAGTCGTCATTGTCATTCACAATAAACAGTTCTGGATTTGCAAACAGTAGCATACAGAAATCTCAGAGAGCAAGAAACAGCAAAGAGAACAAACCATGTTTCTAGCTCCCTCTTAAAGACATTGGCTACAGAGCTAACCAATCAGGACACAGTATGATGCAATACAGCAATCTTAAAGCTATATTGATGGTTTATATATTGCCAACCCAACAAGTTAGGTAATAATAATTTCCTAACAATATCTATCTATCTGCCTATCTGTCTGTCTTATCAACCTATCACCCTTTCTGCCTCTCATTTATCTTTCCCCTGGCATGTTTGAAAAAACAAAAGGGACCAAAAAGCACTAATGAAGAAAGGTGACTCTGAGAGCACAATTCTGTGAAGATGACATTAGCATTTTGTGTATCTACTGTATGCATGTCTACTGTGTGTGGAAATATTAATATTATTAATATGGTTCGTCATACAGTCAGCCAGGTGTTCAGATTAGTTTTGGCATTTTTGTCCACCTATCGAGTCCTTCCCAAGCACCTGGGATAGGCAGATGTGGATGTTTGGATGATGTGAAAGGTATCACAGGATGTAAGCTGTTCTGAACAAAGCTGCCTTTTGCAATTGACTGATGCTGAATTTGTCAATGGCGATGGTGTTCAAGTGCTGCTCCAATTGTTTTGGGATTGCAGTACCCACCCAAGGCACTTATTACTGTTGGTGCTGCCTTTGCTTTCTTTTGCTATTATCCTTCTATTTCTATTTGCAGGTCTTTGTATTTTGTTACCTTCTGCAATTCTTTATCTTCTATTCTGCTGTCCCCAGGAGCTGCCACATCCACTATCCAGACATTTTTGCCTTTTTAAATTGACAATTATTAAGTCTGGTGTGTTGTGCAGCAAGTGCCTTTTAGTCTGAATTCTACATTCTCTGAATTCCCAGAGTCTTCTAGTCCAACCGCCTGCTCAAGCAGGAAACCATTTCAGACAAATGGTTGTCTAATCTCTTTGTTGTCCTGCATGCTGATAGGTTGATCTGTCTTCCTGTTGAGAAGTGGGCAGAAGGCAAGGCACATTTTAGTGACATTAATATTCACAGAAATAAAAATGCAACAGCTATGCAACTATCTCCGAATGACAGACACATACATTCCCTGATGTGCAATGATGCAGAAGTCTAACTCAAGCTTTAGAAGGAAAGAGTGAATACAGATTGCCTGGCATTTTCTGCATTCATCTTTTGGATGGCTCAGACTGATTAATGATTGGTCCTTTGTGAGTTTTGGAGCTGCAAGCATATGGACATCATGCTGATTATGTTTTTGATATGTAGATGTTGAAGACAAGTTAGGGAATCACCAATTGATTTTCAAATGATTTGGCATCATTTGCAAATGTGAGATCAGTGGGATGTTACAACAAATATCATATAAATGGTCCAAGGTTATTTTAAATATGGCAATGTGAAAAGAGACTTAATATCTGACATATAGAGATAGACACAACATAAACAACCTTTTAAATGCTCTCTCTCTCTCTCTCTCTCTTTCCTCTCTCTCTCTCCTCTCTCCTCTCTCTCTCTCTCTCTTTCTAGTTTTAGTCACAACAGAATACTTTCCCCTCTATAATAAATGTAGATCTTCAAAAGCTTTTTTTCAAAATATATCCTGTTAAGCAATGCATAGAAAAGAAAAGGGTAGATATGAGTAGGATTCACTGCAAATCACTAGTGATCTAGCCTGCTTTATATTCTTTCTTCTTCTTTTTTAGAAATATTTGGCAGCAAGTCTAAAAAACGTTCTTTTACTTTGAAAGAAACATAAAAAAAAAGAGTAAGTTCAAGATGTTTTCATGAAAGGGTTCAATTAATCTCTGCATTTCTGCCTGAATATTGAGTCTCTGGGTGCTATTGGCTGAGTTAATGTACGTGTATGCACAGTTTGCAAATTTGCAGTGGATTATATTCAAACCCACAATCCGATTTACATTTTTAATCCCCAATTTCCAGTTTTTACAAGTAAGAAATTGGCTAGAACTGAGATGTACAGATGCAATGACATTACTTTGCCTGCAACAGCATTGAAGATGGTGATATCCAAACATTTTATGTGTAGATACTATAATTTTGTTATGGTATCCAAGAAAAAAACCTAATTCTTATTAATAGATAGCTGAGTTTATCCACTTTATGGAGGAAAAAACAGATGTTTTCCTTTTCTTCATGTACCAGTCTTGAGAGCAATGTGAACAAAGCTTAAATAAATGGAAAACTTATAACTTGCATGTCAAAACAACTAGATACAGAGATAATTTTTTCCCTTATGCCATCGCTCTGCTAATTCACATAATACTCTTTTATGTCTAAGTATAGCTGTAGTATTATTATCATTCTTCTCTACTACCCCCTCTTACTGGTATCGTTATTATGGTTTTTATTACTTTGCTGTTTTGCATGTACACTGAGAGCTTTGGCCTCAGAGACAAATTCCTTATGGCTAATCACACTTGGCCAAATAAAGTATTCTACTGCATTCTAGATAGCTGAGTTTATTCATTTTATAGAAGAAAAAACAGATGTTTTCCTTTTCTCCAAGTACTAGTCTTGAGAGCAATGTGAACAAAGCTTAATAAATAAAAAACTTGTAAATACGATATGACTTGATCTTTTGCAGAAAGTTGCAAAAGCTCACTCTTGATTAATCATTGACTATACAACTTGGAGAAACATTATTTCTGGGCATTTCCAAACAATGGGATGGTATGGAGTAGGATTTTTTTTCTTTTCTTGGTCTTGTATTTTCCACACTTTTAAAAACTTTTATAAATGAAGCTACATACATGGAAAATAATTTTTAAGGCTTTAAGAAAAGAGAAAAGTTCAATATAGCATTTACAGGTGAAACTCGAAAAATTAGAATATCGTGCAAAAGTTCATTTATGTCAGTAATGCAACTTAAAAGGTGAAAATAATATATGAGATAGACTCATTACATGCAAAGCGAGATAGTTCAAGCTTGATTTGTCATACTTTTGATGATTATGGCTTACAGCACATGAAAACCCCAAATTCACAATCTCAGAAAATTAGAATATTGTGAAAAGGTTCAATATTCTAGGCTCAAAGTGTCCCACTCTAATCAGCTAATTAAGCCATAACACCTGCAAAGGGTTCCTGAGCCTTTAAATGGTCTCTCAGTCTGGTTCAGTATGAATCACAATCATGGGAAAGACTGCTGACCTGACAGTTGTGCAGAAAACCATCATTGACACCCTCCATAAGGAGGGAAAGCCTCAAAAGGTAATTGCAAAAGAAGTTGGATGTTCCCAAAGTGCTGTATCAAAGCACATTAATAGAAAGTTATGTAGAAGGGAAAAGTGTGGAAGAAAAAGGTACACAAGCAGCAGGGATGACCGCAACCTGGAGAGGATTGTCAGGAAAAGGCCATTCAAAAGTGTTGGGGACTTTCACAAGGAGTGGACTGAGGCTGGAGTCAGTGCATCAAGAGCCACCACACACAGACGGATCCTGGACATGGGCTTCAAATGTCATATTCGTCTTGTCAAGCCACTCCTGAACAACAAACAACATCAGAAGCGTCTTACCTGGGCTAAAGAAAAAAAGAATTGGTCTGTTGCTCAGTGGTCCAAAGTCCTCTTTTCTGATGAGAGCAATTTTTGCATCTCATTTGGAAACTAAGGACCCAGAGTCTGGAGGAAGAATGGAGAGGCACACACTGCAAGATGCTTGAAGTCCAGTGTGAAGTTTCCACAGTCTGTGTTGGTTTGGGTGGTGTTGGTCCACTGTGCTTCATTAAGTCCAGGGTCAACGCAACCGTCTACCAGGAGATTTTGGAGTACTTCATGCTTCCTTCCGCAGATGAGCTTTATGGGGATGCTGACTTCATTTTCCAGCAGGACTTGGCACCTGCCCACACTGCCAAAAGTACCAAAACCTGGTTCAATGACCATGGGATTACTGTGCTTGATTGGCCAGCAAACTCACCTGACCTGAACCCCATAGAGAATCTATGGGTCATTGCCAAGAGAAAGATGAGAGACTTGAGACCGAACAATGCAGAAGAGCTGAAGGCCACTATTGAAGCATCCTGGTCTTCCATAACACCTCAGCAGTGCCACAGACTGATAGCATCCATGCCACACCGCATTGAGGCAGTAATTGATGCAAAAGGGGCCCAAGCCTAGTACTGAGTACATATGCATGCTTATACTTTTCAGAGGTCCGATATTGTTCTATGTACAATCCTTGTTTTATTGATTTCATGTAATATTCTAATTTTCTGAGATTGTGAATTTGGGGTTTTCATGCGCTATAAGCCAGAATCATCAAAATTATGACAAATCATTTATTACATTATTATTCTCATTTACCAATCATTTAACAGTAAATTATCCTCTATAAGAGTGGGGGAAAGCCCCCTTTATATGTTTTATTATCTTATCCATTTCATATTTCATATTTCATTTCCATTCTTTCTTGTCTAACCATTGATAAAATAAATCCCATATCAAATAATATTGTTTATCTTCTTGTTCCCTAATTTCAAATGTCAATTTACTCATTTCAGCACACTCCAAAATTTTCTTGATAACGTCATCATCCGTGGGTATCTTCTCACCTTTCCAGTTTCTAGCAAATACAATTCTAGCTGCAGTTAAAACATTCACAATTAAATATCTCATTTCTCTATTGTATATTTCTGGTAAAATCCCCAATAAAAATATATCTGGTTTAAAGTCAATGTGTTTCTTTGTCATTTTTTCCAACCATTTGTGGATTTTAGTCCAATATCTTTTAGCTTCTGCACATGTCCACCACATATGGTAATATGAGCCAGGAGTCTGATGACACTTGGTAAATGAGAATAATAATGTAATAAACTGTTAAATAAGAAAATGTGGGATAGAGGATTAAGCACAAAAGATTCGTAACCGATCAATACACTTTTTGTAATTGTAACAGGTGACAATTGTTTTATGTTTTAAGTTTTGTTTAAAAATAAAAATAAAAAAAAAATTACGACAAATCAAGGCTTTGCATGTAATGAGTCTATCTCATATATTAGTTTCACCTTTTAAGTTGCATTACTGAAATAAATGAACTTTTGCACGATATTCTAATTTTTCGAGTTTCACCTGTATATTTCAGTATGCATTCCTTGTCCTATTGCTTAATGTGCATGGACAATATGAAATTATTCTTGACTTTTCTGAAACGTATTCCTGAAATGCACCAAGTTCTCCTTACTATTCTAAAAAAACTTGAGCTGGTCCTCTATAGAAATATATATGCTCCCAAAAATGATGTCATTGATGCTGCTGTTATGTTATCTTGTCTCTAAGCTTTGCTTTAGGCTGTTATGATGAGATAAAGGTAAACCTTTTTTTGGGGGGGTTCTCTCATTATTTTTATTGTGAGATAACAGAACATAAAATAATAGAGTTGGAAGGGATCCTGGAGATCTTCTAGTCCAACCCACTGCTTGAGTAGGAGATCCTATATCATTTCAGACAAATGGCTTTCCGCTCTTTTCTTAAAAGACTCCAGTGATGGAGCATCCACAACTTCTGGAGGCAAGCTATTCTATTGGTTTATTGCTCTCACCACTAGGAAAATTCTCCTTAGTTCTAGCTTGCTTCTCTCCTTGGTTAGTTTCCATCCATTGTTTCTTGTCTTGTTTTCTGGTGCTTTGGAAAATAGTTTGACCTCCTCGTCTCTGTAGGAGCCCAGTGGTGGGTTCCTCCCAGTTCGGTCCGGTTCGGCTGAGCCCGTAGCGGTGACGATATGACGTCACCGAACTGGTTCTCCCCCCCGCCCTCCCACCCCCCCACCCACATTATTCTTACCTTTTATTTGGTCCCACCCCCAATCTATTGCTGCCTCCTGAGTCCCAGCTGATGACTAGAGGGAAAAAACCTGTTTAAACTCTTGCCACGGGGCTTCAAAGGGCCGTCCTACAGCTGATCAGTGTTAAAAGCAAACAAATGAGTCAGGTCGTAAGTGCGAGGACTGGTCGTAAGTGCGACGACCTTCCAGAAATGACTCTGACCAGCTAGCCACACCCACCTAGTCACATGACCTCCAAGCCACACTCACAAAATAAGCCACGCCCACAAAATCGGTAGTAAAAAAATTTAGAACCCACCCCTGTAGGAGCCCCCCCAAATTTTGAAACACCACTATCATATCTCTCCTAATCCTTCTTTTCACTAGAGTAGGCATACATTACTAAAAGAAAAGGACAGATTATTTTAAGAATTTCACTTCACTTTTCAGAAGTTTGGAGGTCTTTTAATTTTTTTCCCCTAAATATATTATGCATATTTGAAACACCACAGTCAACTTTTCTTTGCTTTTTAGAAAGTTATTTTCTTCCTTTTGTCACTGGAAACTTCCAAGATACTACAATGGAATTCAGGAATGTGGAGCGGGTGGGGAAACGTGTGTTATAATAAGCAAGGAGATTGGGTTATTTCTAATTCAACATTTCCATCTTTCTCTCTGGTACCAATAATCTGCTTTGCGGGCTTATAAATCACAAACATGAAAAAAAAAAAACCAAGCTCAGTCTTGCAGTAAATATTATTTGAGTCATTTAAATGCAATGAAATTCATATAATTGTGCAGAGGTTTCTAAGCCAGTCACTTTAGTTAGCCATTTCTGTCAACATTAAAAATACCCTTCAGGGCAAAAGCTAAATGTCAGCATTAACTAAAGCTCCATTTCTGCTCTAATTGTAAGCAATCACTTAGGTTTCAGCCTAATGGACTTTCTGACATGTGGACCAATAGCGAATTATCTTCTACCCACTTTGCTTTTCTTTCCGGTTTCTGTGGCTGAGTAAATTAAATGCAAATCTACACTACTTTTATTTCTTCAACACTATCTGGAGTTTGCAATTTCTTGAAAGTGTGACCAATGTATTGCAATTCCTGCTTTCCTCCATGGATTATTTACTCAAAAAAAAAAAAATACTTGCAAGACCCCAGGATGGGGATAGGGATGGGAAGTAAAATTGTTGCCATTCATTATTCAAATTAAATATTCAGTAGAGCAGAAATGGGTAGGCTTGTATAGGTGTTAATCTGATATTTCAGGTAAATTTTATTTTAATACAGCACAACACAACACAACACAACACAACACAACATAATAAATATAATATAATATAATATAATATAATATAATATAATATAATATAATATAATATAATATAATATAATATAATATAATATAATATAATATAATATAATATAATATAATATAATATAATATAATATAATATAATATAATATAATATAATATTCTTTATTGGCAAAGTGTGATTCGACACACAAAGAATTTGTCTCCAATGTAGAAGCTCTCAAGTATACATATTGTTGGAAGAAATATCCATCAGGTTCATTCCAAGCTGGGAGAAGACAAAACGGAACTTGGAGGCTGATTGGAAAGAGGGTCCACATAGGTCAGCTGCACCAGAACCACATGGGTAGTTCTGATGCAGCTGACCACATGGAGTTGAGTGTGACAAGTATATATACTTCTCTTGGGCTTTGCACTTGAGCATCCTGTTCCTGTGCAAGAACATGTATTCTATTTGCTGTTATCAGATTCCCATGGGGCCATGTGGGGTCATGTTTGTCTGAGTCACATTTGGTTCAAGTTTGCTGGGTGATGCAATGTCCTTGGGAGATTGTGCAATGCAGTGAGCTCTACTGCTAGATAATCCTATTAGGTCTGCAGAGTCATGTCTTAATCCCATCACCGTGCAGTTGAAGGTCTTTTGTCTTGTAGATAAGATGGCCCAGTCCTGCTGGGGCTATTAAGAAAGACTTGGGGTCTGCTTTCTGTCTTTAAAAACACATTTCTCCTTTAGGGAAACATAATATTCTGGTTTTAATATTTCTCAAAGTATGTCATGCTTCTAGGAGGAGTGTAGCTTCCCACAATGCAAACAACAAACAACAATCATAGGATACCAATACTAGAAGGTAATAGGAAATATATGAAGAATTATAGTAATATAACCTTTATTTCTCTTTTATGTTAATGACATTTAATGAATATTATAGCTGCAATTAAAAATCTTCAGTGGAATTCACTTAGGTAAATTCAGACACCAAAGTGCTGGAAAAATTCCAAAAGGAAATGAATTTAAAAGCTTGACAATCTTAAGACAAGCACACACATACACAAACTATCAAATATTTCATGGTTCTTAAAATGCCTTTCTCCAAAGAGATGAAAATATAAAGACTGCTATAATGGAAAGTCCATCATTTTTTAAATTTTTCTTCCAAGACACAACCCATTTCTTTGTGATATTGTATTTACAACAGTTCATTTAATGTCCCTTCAAAGTTACAATGACACTGAAAAAGCAGCTTATGGCCAGTTTTTTCACTTACAACAATCGCCATAGCCCAGTAGTGAAATGTAAAATTTGTTAATACCGGTTCTGTGGGCGTGGCTTGGTGGGGGGTAATATGACTGAGTGGGCGTGGCCAACTCTTTGGCTGAAGAGGTTGTAAAAAAAATGCTTTTAAAGCCTCTGACAATCCCAGCTGACTTGCCTGATCGGCAAAGGCTTTCTTCTTTTTTTTTTAAAGCCTCTGATGATCCCAGCTGAGCCGCGCGATCATTAGAGGCTTTTTTTTTTTTTTTTTTTTTACTTTTAAAAGCATTTTTTCGGCCAAAGAGGTTGTAGAAAAAATGGCTAAGCACAATAATTAAGCAGATAAGGTTAATGATAACAAGGACATAGTGGCTCAGTGGCTAAAATTGTTGACCGAAAGGTCGGTAGTTTAGCAGTTCGAATCCTTAGTGCTGTGTAACGGGATGAGCTCCCATTACTTATCCCAACTTCTGCCAACCTAGGAGTTCAAAAGCACGTAAAAAAATGCAAGTAGAAAAATAGGAACCACCTTTGGTGGGAAGGTAACAGCGTTCTGTGCGCCTTGGGCATTTAGTCATGCCTGCCACATGACCACGGAGACGTCTTCAGACAATGCTGGCTCTTCGGCTTTGAAACGGAGATGAGCACTGCCTCCTAGAGTGGGGAATGATTAGCACATATGTGCAAGGGGAGCCTTTACCTTTACCTTATGGTTAATTGGCAGCTGTTCATGTTTTTGCTGCCCTGCTGTTATTACTTAGTGCCTCTCCCCCCCCTTTTTTTTTTCTGAATATACTTCGAAATATCCAGTGTGAACTTTTTCTTCAATGGATCAATCCCACTCTCTTTTACTGCAGTCCTGAGCTTATTCACTGAACAATGTAGACCGAATGCAGGGCCAATAATGTTTTATAGCTTCCGATTCTTAGCATTGTGCTTTTCCATTGCCTCAGTCTTAAAAGCCAGGCTGATTCATACAGCTGTCCTTAATAGCACCAGAGGTCTAACATTTGACAAGGCTATTCAGCCACAGTTTTCCTTCTTACTGTTTATGTTTCAAAGAATATTTTCTTGATGTGTTTCAGAGAAACGATTATTCAGCTTATCATCTTTCAAATGCTTGCTGTTCTCTGTCTCTCGGTCTGCCTCTCTCTCTGTGTGCACATGTGTGTGTAAGAACTCACAATTATTAACTGTAAAAAGAGTATGTTTTGTGCTTTTATATTCGTGTATAGATTTTAGTTCAAAACTGATACAAAGAGGAACATCCAACAACTGAAAGAAGGTGTGCTTGATAGGGTAGCATGGAGAGACCTGCCTGTAAAGTTGCCAAGACTCGGACATGACTGGTTAAAAACAACAATTTATCTTTTTTTTTTTTAATTTGATTTATATGCCACCCTTCTCCGAAGACTCAGGGTGGCTTACAATGTGCTCAGCAATAGCCTTCATTCTTTTTGTATATTTATACAAAGTCAGCTTATTGCCCCCACAAACTGGGTCCTCATTTCACCTACCTTAGAAAGGATGGAAGGCTGAGTCAACCTTGAGCCTTGGCAAGATTCGAACCCTGCAGTAATTGCAGGCAGCTGGTCTTAATAACCAGCTTAATAACAGGGTGCCTTAAACCCCTGTACTACCAAGGCTCTGGTACTACCAAGGCTCAGGTTTGTTTTCATATCTCCCATTTCTAAATAGCATTGGAGGTAGTCCTCAACGTACGACCACAATTGAGCCCAAAACTTACGTTGCCAAGTGAGAAATTTGTTAAGTGTGTTTTGCCCCATTTTACTTCTTTTCTCGCCACATTTGTTAAATGACTCACTGCAGTTCTTAAATTAGCAACATGGTTGTTAAGTGAATCTGGTTTCCCCATTGACTTTTGCTTGTCAGAAGGTTGGAAAAGGGAATCACATCATTTTGGGACACTGCAACCGTCATAAATGTGAGTCAGTTGCCAAGTATCTGAATTTTGATCACATTACTATGGGGATACTGCAACGGTCATAAGCATGAAAAAAGAGTCATAAGTCATTTTTTTCAGTACTGTTGTAACGTCGGTCACTAAATGAATTGTTGTAAGTCAAGGACCACCTGTATTTTATACTGATAATTCCAGTAACCTCATGACTAAACAATTACAGACTTAGCTGTCCAAACTGCTAATGATGACAATAGAAAATAGAAATAAACTAGGTGTTTATAAAATATGACAAGCCAATGTGTTGTAACCTGATCAACTGCTGAGTGTTAACAATGGAGAGCAGGGAAATTGGCTACTGAAATAAATATACTTTGCTTGATTTACATTGATTATGCTGGTGAATTGCTTTAAAAAGCTTTGGAATAGGCATAGTAGTATTCTTGTCACTTTTTATCATGGACTGAAATATGTATTTTCAGATTGGATGTAAAGACGGGAGATGAAACAAATGAATTAACTTAGGGAAGGAAAGGGAAGGGAGGGAGGGAGGGAGAGAGGAAGGAAGGAAGGAAGGAAGGAAGGAAGGAAGGAAGGAAGGAAGGAAGGAAGGAAGGAAGGAAAATAATGGCA
The DNA here is from genome assembly GCF_059756535.1 of Pantherophis guttatus. NCBI lineage: Eukaryota > Metazoa > Chordata > Lepidosauria > Squamata > Colubridae > Pantherophis > Pantherophis guttatus. Next base: position 111,854,438 of record NC_142067.1, on the reverse strand, counting down.
GGAAGCAAATCTCCCCTACAGGTTTCCTAACAAATTTATCTTCCCTTTGAGTTTTCTGTGAGCATAAGTACAATTTTTTTTAAAAAAAATACCTTGAATTAAAATACAAAAACAAGACTCTAGAGAAGAATTAACCTTGCCAATTCTATATACAGTATAGTAGTCATGATTCAGATTAGACCACCATGGAATAAAGAAAATCCACAGGGAAATTGCACAGTAATATGCTTTATGTATCATGTAGTTTGCACGTTATCTCCATATTTGCATAGTGCAAATGGTTAGAAATAGTTTGTAACTATAATTACATAAAACCACAAATCCAAGCGAGGTGTAAACAGTAATAACAATTATAATCTTACATTGTAATGGAGATTGGTAAAGCTGATTTAAAATCCAGTTTGTTTTCATAATAATCATAACCATGAACTTATTTTCTTGACAGTATCAATCTTATTTTAAGATAAAACATGTGACCATATTCTGATGATCCTAATGATTTACCCTGGGTTCCCAATTCATTTTACATTCCTTTTCTCTGGAAAAACAAAAAAATAAATAAATAAAAACAAATGTACAGTTTAATTGCCCATCTTTCCTCATTCACAGTTCAGCCTGAGACAGGAACCTTATCTCTTATTTCTCCCTGTGCCATATCCAAATAAATACCTGACATATTTATTTATTATCTTTCATTTACAATGTAGTTATGTACAGTTACCAAATCATAGCAATTCTGAACAGCCCACAAATTAAAAACAAAAGACAAACAAATAAGCAAACTCAAGATAGCCATAGTAAAAAAAAAAAAAAACCAAAAACAAATATACAATAGCATAACAGACATACTTCATTCCAGGTGGGTAAACATCTTGATCTGATCTGGAAAAGTTTCAAACGTTGTTTAAAGGATACGAATATCAAGGCTATTCATACCATTGAGAGGAAGGGGAACATGGATCATAATGTATTATTTTTAATTGAAGCCATACAATTACAATCTTTATAAATGAAGGCCAATCCAACTCAACCTGAACACATTACAAACCCCTATATTCAGTGGTGGGCTGCTGCTGGTTAGGACCAGTTTGGGTGAACCGGTAGTTGCAACCTGAGGGTGGGGGCGGGCCCTCCCACCCAACAGGGAGCAATCTCATCCCATATCGCTATGCTTTTGACGCCGTATGCATCAGTGGTGGGTTGCTCCTGGTTCAGTCCGGTTCTTGCGAACCGGTAGTATTGGCGGCAGAAAGTTTCACCCACCTACCCGGACGTCATCATGAATGATCTGTGCATGCGCAGAAGCTTCTGCACATATGCAGAAGCCTACATATGTGCGTGCAAAGCTTCTGCCCACGCACACGCTCCCGTTGCGAACCGGTAGCGGAGGTAAGTAGAAACCATCCCTGGTACGCAAGCACAGAAGGTACACATGAGTGAATTTCTGTGTTTGTGACATAGTACACACACACACTCACATTTCCAGTTGCTGGGCGAACCAGTTGTTACAGTATGTGTCGCCCACCTCTTAATATTCCTGGCTGCCTATATTCCAGCTAGAAATTCATAGACTATTAAGGTGGTCTGCAAAAATTTGGGGAAACGTTGGTTGGGCAGAGTTAAGACTTCTCGGTATATCTGGTGCTACCATCTGTTATATCATCCTACCTATAGTTCATGTTTAGCCCACATTTTGGTCATAACCGCTACTATCTGTACTACAGCTGCAATATCTATGGAGATTCTTAATAATCCAGATCATCATTGTCCCAAAGGTGCTTTTCAGAAGGCAACTGGACTTTTTTTTGGGGGGGGGGGTTTCCTTGAAAATGTTTCGCTTCTTTACCCACAGAAATGGAAGGTCACCTCAATCCCAGCAATGGATGAATGCCTGCAAAAACTGATAGATTAAGCAGAGATGGCTAAATTGACTGCTTTGAGTAAAGAAAAAAACACAAATACCTTTATTTCTACTTGGAAACCATTTATGGATTTTGTGCTTGAGGTGGAAAAAAATGAAACTTTGATTAGATAGATTTGTTATTATAGAAATGGCTAGTTTGTACTATTATGAAAAAGTAAAAAGGTTGAGTGTAGGTGTTAATGCCTTATTTTACTGCACCAAAGGAGTTGGAAGTCAATGCCTTTTTTTTCTTTTTCCTTTGCTTTCTGCCACTATCCACTTCCCTTTTTCCTTCCCTAATTTCCCTAATATTAACTTTTAATTTCTCTTTATATGTAATATTAAAAAATAATAAAAACTATATTATTGAAAATGTTTAGCTTCTGAACTTAAGAAGTGAAATGTTTTCAAGGAAAAAAAACAAGAAAGCCCAGTTACCTTCTGAAAAGCACTTTTCGTACAGGGCATTATACATACATACATACATACATACATACATACATACATACATACATACATATATACATGCACACACACACACACAGTATATATACCTATGTTTTCCCCAAAATAAGACCCTGTCTTATATTTTTTTGAACTCCAAAATAAGCACTTGGCCTTATTTTCAGGGAGGTCTTATTATTTTGGGGTGCATGGAGCAAGACGGGGCTCCTCTTGCCCTCTTACCTGATTTCCAGCTCTGTCTCCCTAGCCCTAACCAGAGGAAATGGTGGATACGGGCTGTGCATGCGTTTAAATATTTTCGGGGAGGGTTTATTTTGGGGGGCTTATTTTAACGCACACGCTCAAAAGTCCAATTGGGATTATTATATATATGCCTGCATGTTAGGCAGTTGTATTAACCTCTGAGCCACAAGTTTTCCTCCCTTCATCAGCTTGAGCCAAGGGAGAGATTAAGTGTTTTTCTATCGAGACACCTTGTCTACCCCAGCATGTGGGAGGGAGCATACTGCATCCCTTTCATCTTTCAGCTCCAATGCAGGCAGCCCAAGTTCGAATCCAAGGAAGGGTATGGCTAGCTGATGAGAGCTAAATAGCTTGAAATAGACCTATATTAGTCTCCCTTTACTTCTGTATCAGCGAAATATAAATTTGGTATAAAATGGTTTGTCATGAATGCGACTGCTTGAGGGCTCCTGGATTGGAGCTGAAAGGCGAAAGGGATGCGGTATGCTCCCTCCCACATGCTGGGGTAGACCAGGTGTCTCGATAGAAAAACACTTAATCTCTCCCCTGGCTCAAGATGATGAAGGGAGGAGAACTTGTGGCTCAGAGGTTAATACAACTGCCTAACATGCAGGCAGCCCAAGTTCCAAAGTTTCTGTTCCTAAGTGAGACATTTTTTAAGTGAATTTTGTCCCATTTTATGACTTTTCTTGCCACTGCAGTTGTTAAGTTAGTGACATGGTTGTTAAGTGAATCTGGCTTCCTCATTGAATTTGCTAATCAGGAGGTCACAAAAGGGGATCACATGATCCCGGCACACTGCAATTGTCCAAAATCTGAACCAGTTGCCAAGTGTCCGAATGTCAATCACATGACCAAGAATCGTCGGTGCAAAAAGCAATCATAAGTCACTTTTATCAGTGCCATTGTAACTTTGTATGGTCACTAAACAAACTGTTGTACGTTGAGGACCATCTGTATCTTGCTTTTGTCCTTTAGTAACATTGCAATAACAGCACAGAGATGCAAAATAATCACATTTTATAAAGCATAACTACATAAAAGTTTATGAAGTGCTTATTGTCTGCTTGACACAGCAGGATGTTCAAGATTGAATGAACATATTCTGGGAAATGAACTAGCACACTTAAAAAACAAAAGCTTGCCTAAATATGTCAGGGACTCTACAGTGTTGTTGTTTCCTTCTTTGTTGGGCATAAAACAAAGACACATTGTGATGGCATTTGAGATTGCCTTCTGCCTTCTGGAACAGAAGGCAGCATAGTAGCTTTAGAGCGAAAGCAAGGTTACCTCTCACATGTGCGCACTTTCTTTGTGTTTTGAGTTACTTTATTTCTCAAACTTTTCAATAATGTCATTTTTTTTCCCCAGCTGAAAGCACCTTTTCCACAAACGTGAAGCCCATAATGGAAACCCTTAAAAGATAATCGCAATTATAATACAGACAGAAAATAAATAAAACTATGAAAAGAACCAGAAATAATAGTAGCAACGACAACAACAACAATAGTAATAATGCAGACTAACAAGGCAACCTCTTCATTAAAAGGGCAAAAAAACCCAAAAAAACATTTGAAATTTATCAACGTTCAAAAACAAGGGATAGTAAATGCAACACATTTTTCCACTCCAGAGAGTGGCTTGGTGAGGTTTGCTCTTAAAAGCCTCAGTATGAGTCCCTGTATATTCAGCCCTGTTGATGGAGATGAATTTCAATCATCACCTTTCTGTTCTCAACTTCATAACCTATAAGCTAGGTACCCTGTTTTCCCCAAAATAAGACATCCCCTGATAATAAACCCAATTGGACTTTTGAGCGCATGGCAATAAAGCCAAGCACTTATGTCAGGGTTCAAAAAAATATAAGACATAAGATATATTTTCGGGTAAGTATTATTGGAACAGAGTGGAAAGGGATCATAACAAGCCTACCAAATTACATTGTTAGGAGCCAAATGTCCCCTAACAATTCAGCTGGAGATCCCATCACATATATGTTTAGCTTGCTCACTGCAAAGCTTGCTAAGAACTTGTTCTGAGTCATTCTGAATGTTTCTTTGGTCTTTTTATTAAACCACCAGAAGTTTATAAATATAGTAAAGGAAGGGAAGACAGAGCTTGCAGGCTCAGAACATATGAGTTCTGCCAGGTTCCCACTCCTCACTTCTTGTCTCTCACATAAGGGATATCTCAGAATAACCAGGAATGAAAGGTTACCTTCACTGGTGAATGATCTTTGGTGGATGATCCAGTTGATCACTAGAGAATAGAATCACTAGAGAATCACTTTCCCACCTTCTATTTTTTTACCATCACATCTAGTTATTGTCCAGAATTTGCAGCTCAGATATAGTAGTCCAGGTGTGAACTTCAGTAGAACGAAGCATAGAAGCTGAACTAAACCATCCTATTACTCTACCCACTTCCTCTTAATCTTGTCCTGAATCAACCATCAACTCAGAAGAAATTTCTCCGGAATTCTAGGTAGAATCTCTCTTTGCTTCCACCCATTATTTCTTGTCCTGCCCTCAGGTGCTTTGGAGAATAAGTCAACCCTCTTGTCTCTGTGAAAGTGAAAAATAAAATATGGAAAACTGAAAAATGAAGAACCATTGATCTGTGGTGAAATATACCTAAAAAGAGTTTGTTCATTTATTATTTAGAGCTATGATATCCAGTGGATGGAATGCAGTATTGCAGGCTAACTCTGCCTGCTGCCAGTAGTTCAATTCTGATTCGGTCAAGGTTGACCTCAGCCTTCCATCCTTCCTAGGTTGGTAAAATGAGGACCCAGATTGTTGGGGCAAGAGGCTGACGCTGTAAACTGCTTAAAGAGTGCTAAAAAGCACTATGAAGCTGTATATCAGTGTGCACACTATATATAGCAATAGTGTATATTGCTATTTATACTGCCTTCAATGTCAGACCTGCCTCAGCTTGAGCCTCTAAGTAAGAACGATCCTTAACACCATTGGGTTGAGAAAGGCATCATTTACTAGAAGCCAAGTGAAATACAGTATAGTAGTGCAAAGCCAGAACTGAAATTTGTAGCACAAAAATTCCAAGTGTAATTTTTTTCCCTCCCAAAGTTGCTTCTCATAGTTGGTTCCTTTATGTCCAATTAAAAGAGATGTTTTTAGAATGATCTCCTGAGGTATGCAGCTGCGGTCCATTCCAAAGCAGTTGACCTTGAGACTGCACTTGGAAAGGAATGGTGAACTTTCATTTTCCCAAAGTATAGCCCCCTCCCATCTGGTCCCCAGAGTCCATGGCAGACTGGCACCGAAAGAAGCTCTTGAACCATAGTACCAGAGTATTTAGGTGGCATCTGATTTACAAATTTCAGAAAAAGAATAGTCCCTAATTTTTATCAGATCCTTCTTGAACTGAATCATCAATGGATCAGAGCAGGGGTGGGCTGCTGGGGGTTTGCAGGGGTTCGAAAGAACCTCTAGCTAAGATTCTGTGCAGTTTGGAGAACCCCCAAATCCCACTCCTGGCTGGCCCCGCCCCTTCCAGGAGTCCCCATGCGGACTGTTTTGGATGCAGGTAAGTGCAGGGTGTACGCGGAGGCTCAGGGAGGGTGAAAAATGGGCCTACTGGAAGTTCAGGAAGGCCAGAAACAGGCCCATTTGCAGCGTCCAGAGGGCCTCCAGAGCCTGGGGGAGCTGTTTTCACCCTCCTGGAGACTCAAGGAAAGTCTCCAGAGTCCAGGGAGGGCAAAAACAACCCCCCCCCCATGGTGCAGGAGGATGACTAGGCCACGCCCACCATGGCCACACCCACCCAGCAACCAGGAAGAGAGCCCCTTGGTAAAATTTTTGAAGCCATCCCTGGATCAGAGCATCACTTCTGCTGCTTTCTGCCTTCTACACCAATTCTTAGTAGAACAATCAATCTTGGGCAATGGGATGAAAAGAAGAGGAATAAATATTCTCCCTCAGCTTCTTCTTGGAGATGAGATGGAGATACCAGGAGACAAGTAGCAACATCTCTAGTCAGCAACTTTGATCATCCTCACCTAACATAATCACATAATCAAGAGTCAGGAATCCTGGAAGTTTTAATGAAGACTTGGTCTTGTAAGGTAGAAGCAGAAGTACTGTATAATCCATTTTAGATAATACAAACATGGAAACGTAAATGAATATGCCTGGGCAATCTGTATTTACAGTAATTATGCTGAATAATAAAGATGAACATTTGGGAAACAATTCAGGATACTAATAATAGTTTTTATTATTATGCAAAGCAGGCAGATGAAGTAGTTTTGTGTCTTGAAGAGAAAAGCCAATAGCTCTTACAAGTATTGAGCGAAAATACCTCTTCCTTGCCTGCATACTAAAGGACTTTAAATCCTTATGTTTGGGTGATTTTCGACTGTTTTAGAAAATTGTTTTCACCGTGAACACACTTAAATTATTTTTGCTATATCTCATCAGTTCCTGAGTCATGAAAACAATAAAAATATTTAATCATAAATGCACTTGTAGATTTTAATAACCACTCTATAAATAACAGAGGGAGCATGCATTTTTTTCAGTACTTGTGGGATTAATCTTCTGTACTTTTTCTAACTGCATGGCTATTACTCTAATGCTATTCTTGGTTGTTGTTTTTTCTTGTTCTAAATTATAATCATTTGCCCTCCTGTGATGCTTAAAGGCTCAAAGATGTTGAGGTAGAATTAATGGATTATAGAAAATGAATGAATTGTGACTTTTCAAATGTATCTGCTGGTTACAATTAGTTTGTGTTGCATTAGACACAGCGTTCGTTCAATTTAAGAGAAATGGTTTTATTTTATGTATGTATGTATGTATTTATTTATTTATTTATTTATTTGTCATATTTCTATGCTGCCCACTCTCCGAGGACCCTGGGCAGCTTACGCCAAAGACAGTATACTAAATAGCATATTGTCCCGAACAATCTGGGTCCTCATTTTACCCACCTCGGAAGGATGGAAGGCTGAGTCAACCTTGAGCTGGTGAGATTTGATCCGCTGATCTGCTGAACTAGTAGCTGCAGTACTGCACTCTAACCACTGTGCCATCTCGGCTCCTAATCACTTTTATTTTTTATCCTGTTTTTCTTATTTTTTTATAAATAACACAAGGGGTCAACCGTGTTTTCTGGATTCCTTCTCTTATTTTCGCCAGAATATCCACCTTGTGAGGTAGGTTTGGCTGAGGGAAAGTCACCTAGTCAACTTTCATGATTAAGGTTGGACTAAAACTTCCACTCTTCTGGTGTGTAGCTTGGTGTTTTAACCAATTTCTTAATTAAATTTGATCATGAAAACAATTGCCTTTAAAGCAGTGCATTAATAATATCATGGAGGTTTTTTTAAAATTGGGTAACCATATGTCCAGTATTTCAAAGTATTTATTACTTGAATCATTAAATCTCCTCTAGATACTTTGTAATGGTAACCTTTACCTCATTTAATTAAGAGGGGTCCTTCGTGCTCTCTGAGCTTGTTTGTTTTCTTGCAGATGTTTTATTACCCAAACTAGGTAAAATCATCAGTGCTAGTCTGTGCTCATTTAATTAATCAAATCAAACCAATAATGTATCAATATTAAGCCTAAACTTGTTGGTTAAATTCATCATGTGAACTGCTACAGTCCTAACGCCATTTTGCATAATCTCATTTATTTGTGGGATATGGAAAAGGGTTATCTGGATGGGCAGGAACAGGCTCAAGCTCAACCCTTCCAAGAGTGAGTGGCTGTGGCTCCCGGCATCCCAATATAGTCAGTTGACTCCATCACTGACTATTGGGGGCGAGTCTTTGGCCCCCACTGAGAGGGCTCGTAATCTGGGAGTCCTCCTGGATATGCAGCTGTCCTTGGAGGAACATCTGACGGCTGTAACCAGGGGGACCTTTTGTCAGGTTCGCCTGATTCGCCAGTTGCGGCCCTTTCTTGATCGGGATTCCCTGTGCACAGTCACTCATGCCCTCGTCACCTCTCGCCTTGACTACTGCAATGCTCTCTACATGGGGCTCCCCTTGAGGAGCACCCGGAGGCTCCAACGGGTCCAGAATGCAGCAGCGCGGGTAGTGACGGGAGCAGCATGGCACTCCCATGTAACACCGCTCCTGCGCGAGCTGCACTGGCTCCCGCTGGTCTTCCAGGTACGCTTCAAGATGTTGGTCATCACCTTTAAAGTGCTCCATGGCATAGGGCCTAGCTATCTTCGAGACCGCCTGCTGCTACCGACGACCTCCCATCGACCCATGCACTCCCACAGAGAGGGCCTCCTCAGGGTGCCATCAGCCAAACAATGTAGACTGGTGACCCCCGGGGGGGGGCTTCTCTGTGGGGGCACCTACCCTCTGGAATCAGTTGCCCCCAGAGATAAGGAGAATCCAAGACCTCAGTGCCTTCCGCCGTGCCCTTAAAACCCATTTTTTTCCAGCAAGCCGGGCTGGCTTAAGAAGAAATTTTTAAATGTTTTAATTGATTTGTGATTTTTAATTTTTGGGCCAAATTTATATATATTTTAATTGTTTTTTAATATTTGTATTTCATGTTCTTAATTCTGGCTGTACACTGCCCTGAGTCCTCAGGGAGAAGGGCGGTATATAAATTGGGAATAAAATAAATAAATAAAATAAAATAAAATAAATTATTAATAGAGGCTTTGCCAGATGGGTGAAGCCAGATTGGAGGAGGATGGGGAAAGAGGGGATAGGGAATGAGAGGGGAGGTGGCCAGTAAGAAGGAAGGGGTTGCCTTTGCCATGTCTTGGACCTGTTGGAGTCGTATCGCCTTCATCTGCCTTGAACCTGCTGGTATCATGTGTCCATCATGCCTTGAATCCATTGAAGTCAAGTTACCTTCATTGTGCCTTGAACTTGCTGGAATCAGGTCACCTTGAACCTGTTGAAACCACATTTGCATTTGCCACACTTTGAACCCAGAGCATTGTGGGGGCTGCCTTCCTGCCAGCATTGCTCCTAAGACACAAGTGCACATTTTGTTCCTGTTGCCTTTGTACTGTCTCAATCACTTGGAGCAGACTTAAAAAGACAGCCCACTGAAGTTGGCATCTGGGGAACAATTACAGGGTTGGTTGTGTGAAATAAACACACTTTACTTATACTGTGTGTATGTGTATGTGTATGTGTATGTGGACTGGGACAGGACAGATAAATTCTCAGGCACTTAGGCACTCTGCTCAATCTCCATTTTGTCACTAGATGTCCCTTGTCCAGCTGTCACCTGACTACTGGTAACTAGTTAACAAAACAAGTGTCACTTGCTGATATAGGGGACAACAGAAAGGACCTTGCAAAAAGTGTGTAACACCTGTCATCAAAATCTACATGTATTTTTACCATCCACAGTCAACCTCCTAATGTTCTGCCATTATTACAGTAGGATGGGGGAGGTCATACAGTAGAAAGGTCGGCAGTTCAGCAGTTCAAATCCCTAGTGTTGCATAACGGGATGAGCTCCCATTATTGTCCCAGCTTCTGCCAACCTAGCAGCTCGAAAGCACATAAAAAAAAATGCAAGTAGAAAAATAGGGACCACCTTTGGTGGGAAGGTAACAGCATTCTGTGTGCCTTTGGCATTTAGTCATGCCAGCCACATGACCATGAAGACGTCTTCAGATAGCGCTGGCTCTTCGGCTTTGAAACGGAGATGAGCACTGCCCCCTAGAGTTGGGAATGACTAGCACATATGTGCGAGGGGAACCTTTATCATTACTGTTTGCGTTAATATAAGGTAAAGGTTTCCCTTGTCCAGTTGTATCCACTCTAGGGTGTGATGCTCCTTTCCACTTCTTAGCTCAGGGAACCAGCATTGTCTGAGGATGTTTCTGCGGTTATATGGCCAGCATGACAGCATGCTGCTGTGCAGAGTGTTCAGCAAAATTCATAATGCTGTTTCCTTCCCAACGAAGTGGTATCTATTTATGTACTCTCATTTTGCATGCTTTTGAGCTGCTAGGCGGCAGGAGCTGGGGAAAGTAACAGGAGCTGGCCCCGTTGCATGGCTCGAACCTGGGCTGTCAGCTTTCCAGCTGATAAGCTCAGCACCTTTAACCACTGAGCCATCATGCCCCCTTATTAATACAGTGTCATTATAACTATTAATATGGTACTGCAAAGGCTATAAAATATATATTATTGAAACATTGTCAGGCTGATTATTTTAGCCATGAATGACACAGGCTTTCCGAATTGGTCTTGTTCAATTCTCTTTCTCCTTAGCTCACTTGTCTTAAGTAGTCCTAGAGCAGAGCGTGCATCACGCACTGGCCACGCCCACACCTGGTTTAGCAAAAGGGGAAAAAATCCCGATACGTCACGTGATGCCACTGTGACGACGTGAGAGAGAGAGAGAGAGAGAGAGAGAGAGAGAGAGAGAGAGAGAGAGGGAGAGAGAGAGGGAGAGAGAGAAAGAATTGTCAAAGAAAAGCTGGTCTGTTAAATTTATCAGTGATGTTATCATATACTTCCTGGTACTTTTAAACACCACTGAAACAGGAGAGAGACAGATCTCCTCATTTAAATTAAGGCAGCTGCAGCATCTTACCTAGAATGATCCACTTGTGCTTCACCTCAGCTCTAAGGAATTTTTCTGTCAAAGTCTTTTGATTTCAGTTTACTGCCAAGGTCAGATAATTATCAACATCCAATCAGATCGCACTAGTGTGGAAATCGGTGTGGTATTTGATTGACTTCAGCAAAACACTGCTTTAATTATTATTAATTCAGGGAATTAGAAAATCTCAAAGAAGATATGAAAGGAAATTAATAATCTGACATCTCCAATGGGTGACAGGTAAACTAGCTTCTTCTTTTTCTTCTTCCAGCCTTTGTTTAGCTATTTGGTATAATGTTCTTCTAAGCTATCTTCCAGTTTATTAGAAAGTGCAGCTGTCATTTCAGAGAAATGTGAATATTTCCAATAGTTTTACCAGTACTTTTCTGTAGATAGGTGGAATGATTTGACCATCACAGACTCTAAAAATATTTAATGGGTTCAAGTCTCGGAACATACTAGTATTAATAATAAGTTATAGACTGAATGAGAATTATTCAGAGAATTATTATATAGTAATTATATGATTATTATAGCATGATATAACATATAATTGTGTGTGTGTATACCTGTGTTTTGAAAAATCTAGCTTCCAGTGAATTTTCTAGATTCTGACATGTTTTGGCAATTCTTTATGTGTTTGTGTAATGCCATAACCATACAGCATGGCAACCAATGGGGAGACATTTGAAGTGAACGGCTCAGTGAACTGTGGATTCATTTTAGATTACCCTGCTCAGTGAGTTTGAAGTGGCTTCATATATTAAGAGCTGAGTACATGAGTTTCAGCTTTGGATCCTGATAAGCAATAACCAGCTACACCAGAAGGAATACGTATTCAGAAGCATTCAGACCTAAAGATTTAAGACAACAGTTGTGATCAGGTGGAAAACACGAGAGGTAGAATTAAAGACAGATCCTACTACAGCAATGGAAAATAAAAAGAAGGAGCTCGATGGAAAACCCGTATCAGAATATCCCCTAAAGTCCTACTTTTTTTGCAAAGTCATCTATCTCCCATCCACTGTAACATCCTTAGCTGTTTTCCTTCAGTGAACCTTCCTGCCTGCTGTATCCTCAGCAAAAGGAGAAGGACGATGAAGTTCCGAAAATGAAAGCAAAAGTTTGGTAGGAGGGAGGGATGGTCAATGACTATTAAGAGCAAGAGCAACAACTGCAAATCAACAGTTTTGGCTCTTTCCCTTCCTGTTTCTTGATGCAGATACAAGCCTAGTATTTAAAAGATGGTAGTTGTAGATAAGTCAAGCAGATATTCTATTTTTAAAAAGCCCCACTCTATATTATGTTATGCTATGCTATGCTGTGCTGTGCTGTGTTATTTATTTATTTATTTATTTATTTATTTATTTATTTATTTATTTATTTATTTATTTATTTATTTATTTCGTCAAGCATGTAATAGGTAACAGATATAAGTATAAACATAATTATGAATACATGAAATGGATACATATAAAAGGGAACATTAGGAGAGGGACGGTAGGCACGCTGGTGCGCTTATGCACACCCCTTAAAGACCTCTTAGGAATGGGGTCAGCAGTAGACAGTCTAAGGTTAAAGTTTTGGGGGTTTGGGGAAGAAACCACAGAGTCAGGTAGTGCATTCCAGGCATTAATGTATTTAATACAAATCTTCTATTTTATAAAGGAGAACATGGTACCTACAAATCCAGTTGCTCGTAACATGGAAGAAAAGCATTTTGTTTACCTGGATAAGCACTGCAGGTATGAATTCAGTTGTTTATAGTATAGAAAAAGACAATTTTAAGAGACTAAGTTTGTATTCAGTTGGTCAATTTAACTGAAATAGACTAAAGTAAGAATCCATGAACTTTAGCTTCTTTAATGTCCATGGTACAGTATTTTAACGCTGTGTTCAATACCATTACAATAGAAAAGGCCAAAAATGCAAGTTTCTCATACAATTTCTTCCATTCCTTCTCTGCTGCCATAAAGACATGTTCAAAAGTTCATCTAAGCTCATAAATTCATCTCCTGCAGTGGTTGTCCCATGGTAATTGTTCCCACCTTCCACATTGCCTTGCATAATCAAGAGATAAACACAATGAAGCAATATCTCACAAGGACATGTGGTTTGTATATTTGCAAAGAAAAGAGTTTACAGTCATTAAAATGGACACAAAGAGACCTGGACATATTTGGGAGGGGAAAAAAAGTTGAGCTCATAGCTACTAATCAGACAAAAGCCTAACAGCCCCTATCCTAGGAGATGACACATTAATTAGAATAGAATAACAGAGTTGGAAAGGATCTTGGAAGTCTTGTAGTCCAACCCCCTGCTTAGGCAGGAAACCCTATACCACTTCAGACACATGGTTATCCAATCTTTTCTTAAAAACTTTCAGTGTTGGAGCATTCATAACTTCTGGAGGCATGTTGTTCCACTGATAAATTGTTCTAATTGCCAGGAAATTTCTCCTTAGTTCTAAGTTGCTTCTCTCCTTGATTAGTTTCCACCCATTGCATCTTGTCCTGCCTTAGGCACTTTGGAGAACAGCTTGACTCCCTCTTCTTTGTGGCAGCCCCTGAGATATTGGAACACTGCTATCATGTCTCCCCTAGTCCTTCTTTTCATTAAACTAGCCATACCCAGTTCCTGCAGCCATTCTTCATATGTTTTAACCTCCAGTCCCCTAAGCATTTTGTTGCCCTTGTCTGCACTATTTCTGGAGTCTCAACATCTTGTTTTACATCGTGGCAACCAAAAATGGATTAATTAATTAAAAAGGAAAGCCATAACCAAATGAAAGTTCTATCAGGAAGGATCTATTCAGAAAGAATTAAAATAACCTTCAGACATAGTTAGAAAGGTTTAACATAAATTGTTAAGAAACCATAGGTATGAGACACTATGGTTGGCCCACTGCAAAGGAATCTTGGTTATATACAGCAATAGAGAAAATACACTGAACACAGGATCAGACAGATTTTCAAAGAATGGATCTGTTTCTGAAACAAAAATATAACACAGTAGGTGTTCTGCTTTTTCTCTAGAAGTTGTAGCTTCGGCATTCCAACCCAACCATTGTAGCTGCACTTAACTATGGGTGAGCCTGAAACAACTGTGTACTATCACTCTTCTACAAAGTAGAGGGAACTACTGTACTTTCAATCCAACTGACTCTTCTGCCTAAGGGAAGATTAAAATCTGGGTCCCCCCGCCACACTCTTAGTCCAGCAGTTTAAGCATTACACTCTCTTACATGTAATGTGTGGGCTCCAAGAGATTTTTATCCTCTCCCTGTGAATATCAATGGTGCTTGGGGCCAAAACCTACTATTCATTGCTCTTTTCAAACTATGCAAGAGTTTTAGTTTGCTGATCAAGTCTGTGAAAAATCTGTTCTGTGATCTGATGAATATATTTTATGTTAAGAACCATTTAGATATAAGAGGGTTTTCTGCAGATCAGGGTGTAAAAGAAAGAAACTGTCGGTCAGAAGTATTAGTACCCTTCGAAGTGAAGCTTTGAACCTTGGTTTTCTTGACATGTATTCCCACAATATTATTCAGATAGATATAGAATTTCTATAGTTTAATGAAATTTCAGAGCAGCTGAATACAGGAATAAATGATATAATAAGAACTCTGCAGAAGTAGTGCTAAATTGGTATGATCTAGTGGTGGAATTCAATTTTTTTTTACTACCGGTTCTGTGAGCTTGGCTTGGTGGGCATGGCAGGGGAAGGATACTGCAAAATCTCCATTCCCATCTCACTCCAGGGGAAGGACACTGCAAAATCTCCATTCCCTCCCCACTCCAGGGGAAGAATACTGCAAAATCTCCATTCCCACCGTACTCCAGGGAAAGGATACTGCAAAATCTCCATTCCCTCCCCACTCCTGGGGGAAGGATATTGCAAAATCTCCATTCCCACCCCACTCTGGGGCCAGACATAGATGGTATTTGCCGGTTCTCCGAACTACTCAAAATTTCTTCTACCGGTTCACCAGAACCTGTCAGAACCTGCTGAATAGCACCCCTAGTATGATCCCTAATCTTTAACTCCCCCTCACACACCATTTGAAGTACAGGCACCATGATATCTCATGACCATTGACTGACTTTTTTCCTACTGAAGTCAAGGTGCCTTGGTGCCTGTCTACCATTTTGCCACAAATGCACTGAAGCAATAAGAAGGACATGAACAGGGTATGGCTTAAAGCTATTTAGGGGGGGGGGCTTCCCCATTGATGAACCAAAAGGAGCACATTTAACTCATTGGAAAGATGGAGAACTATGAGAGTGGTAACAAGGAATCCTCTCACAGGACATCATGAAAACCCTTTTAATAGTATAGTATAATACTTTAGTATAGAAAGCAGCAGTTGTGAAAAAGTTTTATGTTACATATTACTTGCAATATTTCTACAAAATGTATTTGCTAGGTGGTAATGGACAATTACCATCTAGGTGGTAGGTGATGTTCCCTGACATTTCCTTTGATATATTCTGTTCATTACTAATGCTGGTAGTGAAGGTTCTTATTTTGTCATGCAGTGATTTTGGTAGGCCTTACTCGCTTGGATGTTTTCTGAGATTATTCATTAATATCCCTACAACTTCATGCCCACATAGTTGGTATTCAGAGTCTAAAGCAGAATCTTAATCTTAAATTTAGTAGTAATTACAAAATAAATTGGATTCTCTCTCGCCCCCCCCCACCCCCCGTTTGCAGTTCTCACAATAAGCAAGGCTGCCTGTGAAAAGGTTTCAAGCACACCTCCCCAACAATGAATAGGAGGAGAATTATTTCTATCGGAGTCAAATGGATAATGTTCCTGTCCAATATGCTGTGCTATAATGGCATGCCCTCCCTCCCAAAAGGGAGCCATGGCATCATAAGACACCAGACAATGCATGGTTGTTCACATGAATGATAAGAATGATCAGTTTGATCCATTGCTTCTACATCTGGTGACTCCAGTTTTAATTTCGCTCGGCTGTATCTTCAGTTTGTAAGAGCAATTATGATTATTCTTGGTTGGTCGCACAGTCAGCCAGATGTTTAGCCTGGATTTAGTATTTTTATCCTTCTATCAAGTACTTCCCAAGAACCTGCGGTAGGCAGATGTTGTTTGATGGTATAAAGCATATCCTCTGCAGGTTGTAAGCTGTTCTAAGTAAAACTGACATTTGCAATTGACTGATGGTGATTTTGTCAATGTTGATGATGTCCAAAGCCCTACTCCAGATGTTTTCAGTTTGCATTCACGGTGCCTATTACTATGGGTACTATCTTTGCTCTCTTTTGCCACAGTCGTTCTACTTCTACTTGCATTTCTTTGCATTTTATGATTTTCTCCAGTTATTTCTCTTATGTTCTATTCAAAGAACGTTGCCTCTTTTTTTTTTTTTTCAAAATCTGCAGTAGTGTGCAGGAAACGTGACTTGAAGAGTAAAAATATTGCAGCTGACATTGAAAATTATATGTAAGGAGATACGTTGAAATCTGTTTATTGTTTTTTTCCCCCTTTTAGTGTGTGATAGGTTTCAGCTTTCAATTATTTCCTATTTAGTGCTTCCAGAATTCTCAGTTAAAAATACCTACTGAAACTGCTATCTCTGAAAGAAAAAAAACAAGAGGGGCATACAGTTTCAGGCTGTCATAAATCATGCAACAAACAGTAGTCACCCCTAATAGAATGCAAGAATGGCTGACAGCTTTCTATTATGATATGGGCCCTACATCTCAACTTAGGGCCAAACAAGTCATCATCATCATCATCATCTTTTAACGACCCCATAATCCCTTGAGGGGTGGAGTCTGGGCAACTGAATGGAGCTAGCAGAGTGGTTAATCGCCAGATGCCCTTCCTGACACCAATGCGGAGTTTTGTTCAGCAGATATATTCTC
This sequence comes from Pantherophis guttatus, assembly GCF_059756535.1. Lineage (NCBI taxonomy): Eukaryota > Metazoa > Chordata > Lepidosauria > Squamata > Colubridae > Pantherophis > Pantherophis guttatus. Next base: position 111,837,365 of record NC_142067.1, on the reverse strand, counting down.
AGTATGCCCAGAGAGAGAAATAAATGCCTCTACCTAGGATCGAACTCACAGCCTCCTGATTGTGAGGCGAGAGCTCTACCTCTAGGCCACCGCACCACTCCACTTAGGGTCAAACAAGTAATGTGATCAAATTCCTTTCTAAAGTCTGAAGGTTGTTAGGATGGAAGAACAAGTTTAAATTAAAGAAGATGGAATGGATGAGGCCATCCAATGAAAGCTATCCAATTCCAAGAATAGTCTATGTTTAGTTTTCAGCAAGGTTATTCTAAGCCCATTCATTCTTTTTGATTTAACTAGAGGATTATTTTTAGTTTAAGCATATTTTTTTTCAATTCTTAACCTTAAGAAAGTACTGAATATAGTCAAAATACTCAGATACACACAGTAACAAAGTAATAAATTTATTCTAGCGGGAGGGGTTGTGACAACATCTCAGTTTGCCTGCTGTTCCGCCAGGCTGGGCTATCAACATAACAATTTTAAATTGGGTTTTAAATTTCTGGGGTTTTAAAATTTAGCCGAATTTATTTAATAATTTTAAACTATTTTAACTGATGTTGTTTTGTGTTTTTAATAGGCTGTACACCGCCCTGAGTCCTTCGGGAGAAGGGCGGTATAGAAATAAAATTATTATTATTATTATTATTATTATTATTATTATTATTATTATTATTATTATTATTATTATTATTATTATTATTATTATTATTATTATTATTATGCCTGCCTGCTTCTTCATGATGCAGGAATGGCATATCTTCAAGGCTGCATTCTCTCAACTGGTTGTGCTCATTTGATAATAGACTTATATACCGCTTCACAGTGCTTTACATCTCTAAGCGGTTTACAGCATCAGCATATTGCCCCCAACAATCTGAATCCTCATTTTACTGACCTCGGAAGGATAGAAAGCTGAGTCAACCTTGAGACACTCCGAATCGAACTCCTGAGAACTGCATTCTAACCACTGCACCGCCACGGCTCTTCAACATCCACAGAAGGGACTGGACAGCCACTTGTCAGAAATGACATAGACTCTTCTGCATGATCAGAGTGTTGGACTGGAAGACCTCCAAGGTCCCTTCCAACTCTGTTATTCTGTTGTGGAAGCAGGTCGTTCTGGATCCTTTCTTTCAGAGGTTGTAGGAATCTTTGTCAATTGCTGCACTCTTTCTATGGAACAGTATCCCACAAGATTGAAATGGCTTTAGAAAGGCTATTAAATCCTGGCTTTCCCAGAATATCTCAGAAATTGTTTTGAATATTTTTCAATTTTTCAATTTGGGATATTAATCCAAATTGAGTTCTGTATTGTTCCTTGGCAGGGAAGTTTGTGTTGCATGTATATTTTTAACTACCTACTGTATTTTTTGCTCCATAAGACACACCTAGGTTTAGAGGAGAAAAACAAGAAAAAAAAATCAGGCGGAGCCTGAGAGGACCACAGATAGGTGTCCTCTCATGTGCCAGCTCTGCCTATTGACTCCTGCACTGCGGAAAAGAGACAGAAGAGGCGGGCAATGACAAAGACAGAAAAGGCAAGGTTCAGCAGTGTAAAAGGATCCCGCCGCCATGGCCCGGCTGCTATTCGCCAAAGGACCAGCACCGGTCCACCGTTAGGGACCCCTGAGGTAATACACTTCACAGTCTGTGACACAATATTCACTCCATAAGATGCACAGACATTTCCACCCACTTTTTTTGGGTAGGGGGGGGGAGTGTGTCTTATGGAGTGAAAAATACAGTAATTCCAGGGTCTATAACAATTGGAACAACATACACAGTGCGTCTGGTAAGCAGATAAAGAAACAGGTTTTTTTTTAGATCAGTTCCCCAAATTCTATTGCATTTCATGGTATTATTCACAAAGGAATTCTGTAAGCTAAAGTGCTCTGGATGAAGGCACAATCTGAGATGCGTTCTTGAAGCATAAGCTTTTAAAGGCATTTATAAAGGAAGCTGATCTAATTTTACAGTTTAAAGATAATTGACTGAGTAAGGGGGAAAACCTGATCTTTACATACGATTGAAGAAATGGAACAGTTTTTAAAATCTAATGAGAAGGTTATGAGAAAAATATTTGATTACCGGACTTGCAGTTCTTTTCAGATGTAATGGAAAAATGAGAACGTTTTGAACTTTGAGCTTCAAGGAAAGAATAAGGACATTTCATGGAGGATCTCCAGAGTCAGCACTTTCAGGTCAACCTGAGTTTTTGGAAATCACATCTGCAGTGGAAATCACCATCTTTTTGTTTTCCTGCAATGATACCGCATGTACGTGAAGGTGGTTTCAATGGTATATCACTTGTGAAACATATTTCGATGCCCGCAGATCAATTCTCTGCCAAGTTTCAATCATCGTTGATATTGAAGCCGTGGTACGATTTGTAGCAAATCCGTTCCTTCCAATTCCATCACAGAAGCTTCAGGGTCCCTTGCAAAATTGTCAGGCTGATCTTGACAAAATAGAGCAGGAGATTGACACTGTGCTAAAAATATACAGAACTCTAGAAAATGCTAATTCCGAAAACCTCTTTCTACTGAGGGAGGTTGCTTCAATGATAACACTTTGAGGGGGGGGGGGAGCTTTTTAATTTTTGTAAGTCACTTTTCTTATCTATGAATTTCACTCAATATATGCAAGGAACACAGTCGATAGGTCAGAATCTAGTCAAGTTCAGCAAGCTTATACATTTGCAGTTGACATAAATGTCACTCAATGTCAGGTCAAATCTATGCCTATAATTGATGGTGTTTTGTTTATGTAAATGTTTATGTATGTAAATTCTTTTTTACTAATATTATTAGTTTAGTTTAGTTTAGTTTAGTTTAGTTTAGTTTAGTTTAGTTTAGTTTAGTTTAGTTTAGTTTAGTTTAGTTTAGTTTAGTTTAATTTAGTTTAGTTTAGTTTAGTTTATTTGTATACCGCCCTACTCCCGAAGGACTCAGGGCAGTGAACAGTCAAACAATAAAATACATAGATACAAAAAAATTAAAAAACCAGATAAAATCAAATTAAATCATTTTGGCCCAGACAGATTAAAACACCCTGATAATTTAAAAACAGATTAAAATTTACATATTTAAAAAAGGGAAGAGATTAGGCCAAGCCCACCTGATGGAATAAAAAGGTCTTCACAGCACGGCGGAAGGTGCGCAGATCCGGGATCCTCCGTATCTCCGGGGGCAGCTTATTCCAGACGGTAATAACAATAACAATAACAATAATAATTAGCAATAACACATTGACCTATATACCGCTCTAGTGTTTTACAGCCCTCTCTAAGCGGTTTACAGAGTCAGCAAATTGCCCCCAACAATTTGGGTCCTCATTTTACCCATCTCGGAAGGATGGAAGGCTGAGTCAACCTTGAGCCTGGTGAGATTCGAACTGCCAATCGAATCTGCAGGCAGCGGGCTGGCAGCAGAAGTAGCCTGCAGTACTGCATTCTAATCACTGTGTCACCATGGCTCATAGTTATTAAATAGTTATTTGTTACTATGAATATAAGGTTCTATGAAATCATAACTGAAAATTTTCCCCAATCTTCCTAAGTGTATGCCATTTTATGAACATTATGGATGCCTTTTCTTATAATGTTTTTGAAGTTCCAAAGTACAAAGATTAAAAGCCATAATACAAACTAAGAAAAGTCTAAAGTAGAGAAAGGAAGGAAGGAAGGAAGGAAGGAAGGAAGGAAGGAAGGAAGGAAGGAAGGAAGGAAGGAAGGAAGGAAGGAAGGAAGGTATACTGTATAAATGACTTCTCTTTTATCAAGTGCTAATAATTTCATTAACTTTATGCCTTCTACAATATTTCAGCCAAAAAATGTCTTCATCTCATACATCATCTTTTTTTTTTTTTAATTTGATTTATATGCCACCCTTCTCTGGAGACTCAGGGCGGCTTACAATGTGCTAAGCAATCTTTTATCTATTAACAAAATAATAAAGCCTCATCATTCAATTTTAATCAGCAAGGGCCTTTTAAGGATAAACAGAATTATATACATTAAACAAGTAAATCATAAAGGAATATAACTTTCCTTTATTTTAAAAGTAACTCATCTTCTATCAAAATACAACAAATATTCATATCTATCAACACATTTTTAAAGCCTCTTCATCAAAACTTAATCAAGAAAAATCCATTAAGAGTTACCAGAGCAACAATTGAAAATCTTGATCTTTAATTCCTTCAAATAATGTCCCACAAATTTCTTTCTTACCATTTTCTCTTCATCGCCTCTCAGAAACTCCTTCGCAAGTTAACACTTTCCTTCAGTTTTAACACCATAACTTATCTTTTTTCCCCCCTAACAACACATATAGATCATGCATCACAGACCTTGAAATAAGTCATACTGATTTTATGGTGCTGATTTCCAAACCAATTGGCCTTCTTTCCCTCAAAATAAGCAATAAAATAAGAGCTAAAAAGCTTATCTCAATTTCCAGTTGCTAAGAAATTGAAATTTTCACAAGAAAGGAAATAAATGTTTCCAAGCAGCCTAATGACCTCATAGCAGAGAATATAAAGTCTAATATAGTGATTTACTTACTTACTAACTTACTAATCCAGTTATTTATCAGTGTGCTCCTAGATGGCAACTAAAGAGTGATGTCACTCAAAACTTTTGACATTGGTTTGAAATTATGGGGAAAAAATGGCCAAAAATGAATGGATGTCTAAAGAAGCAGCTTACTAAAATAAGACAACCTGAAATACATGTGAAATCTCTGGGACTAAAATATTTCTCATTTTTTAAAAAAGTTATTCACTGCTGAATACAGTAATTATAAAATGCCAGTACTATGAATAGCTGTCAAAAAAAAATTAATGCTGTTTTGTTTGCAGAGCATCTGTAATTCTTAAAGAACCAGTGAATAATCAAGAAACACATGAGTCAGGCAATTTAAAAGCTCCCCACCAGCAGCAAGAACTATGTAGACAGGATCAACAGAGACTGGGTTAGATCCAGATTGAGAGCATTTTCATGCTGTAATCCAAATTTGCTACTCGAAAATGTCACCCGCCACCACCTTACAATTAGATCTGTGCCACCGACCAATCAATCATTTTATCATGAGTAGTATTTTTTATAAAGGATCAGCATAAGTATTTCTTTTGTTCCTATGGATGTCCTTCCCTTTTGGCTGCTGAGGATGTTAAGTCTGTCATTCGTCCCTTATTCTTTTTTAATTTCTTTTTATTTATTTATATCCCACCTTCATTATTTTTTTATAAATAACTCAAGGCAGTGTACATGAGCCTAATACTAATTCCTCTTCCTCTTAATTTCACCACCACAACAACTCTGTGTGGTAGGTTGGGCTGAGAGAGACTTACTGGCCCAAAGTCACCCTGCTGGTTTTCATGTATAAGGCTGGACTAGAACTTACACTCTCCTGGTTTCTAGCCTGCCTCATTAACCACTAGAACAGGGGTTTGCAATCTTAAACACTCAAAGAGCCATTTGGACCCATTTCCCACAGAAAAGAAAACACCGGGAGCCACAAAACCCTTCCTGTGCCTGACTATTTATTGAGCTGCCACAAAACTAGCAAATGTAGTTGAATTAAACGTTCTGTTTTATTCTGAAACTTTTCTTTTCTTGGATTTATCCATGGTTGGCCTACCGAGGGTTGAAAAGCTCAGTAAATCGTGTGCCAGCGGGTGTCACACATTGGCAGTTCTGATGCTTATTTTGAGTGACAGGGAGCCACAGCAGAGGAGTGAAAGAGCCACATGTGGCTCCAGAGCTGCAAGTTGCTGACCCCTGCACTAGAACATTCAGATTGGAATCAACATGCTTAGGGTTCCCAATGAGACAAAATTTATGAAGGCCTGTGGGTGAAAATACTTTCTAGTTCATAAATTATCATAGATCAGGGGTGTCAAATTCATGGCCTGTGGGCTTGATGCATCATGTGCTGGTCCCGCCCCTGCCTGTTTAACGAAGGGAGGGAAAATCCCAATACGTTACATGATGATACCATGACAACACAAGTTTGACACCCCTGTCATAGATTGTCCAAGCAAAATTCAAATATTAGGACTTCGGTCAGTGCTATACTGCTTCTCCAACCTCTTTATCTGCACACCACATTTGCTTTGAGGGGAGGAAATTCACACCTAGTCACTGTTCAGTTGCAGGCACCCTTTGGATTAATTGGGAGGAAAAGGGAGATTATGCCAAGGTTCACATTGCATTACCATAGAAAGGATGAAGTGAATATTGGTTGATCCAACAGACAAAGAGCCAACACAAAGCTCCAAAAGAAATGATGGAAAATATCTTTCCTGGAGCAATAACTGAGCCACTGAACTTCTAGAATTAATCGGCTCAGTTTGCAAAGACCAGCAGAAGTCTACAGGTTTTCCCAGTGGAAAGAGCTTGTGTTATCTCCACGCAAACCCACTAAAATCTGAATATCCAAAATCCAACTGATTTCAATAGGTCTTTTAATATGACCCAACACATTATTTAATTTACTTGTTTCTTCTTTTTTAATGTTCTCAAACTAAGTGGAAAATATTGGGGCAGGGAGGAAAAGATAAAATGCTTGCAATTTCTCCCAGACTTGAGCTTGCATTTCCTAGCACAAAGATTTATGGCATATTTCAGTAAGTTGTAGGAGGAGGAATAAAAACAAATGTAAACATCAAAAAACATAGCACGGATTTTGCTCCAAGCAAACATCACGTTCAGGAATTTAATCAAAGCAATATATTAATCTAAGAGATTCATCTTTGACGTGACACTAGTTTGTGATATTGAATTTGCTCACTAGCTTCCTCTTCAGATCTTCTAGTTTTGAAAATGTAAGTAAGAAAATCTCTGTATATTCCCAGTATGTAGGACCCAAAATGGGAAAATATTTATTTATCATTTATATAGTAGATTTGTATGATCAGATATCTTACATATGGAAAACTCTTGTGTTATACAAGCCAACTAGTGGGAATAGGTGCTTAAATTCTCCATAGCACTGATATTTCCCTGTAAATGTATTGAATTTGCATGGTGAAATGCTATCTATTAGCCAGAAATTTGGTACATCAATGAAAGACCCTCCAGGAAAACTTGCTTGTGATACCAGAACTAAACAGCATAAGTGCCCTTGTATTAACCATTGTTCTCTCCTCCTAATACAAAGCCTGTGTATTCCTCTCCTGATCTTCCTCTACAAATACAACAGTCATTTTCAACTGTACTGTGCAAAATATTGTGGAATTATAATTTTGCAGACAATAAGTAGAAGATGCTATGAAGTTAAAGGGAAAAGTTTCTTCAAAAACAGTTGATTCCATTGTAGAATTTATAAATACGTATAGCACAGTAAGTCTATTTCTTATCAGTTGAATGATTTTTTTTTACTTTATATAATTAAATTATACATTTCTACACATACAGAGGCATCTTGTTCCTTTGAAGCTCTTTAAAAATGATATCTGGTCATTGTCCCTCCTGGAATATCTTGACATTCATAATCTTGAATGTCATGGGATGCAATGGCTCAGTGGCTAAAATGCTGAGCTTGTTGATCGAAAGGTTGACAGTTCAGCAATTCAAATCCCTAGTGCCATGTAACAGGGTGAGCTCCCGTTATTTGTCCCAGCTTCTGCCAATCTAGCAGTTCGAAAGCACGTAAAAAATACAAGTAGAAAAATAGGGACCACCTTTGGTGGGAAGGTAACAGCGTTCCGTATGCCTTTGGCATTTAGTCATGCCGGCCACATGACCACGGATACGTCTTTGGACAGCGCTGGCTCTTCGGCTTTGAAACGGAGATGAGCACCGCCCCCTAGAGTCAGGAATGTGTGAGGGGAGCCTTTACCTTTACTTTTTAGCACAGTAGGTCCATTTCTTATCGGTTGAATGATTTTTTTTTTTACTTTATATGATTAAATTATACATTTCTACACATACAGAGGCATCTTGTTCCCTTGAAGCTCTTTTAAAATGATATCTGGTCATTGTCCCTCCTGGAATATCTTGACATCTTGACATTCATAATCTTGGCACCTCTGTGCATGACCTATCTATTTAGAGATAATGGACAAGGGCCTTTTATTTGTTTCTACAGAGGCATTTCATAAGGGAACTTCAAAAAGCTTGTCTGTCAAAATGTAATGTCCTCTGGAAGTTTCAGACAGCTACTTTGAAGGCAGTGTGTATGCACCTGTATGCAAACCAGCATTTTATTTTATTTTTTTATTTTTTTTCTGTTTGAACTGCCTGAAAAGTAGTGCATATCCACAGGCAGAAAATCAGGGAGAGGCTTTGAAACAGTCTGTGGACCTTTAGAAGACACACCTGTTTTGAGGCTTTGAGGACAGTTTTTTTTGTGCTAATACAATTTTTGAGGCTCCCTTTCAAAACACTTTCTACAGACCTAATGTCTGGTTCTAGAACAAGGAGTAGAACAAAAATAAGAGAAAAGGCAATTAAACAGGAAAGTTTTGAGGAAAGATAGTGTGAGATATAGATGATGATGATGATGATAGATAGATAGATAGATAGATAGATAGATAGATAGATAGATAGATAGATAGATAGATAGATAGATAGATAGTTATAGAGACAGACAGAGACATAGATACACACACACACACACACACACACACACGGATTGTCAATTTGGGACACTTAGGATATGACCTGTTAGATGATTAGTCTATATTGTTGGCAGTCTTAATTATCACCATATTCTAAATGTGTGATCCCTCAGGAACTTTCTATGCCAGAAAAAAATGTGCCTCAGCCCAGACAATGTTTTACATTATTGTGATCATTTTTATTTTCCTGAATTTCCCACTTTACTTGTTGTTGGTCAATGGTCAATTGATGTACCATTTCATCATTTTTTCTCAAGTCATCTGAAGTAGAAGGGTTTATAAACAATGAAACACAGGAATGTGTGAGTGGATTTATTTATTTGTAAGTAGCTAGCTTGGGGAGAGAAGGAGTTGTTATAACATGTGATTAGTATAATTTTTCTGCTCCCTGAACACCATAGGTAATGTTTCCCCTAAAAGAAGACCCAACCAGAAAATAAGCACTAGCATGATTTTTCAGGATGCTCATAATATAAGCCCTACCCCCCCCCCCAAATAAGTCCCAGTTAAGATCATCAGTTAGACAGAAGCATTTTAGTTATTGTATTTTCCCCAAAATAAGACCTAACTGGAAAATAAGCCCAAATGTCTTTTGGAGCAAAAATTAATATAAAACCTGGTGTTATTTTCAGGGAAACATGGTAGCATGAGAGATGAGAGAATTATAAAAGTGGTGATAGTAACTCAGATGAGAGGTATTATGGTTTGTGTACAAAAATGCAGGAGTTTAAAAAGTTTCCTTTTAAAAAAAGGAAAACACAGAAGGTATTATGGACAGCAAAACCTAAGCCAGTGCAAGACAGATGATGCTACTTTCAAACAGAGCAGGAAAACATTGATGGGGATTTCAATTGCAATAGGAGGGATGCTTAGAAGTGAATGACATCATCTGCTCTTGTCCTGCATAAATGGTTGGAGGCCAATATTTGTAATCATGCAGTGCAGATATGCCCTAAAATCTGTTTTCTAAAAAGAAATCTGCTATGGTTAGCAGTACTGAACAAAAACAATTGTTTGGCAGTTCCTCCCAACTTTCTATGCCAGAAAAGCAATTTCCGTGGAAGGTTTTATTGGACATACAGTATATTCTTCCGAGCGTGTGTTTGTGTGTGTGTGTGTGTGTGTGTGTCTGTCTGTCTGCCTGCCTGCCTGCCTGCCTGCCTGTCTGTCTGTGAGTGTCTATGTGTTTGTGTGTGCACTGAAAAGGGCTTTAAATATAAATGAAATGCTTAAATGCATTGTCTATCACTGTGAAGTAGGTTAGTAATTTGGACTTTGGGATCAATAATCTTAGGATGAAGAGCTTTGACTGGCAAAGTGTACTACTTGAAATTTAGCATCATGTTTTAGAAAGTAAACATGATAAAATAAATATTTATAACTATGAAGATGCCTAGCCAATCATTCTTTTCCCCACAAATAGCTCCAGGGTGCTTAGCATGTTCAGTCATAGCCTATTATACTATCAAGATGTACTACTGTAGACCTTCTATGCCCTCATAGTACTCTGGATGGTATTCAAAAGCCTCCTTCTGAATATTCCAATATCATAAACGAAAGCTGTACATTGGTTCATTAAGTATCAAGTGTCAATGCAATAAAACAACCGAGTGTTGTACACTAAAATAGAATGACAAAACAAAATCATTCAGCCTGAAACCTTTACAGCTTTTTCAGATGTTCAGAAATATACCTGTTCTTCAAGCTATCATGTTCTCTTGTCCAAGGTTAAAAGACATTTTGTTCTAATGAAGAAGGCAATGACTAACTAATATGATATATTTAGACCTTCATTAAATACAGTCTCTTCACTCAGCTTTCACTGTTTTCAAATGGGCTTACAAGGAAGGGGAATACAAATGAAGTAAATCGAAACCACCCCATCACCATAACAACAAAATACCTGACTACTGATTCATTTCTAGGGATAAATCAAAGTTCCGTTTATGGCTTCTCCTAATCTGACCGTTTCAGCATTGGAGCAATAAATAGTTTTTACATTATGTATAGCTACCTTTCTAGTGTAGCCTGTCTTTAAATTTGTGGAGGAGAAAAAGAGTCAAAGATGGGAGGTGCATTCAAGGCTACTGGCATTGATTGCTATAATGTAATGGAGAAGGTAGTTGGTATAGTGCACCAATGACATTATCATCCATTATGGTAAAGGTAAAGGTTCCCCTCGCACATAGGTGCTAGTCGTTCCTGACTCTAGGGGGCAGTGCTCATCTCCATTTCAAAGCCGAAGAGCCAGCACTGTCCGAAGACGTCTCCATGGTCATGTGGCTGGCATGATTAAATACCAAAGGGACATGGAACACTGTTACCTTCCCACCAAAGGTGGTCCCTATTTTTCTACTTGCATTTTTTAACGTGTTTTTGAACTGCTGTGTTAGCAGAAGCTGGGACAAGTAACGGGAGCTCACCCCATTACACGGCACTAGGGATTCGAACCACTGAACTACCAACCTTTCAATCGACAAGCTCAGCATCTTAGCCACTGAGTCACCGCATCCCTAGCAGTTCACAAATGTGAGCGCTGATGCCGCCTCTGCGCATGTGCACAGCCTTCCTTGCATGCTCTTTGCATATAGGTGGGTGGGCAGAACCTCCCACAGTCGCCACTACCGATTCACCCAAATAAGACATAACCGTCTGAATTCCACCACTGAATGTAGTAGAACCACTTGATTTTTTTTTTTTTTTGTCTGATCATTCTGATTCTGAAACAATGACCATATTATTCTTGATCTATACATAAACACTTCTCTGTTCTGTAGTTGAATAATTTTGCTCTGGTGAATAAATATGCACAGACATGAATAAAGACATACCACCGTATGAATTTTGAAGACAGCTTACAACGTTTAAAATCTAGTTAATATCTATAACAGACATAAAATTAAATCCAAACTGGTATAGATACAGCAAACCTAAATAATTACAAAACAGCAGCATCGGACATAGTAAATGACTGTAAATCCATTAAAAACAGAATATCCAAGCAGACATCTTAAAATTAAATGCACTAGGCCCAACTAAAAGAAGAAATGTGAGTAAACATCCTTTTTGGCGGACACAGATGGGTACTGCCAAAGGGAAATTTTCACTCTTCTTTTTGTCTTTTGATTATGCTGTGTACCTCATCCTAAGCCATAGAACGTAGGCTGATGTAAGCATGCGAGTGATTATAAATAAACAATTAAATGTCATATAAGATCTGTCTACTATCCTAGGTTCCTAGTTTATTTATTTTTTTCTGAAACAATGTATACTTAGCCCTCCACCTTGCTTTGAGAAGCAAGGTGTAGCTGCCCCATGCTGATATAACAATTCTTTCTAGCTTGGGAACAGTTGGTTTCTTCCCTTCGAACCTCATTCTTTAGCATAATAAATGTTTTTGTGCCCAAATTAAAGGTGGTTGGAAACTCAGGTACTGATAAAAAATGAGCTCATCCATTCATACAGGTAACGGGTAAGAAATATTAAAAGAAAAAAAAAGATTCAGAGCCCCTGCTTTGGGAAGCGAGATGACTTAAAAATCAAAATGGCATCCCAAATGTTAAGCAATACAATTAGTTCTTACAGTTGTACCTGAAAGGCAGCTTCTGGTTACTCTCAATATCAACAGCTATAGATGCAGTGGTGGGATTCAGCCAGTTTGCACCAATTCGGGAGAACCAGTTGTTAACTTTCTGAACAGTTTGGCAAACTGGTTGTTGGAAGAAATCATTAGGGCAGAGAACCGGTTGTTAAATTACTTGAATCCCACCACTGTATAGATGTGAAGGAGTCCTAAATATTTGATATATGTAACAACAGCTAAAGTAGATGGTAGGGTTTTTGAAAAAAAATAAGTGTTTACCTCTAAGAGACAGAAAGAGATCGATGGCTAAGGCTTTAAAATCATAAGGGAGATTGGTCTACTGCCTTGTACAGTAGAACATAAAGAAATAATGAGCAAAGCTGAGGAAAAATGTCATCATACAACTTATCAAGAGTCTCTCCAATAAAGAAGTCTTAGAAAGTATGAAGCACAATGTATAAACATCACTCTGAAAAAAAACTAGTTGAGAGGAAAATTGATGAAAACTAAACAAAAAGAATTATTGTCAGGACCACAGGCTACTGTACTTCATTTCCTTAGGGTGTTTTGAAAAAAAAAAATTTTTTTTTTTGAAAGAACACATCATCCATTTTAAAATTATGAAAGTATCTATCTATCTATCTATCTATCTATCTATCTATCTATCTATCTATCTATCTATCTATCTATCTATCTATCATCTATCATCTATTATCTATATATCCATTTGTCTGTCTGTCTGTCTGTCTATCTATCTATCTATCTATCTATCTATCTATCTATCTATCTATCTATCTATCTATCTATCTATCTATCTATCTATCATCTATCTATTTATTATCTATATATCCATCTTTGTCTGTCTGTCTGTCTGTCTGTCTGTCTGTCTATCTATCTATCTATCTATCTATCTATCTATCTATCTATCTATCTATCTATCTATCTATCTATTTCCATCCATCCAATCATATCTATCTGGCTGGCTGTCTATCATCTAAATATTTACTATAGACTGAATTTTAAAAACTGTTTAAATTTGCTATTTGATTAGTTCTATAATAGCTTATTATTTAAGAAATATGTCTCCTTGTTTAGAGAAGTGAATACACATAAACACAGACAGATAGATACAAACACACATATCTGCTAAACACGGACTCAGGAATAGATCAAAAGTTTCAATAAAACATGATCCATCCGTTCAAGCTAGTCTTCCAGATTTTTTCACCTGTTATTCTTTGGAAAGGCATTTGTCAATTTTTGGGCATCCTTGACAAATTGGATAGTTTTATGAGTAATAAATCTGTCACAGTTACTCAAAAGGACTCAAGTTTTGTCAAAGCTTCCATATTTCATCAAATAAATAAAAAACTGATCCAAAATTTGTTCCTAGGGGATATATCAATGTGACAGTATAAAAAAAATGGCAAACACAGTATCTTCTATTGTTTTCATGCATACTATACATACACTCTTAATATTTATCTTTAGTTTCAATATGAGTCAATGATTTTAACATTAAGTGTAATAAAGGCCTGTGTAATGAACGACAATTTTTGTTGAAACAAACAAACAAAGAAAGAAATTTCGTTATGTCTCTCTCACATTCACAAACATACTTGGGCTGGATTTTTATTTTTATCACACAATTTGAGGTTGAAATAAGCAGTGTTGCTTTTTTTTGTTGTTAAAATAGATTGTTCTTCTAATGTTTGGAATCAATCCAATAGCAAAATTTTTACAGAGAATGTACACTCTGTGTGTGTGTGTGCATGTGTGTATGTGTGTGTGTACATGATCAAAATAGTGAGTTTCCCTCCAACAATTTAGGTCAATTTTGGATAAGTATCAGTGGTGGGATTCAATATTTTTAACAACCGGTTCTGTGGGCGTGGCTTAGTTGGGGGGTGTGGCTAGCTGGTCATGTGACCGGGTGGGTGTGGCTAGCTGGTCATGTGACCGGGTGGGCATGGCTATGTGCATAGGGACTACTCAGAGGGCTGAAAAAAGTCATTTCTGACTGGTCCTCGCGCTTATGACCATCCTCACATTTATGCCCATTGCGCCATTCTTAACAACTGTGTCAGTCATTTCACCACTACTTCTCTTCACCATGGTGACAAGATAGGGCATAAAACGTAAAATGTGAGGACAGTTGTAAGTTCAAGGACTGGTCAAAAGTGCGAGGACCGGTCAAAAATAACTTTTTCAGTCTTCTGACTAGTCCATATGCACATAGGGACTATTCAGAGGGCTGAAAAAAGTCATTTCTGACTGGTCCTCACATTTTTGACCAGTCCTCGCACTTATGACCTTCCTCACATTTATGCCCGTTGCGGCATTCTTAACAACTGTGTCAGTCATTTCACCATTACTTGTCTTCACCACAGTGACAAGATAGGGCGCAAAACATAAAATGTGAATACAGTCGTAAGTGCGAAGACTGGTCAAAAGTGCGAGGACCGGTCAAAAATAACTTTTTCAGCCCTTTGAGTAATCCATATGCACAAAAGGATACAGCAATAGAGAGGGATGAAGGAAGGAGAAGAGAGATGGAAGAAAGAAGGAGAGACAGGGAAGGAAGAGAAGGGAGGAAGGGAAGGGAAATTAGAGTAAGAGTGAGGGTAAGAGAGGGAGGAAGAGAGGAGGAGAAGAAGGGGGGGAAGAGAAAGTAAGAAGGAAAGAAAAGAGAGAGGTGGTAGGTTTGAGGAGAAAGATTGCTGTACAGTAAAAAAGATGAAATGGAAGAAAGGCAACCCCAAACAAATATAAAGATATTAAGATAAAGAATGAATTGTTAAACTTTAAAGAATAAAAGAGAATAAATATGAATAAATAGCAGTAATTAGAAACACACATACAAACATACAATGTATTTTCTTTGAACAGAGTATTTGGCCAGTTCACAAATTTAAACAATGTTTAGTCATTTCAATTAAATTTACAATTTCTATATTTCCTTTTTGCCATATTTATTCCTTATCTATTTTTTTAAAAAAAACAATATTACCCTTCATCCTCATCTCTAATCTTAATCAAATTCAATTTTTCCCTTCTATTCTATATTTTACCCCTTCTCATTGTCATCTATTTTTATATTCATCCTCACATTGGTTAATTATGTAATATTACAGTTGTTTAATATAAATTCAACATTTTAATATAAATCAATTAGTTATATAACTATCTTTTTTGTATATTAATCAACATGAACATGAATATTCCAATTATTTCCATGCAATCCAATTTCTTACAAATCAATTAATTATATTTACCAATAATAATAAACCAAATAATTTCCCCCATATATTCCTCCAAACCACAATTTAACCATTTCTGCTTTCAACACAATATACAATTAATAGTATCTCAATTATTACAATTCCCTATTTAAATAGAGCTTTTTTTCTTTTGTGTTTTAAAATCTTGAACTCTCCTCTTTTTCCCTAAAGAGGAACTACCTCTTTAGGGAAAACTACCTTTCCACTAAAGGTAGTTTGCACCTACCTTTTTTGGTGAGGAAAAATAAAAGAATTCTGCCTGCCTAATTTTTCAACGTTGCAGCAACAGTAAAGCAGGCTTTTACTTTCAGTTTTGTTTTTCAGCATAGATAGGGGGAAAAAATCTGCACTCTTTGCAAGCAAGCAGCAGAGCCCTGAGTAAAACAGCTGAGAGCAAATCAGCTGAGAGTCGGGAGCCGATCTAATCAAGGGCTAATTAGCCTATTGTGAAGCTCCGTGGGCCAATAAAATTACAAAAAAAAAACACCGAATCCTTTGTTAAATTGCTGGCTCGCCCGCCCCTCGCCCACCACTATTTATTGGCAATAAATAGTGGTGTGGAGGGGCGGGGTGAGCCAGCAATTTACAAAGGGTTCGGCCGAACCCCCTAGAACCGGCAGAATCCCACCACTGATAAGTATTATCTGGATATAAGATACATTTATATTTTTCTTCTTTCTCTATTTTTAAATTACCACATTATATTGTTAATGCTATATTTTCTGAATCTGAATCTATATCCATTAGTCTGTCTGTCTGTCTGTCTGTCTGTCTGTCTGTCTGTCTGTCTGTCTGCCTGCCTGCCTGCCTGCCTGCCTGCCTGCCTGCCTGCCTGTCTTCTATTATTTACTCTATGTCAACTGGATATATGTCAGGCCTATCCCATCTTGGGCATTTAGGAAAGAAAGACCCTTGACTCCATAGGTAGTGAAAGGTATACTTTTACTAAAACCCAAGTGGTTACAACATAAGCAAAGCCAGATCTGAAGATTCCCACTTAAACCCAGTGATTTTTCCTTCTCCCAAGCCCTCCTCCCTTGATCATAATATTGGTGTCCAATAAGGTTCAAATTAGGTGTTTTGGTAACAAGGTTTGGCATCTCTTTGGTAGGCATTTGTATTCCATTCCATGCCTGTGTCCTTGGATTTTTCAACCATTGTCTCTAGATGGCACTTTTGGTTAGTATCATCCCTCCTCCCTATGTCTCCCCCCTTCCTCCTTCCCATGCTTTATGGCAGTCTGCCATCAAAGTGAAGCAGAGCCAAAGTGATGTGATAGTAGATCTGACAATATATTTCCCAGGTGTGCTTGTGTGTGCATGTTTGTGTATCTGAATCTGAGTCTCATAAATTGTTCTTATCTACAATTGAATTATGTGTCAAACATGTGTCTTTAGGTCTGCATACACTGTACTTATGGTGAGATTAAAATATCATAGCTGTTTCATTTAGTCACCAATTAATAATTCACAATATTACATCAGTAAACTTTAGTGGATAAGAAATTATCTTTGGCTGGCTGTAAATCTTCCTGAGGTTTCAAGTAAAATAACTATAAGAATGTAGGCAAAATGCCAATCTTCCAGATTATAATTCCTAGGTGAGAAAAGGAATAAATGAATTGGTCTATATCTAGTTTCAGTTAAATCTATTTTAGAAAGGTTAGATGGATTGACTGAGGAGAATAACTTTGCTAACTTTTCAGTTTTTATACGCTTCATGGCTACATTTGTTTTCCACTGAACTGGGTATGAAAAATATCTCTCCTAACCTCTATCTATCTATCTATCTATCTATCTATCTATCTATCTATCTATCTATCTATCTATCCATCCATCCATCCATCCATCCATCCATCCATCCATCCATCAGTTCAATTCTAACCAGCTCAAGGTTGACTCAGCCTTCCATCGTTCCACAGTCAGTAAAATTAGGACTCAGATTGTTGGGAGTGATATAGCTCAAAGAGGATTGTAAAGCATTATGAAGGGGTATATAGGTCTAAGTGCTATTGCTATCTCTATATCACCTAGTCTATCTTCTATATCTATCTTATCTATGTTCTATATTGATGGTATTTCTCTGTTCTTTCTATCTTGGAACTTCCATTATGGAGACCTTGGATTTGGTACTAAACTGTGTTTCAACCAGACAGATAAGAAACAGTGTAGAGTGATGGTTAAAGTGCTGAAGTAGACTTGGGAATATTGGCATTCAAGTGCTTATTCAGATATGAAGCTAACCTGGTGACATTGGGCCAGAAGCAATCTCTCACAGGATTACATGACAAAAATTGGGTGGAAACACAATACTCTGAACTCCTAGTAAAAAAGCAGAAGATACACAATACCTAAAAAATAAAGCATTTTAGATTAGAATTGACCTTTAGAATTTTCTATAGTTTTCACAGTCAATAGATGTTCAGAAAACATGATTATTGAAATTCTCTTATCTGATGCTTTGTATCTCCACGTAAAAAAGAAATGTTTTAAACAAAGGCTGCCTTAGGTTATGACCAATCCTTGACAGACAATATATTTGAAAGAGAATGGGCTAGAGATGAAACTGCATTCAACTTCTGTAACTTCTACATCTGACTCCTTATTTCAAACTAAATACAAAGACATAAATACACTTTATCTGGCACTGTGTATATAGTGAATCTCTCTTCTGAATTTGTTTTCATTAAAAACCAGCATTACTTATTTATTTATCAAATTTGTAGAGCTGCCCATCTTATGGAAATGGACTCTGGACAGCGTACAAAATCCAATAAAATAAAAATAAAAGTAAAGCAATTGCTGCCTAAAACATTATAAATAATTATTAAAAACATTAACAAATATAAGAGCAGAATTATTTATTAGGTTACCAATATTGTACGATTCAACTAAAGTTATTTACTAAGCTATAAGATTTCACTATTAATAATACATTAACTGGAATTGCTACCACAGTGTGCCAGAAGAATTTCTCTCTCTTTTTTTTTTTCTTTAGTAATGGATCTGAAACTATTTTGTTGAGAAAAAAGTCCAATGAAGTTTAACAAATTATTAACAGGTTGGTTTTGCACAAGTCTAGGGATTTGCAGAATTTTAATGGAGACAAAATTCTGCATTAATAAATGTGAAATCCTACAAATATTTGCGCATTTGATTGCACAATTGAACCAAAGTACTATTAAGGAAAAGGATTTTGGTAAGATTAGAAGCAGTCGCATATTCTCTTAACTAAATGCAAAAGATGGAGTGCTTGTGCAAAATAGAATATGTTGCCTCCAGCATTTCTTAACAAAACTAATTCTTAAAGGTAACTCAGTTTATCGATTAAATCCGTACTCTCTCTAACAATCCTTTAAAAAAGTGTTATAAAGCTCTTTACGTACTAGGTTATACCATACTTTCAAGGTTGTCCCAAAGATACTTTTTCAAAAGGCAACTGAATTTTGTTTTTCCTTGAAGATGTTTCGTTTCTCATCCAAAAAACTTCTTCAGTTCTGAATGGTGGAAAATGGAAAGATTACATTCCTTGCAGTCATCTGGTCATTGGCACTCTTTCTGAGAGTCATTGTGTCCACTTGGAGATTTATCTATGCCCTCAGGGTCATCTGAGTAGTGCAAATGGTTGTGGAATCTTGTTGGAACTGCTGAAAGGACTGTGTTGTAAACAGGAGATAGGTAGTGTCATATTCCTCCCTCTGTTGAGAGATGGCTGTTGAATTGTAATATAGATGGCCTCTTTGATCCATCTTTCAAATCAGCGGTCATCTCTGTCCAGAATGTGGACTTTGTTGTCTTCAAAAGAGTGGCCTTTGTTTTTCAAATGCAGATGGACTGCTGAATCTGGCACTGATGGGTTTGTTCTCCTTACGTTGTGCCATGTGTTTATGAAGTGGTTGTTTTGTTTCTCCAATGTACAGATCTGCACATTTACTGCACTGCATATATCATAATGCCCAGTTTGTGTCTGGGTTTTTTATTTGAAAAAGCATCTTTGGGAAACCATGACCTGGATGACTGAGAATCTCTACAGACATTCAAGGACAACGCACAACATCATTATCATTATATGTCACCTTAGAATCTCAAGGAAAGGTACACATTCATGAATTAATATCCCTATGTATCTTTATTGTAAAAAAAATAGTACCCAGATAAATAACAGACAGATCCATTGCAATCCAAATTGTATTGGTCTTCTGACCAGTTATAGCCAAAGTAAGTATATTAACTTTTCTTTTTAATGACATCTGCATTTTACTTAATTTTCCTTCACAGTAAATTTAAGTAATAAACAAGAGTAAATTTGTGATACAAGTATGGTAAAACTGTTCATTGAGGATAAGCAATCACACATATCTACATAATGACTATAACTCAGAAAGTCAGATACAAATAATAATACTGTATCTACAAAAGGAACAGCAAGTCCATTTTTGAAGAATGAAATTTAATATGCTTCAATTCGAAATCTGACTTAATACTGAGAATGATACAGAATAGTCAACAGCAGCAGAAATTCTGCCAGTAGAATTTATTTATTTATCATCTTCGAAGTCCACGTATTGGCTCTGAAGAGTTGAAAAACTTTCTGGAGCAAATTAGAAGGTGAATAGATATTAAAGAGAAAAAAAACAAAGGAAAATTATCAGAGCACAAGTAAAATAATTTTAGACACAACCTATCTACCTACCAATTTACCAAATAACAAGAAAGCAACTTTTATGCCTGAGGTCACAGGAGTGATTGTGAATCTTTGTACATTTGTGTTCCTATTGTTAATCTGCTGTGTCTTATTTAGTAAAAGATTTAAAATACAGGTGTATGTGGATTGTCTCTATAGCTCTTCTCTCAGCAAATTGTAGCGGTACAGTGCTACAGGGAAAATGGCTTCCTCACATTGTTGTTGTTTCCATTTTATTATTGAATAATTCCATTAATTTCCTGAGACTTGAACATTGTAGAGATAGGGAATCTAAGTCCCATGGGCCTGAGAGGTGGATAAAGTCCTGTAATTGAAAATCAAATGTTAATGCAACACATTCAACAGGATTACTGAATACATGTTTTGCCTTTGTTTAGAACAATTAGAATGCCTGCACTATCACTTTGAGATGACTGATTAAATGATTGTTGGAAATTTGGAATGTGTGTTTGTACAGAGAGAGAAGAGTAGAGAGGAAATGTAATTAATGGTTCGGAAAGTCCCATACAGTAGTTGCACAGTAGACAGAAACCCTCATGTTAATCCAAAGGGTTTGACTCATTAATTGAAATACCAAACCAACAAAAGTTTCATGAAAGCTATTTTGAAAACATACTTGCAGTGGAAAGCAGCATGAGTGGAACACTTGACAAATAGGTTTATTAAAGAAATAAAAAGTTACAGGATTTATTTTGAAGAGAGCTAGCTGAAGGAGGGAGAAGAGTAGAAATTAAAATAGTCATTTCTCTTCCTTCAAATGAGCAGAACACAGTTTGACTCGGCAGGGATGGGTGATTAAGAGACTTGCTTTTCAAAAAGCAAGTGTGCTTATAAATAAGGGATCAAAGGCCTTAACCTTTAATGAGAATAAATGATAAAAGTGTGAATGGAGAAATATCTCCCCTACCCTCACATTTCACCATGTTATTTGAAACACTTCCTTTCCTGTGGTTTGAATGGCAATTGGCAGCCCCAGAATGAAACAAAAGCTTTTGTCTAGCCAGCTCATTTTAATTCGGATAATTGCTAGCAATTTGCCCCTTAACCATTAGCCTCATACCTTTCCTTTGAACCCACATTTGTTTCAGATGTTCAGGGTTTCAAAGGGACCAAATGCTAATGATGGAACAGGCAGTTTATATAAACAACCAATCATTGGTAGCTGATTCAGAGTGCAAAAAGGAAAATAAAAAGGGGAAAAATAACCAGTTCCTGCTGAGATTTTTCCCCCCCTTTACTCTGCAGATGCCATGCATCATTAATTCAATTATTTAATAGCTATTGGAAACCTTCAAATGTGTGACCTATAGGTTTTTTTTTTCCCCCTTGCCTCTCTTTATTCAAGCCCATGCCATTGTACACAAGCCAGTATGGTAGGACACAGTGATTAAGCAGCTAAACTTAGGTCAATTTAACAAAGGATTTTAAGTAACAGTAATAAACCTGATTTTGTACTTCTAGATATTTACATTTGATGCTTTAACATTGTAAATAGGATTATGTTTTTCAAAAAGTATACATGTCTGATAAGAACGGAAAAGAAAAAAAAACAGTTGGCAGTTGCTTTCATAGCACAAAAAGTTGGAAGGCACAGCAGTAGGAGACACGGCCAGTAGCAGTCGTGGGATTCAGCCAGTTCGCACCTATTCGGGAGAGCCAATTGTTAACCTTCTAAGCAGTTCAGAGAACCGGTTGTTGGAAGAAATCTTATTTTGTTTTTTTCCACTTTGCAGGGCTAATCCTGTAAGGAAGGCAGGAGGGAAAACATTCTGGTGTTGTTTCTAGCCTAATCTGTATTGTCTTGCTTACAGAAACTGCCTCTCTGGTTAACCATTATTACACTGTAATAGCTAAGGCGAAGCGCCCATCGACGTGAGTGATGTTGAATTGGCCATGCCCACATGCCCACATGACCACCAAGCCATGCCTACCCAGCTGGTCATTAGGGCAGAGAACCAGTTGTTAAATTATTTGAATCCCACCACTGGCCAGTAGAATGCATCCAGTAACCAGTCTTGGTTGAACACCTGGCAATTTACTGCTAAAATAAATCAGTCTAGATGGAATTGGGGAGAAAAAAAACCTGGTTTATAGCCCAGTCACTTTCAGTATGCAAGAGCATCTTAAAATATTTGTGCAAATAGATTCCCCTTAGACTGGGAGGCTCACATTGGAATCCTGATGTAACTATGGATTTCTTTTAAGTGTTTTTCCGAGGAGACCGGTCTATCGGAGCAACCTGATCTACCCAAATATGGGATGAAGCATATTGCTGCTGCTTTTGCCTTTCAGCCTCAATCCAGGAGCCTTCACAGGCAGTCGCTTCCATGACAAAGCATTTTTATGTTAAATTTAAATTTAACAACAAAGAAATAAAGGGAGACATGTATAGCTATTTCAAGCTTTTTAGCTCTTACCAGCTAGCCATACCCTTCTGGGATTCAAACCCCGGGCCGCTGACATATTAGGCAGATGTATTAACCTCTAGGCCATGGGCTCTCCACGCTTTGTTGGCTATACCAGGGGGAAGGTTAAGTGTTTTTCTGGTGAAACTGGTCGGATTTCTTTGCATAACTTTAATCCTCTCATTCTCCCATCAGAAGCAAAATGATGGAGTGTTAGTCCCAAAGCAGTGGCGGGTTTCAATTTTTTTTCTACTGGTTCTGTGGGTGTGGCTTGGTGGGTGTGGCACAGCATGACGGTGGGTGTTGCTTGGTGGGCATGGCAGGGGAAGGATACTATAAAATCTCCATTCCCTCCCCACTCCAGGGGAGGAATACTGTAAAATCTCCATTCCCTCCCCACTCCAGGGGAGGAATACTGTAAAATCTCCATTCCCTCCCCACTCCAGGGGAAGGTTACTGCAAAATCCCCATTTCCTCCCAATCAGCTGGGACTCAGAGAATAGATGGGGGCGGGGCCAGTCAGAGGTGGTATTTACTAGTTCTCCGAACTCAAAATTTCTGCTACCGGTTCTCCAGAACTGGTCAGAACCTGCTGAAACCCACCTATGTCCCAAAGGTGCTTTTTCAACAGGCAACTGGACTTTCTGGTTTTTCTTTTGCTTCTCATCCAAGAAACTTCTTCAGCTCTGGACGACTGAGAATCTCCATAGACCCAGAGTGTTAAATTAACATATGATGAGGCATCCTATGAAAATTGCCTTAACTCCTGCCCAAAATCTTCCCCACTGCTTCTCCAAGTGTGTATTCCATCATACTCTGCCACTTATCCATAACATCAGCACAAAAGCTGAAACTATTTTTATAAGAGTACTCTTCCCTTATAAATATATCTTTATGTCTGTCTGTCTGCTGTCTATCTTTCACTTATTTGTTTTCTTGGGTGGATGAAAAAAAAATATGTGCTTTATTTTTGCTTTTTACATACAAAGAAAAGGAAGTGTCTGTATAGATCTAGATCTATAGTTTTATATAGCTATTCGTCACAAAAATTTGCCTACTTCTGAAGGTTTTCCTTTTTTCTTTCCTTGTACTGATTTTCATTAATAAAGCAAATCTGTGATCGTTGCACGTCGTTTGCACAAGTTCATGGAAAAGGCTCCCCTTAAGTATCCCCAAATATTAATATGCCAGACAGGAAAAATAACCTCTAGAGATCTGATAGTTCTTCTTTTTTTCCCTTTATCTTTACTTTTACCTTTATAGGCTATAAACTCTAATGCCAAAGTTAGGCCAGTTTGGGTTGCATGCAGTTCAGTTTCATAAATAAAGTATTGGCAAAGTATTTTCTCATGCAATGAGAGAAAATGTGATTATGGAGGAAGAAAAAGAGCATTAAACAACTTGTAGGCTGCAATTTAATGCTAACTATGCTTAAATGTAATAAACATCTGACTTTATGACTTGCAGAATGAAGGATACATTCCTGAGCCAAAAGGAAGAAAATATGTACCTTACCAAGGATATTTTTGGTTGCCTGGATATGAGAATCCCCAGAGCATTGAAGAGTGATCTTGATCTACCATTGAGTATTCTCATTTAACGATCTGGGTGCCACACAGAAGACAAAATGATAGAATTCTTAGTATACTGTCTAACAAGCTACATCTGCTAGGAAGGTCAAGAAAGGTATGGAAAAGAGAACAATGAGGGATTTATGCCCTGAAAATATGTTGAAGCTTGGTTGCATCAAGAGAATTGTGCTAATATTAGTATCATAGTCTTTCTTTTCTTTTCTTTCTTTTTCTTCCTTCCTCTTTCTTTCTTTCTTTCTTTCTTTCTTTCTTTCTTTCTTTCTTTCTTTCTTTCTTTCTTTCTTTCTTTCTTTCTTTCTTTCTTTCTTTCTTTCTTTTCATACTTCCCTAAGAAATACTTCTGAATTTTGCCTAGAAAATAACTTTGACTTTTCAGTGAAGCCACCTGAATTTTATCTTGACTCAAAGATTTAATTTTTCAGAGTATCAAACCAGGACATGATTATGGAAATGATACATCAAATCAAATCAAACCTTTATTGTCAATGCACAACATGTGTACAATGAAATTGAATACAAATTCTCATACCCCTAGAAATAGTTCCATGTGATTGCAACTTGGCTCCATACAAGCTTCAATCTCTGATATAATTGCTCCCTCGACAATCTTTTTTGATTTGATGATTTCCAATTTTTCAGGAATTATTTTGACACATGATGGTTGAAAGTTATTTTAGATTATTACCTGGCCACCGTTTCTTCTCATCTTGTTCACATTTTGGTGATTTAAAACAATGAAATAAACTATTTTGACATATTCTCTCACTAGAAGATCTCTCTTATCAGTGCAAGTTCCCAAGAAACAGTTTTGATTTTTATTTGTATTCATTTATTTATGTTACAGCATTTTTATCCTCCCAGAAAATCTGGCCACGTCCCCATTTGTCTTTGGTGGGATGCAGTCTGGTGAGCAATGGCAGAGGCAGTGACATGTTCATGGAGGTATTTATGAAATCCCCAAGAAGAAACAAAAAAAGCATTTATTATTAAAATAGAAGGACTAGAATTATGGGAACCCATATATCTCAGGCAGAGTGGAATACAGACCTGTCCAAGTTGTAGAAATACATCAAACTCCCAAACTTTATTCTGTGCAAATGACTACAGTAAAGTTGAAGAAAGTAAAGGAGTCTAAAGAAAGATGGCATGCCTTTTGGTTAATGAAGTGCAGAATGAAGAAGAAAATTCAGCTAGTGATACCACTGTTGACAAAGGCCCAGTTTCAGATTAAAGAAAATACAACCATACATCAAAGGATAGACAGGTTTGGAAACCATTATTATATGGAAATGTCGTATCTGGAAAAGGTGGGGAAAGAGGAAAGAAGAAGAGAGAATGATGTAATCACTTGCCTTGTGCTTATGAATATAAGAAAACTCATAATTATAAATAAAAGCGGTGAGAGAGGCCTTCCCTTCTCCTGAGGTAACTTGCAATGTAACAATAAATTGGCTTTGTTTGCCTATTGTGATTTTATTTTTAAAAAATCTATATGGCCTAGTTATTGAATGAATGAAGGCATAACATATTTGTGTTGCAGATCTCGATACAAATGGCAGTAGACATCCATGTGGGCAGCTTGTTCAATGGATCCTGACTTATGGTGACAAAGGCAGTCATTATATGGGATTTTTCATAATCTTCCTTCTAGAAGGCAGATTTCAGGGCATTTCAATCTGCTAGCATCAGGATTCTTTGGAATTTTGTTATGCAGAAGAAGTTAGGCTGCCTGGCTGGTTTGTGACTGGTCATTTGGTTGTCTAAAATGGCAGCAAAAATTAAACTGTGGTCTATTTGATGTTCCGTATCAGAAATCTCTGTCGTCTGAGGTTCTTCCTGGCCAAGTCATGCCAGTTTTAATTAACGTGTAAGCAAATAAAGACTAATCGTACGGTTTCTCTTCCAATCTATTTTTCCATTTCAAAATAAGGACTCAACTAACACTTATAGAAATAAGCCTGCAGGAAACATAATAATTTATCAAAAGTCAAAGATGCCAGTTTATCTAGAAGCTTTCATTTTAAATAATCCTGTTTACATATGAAGAACATCACTAGGCATACATTGAGGCCCTTCAAGAATATTTATTTTTAAAAAAACCTTGAAATTAATCGGCCTAGCTTTTGAAAGATTGGAATATATACCAGTTGTGCTTTCTGAAGCAGCAGCCGATGAAACGTTCTTGATAAGAATTTTGTTGCAAGAGGTATTAATTGGGTACCCCCCAAATGGTTAAAATTCTATATACTTGTTTCAAAACTAAATATATTTTTGTCACGTAATTTCTAGGGGCATACTATCCCGTTGATCGAAATTTATCCTAGAGTGATTAAAATAGTGTGCTTGTACTAGCCAGTGCTCATTTAATGATCCATTTAGCATCCTTATCTTATTAGTAAATATCCCATATTTTGGTTTTGTCATTTTTAATCTCTAAACATTGGTTGTCAGAGTTGGAAGAGTTGGAAGCCTCTGTGCTTTGAGAGAGAATTTTTTGTATGCCTGTGCAAGGGAGTATACCAAGATTTTTGTTGACTTATTCTGGTGACTGATTATACAAATTATCAACCAAGATTTATTTATTTATTTATTTATTTTATTTATTTATTTATTAAATTTATATACCGCCCTATTCCTAAGGGACTCAGGGCGGTGAACAGCGAACGATAAAAATACATGTAATACAAACGTTAATAATAAAAAAACCAATTAAAATATACTAAACATTCTGGTCCTAGATAATTCAAGACATCCCAGTTTAAAATAAAATCAAAAAGCAATATAAAGGGAAAGTTAGGCCAGGCCGGCCTGCTGAAACAGGAATGTTTTGAGGGCACGGCGGAAAGTATGCAGATCCGGAATCTTCTGTATCTCTGGGGGGAGCTCGTTCCAGATGGTGGGTGCCCCCACAGAAAAGGCTCTCCCCCTGGGGGCCGCCAGTCGACATTGTTTGGCTGACGGCACCCTGAGAAGCCCCTCTCTATGGGAGCGTACTGGGCGGTGAGAGGCTATTGGTGGCAGAAGGCGGTCTCGTAAGTACCCCGGTCCTAAGCCATGGAGTGCTCTAAAGGTGGTAACTAAGACCTTGAAGCGCACCCGGAAGACCACAGGGAGCCAGTGCAGCTCGCGCAGGAGGGGAGCCACATGGGAGCGCCATGCTGCTCCCATAACTACCCGCGCGGCCGCATTCTGGACCAGCTGGAGCCTCCGGGTGCTCTTCAAGGGGAGCCCCATGTAGAGAGCATTACAGTAGTCCAGGCGTGAAGTGACGAGGGCATGAGTGACCGTTTTTAACGAGTCCCGATCCAGAAAGGGACGCAACTGGCGAATCAGGCGAACCTGATAAAAAGACCTCCCGGCCACAGCTGTCAAGTGTTCTTCTAAAGACAGCCGTGAGTCCAAGAGGACGCCTAAGTTGTGAACCCTCTCCGTGGGGGGCAATGACTCATCCCCAATAGTCAGTGATGGCACCAATTGACTATATCGGGACGTCGGAAACCACAGCCACTCGGTCTTGGATGGGTTGAGCCTGAGTCTGTTCCTCCCCATCCAGATCCGTACAGCCTCCAGGCACTGGGACATCACTTTAAGGGCATCATTGGGGTGGTCCGGGGTGGAGATGTATAGCTGAGTATCATCAGCATACTGATGATACTTCACCCCAAAACCACGGATGATCTCACCCAGCGGCTTCACATAAATGTTGAACAGAAGGGGTGAGAGAACCGACCCCTGTGGCACCCCACATACAAGGGGCCTCGGGGTCGACCTCTGCCCCCCTGTCAACACAGACTGCGACCGATCAGTTAGAAAGGAGGAGAACCACCGCAACACGGTGCCTCCCACCCCTAACTCTTCCAACCGGTGCAGCATGATACCATGGTCGATGGTATCAAAAGCTGCTGAGAGGTCTAATAGGACCAGGATAGAGGAGCAACCCCTGTCCCGGGCCCTCCAGAGATCATCTACCAATGCGACCAATGCCATTTCCGTGCTGTATCCAAGCCCGACTGGAACGGATCTAGATAAACCGATTCATCCAAGTACTGAGGAAGCTGTCACGCTACCACACTCTCAACAACCTTCGCAATGAAGCGAAGGTTGGAGACTGGACGGTAATTAGCCAACACTGCTGGGTCCAGAGAAGGCTTCTTGAGGAGAGGCCTCACCACCGCCTCCTTCAAGGCAGCAGGGAAGACACCCTCTCTCAAGGAAGCATTTATAATCCCCTGGAGCCAGCCTCGTGTAACCTCCCGAGAGGCCAGCACCAGCCAGGAGGGACACGGGTCCAATAAACATGTGGCCGCGCTTAGTCTGCCCAGTATCTTGTCCACGTTTTCCAGAGTCACAGAATCAAACTCTTCCCAGATAATATTCTCAAGACTTGCCTCCATCCTCCCTCCCGAATCTACCCAGTCAGAGTCCAAATTTTCCCGAATCTGAGCGATTTTGTCATACAAATATTGTACAAAGTCCTCGGCTCTACCCTCCAAGGGGTCCTTCCATGCTTCCTGGTGGAGCAGGGAGCGGGTCACCCTAAACAGGGCGGCCGGGCGATTATCTGATGACGCAATAAGAGCGGAAAAATAGTTACACTTTGCCGCTTTTATTGCCACCAGGTAGGTCTTAATATGAGACCTTACCAGTGTTCGGTCAGATTCAGAACGGCTGGCCCTCCAACTGCTCTCCAGGCGTCTTTTCCGGCGTTTCATCTCCCTCAGCTCCTCGGTGAACCAGGGAGCCAGGTGAGATCGACGCCGGGTCAGAGGCCGCAAAGGCATGACCCGGTCCAAAGCTCCAGCGGCCGCCCTATCCCAGACAGCCACTAGGTCTTCAGTCGAGCCGTGTGCCAGAGCCTCAGGAAATGGCCCAAGCTCCGTCTGGAACCTATCCGGGTCCATCAGGCGTCTGGGGCGGAACCACCTCATCGGTTCCGCCTCCCTGCGGCGGGGTGTGGCGGTTCGAAGGTCAAAGCGAAGGAGGGAGTGATCTGACCATGACAAGGGCTCGATCGCTATATCCCCTATCTCGAGACCACTCAGCCACTGACCAGAGACAAAAACCAGGTCCAGCGTGTTTCCCCCCGTGTGAGTAGGGCCATGAACTAACTGGGTCAGGTCCATGGCCGTCATGGAAGCCATGAACTCCTGAGCCACCTCAGACGCCTCACCGACGGATGGCAGGTTGAAGTCCCCCATGACCATAAGTCTAGGGGTATCAATCGCCACAGCGGCTATAACGTTGAGTAGTTCAGGCAAGGCCGCTGCCACGTGGCAGGGAGCCAGGTACATAACCACCAGGCCCATCTGCACCCCATGACCCCACTTCACAAGGAGGGACTCACATCCGGCCGTCTGAGGAACAGTGGCCTCCCTCGGACTAAGACCCTCTTTAATGATAACTGCCACCCCCCCCGCCCCTTCCCTGTGACCTTGGCTGATGAAATGCCCGGAAACCGGGTGGGCACATCTCTATGAGAGGGACTCCACCCTCCTGGCCCAACCAGGTCTCCGTAATACCCACCAGGTCCGCTCCCCCCTCCTGAACAAGATCACAAATGAGGGGGGCTTTATTTACCACAGACCTGGCATTGCATAGCATCAGCCGAAGGCCCAGGGCCTGAGGGTCTGTGCCACCTGGGGAACGAGAAGAGCATTGGGGGCCGGAGCGTGCCACCGCTTGAAGACAGCGAGCGCGCACTCCCGCAACTTGATGTGGCCCCCTACTCCCGCCATATCTGCCCCTCCCACCTACAGTACTGATGTAATGTCTATCAACAGCACAAGTTCTAACCCTCTCCTTGGCCCCAGATTCTGCATCTCCTCCACCGTGCTCTTCAGATGGACTAGACCCCGTCCCTCGCGGGTTAATCCCTGAACCCATACAACCCACCCCCCTCCCGGGAGGCTCCCCAGCCTCATTATTTACATTGAAAACCACCCTCCTCCCAGATCCCCTTAAAATAGAATTTGAAAAACTATCTAAAAAACCCCAAAGCTTCCGATTCTTAGCATACCACCTCTCGGGGTTCCAAAACCCGTCCTTGAGGGCGGCCCTAGATAACTGGGAGGGCCAAACTTGCGAGAGGGGGGAATCTCGCAGTGCTAGGAGTTCTGTTATTGAATACATCGGAGGTGAGATAGAATTGGAGGCTTCCTGCCTAAAATTTTCTTTGGTGAGGTGCCCTTCAACCAGTGGTGGGTTTCAAAATTTTTTAATACTGGTTCTGTGGGTGTTGCTTGGTGGGCGTGGCATGGCTTGGTGGGTGTGGCTTGGTGGGCATGGCAGGGGAAGGTTACTGCAAAATCCCCATTTCCTCCTGATCAGATGGGATTTGGGAGGCAGAGAATAGATGGGGGTGGGGCCAGTCAGAATTTTTACTACCGGTTCTCTGAACTACTCAAAATTTTCGCTACTGGTTCTCTAGAACTGGTCAGAACCTGCTGAAACCCACCTCTGCCTTCAACACTGCAGCATCATATTGTCATAGAAATAAGCAGAGCTAGACCTCCAATTAGGCTACCTTTCCAATGTCTCAGCATGTTCCTAATGAGAATATGACAAAAGTATCCAGAAAAGGATCTTCAGACAGCCAAGTCTCTTGCAAAGTCTGCAGATCATAATCAATCATTTTCCTGATAAATCTTTACAAATCTTTAAGACTGGCTTTCCAAGCAGTAACATTTCATGCAAGCAGGTCAGGAGCAAGATCAGTCTGCTTTCTGAAATTAAAATGGGTTGCCTGGTTGGATTTTTTTTTCCCCCAGGAAGCTGTCATTGGTGGCTACAGAACTTCTCTGATATCTCCTGAGGTATATAGCTCCTTGTATAGGGTTGAATCAGTGGGACATCCTTCTGCAATCAATCTATTTATAGAGGAATCAAGAATTAGGAGAGGCATAGTGATTCATTTTCACAAATTAATGAATTATCAAATGGTTAGCATTAGTCTCGGTTATCCAAGTCTTTAAATGTTATCAAACTTGCTAGAAATTTGGCAAGACTTTAATACAGATTATTGAGAGCATCTCCGCAGCAGGTATGATGAAAAAAACACAACATTTTAGTTGATTTGCTATATCTGAGAGATCGTGAATCAGCGTTGCCTATGAAGAATCAGTGAAGTTGGTATTATCAAGGACTTAAATTATGTTGTCAAGCGTTACTTTCCTATCTCCGGGATTCTGTGGAGGAGTTTCCTGAGGTTCAGGCTGAGCAGCTATTTTCTTTCACTAAATGTCTTCCTGCGGGCAGCAAGCAATGTCAAAAAACAAAGGTTTAATATCTTAAAAATAGAGGTTTAAAACCTCCTTTGTGGAAGTATTTGAAATATAATCAAATAATGTCCATCTTTAAGTGATAGAATAATTGTTTGACAAAAGGCAGCTACCGTGTTTCCCCAAAAATAAGACCCTGTCTTATATTTTTTTTGAACCCTGAAATAAGTGCTTGGCCTTATTGCCATGCTCTCAAAAGCTCAATTATCAGGGGATGTCTTATTTTGGGGAAAACAGGGTATTTATTTATTTATTGTGGATGATCTGATAAGTAAGGTCTCATAATG
The DNA here is from genome assembly GCF_059756535.1 of Pantherophis guttatus. Taxonomy (NCBI): domain Eukaryota; kingdom Metazoa; phylum Chordata; class Lepidosauria; order Squamata; family Colubridae; genus Pantherophis; species Pantherophis guttatus. The sequence continues at coordinate 111,805,611 of NC_142067.1, read as the reverse complement.
AGACAACTTAATATTGTGCAGATAATGTAAATCTGAGATAAGGAATGAAGTAAGGCTTACTTGTTTCTCCAGCACCCCAAATTTAACCTGTTATTCAGCACTGAAAGCAAATTCTGGATAAACTATAAAAACAATAGTCATTTGATCATTCACAGTTCCAGTTTTGACTGTCTCGTTACTTTTATGATAGAAAAAAAATCAGAGTGAGTCTGGTAGCAGTTTTTTTGACAAAAAAAAGAGGAGAGTATCACAAAACATAAACTTTTGTGAACTACAAATGACAGCAGCCTGTTCCTAGCTTGTCTAGTTGTTGGTATTTGAGCAGTTTTCAAGCTGCTCCTGTTAGCTTTCCCATTTTTCTGATTTCTCTTGCTAACATCATCTAACCTTTTGACTGTATCCAGTCCTCAGAAATTGTTCTTGTAAAATTGTTGTGACTGAGCACTGTGAAGAGTAACCGACAATCGCATGTTTGTTCAACATGAAACAATGAGTCAATTTTTAAAGATTTCATAATCAAATTGGAAGAATGTCAATCATCCAAATTAATATTCAAATTTACAGCCAGTGAAGATGGTTCTGTTTGCATGCTTTCTGGTTACACTTATTGGAGATTTATCCGAGTAATTAGCAGTTGCTTCACTGTCTGAGAGCAAATCTGACTGGAAAGCAGTATATTTATTAGCTATTTCAAGAGTGTCTAGTGTTCCCACATTTTTTGAGCATAGAAATATACTTGTGAGTTTTTGGTTGCCTCGGTGCCTCTTGCATTTCCAAAGGCACATTATTACCTGGGCTATTCATTAATCTTGTTTGCTTCTCAGGAGTATGCCATAAATTCATATTTTCTTTCATAGATACAAATTTATAGATAGAATGCTTAATACTAGTTTCTTTGTACTCTTTTAAAATTCACAGCATATCATATCCAGATTACGCTGTATTGTCCTTGATCCCCAAAGCTTTTGATATGCAATGTGTTGTGGAAATGGAAATGGACAAGACATTTCAAAAATAATACAACCCAGTGTGACACCTAAAACAATGTTGATATGTATACAAAACCACCCATGAATATAGGAAGATAAAAAAGAAGGAGAAAAGAAGATAGAATAAATGAAAAATTGCATTCTGAATGGTGTTGCTAAACCATATTAGCAAGAAAAACTATAACCTACTTAAGAGCATATTTTATAATATATTCATCATACAGTATGATGGACACAGTACATACCCTGTGTATCTATCAGAGGAATTGTCATTGAGATAGGGTTTACCGTTGTTTTTTTAAAAAATATTATTATATTATATTATTATTATATTATTTATATAATATTATATAATATTATATACGGAGCCATGTAAGCTGAGCAACAAATCCAAATGGAGACTAAAAGCGATGTTCTCAATTCTATACAGTAAATGTAGCCATTGTAAATGTGTATTTCCATTAAATATCTGGGATAATATGAAAACATATTATCCTGACTGTGTTTTATCTTTGGTTAGCTGCCTATTATAGTGATACATGGCACAACAAATACCTGGTTCTCTACTGGACCGCCATGCAATTATTGAAATAAATAATTGATAGCCATCTACCTGGAAGCAGACTCTTACTTTTATTTCCAATTTCCAAACATCAATCACCTGTTGTACGATTAGGTGTTAGAAGTCAGCGCTTGTTTCTTTCTTTCCTCCTGCACTCCCAACAAACAAACTGCACTGAGAAACTGTACTATAATGTTTTTTAAATAGCTCTTATATGTTACTTGGATTCCCACCAAACTCTTACTAGACTTTTTAGATCTCCCTGCATTTTTTTTTTTTTTTTTTGCTAAATGTATTTTTCTGGTATCTTCCTAATGATTCAAATTCTAAGAGATAAGGGGAAAACAGAAAGAGGGAAGGGAAGGGAAGGGGAGGGGAGGGGAGGGGAAGGAAGGAAGGAAGGAAAGAAAGAAAGAAAGAAAGAAAGAAAGAAAGAAAGAAAGAAAGAAAGAAAGAAGGAAGGAAGGAAGGAAGGAAGGAAGGAAGGAAGGAAGGAAGGAAGGAAGGAAGGAAAGAAAAAGGGAAGGAAGGAAGGAAGGAAGGAAGGAAGGAAGGAAGGAAGGAAAGAAAGAAAGAAAGAAAGAAAGAAAGAAAGAAAGAAAGAAAGAAGGAAGGAAGGAAGGAAGGAAGGAAGGAAGGAAGGAAAGAAAAAGGGAGGGAAGGAAGGAAGGAAGGAAGGAAGGAAGGAAGGAAAGAAAGAAAGAAAGAAAGAAAGAAAGAAAGAAAGAAAGAAAGAAAGAAAGAAAGAAAGAAAGAAAGATCTAAGGTTGGTCCTTAGATCTTCTTCTTATAAATGTAGACTAAAGGGGATTCTTAAACACCATTGCAACTCCTGTAGGCTTTATTCCTGAATAAATGTCCATAAAATAATCCCTATATTTCTCTCTTGCTTCTTATTTTTAAAATTCTTGCATCTTCTAATCACATTTAATAGATTGGGAGAGGACTTAACATGCATGCCTAGAACCATAGAGTTCCATCACATTCTTGCTTGGAGATGGATTTTGTCTCCTCTGGAATGCTCTGTTCATTGAAGTTTGTAAAGCTTCTTGTGGTATAATTTATCCATTGAAGAAAATTGTAAAAGTTGAGTGAATGTTTTTTGTTTCGACTTTTGTTTTCCTTTTCCTTTTAATTTAAAACATTTTTCTGTTGCTTTAATGTATTTTATGTAGATCTGAGATTTTATAAAACTCTTCAGATGCTTTAGCTTTATAGAGGATGTTGTATTTGTGTGTGTGTGTGTGTGTGTGTGTGTGTGTGTGTGTGTGTATGTTCATAACTGAAATCATGGTTATATATTCAGTGTATGGACAACAACAGAGGATGGTAAACACTGCATTGTAAATATAGTATCTTTCCCTCCAATTAATTTCTATATTGATGAATCTCTGTGTTTACTTGGAAGGAAAATATTTCTCAGAGAGCTGATTTCCCTTCAAGTATGCCAAAGTCGCTCAACCATTAATAAAGTGAAATAATCGCCTCAGGAATCCCACATCCAAAAGGTGGGAGAACTGGAATTATGGCAAGGCGTGCAAGAAGCTAGAGTTATAAGTATTACACTAGCTATCCTATTTCTAAGATTTATTTGACCATATGGAATGGTCCAATTCAACTGGCACTCATAAGGAAACCTTTAATGTAATTATGGGGGTGCCACTTTGGTTTTTTTTGTTTCCCCCTCAAATATCAAAATATCTTAATCTAAGCCTGGTTTATCAGTTCATCCTCGTAACAAATCGAGATTGGTGAAGTCCAGCCAAAGAACAATATTCTCTCAGTTTATTTTAATCCAAATGATTGAGAAAATAATTGATATGAGAGTTCAAGTATTCTAGCAGGTAAAGTTGCTTTCAAAAATGGAAGTTATTTATAGGCAATTCAAAGCAGTTAGATTTCAGCTGATTATGAATCTGTTCTGAAGATATAGATTAGTTTGGTTTTGTTTGTATGGGTTATGAGCACAAGAGGATCCTTTCTTATATGTCTCACTTAAAGCTTCCCCCCCACCCCACCCCACCGTTCCTTGATTGTCCTAGGTAGCAGGCTCCTGATTTTTTTTTACTTTTCTCTGCAAAATGAAGACAATGGGATCTTCATCCTACCTAGATTATAAACGATAAGTTTCCAAACCCATTGTTCATTTTGGCAACATGTCTATGTGATAAAAATAATAGGTTAAATTAAATTGAATAGCCTAAAATATTTATAATTAGACCACACAAATAAAGGTTAAAATTAAGAATTAATTACTTTTGCTCTCACAATAAAAGGTATACCTTTGCTATTCATTCAGAAACAGAATGGATGAATAGATGGATGAATGGATGGATGGATGGATGGATGGATGGATGGGTGGATGGATGGATGGATGGATGGATGGATGAATTGATGGATGGATAGGTAAATGATAGACTGGTAGATGGATGATACTTTTTCATTTCTAATCAATTGAAAAATTGTTTCACTTGTAATTTTGTTCCCTTTAGTCTGCAGTAGGGGAGGGGGAGGCATAATTTTAGTGTGCTTATTGTTCGCAGTCATTTTATTTTTAAAAAAAGTATAGAAAACAGATAAAACGATGGATTTTAAAATGTCAAAATATGACAAGAACATTTCAAATATGAGAACATTTTATAAAATTGCAATATGGGGGCAGGAAAGGTGGATTAATTAGCAAAGTACTGCTTAACTTTAAAGTATCTGAATATGCCTTATGTACAGGATTAAATGATTGTTTTATAAGTGTTTAACTTTCAGTCTTTACTATCTGTTCATTGTGCTTTCATCTCTCTCTCCTACCAATTAAATTAACATTATTGTTAACTAACTGCAAGGATTCTAAATATCTATTCACTTACTTGGAATAGTTTGGTGGAAAATTAACTGATAATTTCATGTATGCAGTTCATTTTATGATCATATGTGCTTGCACATATTACGTTAATAGCCATGAATTAAAAACTAATTATAAAAAGTAGCCTTTCTAATCTATCAGCTATTCCAAACTTTGAATCCAGAATATATTCCACTTCACACTCTTCTTATTTTTCTTCCTCATGCATCAGAATTGGTTCTTCTGACTATGTAAATGTTGTGGCTGGGGAGGTGGGGAATAGAACACGTTTAAACACCTGGGTCAAGGGAGGTATTCATTAGAAAGAGGGCGTTATATCCAGTGGTGGAATTCAATTTTTTTTACTACCAGTTCTGTGGGCGTGGCTTGGTGGGCGTGGCTTGGTGGGTGTGGCAGGGGAAGGATACTGCAAAATCCCATTCCCTCCCCACTCCTGAGGGAAGGATATTGCAAAATCTCCATTCCCACCCCACTCTGGGGCCAGCCAGAGGTGGTATTTGCTGGTTCTCTGAGCTACTCAAAATTTCTGCTACCAGTTCTCCAGAACCTATCAGAACCTTCTGAATAGCACCCCTGCTTATAAACTCTAAATTATTTTTAGCAAGATTAGTGATAACAGAACGCTACAAGTCTGATTCTCTAAACTCATGTACATCTCCACATTCCTTTAAATTACTATAATTTATTGTATTATAGATTACTACAAATGATGAATTTGAATTTAGAATGCTAAGAAAGGATCAGGCCAAACTTCAGTTTAAATCTGAGCATAAAATTCACAAGAAAATACAACTGTTCAATCCTAGGGAGTTATTAAGCATGAAATCTTATTTAATGCATAGGCCAATGCTCCGATGATGGCATATTCTGCCCACAAACATACTTCTATGCCATTCTTTGGGATGTAAATAAGATTGCCCCTATTTTATTTGTCCAGCATGAATGTGGGACAAAGAAGCCCTTCTTTTTTTCAGGAAGTAAACAATAAATCTCACCTTCAAGGAAGATTGATGACTTGTCAATTTTCAAATATATTTAATTACTCCTATGGTGGCTAATAAAAGTTTAGAGTACCTCAGATTTCTGATCGCTGAAACACCCCTTTGATTAAAATTAAAATCAGAAGCACACTTTATGGATTTTAATCTTCTGCTCTTTTCCATCTTCCCTTGAACAGAAGGTCACCCAGGATATTATCTGTAATACTAAAATCCCAATTCTTGGGTTGAACTCAAAAAGCCATATGCAGTACATGGAAATTTCCTCAAGCTGGATCACAGCAAGATTATCTGCATAACAAATAGTTTTGCATGAATACAGATTGCCAGTATGTACATGAATACCTATGTGGAACAAACACTATTCCCGACATCAATCCAAATTGAGAATTTGCCCAGTGGAACCAATTTACTTTGTAATTACAGCTAGACTGAAGTGGAGTAGGAAGGATATTTGTTAGTGGTTTTCGGTAGTTATTAAAAACAAAATTCAAATCATGTGTGCATACATATTGCTAAATTTTTCATGGTTCAATTTCTCGATTTTATGATCCACAAACAACATTCATCTTCTAAAAGAGCTGACAGGTGAGTACAGTATGACACAAAGCATGCTACATTCAAGAGGTTCCAAGCACCCAGTGTCTCAACTTTGTGTTCTTTATAGAGCAGTGATGGTGAACCTTTTCAGTACCGAGTGCCCAAACTGGAACATGCACTGGTCTTCGGGTTTCCGGCACTCTGTCGCGCATGAAGACCAGCTGGCCAATGCACATGCGCATCAGGGGTGGGTTTCAAAACCCGTCGCTACTGGTTCGCTCATGGGCATGCACATGCTCAATTGCTCACATGTGTGACGCTTCTGCACATGTGCAGAAGTGTCCGGGCAGGTGGGCGGAGCCCCCGCCACCACCACTGCCGGTTCACCCAATCCAGGGTGAACCAGTAGCAATCCACCACTAATGTGCACACTGTAAACCAGAAGAACAGCTGGCTACAGCGCATGTGCCCACAGAGAGGGCTCTGCGTGCCACCTCTGGCATGCATGCCATAGGTTCACCATCACGGTTATAGAGTACAGAAAATGGTTGAACCTAGCACACGTTTCTGAATTCAATATTTAATGGCAGGCAGTTTCCTACCTACAAGACAAAAAATGGCCAGCTGAACATATCCTTGATGATTGATGCTGTATTGAGCTAGTTCCATTAAAATAATCACCAATGGAACTTCTGGTGACATGAGTAGTTCTCACTGACAGGACCAGGAACTCTGTCACTAATCAATGAGGTCATAAAGCATGACATCACATGATCATGTGAATGTACGATGGCAATTCCAGCAATCCCAGTTGCTGTTGTTAACTGGCTCTTGTGTAGCCATAGTAGCCTGTGGTCATGTGATCACCATTTGCGTCCTTCTGATGACTTCCCCATTGACTTTGCTTGGCAGAAGTCGGCAATGAAAGCTGCAAATGGCGGTCATGACAGCATTCCAGAAAACCCCAACTCCGAGTAAAGACACGGAAGCAAGCATTTTCCAAAGTTCTCTTTACTAGAATAGGTAAACTGACACATCTGGGAAAACCCGAATCTGAAAGGTCCAGGTTTTCCCTCAGTAAATCAAAACCCCCAAAACCATCCCCTCACTCCTCAGTCGATCACATGCTCCAATCAACGTCCGTCCCATCTCGAGACAGCACTCTGACCATTCCTTCCCCAGATGCAGGATTGCCCTGACCTTCACCGACAGGATGAATGCTATTATGTCTACCTACAACCCCTCTACTAAATCCCCCCCTCCTACTTTCCCACACTTGAGAAGGTGGCAGCATGGAAGCTACCGGCCTAATACGGCTTCCAACGCTGACAGATCACATGGCTACAAAATGCTACAATTATAAGGATCCTTCATAAGTCTCGCTTGTTCAGCGCCATGGCGACTTCAAACAGTCACTGAATGAGATGACATTAAATAAGTACCGTCTATATTTAATTAATCTTTTCTTAACACAAATCATTGATAGGTGTTGCAGTGATCATGGGCAAATACATATTCCTGAACAGAGCCTTATTGACATGCCTGATAAAACACAGCTCAGCTATACTTGTTACTTTTTTTTTTTTTTCCTCAAGAGACATCAGTAAAAATAATTGGCTATTTTCATACAAATTGATTGCAGGTGATGAATAGTAAAACAAGAAACTGCTCTAACAAGTACCTTTGTTCCTCATTTGTGGGGAATTGTATAAATTAATGTGGGCAACTTTTTATATCGTAATTAATTCAAGTCATTGCAACTGGAACACCAGTGAGGTGAAATAAATGATCAAGTTAATAGAATTGCCTAATGGCCACTTGCATTTTTAATTGTGCTGTGTGGTGCCAATTACATCCCAATTAATCAAGAAAATTGGAAGGCTTAAATGAAGGGAGGAGGGGTTTACAGGAATCAATTTGGCAAGACCTAAACAGCCAGATCTAAATTTATGCATGAAAAAGAAAAAAACAAAGCCCAAATTCATATTCATCCATATCTTCAGAGGCAACTCAAAAAAAGAAGTTGGATACAGGCATTTTGTTGTCTAAATTTGTTTAACTGTCTCTTTCTTTCTCAAAGTTTTTCTCTCAATTTCTCTCTTTGCTTCATTGTAGCATAATAAAAAGACAGGGATGCCATGGCTAAGATGCTGAGCTTGTCGATCAAATGTTCAATGGTTCGAATCCCTAGTGCTGCGTAATGGGGTGAGCTCCCGTTACTTGTCCCAGCTTCTGCCAACCTAGCAGTTCGATAGCATGTAAAAAATGCAAGTAGAAAAATAGGGACCACCTTTGGTGGGAAGTTAACAGCGTGCCGTGCGCCTTCAACTTTTAGTCATGCCAGCCACATGACCATGGAGACGTCTTCGGACAGCACTGGCTCTTCGGCTTTGAAACGGAGATGAGCACTGCCCCCTAGAGTCAGGAACGACTAGCACATATGTGCGAAGGGAACCTTTACCTTTACCTTTTAGCATAATTTGTTTAATTAACCAAAGAACCTAAGCTTTCAAGGATTCCCTAAATAAGATTGAGAGATAACAGAAATCATTATAATTTCCATGATTTGTATTCTGATATTTGAAAGTTGAAGATCAAGATATTTGTTAAAATTGAATCAGGCAGAGCCTTTAAAAATTAGATACCCGAAACCCTAGTTTATATTAGAGAAATGGAAATGACTAATACTAATAATTGTTGATGGAATTGTTAATTATTCTCATTCAGTGTCCCTTTCCAATTAGTAATAAGCCCAGATGAAGCCAAAATTGGTTTGAAATAATAAACTGCAATATTATGATCTTAAACCAGACTGCTTGGGACTACTATATATACTGTATAAAAGCATTTATTAATGTTGACTTTGTTCAATGCATTTTTTACCTTTAAGTCACTATTGTGCATTCTTCTCTAACACACACAAACACACACACACACACACACACACACACACACACACTATATATATATATATATTTGTTTTCTGAGGTTTTCACAAGTGTTTGTATGTAGGTCTTTGGTTATTCGGGTTTTCTCCCACGTAAAATTGGAAGTGTCTTGGCGACGTTTCGATGAAGTCTCATTCGTCATCTTCAGGCTGGTGTTTTCGGCTTCGTGCTTCTAGGAGCAATGTGTGATCGCAGCTGTTTCTTCCTTTTAACTGCTTCTTCCTTTTAACTGGGGGTGTGAACTGATTGGGTGAGAGCTTGGCTGTGTTCTGATTGGGTGGAGGTGTGTTCTGATTGGTTGGGGGCTTGGCTGTGCTCTGATTAGATGGGGGTGTGTTCTGTTTAGGTGGGGGCTTGGTAGTTCTCGGGTTAGTCTGAGTTGCAGGGGGATTTGAGCTGGTGAGCTGTGTTGCTGCTGTTTGGCTTCGTGTTCGTGGTCATGCCACATCTTCATGGTGGGTGTCAGTTTGCTTCATGTATAGATTGGAGGGATTCAAAGTGGCTAATGATGCAGCTGTAGTTTGGCTTCTGGTCTGTGGTTGTGCCTCATCAGTGTGGGCCTGGGTTTTCCTTTTGCATGGATGTGTGGTGGTGACATCCCGTGTGGCTTTCATGAGTGTGGGTCTGGTGTCATTCTTAGTGCTAGGGACTCGTTTGTCAATAAGGGCAGGTTTCCAAATGGCTGGTAGGCAGGAGGTATCACCTCGTTTATTCATCATTCATTCATGGGCGTTTTTCTATCTTGATGGCTTCTCTGATTATTCTGTTGTTAAAGTGTTCAGTTTTGGCAATAGTTGTGGTCTTTTTAAAGTCAATCTCATGTCCTGTGACTTTAAGGTGTTGGACCAGGGAAGAAGTTGGTTCCTCTTTTCTGATTGAGTTCTTGTGTTCTTCAATGCGTGCACTTATTCTTCTGTTGGTTTGTATGTGTATGTATGTATGTATGTATGTATTGTATGTATGTGGTGGGGCAGGCGGTGCATGAGATTTCATATACTTCTTGATTTTCTAACTCAATTTTGTCTTTGGGGTTTCTTAGGATGGTGGATATTTTTCAGCCTAAAGATGACTAATGAGCCTGAAGATGACGAATGAGACTTCATCGAAACATCGCCAAGACACTTCCAATTTTATGTGGGAGAAAACCCGAATAACCAAAGACCTACATATATATATCAACAGCAAATTAGATGGTAGGTAGGTAGGTAGGTAGGTAGGTAGGTAGGTAGGTAGGTAGGTAGGTAGATAGGTAGGTAGATGGCACAATGGCTCAAGAAGTGTAGCCCAGCTTGAGGGGATGATATCTCAAAAAAATGGGAGAGAGGACAGATGCCTGTGGTACTCTTCACTGAAAGAAGTATAGAATTTGTCACCCCATTAAAAATAGGTGCCATCAATCTCCAAGTAGTGCAGTAGCATTACTGGATTACTGTGGTAATTCATTTCATCTAATATTCTCTATAATAGCCTAACCTTCTCAACAGCCTTGCCTGAGAAGTGAAGGTTGTAGACTTAGTGGAAGTTGTCCAATATAATGTAATAAAGAGATGGCCTCTTCAAAAGAGCATATTGCCATCTCTTTCAAGGCAGGTGACATCTCACTTTTCCTCACAAACATTTATCACCTCATTAATCACCTCTCCTTGTCACAGACAACTTAATTATTTGTCTGTGAAATGAACAAAAGCTAAACTAGATGACATACAGTTTCTTATAGTTCCCAGGTTTATGTTACAGTGGTCTGATGGAAGGAAGAATTTAGCCTAGTTTTCATTTTTATTTATCTATTTATTAGGCTTTATAGTACCCATCTCACCACCCGACCTATGTGTAGGATATATTCCTTTAAAGGAGAATATTTGTAGTTCAGGGTTGAAATCAGAGCTTGGTACTCTTTGAGCTTGCTTGTTTTCTTGCAGATGTTTCATGATCCAACTAGGTAACATCATCAGTGCTAGTAAGGAGTGGGATTTGTTCTCAGTTTATATACTACTGGCTTGCCCTGTCAAGTCTTAGAGCAGGGCTGTCAAACTCGCGCCCCATGGGTTGGACGTTGGATATGCCATGCACTGGTCATGCCCACATCCGGTTTAGTGAGGGGAAAAAAGTCACAATACATCATGTGATGACGCCGTGACGCCGTTAGTTTGACACCCCTGTCTTAGAGGTTCTTTGGTTGGATTGTATATTGTTGGATTGTTTGGCCAGCAGTATGCTAGGGAATTTCTAGAAACCTGGCACTCTGACAAAGTAGTCATCAATAGACACATAGACATCAATAATACAAACCTCCTGCGCGAGCTGCACTGGCTCCCGGTGGTCTTCCGGGTGCGCTTCAAGGTTTTGGTTACCACCTTTAGAGCGCTCCATGGCTTAGGACCTGGTTATTTACGGGACCGCCTACTACCACAAACAGCCTCCCACCGGCCGGTATGCTCTCACAGAGAGGGGCTCCTCCGGATGCTGTCAGCCAAGCAGTGTCGACTGGCGGCCCCCAGGAGGAGGGCCTTCTCTGTGGGGGCACCCACTATCTGGAATGAGCTCCCCCCGGAGATACGGAGGATCCTGGATCTGCGCACTTTCCACCGTGCTCTTAAGTCCCTCCTATTCCAGCAAGCCGGCCTGGCCTAATTTTCTCTCCTTTCTTTTTGATTTTTAAACTGAAATTTTAATTTGTTTTAAATTATTGGGATTTTTAATTGTCTTGGGCTAAATTATTTAATTTGGTTTTAAATTGTTTCTAACTTTTGTATTTATGTATTTTATTCTGTGCCTGTTCACCACCCTGAGTCCTTCGGGAGTAGTGCGGTATATAAATTTAATAAAACAAACATAAAACAAACAAAACCTATTATGCAAAAAAGACCATTGATAAGCCAAAAAGGGAACAAAATGACCAAAACACCACTCCACCAGCAATCAGCATCCAGAACCGCAGAGATGAACTCCAAGTTTAACATGAGACCAACAATCAATAATCAATACCTCAATCAAGGAACAGCCAAACAAGTCCAACCAAAGAACCTCTAAGATCACCCCACCAAACACTAACAAGAGAAGGCTCTAGAATATAAACTGAGAGGAAATCCCACTCCCTACTAATACTGATAATGTTAGCTAGTTTGGGTAATAAAATGTCAGCAAGAAAGCAACCAAGCTCAAAGAGCACCAAGGGCTCCTCGCGTACTCCTTTTCCATATGTGAAAGGAGCCTACAATTTACATATTACAATAGTTCATGATGTAGATAGCAGTGGTAAAATCCAAATTTTTTTACTACCGGTTCTGTGAGCATGGCTTGGTGGGCGTGGCTTGGTGGGCATGACAGGGGAAGGATGCTGCAAAATCTCCATTCCCACCCCGCTCCTGGGGAAGGATACTGCAAAATCTCCATTCCCACCCCACTCCAGGGGAAGGATACTGCAAAATCTCCATTCCCACCCCACTCCTGCAGAAGGATACTGCAAAATCTCCATTCCCACTCCACTGCAGGGAAAGGATACTGCAAAATCTCTATTGCCACCCCACTCCGGGGGAAGCATCCTGCAAAATCTCCATTCCCACCCTACTCCTGGGGGAAGGATACTACAAAATCTCCATTCCCACCCCACTCCAGGGGAAGGATACTGCAAAATCCCCATTCCCTCCCCACTCCTGAGGGAAGGATATTGCAAAATCCCCATTCCCTCCCCACTCCTGAGGGAAGGATATTGCAAAATCTCCATTCCCACCCCACTCTGGGGCCAGTGGTGGTATTTGCTGGTTCTCCAAACTGCTCAAAATTTCCGCTACCGGTTCTTCAGAACCTGTCAGAACCTGCTGGATTTCACCCCTGGTAGATAGTATTGCATTACTGTTTAATGTACAGTGTTGTAAAGGTGCCTTCCTGCCAGGATATTTTACAGGATTGACTCTTGCAGGTCCTGTCCAGTGTTTCAAGCTCAAAGTGCTCCCAGTGAGATTAAGGAACTAGGTTCAAAATCATGCTGTTTGTCAGTATATGCTCTAACTCAGGGAAATGAATGGCTCTCTCTCCTTCTGGAGATGCTCTTCCAGCCATTACCGAATTAAAAATGTTATGAATTTATTGAAACTTTTAGTGTAGCTATCATTTACTGAGAGACAGGAAAGAGTTAATATTGTGTTTTTCTTAAAGCATTGACTAGATGTGTGCTCTTGTAAACTGTTAAGGTTCATGGGGATCCCTCCCCCCCCCCCCCCGCTTCAAGTCAACATTGACTCCTGGCAACTGCTTGGACAAGTTTCTGCAGTTTTCTTGGAAAGAATTTGAGAAATGGTTTGTCCTTGCCTCCTCTCCCTGGGGATGATAAAGTATAACTGATCCGAGGTCAGCCAAGTGGCTTTGTGCCTAAGGGGAGACTGGAAGTTTTCTAGTTTCTAGCCCTGGTACCTTCATTACTTCACCAAACTGGCTCTAGTCATAAATATACAAAACTGTATATAATGAAGAAGGGGGGGGGAATTATAAATAAATAAATAAGGTTTCATAATAATATTATTAACATAACATCATATCATAACAAGCATGTGATTATTCTATCTACGTAACATAACATAGTCCAGGTAATCCTTGATTTATGACCACAATCGAGCCCAAAATTTCCTTTGCTAAGACAGACAGTTGTTAAGTGAGTTTTGCCCCCATTTTACGAACTTTCTTACCGCAGTTGTTAAGTTAATCACTGACAGTGTTAAGTTATTAGCAAGGTTGTTAAGTGAATCTGGCTTCTCCATTGATCTTGTTCGTCAGAAGCTCGGAAAAGGTGATCACATGACCCCAAGATACTGTAATTGTCATAAATATGAGTTTGAATTTTGATCATGTGACCAATGGGATGCTGCTATGGTCATAAGTGTAAAAATGGTCATAAGTCACTTTTTTTAGTGCCATTGTAACTTTGGTTACAAAATGAATTGTTGTAAATCAAGGACTATCTGTATGAAAATATAACACGAGATCCAGTTGTGAAATCCAATTTTTTTTACTACCAGTTCTGTGGGCGTGGCTTGGTGGGCATGGTGTGGCTTGGTAGGTGTGGCTTGGTGGGCGTAGCAGGGGAAGGATACTGCAAAATCTCCATTCCCTCCCCACTCCAAGGGAAGGATACTGCAAAATCTCCATTCCCATTCCACTCCAGGGGAAGGATATTGCAAAATCTCCATTCCCACCCCACTCTGGGGCCAGCCAGAGGTGGTATTTGCCATTTCTCCGAACCACTCAAAATTTCTGCTACCAGTTCTGCGAACTGCTCAAAATTTCCGCTACCGGTTCTCCAGAACCTGTCAAAACCTGCTGGATTTCACCCCTGAGGAGATCATTTTACAGTTGAAGTAATATTGAAACAGCATGGCATATTAACCTGCAGTGATAAACTAGCAGTATTCAAATGTATTTCAGCTTAATATCGTCTTATTATAATGGAAGTGGGGTGCTCATGAGTGACCTTTTGAATCTACAAAAACATGGTAATAGTCAAGAGAGGAATGATATGAATATGCAATAGTACAGGAATCATGACTTTTTATGAGGGACGTTCGCATAAGCACAAGTTCTCTATGGATGTATCTCCTCCAGCATTGGAAGGACAACTGAGAGAAACTATTTATAAAACTTTTAAGTTTCACTTTTGCCATTACAATCCAAAGATGATTTTTTTAATAATCAAATTCAGATCAAAACGAATTTGTAATCTATCCATGAAAGCTTCAGTGTACAATTTGGCAGATAAAAAAAAAAAGATCAAACTAGCAATATTTTTGTGTTCTTTTATACCAATGAGAAAAACCATTCAAAGTCTAAAATGCCTGTAGTTGCAGGCTAAAATAACTTGTTTCCAGAACAAACAAAGAGATTACCTGAGGGCAAGGGAGATGGGTAGTTGAAATGGGAGGCCTGCTATTCATCAATGGCCAAATGTTTGTTCAACTTGAGTGACACTAATAATTTTGAACTATACAAAAGGTGGAAAGAGGTTTTTCAATAACCACCCCATCTTGGCATCTATGGAATCAAGCAATAAAGAACTTGCTTTTATGGGCTTCTTTGGGATTTGTAGAAAAAAAAAACGCAGCCTTTATCTTCTATTCATAAAGCATCCTGTCACTGCTTAAAACTGTTTTTACCATGCCTCAGTGAAAGAGAGACAGGGATTATTTTTAATTTATGGCACTTATGAGGGAGAGAATAAAAGTGAATTTTTGGAACCTTCTCTTCCCTTTGTACAAATTTGCCCTAAGTGAAGAGTCTACTGACAAAAGAGCAGAAGAAAAGGGGAGGGAGGGAGAATGAAATCAGTCAACTATTATTTTGATTGAAATTGTTCGGAGCAGGAATAGTTCATATATACCATATGAAGACATAATTTTAAACTGTGATGCATTTTTTTTCTCAAACTTGGTTGAGTACTGCACTTGAATACTAAACTAGGCTGAACAATTTACCACATTTGTTGTTGTTTGTTGCGAAGTCGTGTCTGACCTATCGTGACCTCATGGTCAACGTTCCTCCAGGCCTTCCTGTCCTCTACCGTTCCCTGGAGTCCATTTAAGCTTATGCCTACTGCTTCGGTGACTCCATCCAGCCACCTCATTCTCTGTCATCTCTTTCTTCTTTTGCCCTCAATCTTTCCCAGTATTAGGCTCTTCTCCAGTGAGTCCTTCCTTCTCATTAGCTAGCCAAAGTATTTGAGAATTTACCACATACAAGTTTCTAAAACAATGGTTTGGATTGGATATCTTCTGTGTTTGCAGAAGACCTTGAACTGACCATATTATGTCTTCAAGAAAAGCAGAGTAATTAAGTAGCAAGATAGGAGAAGCATTTTGCAAACCACTCCTCTTTTGAGCATCATAAATATTTGTGCTGAATCAATTAAGTTCCTTATGAATTAAACACACCTATAATGGACTTGCAAGTGATTGTATTTTTCTTATGATGCAGTACAAGAACAGATTTTTAAAGCGTGCAAATGCATAGAATAGATATAATATTCCAAAAAAGATTTTGTAACATATTTATTTCTTATCCTATTCCTGGTAAGATAGGGATAATCAGCTCTATTTTATCTGTGAATGGACACTACGATATTATTTTACGCATATATGAATTTGTCAGTGTGAAATGTTCTGATAGTTTCCCATTTAAATACTAATGAAGTTCAGCCTTGCAAAATATTGATATGAAATATCTAGTTTTAATAGCCATATGTATTATGTTGATTTATGAATATAGTTTTAATTGTTGATTGGAAGCCACCCAGAGACTGATATAAGATGGGCAGCTACATAAATGTTATAAAAAACAAATAAATACTATAATTTATGTATTATGAGCTATGGTGGAGCAGTGGTTAGAATGCTGTACTGCAGGCTACTCCTGCTGACTGCTGGCTGACTGCAATTTGGCAGTTCGAGTCTCACCAGACTCAAGTTTGACTCAGCCTTCCATCCTTCCAGGGTCAGTAAAATGAGAACCCAGATTGTTGGGGACATATACTGATACTGTAAACAGCTTAAAGAGGGCTGTAAAGCACTGTGAAGTGGTATATAAATCTAAGTGCTATTGTTATTGCTATAATTTCAATATGAACTAGATGGCTAAAATACTTTTTTATCAGAAGACATGCTGCCTCTGTGTAAAAGTAGCTTGTAGAAATTCATTGCCAATCAAAGGAGATAACATGAAGGTTTTTTACATCAATGGTTTGCCATAGTATAAATTTTGAATGTGCATAGTGCTTTAGATCAGCAGTCACCAACTGGTGGTCCGTGGACCACTGGTGGTCCGCAAGAAAATTTTGGTGGTCCGCAGAAAAATTATTTGCATTTTTTATATTGCACTAAATCAGGGGTCCTCAAACTATGGCCCCTGGACTGGATAGGTGCAATGAACATTTGTTTTACTGCAGAGAGTCTCCCCCTTCGGGGTATTTTTGTGCGGGTCAGAGGAGAGCAGAAATTCTGACTTGGGGTCTGCTTCAGGCTTTGGGTGAAGGCTGGAGGGAAGTGCTGTTGGTGGCGAAGACCCGGAGGACCTTGTTCCAGTGGGACTGCATCGTGGCCTGGAACTGGCTGACCATCTCAGCCCGCTGAGCCTCCAAGTGCCGGTACCTGGCCTTGCACTCCCGCAGGTCTTCCCTCTGCTTGGAAAGCCTATGCTCCTAGTCCTCAATAAGGTGCTTCTAATGAGCCTCTTTCTCGGTCAGATCCAATCTGAACTGAGCTGTTTTGCCAACTCTTTCTCATGGTGGCTGCTTAGTTCCAACAACTGTTTCCTGTTGGGACCCTAAGGAGCCCAGGCAAACAGGCGAGGAGTGGCTGAGAGGGGAGTGGCGAGTAGAAGCTGGCAAGGCGCCCCTCAATGTGAGTGACTTCAAGTTGGCCACACCCAACACAGTCACATGACCACCTAGCTATGCCCACCCAGACAGTCATTAGGCAGAATATATTAGTAGTCCATGGGATTTAAAATTATGAATTTAGTGATCCCTGAGGTCCGAAAGGTTGGGGACCCCTGCTTTAGACATAAAGCACACTTTCATGTACCTGTTCTGTCCCCGTCTCCACACACACACAAACACAGCCAGCCGAGGGTTAAGAAAGCACTTGGCACGCACACAGGTCGTTATCTCAAACTTGGCAACAATATAAGCACCGTCTGCCAAGAGCTTTACTTCAACAGATAACATAAAATTACATATGCATTGTAAATAGTCCAGCAAAAACAATATCCCTTCGGCAGCTTCAGGCGTTGTTCAAGTGACTAGCCAGAGTTAGTTTTTGTTCGTCACAGAGTTTTACCAGCCACCACCCTCTCTTATATAGTCTCTGGGGTGTGGTCCAGTGACTCAGTTATAATCCCTAGCACGCCTCCTTAACTGCTGCAACCATTGATCACACCTCATTGGCGTGCATCCAGGAACGACGGCTCTCCTTCCTTGCTCTCATCAGAGACACCTGGCTCCTGGCTAATCTCCTCTGCCTCGGCCGGCACCTGAGGCAGTGCCAGAGGGGAGGGGCCTGGAGAGGGAGGCCTGGCTAACTCCTCTCCCTCATGTTCAGAGCCTTCTTCCTCCGATGAGATAGGCTCAGAGGGCAGGGCCACAACAGTACCTTGCAACAACCAATTAAACCAGAGATTGGTTTTTCTTTTTTATTCTGTTTTCTGTCTTATTCTATTTCAGTTTGTATTAAAGTTTACTTTTGTTTCCGAGATTGTTTTAAGAAAAAAATTATCTCCAAATTGTGTGTCAGATCTGCCACAACTTAAACTTCTAAATAGAAATGATCCTTGGCTCCATTTGTTGAGAAAGGTATAGTTTATTAGAGATCAAGTGTATTGCAATATTGCAAAGCCAGAACTGGGAATCACGTGCCAAAATCTACTTTTCCCTCCCTTAACTATCTCTCATTGCTTACCCCATTGTAACCAATCAGGTTCAGGCAAAATGTTTTCATAATGGTCAGTTCAAGTGTAGTTTGATATGTGGCTCCCTCTTTCTTCCAGTGGGTGGCTTTGAGGCAGCGTCTCAAGGAAACACATTCATTAATTTTCTCCAAGCCTTCCTCACTTCATTCCCCACTCCCCACAGTTCATGCCAGTTTGTCACTACATAGCAGCAAAGCATACAAGCAAGCATGAGGTGACAGCTGACATATTGGACTATTGAGTTAACCTAGAAGACCATATGGTTTGAGACAGTGGTAGGTTCCTCCTGGTTCGGTCCGGTTCGGCCAAGCCGGTAGTGGTGACGATATGACATCACCGAACCGGTTCTCCCCCCCGCCCTCCTCCCCCACCCCCCACGTTATTCTTATCTTTTATTTGGTCCCACCCCCAATCTATTGCTGCCTCCTGAGTCCCAGCTGATGACTAGAGGGAAAAAAACTGTTTAAACTCTTGCCGCGGGGCTTCAAAGGGCCGTCCTACAGCTGATCAGTGTTAAAAGCAAACAAATGAGTCGGGTTGTAAGTGCGAGGACTGGTCGTAAGTGTGAGGATCTTCCAGAAATGACTCCGACCAGCTAGCCACGCCCACCTAGTCACATGACCTGCAAGCCACACCCACAAAATAAGCCACACCCACAGAACCGGTAGTAAAAAAATTTAGAACCCACCCCTGGTTTGAGAAGAATATACCGTATTTTTCGGACTATAAGATGCACCTGACTATAAGATGCACCTAAATTTAGAAGAGGAAAACAACAAAAAAAAATTTTCAACCTACCTTTTTTTCGGCCTTTTTTCAGGCCTTTTTGTGGCCCATTTTTTAGGCTTTTTGGGGCCATTTTTGAGAGTTTTGGGGGCTGTTTTTGAGGCCTTTTTTTGAAAAAACGGGCCAAAGAAAGCCTCAAAAATGGGCCACAAAAAGGCCTGAAAAAGGCCGAAAAAAGGGCCAAAAATGGGACGTGCGGAAGTCAAAAAATGGTGGGTGGGTGGGCAGGTGGGGCTTCAGCAATTATCAGTCTATAAGACGCACAGACATTTTCGCCCCCTTTTGGGAGACAATAAACTGTGTCTTATAGTCCAAAAAATACGCTAGTTTCTTCCTCATTGCTTCTTATAAAACATTGTTTCTGAGAACACTGTGGGTGGAACTGCTTCCCTTTTCAGTCTAAAGATCATTGAAAGCTAGTGCAGCAAGGTGACTAATTACATGGGCCAGGGAAATCCTCTTTTGAGAATGCTATCGTAATAAGGAAGGCATCTATGCCCTATCTATCTCCTTGGAGGTGGAGGTGAAGCACATGAACAGATCTTCAGGATGAAAAGTACAAGGCACAAGCACTTTGCTTCTTCCCAGCTTGTCCCTCCATAGATAGTTACATGCAAAGATAGGTTCGATTCCATGTCTTTAAAGCAAATGAAGTATCGGGAGTAAAATTGGCTCACACCCAAGCATTCCAAATAACCTGAATTTTTTTTTAGATTAATTGAACATCTGGAGCACTGATTCAGTGCTGTTGGTTAAGGGACAGCTGGTCATCTGTTTTTCTTCAGTTCAATTCATCCGACTTTCAGTGGTTCAAGGGTTCAAAATCAAAGGCCGGTAATAATAATTTGATGCTTTTGGTTATGATACTGGATATGCCTTTGCAAACTCAGAAGCAAATACTTTGCTTGTTTGAAAGAAGGTTGCTATAAAATTATGGATCTATCTTTTCAGCCTGCTAATGATCCTAAGAAACATACCCATCATTCAAAAACTATCAATGATGTGGATGTTTATTATTTGCATTTCTAATCTGAAAGGGAAATGTTTGTATATGTATATGTTTTCACATGTGAAACTGTATAATGTGCTTTAGCAGAAAAATAACTACCAATCAACATTTATTTACAGTCGGTTTTGTTAATCTTGGATTTAATGAAATGGGACATGAAATAACACTTGGTACTATACGTCTTCCTTATTTAAACAGAGTAAAACCAGATTTTTTTAAAACCTTGCCTCTCTAAATACTTGTTGCAGTTTGGACATAATGGTCAAAGACAAGCTAGATCCAACTCCATTGGGGCAAAAGCACCCAACACAATTGGGTGTCTACCACAGCCCTCCAAAAAATTGAACTGAAGAGAGAGAGAGAGAGAGAGAGAGAGAGAGAGAGAGGGAGGGAGGGAGGGAGGGAGGGAGGGAGGGAGGGAGGGAGAGAGAGAGAGAGAGAGAGAGAGAGAGAGAGATTTGAGGTGTTCATTCACTGTTCAAAATATACAAACTTGTTTATACCAAGAGGACTATAAGCCTGGTCAAGCTTGATATATAGACCACATACAAACATACCCACAAACACAGGTTTCTGATATGGGTTTCTTAACAACTCTCAATGTTTGCAAGTAGATTCAACTCCAAATTACAAAAGTCCTTACTAAATATGAACATATTTATATATGTATGTGTGTATACACACAATGACAAGCAAGTTACCATTTGATGTAATTCCAAACTCTCAGATTTCATCCTTTTTAACGTTTAAATATGTATATCCCAGGAGGAGAGGCTATTACTATTAGTCTCATTTAATTACTAATCTCCTCAGTCAGCATTCATATCCTTAGCACCCCTGTTTGGAATTCACAGATAAATGAATACAATTAAACACTATTACTTTAAGCTTGCTACACTCTAATCCAATTATAGTATTTAACAATTACACTCTCTAACATTTGTCATTTAAAGCCAAATCTAGGGAAGAGATGAATGCCTTTAACTCCTATTAACATCAACAATCCTGAAAATTTATTTGATGACCTACAAATGGGTGTTTTCCTATTCTTCATTCTTCCAAAGTCAATGGGAACTGCTCTTCTGGTTTTATTTACATCCTAATCTCATTAAAGTTTAGCTGCTATCTGTGAACAGCACAATATAATAGAGCTAAGAGATCCAGGTTACAACAAGCATGTGGGTCTAAGAGTTAGCATTACCGTATTTCCCCGAAAATAAGACCCTGTCTTATATTTTTTGAACCCTGAAATAAGCGCCTGGCTTTATTTTCGGAGAGGTCTTATTATTTTGGGGTGCAAGGACAAGATGGGGCTTACCTGATTTCCAGCTCTGTCTTCTTAACCCTAACCAAAGAAAATGGTGGGGACCGGCTCCGCATGCGTTTAAATATTTTGGGGAGGGTTTATTTTCAGGGAGGGCTTATTTTCAGGGAGGGCTTATTTTAGCACATGTGCTCAAAAGCCCTATTAGGCTTATTATCAAGAGATGTCTTATTTTTGGGGAAACAGGGTACATTATCATAGTCAATGCTGCCTTTTACATATCTGAAGAAGTTGAGATATGTTTTTATATGGGGAAGATGTTTTTATATGTTTTTATATTAGAAATCCATCTGGGATTGATTATGTCAGCCCTTTGAGTTAGACCAGCTCAGAAAACAAGACACATATTAAAGCATGCTATTTTATTATTGTCGGGTAATAACAAAATCTTGACAGATTGCTAATTTCCCTCTGCCTCTATTTTGCACTACATAGACTCAAGGGGGCTTTATTGTCTTTTATCTTGCTTTAACTTTTCCTGAATTCTTCAAATATATCTATGGAAGCCTCTACAATGACCAGCTATGCATGAACTTTAGCATACATTAATCTATATAAATAAAAATGTAAATGTCCGTTTGTACATAACCGTACATCTCTGAAAGTTCTTCACCGATTGCTTTCAAATTTTGACACAATGTTGCATTCGACTACAGGCGTGTTTTTATATACCTATATTATATACATGTCACACCTCTGACAGGTAAAAACATGAAAAACATTAGAAAACATTGAAAGACATTGACAAACATTGAAAAACATTGAAAAACAGTGCCATCTGTTGGATGTAAAACCAACATGACAGCCTCCCAGCCCTGATTACGCTCAACAGATTTCTGCTCCTTATATTTAGACTCTCCTTCCAAGAAACTGTGCATTTGGAAGGCAGAGATGCCTGAGGGCCATATCCTGCCACCAGGCTCGGCAGGTAGGTAGCCAGCTCCCCGCCGGGAAGCCCTCACAGCCGGCGCTTCTAGGGCTGGATGGGGCCCTCCCGAGCCTGGCTCTGACCTCCCCCTCCCCCAGCCACCCCGTGAACTAGTCTCACCCACCACTTCTGCCCATCCCCCTCGCCAGCTGCTCTCGGGGCTCCCTCCAAAGAACACCTGGCAATGAGGCTGCCTCGGTCCACCAAGTGGGAACCCTCCTTCCCTCGCCTGGCCCGAATCGCACCTGGCCCAGCGCTACCACTGGCCCGAGGTCAGAAAGACCAGCTGCTAACCGGCGCTATGCGAATCCGGTCGGTGAGCGGGAGATGGAGGCAACTGGAGCCTCAGGGTCACCTTTGACCAGTGCCGCCTTTGATTCGCAGGTGGGCGCTCTGGCAGTTCACGGAGCCTACATGAAAATTTCACCCTCTGGCAGAAAAGGGGCTCCGGGGAGGCTTCGGGGGGCAGAAACGGGCAGGAGGGAGGATGGCCGGCCCTCCTTCATTTTGCCTGGAAGAGCGGGGGATTTAAGCATTCCCCTGCCCTTGGCAGGTGGGGGAGGAGAACTGCGCAGCAGGGGTCCAGTGGTGTGTGCGTGGCTCCTGGCTTTGCCGCTTTCTTCCTTCGGGCGGGAAGCCCCAAACCAGCCTCAAACTCCCGCCACAACCCCTCCCTCCCTTCCCTTCCCTGATATGTGTCTCCCTGTCGAGCCCCCAGAGAACATCTGTGTAAGGAGGATGGAGAGAGGGGGAGAGAGAGAGACATAGAGAGATACAGGGGAGAGAGAGAGAGAGACATAGAGAGATACAGAGGGGGAGAGAGAGAGAGAGATACAGAGAGATACAGAGAGAGGGGGGGAGAGAGACATAGAGATACAGAGAGAGGGGGAGAGAGAGACACATAGAGATACAGAGGGGGGAGAGAGAGAGACACATAGAGAGATACAAAGAGAGAGGGGGAGACAAAGAGGGAGGATTTTGTGGTTCCCATTGTTTTTTAGCAACCGGTTCTCTGCCCTAATCACTAGCTGGGTAGGTGTGGCTCGGGGGCTGTCATGTGACTGATGAAAGTGAGTAACGTCGAGTTGGCCACACCCACCAAATGTTCGTGGAGAGTTTGGAACTTCAGCCTCGCACTTTTAGCCCAGCGGAAGCACCAGACTGGGCCACAGCAACGTGTGGCCGGGTACAGCTACTTTTGAATAAAAGTGTTCTTTAGAATTTCTTGCAGTACTGAACTTTTCTTTTTCAAATAATTTTTTTCTGAGTCTCCTCCTTCCATTTATACATACTGAAGGTACAAAAAAAAATTTCTATCCTACTTTAAAAGAAAAAAAAAAGACTTGTCTTAAAAGCAGGCATCTAAATCAGGAAAGCAGATTAACAGAAGGGATCAGTTTCCCTGAAAAAGCCATTCTAGAATCCTAGATTAACAAAGAACAATGAACAATCAGAGCAGACATATTGTTTCTGTAGTCAAATCATTTGCCGTATCCCTGCTAGCTTGGCTCTAGTTCATTCTTGCTCTGGTTTTGCTTCCATGTAAATCAATTGATTTCAGCCAAGCTCCATCTGCAATATTCAAGCTGGATTTATACCTCTAAGAGAAGGAAATATGATTTGCTGACTCCCTTATATTTGCCATGTGTATTATTCAAGTCTCTCAGTTGAAAGCTTCTGTTTTCTACCCGCCTATAACTTGACTTACAATACCCCTTTTGCATATAAACCTGACACATTCACCACGTAGTCACAAGTTAGTTGCTTCTTTTGTTCACAGTCGATATACTCCCGGTAGACCTAATTAAATTACCTCAGTGAGATGATTCTACAGTTTTTAGAATACAGAAACACATTTCTATAGAAGACACATTTCTTTCTGGATGTCCTTGGACTTGGACACTTGTTAAATGCATGCAACTCAATACATTTCTGTTTTCATAAAGTTCCATTTTCATGTTTGCATGTTTGGAAGCCAATTTTGAGGTCATTGGCTCTCTCAGATTTCCAGTCAGTGATAGAGATTACAATAGATATGCAAAGGAGATAGGGCTACAGAGAACTTTAGGACTAAGAGGGATTGATATCCATAGCAAAGGAGTGATATTAACATCCTCCAATCCCAGATCATTTTGTCACTGATCCCAGAAAATGCCATTGGGCTTGAAGTCCAACCATTGAGTTCAATCAGGTGTCATCATCATCATCACAACAACAAAAACAACAACAATAAAAATTCACAATATAGTTGTCTTGGACATAAAGTAGAATATTAACTAACCAACTAATGTATATTGTAATGTATCAATATAATAGGGATTTGAAATAAAAGCTAGTTATATTAAGAAATATAGAAAAATAAAAAAGACTTATTTCTAGCCAAACTATATCTTGAAAGTGACACAGAGATGGAAGTTCTCTCATCTCTCAATGTAGAAGAAACAACAGATGTAGAGATATGTTGTGAACACCATTTTCTCATCTATTCCTATTATTTAGCTATTTGATAATGTACATTCAATTGTCAACAATGGATGTGTGATATTTGGGAGCAATCTTGTCTCCTGAATGGCAGATAAGGGCTTTTACACCAAATATTACATTTAATTTAATTTTAATGTAGGTCAATGTTTCTTGAAACTGTTTTTAATGTTCCCTATATATTCAGTAATTAAACATTACAGTTCAGATCAATGATTTGGAGGTCCTCCAGGATAATAATGAACATTTTAAGACCAAGATTATATGCCCTGTTTTATTGGCTAGAAGCTATCACACTATGATCACTATTACTAATTTATTAAATAGTTTGCTATGCTCTATGGTAACTGTACATTTGCAGATAGTTTCCATTATTTTTACTGGAAATAGTATAACTCCACTTACTGTACTTAAAAAAAATATTAGCATGAAAGTTTGGCAAAGTCACTGCTATATTAATACCCTTGCAATGATGTGACAATGGATTAATAACAAATACTGTATATTTATGTTCTTAGTTGGGAGGACTTTTTAAAGTCACCTTTAAACCAACCCTAAAAATCTTAACTGCAGCCAAATGAGAAATCTCAGCTTTGCCCTATTTTGAATTGCAAGATCTATTTTTATAATGCTCTTTGATAGATTTTAGTGAATCATCTTAAAGTGGAACAAGTCAAACAAAATGAAAGGAAAAACATTTTGTTATTACAAAAAATGAGTACTTTTTTGTTCTTTTATGGCTTTGTCACTTAATTATTTTATTTGATTAACAAGTTCTCTTCCATAACATTTTTTCTTTTACTTATCTTTATTATAGTTGTCATTTCTTTGCTTCATTCTCTTTCTTGCTTCCAGTTCTTCTTTCTTTCAAGATAAATCAATAGTTGTTTTTCTATTCTTATTACTCAACCTCCTGTGTCCTTCATAACAGACTTTTCTCTAACTTCTCTTCTCCTTTCTGTGTACATCTTTGATTAAACTCTTTATGCATTAAGTATTATGAAAAACAAATTAAAACAAACGTTTAAATGGACACCAATTCTTTTCTATACATATATTTGGAACACCCATTTTAAGTGTTTAAAACCATCCTCTTCATCAATCATCATCATCATCACCCATAATACCTACAAATCTCCAGTTCACGCTCTTTCTTTGCATCTAACAATAGATTGATAATTGGATCAGATAATTCACTTAGTGTCCTACTCTCGTGAACTACTCTGGCACTGAGTGTCAAAACCTTTTCATGCCACACTGACAGAAAATAAAATAAAGAGCCATCTATTCCATGTTTTTCAGTACATAAATTGTGGCCACTTGTCTAGGAATTTTCAGTAAAATAAAATACAAATTTGCGAGGTTACCATGATGGAAAGCTAGGGAAATATAGATCAGTGGTAAAAATTCTGAACAAAAGCAATGAAATTCCTCATAGTCTTACCAGAAGCCTTTCTGCCATTCCTTTTTTTAAATATATAGTTAAAATATAGTTTATAGTTTATTGCTATATTACTCTTTTAAAAAAAATACTGCAAGAACCCTCATTGAACAGAAATTAATTTACTTTCTTTGTCCAGTTTTATTTACAAATTAAACAGCAGTGCCAGTTCTTCTACCTGACTTGATCTACAGCAGGGGTGTCAAACTCAAGGCCCATGGGCCGAATTAAGCCCACGGGGTGCTTAGATCTGGCCTCCAGGGCTGCCCTGGAAACATTGAAGGACTGGCCGGCGGTGCCTCTGCCAGTGAAAATGGAGCTTACATGGCTCTCCCAAACTCTGTTTTCGCTGGCAGAGCGGTTGGGCCACCAGAGGTGCCCCTGACATGACTGACATCGAGCTGGTCATGCCCAGCTGGCCCACCGAGGTCAAACACAATCCTGAAGCCGCACTCAATGAAATTGAGTTTGACACCCCTGATCTACAGATTGATGCCATCAATTATTTACACTTTTTTTTTTTCCTGGGCAAATATTTTATGCTTACGTTTCATTTTTCTGCACTTTGATTTATAAAAATTTTGGTGTTTTTTTCTGAATATTCTTTCCCCTGTTTTCTTCCTGCAATGTAACTAGATGCCATTGGGTCACTGTTTACTCCTGAAGACTATATGCTGTTTATTTTGAACTGTGTTTAGAAATAAGGTCTCTTAAGGATATTTTAGTAATTCTTTTTGATAATCACCCTCTGTTCTGTCTTCCCCATCAATTTCCTATATATATATATATTTCGCTGATAAAGATATATATATTCCAGTCTAGCATCTGTTTACATCATATCCCTAAATAATGTGAATTCCCATTTGCTAGAAAAAGTCTTTTACCTTTTGCCCATTCTATTTATTATAAATGTTCTCTTAAATTTCATTCTTCAAGTCCTAAATTAGTATTTCCTCATTAACATCCCCATAATGGTGATATTTCTATTAGACAATGTATTAGAAGAGAACACTATTAGAATTGTATTCTGAGAATAAAAATGAAATCAGTATTAACATAGTGAAAAAAATCATCAAATAAATGAACTTATTCAACAACAATGGAAGTATGAATTCCAATAGAAGAGAATATATAGCATGCATCAGGGATGAACTGTAGTGTCCTTAGTGCTCTCTGAATTTGATTGCTTGCTTTCAGATGGAACCAAGGACTCCACAAATGTATGAATTAATATATCTAAGGCAAAGAGTTCAACAGTCGAACAATTATAATTAAAGCAGAACACTCGGGTTGCTTGAAAAAGAAGCTGGGCTGAGAGATAATGACAGCTTGCAGGCTGAATTAAAAATCTAATATATTCTTCTTAGAGCTCTTTGGAGAAAAGGGGGGATTATATAAGGATTATATAAGATAGCTAAATAAAAATAGAATTTATCAACAGGCACAAATTTAGGAAAGCAAGATTCCATTTATGTATGGTCTCATATATCTAAATATGTGATTGAGGAATCATATTCTACATTACGCCTGTAATGAACATGAATATAGTTGATAGGCATAACAAAAAAGAGCCTTGGTGGTGCAGCGGACTAAGTGCTGTTAAGTGCTAGCACTTAGCTGCCAGCTACCTGCAATTAGTGCGAGTTCAAATCTCACCAGGCTCAAGGTTGACTCAGCCTTCCATCCTTTCAAGGTAGGTAAATTGAGGACCTGGATTGTGGGGGCAATAAGCCAGCTTTGTATAGAACAATACCACTTGGGGGGGCCGAAAGCCCTAATAAGCAGGTATATACATAAAAGTATGCAGGCTATTGCTATAATGCATTGTAAGCCGCCCTGAGTCTATGGAGAAGGACGGCATATAAGTTGGACTAATAAATAAATTTTAAAAAAACATTAGGGTTGATATAAAAGAAGACATTTGAAATCACATGTGGGAAAAGAAGCTCAATGTTTTGTATTGTCTTTACTTTCAGCAATTGCTGGAGAAAAAAAATTGTGAATATTCTAAAATTAACAATGGAAGTTACAGACTACTTCATGTAAACGTTCTCCCTTGGTGAAGGACTATATTAACTAAGCCTGGAGGAAGAGTGTACACTCGAAGGGTATTAATAATATGTGTTAGCAGTAGCGTCTAGGCCACTCCAGTTTTGTTATTTTTAAAGAGCTGTTGTTA
Organism: Pantherophis guttatus; assembly: GCF_059756535.1. Taxonomy (NCBI): domain Eukaryota; kingdom Metazoa; phylum Chordata; class Lepidosauria; order Squamata; family Colubridae; genus Pantherophis; species Pantherophis guttatus. The sequence goes on along the minus strand of NC_142067.1, from coordinate 111,777,119 downwards.
CTGCTGCATAAGAGAATTTTGTTAGCAGTTTCAACAGCTTATTCATAAAGAACGGTTACATGTAGGCCTGGTGTATAACTGTATGTTAGTTCTATTATTATTACAGCAGTACAGCACTTGATAGATCAGAGAAATTAAAGTACCGTGAGCTGAAAAACATACATCCGACTGGCTGGATGCTAAAAAGAATTTTAAAAAACACCTTTGTAAATTCTCCTCCCCTTACACCAGGGGTGTCAAACTCGCATCGTCACGGTGGCCTCACGTGACGTATTGGGACTTTTTTCCCCTTTGCTAAACTGGGTGGGGCCAGCACATGACGCATCCAGTCTGCAGGCTGCAAGTTTGACACCCTTGCCTTACATAATGAGTCTACAAATAATTATAAGCTTTCTGCTCCTTAGTTAATAAGAAAAATATATTTATATAAACAAATATTTTAGATGAGATCTATAGCTAATAAAATAAAATCAACCCAATGTCTAATTATAGTGTAGTATAGTGTAGTATTAATGTGATATGATATGATATGATATGATATATGATATGATATATGATATGATATGATACATACGATACGATACGATACGATACGATACGATACGATACGATACGATACAATACGATACAATACAATACAATACAATACAATACAATACAATACAATATAATATAATATAATATAATATAATATAATATAATATAATATAATATAATCATCTAAGTCTGAGGCAATTGTCTCCATGTTCTTCTCATCAAAAAAATATGATTCTGAAGGAAAAGAACTAAGAGGTCTCCACACCGTAATGGAGAAACTAAGAAAAGGTAGCTGGTATTAGTAACCAACTATAAGAACCAAGGTGGCACAGTGGTTAGAGTGCAGCACTGCAAGCTACTTCAGCTGACTGCTAGCTGCAGTTCAACAGTTCAAATCTCACCGGCTCAAGGTTGACTCAGCCTTCCATCCTTCCGAGGTCGGTAAATGAGGACCAAGATTGTTGGGGACAATATGCTGACTCTGTAAACCGCTTAGAGAGGGCTGTAAAAGCACTATGAAGAGGTATATAAGTCTAAGTGCTATTGCTATATCTATGCATATAGCTAACCCCAAGCCAAATTTCAAGAGAAGAAGAAAATCAACAACAAATGAAATACAGGGAAAAATCACAGATTCTACACATTTGTAACCTGCCCATCATAGCTTTCTTTGTAGCGGATCATGACCATTAAATCAGCTGAGGTTTTGTACAGAGCCAAATCCCAAGTAGATTCACCAATAACTCAAGAAACTCCAAAGGAGATATCTTCCTAAGCAGCTAAAACTCTAAAAGAAAAAGAAAGCAGCTAAAAAGAAAAGCTGGGGCTGTTGGTCTGAGCTCTGAGCTTGGCAATTTGGTTGCAGAAAAGCTATTGATGGAAAAGTAGACAAAATATAAATTTTAGATAGGTTTCAATTTTCTTTAAAAGCTTACGTGTTCTTAGAACCAAGGGCCAATTTTGTACCTAGGACAACATTCACCTCATACACACAGTTTTCACCTTATTTGGTCTAGCCCTGCAGCAAAATGAATCATACTAATCATAGGCATTAGTGGTGGTGCAAAAGACAATTCTTTATCAGTAATTTAGTCAGTAGTTTCTAAGGAGGTAGCAAACTTTGATGTCCATATACAGGTAGTCCTTGACTTACAACATTTTGTTTAGAGACTGTTCAAAGTTACCGTGGCACTGACCATTTATAACCATTGCAGCATCCCCATGGTCATGTGATCAAGTTTCAGACCAGGGGTGGGCTGCTGGGGGTTCACAGGAGTTCGGGAGAAGATTCTGTGCAGTTCGGAGAACCCTCAAATCCCACTCCTGGCTGGCCCTGCTTACCCTGCCCCACCCCTCCCAGGAATCCCCATGCATTTTGGATGCAGGTAAATGCAGGGCGCACACGGAGGCTTGGGAAGGGCAAAAAAGGGCCTACCGGATGTTCAGGAAGGGCCTCCAGAGGGCCTCCGGAGCCTGGGGAGGCCGTTTTTGCCCTCCTAGAGGTTCAAGGAAAGCCTCCGGAGCCCGGGGAGGACAAAAACACCCCCCGCCCACCGTGGTGCAGGAGGTCGACTAGGCCATGCCCACCATGGCCATGCCCACCCAGCAAATGGGCAGAGAACCCCTTGCTAAAATTTTTGAAGCCCACCCCTGATTCAGACACTTGGTTACTGGCTCATATTTATCACGGTTGCTGTGTGCTGGGGTCATGTGTTCACCTTTCATGACCTTCTGACAAGCAAAATCAATGAGTAAGCCACCTTCACTTAATAACCGTGCTCTTAACTTAACCGCCGCAGCGATCCACTTAACAACTTGTGGCAAGAAAAGTCATAAATGGAGGAAAACTCACTTAACAACTGTCTCACTTAGCAACCAAAAATTTGGCCTCAGTTGTGGAAGTATGTTGAGGACTACCTGCACATAGACGTCTCTCTCCGGTTCACAACAAAATACAACGCGGATGTCAAACTTTTTCCCCCTCATTCTTCCTAATCTGCTGATACCGTACCAATTTTTGCAGAATACTAAACAACATTGAGGGGACTATTTCTGTTTGCACATCTGTTCAGCTGAAGAAGTGCCCATAGCATCATTTTTATTTCACAATCTCCAACCACCCCCACCCCTACCACACCCACATACCCATGAACCACAGAGGAGGTGAAAGTTTAAGGTTAATGACTATCCAATAGTCAATTTAACATTATGTTTTTATGAAGATGAAAGCTTTTTGAAGTCTCGCCACCTCCACTTTCCTTTCTTTTCAATTTATTCTAGGACTGAAAATACGATGATCTCATTTAAAATGATGCATCACCTGCTGTATTATGCTCATTTATTCTTCGGCATAATCATTTCTGTGGAGCAGAATTTAAAGCAGATGCAAACTGAAAGAGCCAAGTGGAAGCATAAATCCTCTCTCTCTCTCTCTCTTTTTTTTTTTAGAAAAAGGCACTCCAGAAAAGCATCCCAGACAGCTATCTTCACATTAGCACTCACTGGCACAACCAAGGGGGATGGATTTTGAAATAAATTTTATGGACACTGAGATAGTAATGTGGCAGCAATTCTTTCAAGTCATGATAAGTTATTACCTAGAGCTGTTTCGCTAAATTAGTGACACTGATACTGTTACCCAGAAGATTATTTTCCAAATCTGAACATCAAGATGCTCCAAATTACAGCAAAATGTGGGATGTTTGCATGTTAAAGAAATAATTGTCCACTGCCTCAAGTTACAAACTGATAAGTCCTGCATCATTATAAGCAAGGGTGCTTATGATGGGGGAAGGTTATTAAATAAGCATAATAGTTAAAACCCAATTTTCTACATAATGTCACTCATATTTTATTTTATACTAGAAAATCTGGATTGTTGGAAGCAACTGTCTTTTTATATTAGCAAATCTAGATGTAATCAAGGTTAAGGTGACTTTATGGTTCTTTTGAAATCATGATAGAAAATTCAAAATGGCAATTTACAACTTAACCAGACTATCATAATATCTGATTATCATGCAAATCTCAATACTTTAATGATTAAATTGACATCGAAGTGCTGTATATATTAGGATTAGAGAAAACTACATTGCAGATATAACTTCAGCTAGTTTTAACTATTTCACTAAAATTATGATTCATTGTTTAGTCAGCCAGATGTCTAGCATTTGGCATTTTCATTGAGTCTTTCCCAAGGACCTTGGATAAGGAGATGTTTGATGATATCACTAAAATTATTATCATTATTTATATTATTAAATTGAGGATTAGAAGCCAAGCTTGGAGACTGTAACTCCTAATTCCAGTTTAGATATGAACCCAGAAGGGTGAATTTAGACCAGTCGTTCTCTCCCAACCTCACAAAGAAGCATGCAGTGCCTTCAAAATCATTCTCGCTACAGCGAGAAGGAAACCTTTACAATGGCTGAATACAGTGGTGGGATTCAAATAATTTAACAACTGGTTCTCTGCCCTAATGATTTCTTCCAACAACCAGTTCACCAAACTGTTCAGAAAGTTAACAACCGGTTCTCCCGAATTGGTGCAAACTGGCTGATTCCCACCACTGGCTGAATACTGCCAGAATGTTGTTATTCTCCCTGCGTGGATTTTGCCTCTATTCATGTGCAGTGTACATTTTTTTGTAAGTATTTAAGTATTTAATGTAAGTTTCTCTTTTTCTTTCCTATACAAGATTTTTCTGTAACTGAATGACTGAGTGGGCGTCGCCAACTTTTAAAAAAAAACTTTTTAAACCATTTTTTCTACAACCTTTTCGGCTGAAGAGGTTGTAAAAAAAATGCTTTTTAAAGCCTCTGATGATCCCAGCTGAGTTGCCTGATCGTCAGAGGCTTTTTTCTTTTAAAAACATTTTTTCTACAACCTCTTCGGCCGAAGAGATTGTAAAAAAATGCGTTTGAAAGCCTCTGATGATCAGGCAACCCAGCTGGGATCATCAGAGCCTTCCAAAAGTATTTTTTCTACAACCTCTTCAGCCAAAGAGGTTGTAGAGAAAATACTTTTAAAAGCCTCTGACGATCCCAGCTGAGCCGCACAATCATCAGAGGCTTTTTTTTTTACTTTTAAAAGCATTTTTTCGGCCGAAGAGGTTCTAGAAAAAATGCTTTTAAAAATAAAATAAAAAAGCCTCTGATGATTGCGTGGCTCAGCTGGGCATGGGCGGGGACAGGGATTTTTGCTACCGGTTCTCCGAACCACTCGCCACCATCACTATCGGATCGGGCGATCCGGTCCGAACCGGGAGCATTTCGCCCCTGCTTTTCCTCCTGACTTTCTCTGATACCTATAAGTATATCTTAAAATTTGGTCTTCATGATTATAGAATTCATTGGCAACAAATGCATATTTTGAGTATAGGCAAAACCTAAGAAATTGGATAGAAATTTTCATGGTAATAAATTCACTGACTACTATTTCAAGAGCATCCTTCTACATTCTTCTCAGCTATTGTCACCATTACCATTTTACACAGACTTCTGCTGCCTTTCTTAACAGTGAGAGCAACTAACCAGTGGAGCAAATTGCCTTTGGAAATTGTGGGTTTTTAGGAAGAGACTGGACATCCATCTACCCAGGGGTGGGCTTCAAAATTTTTAGCAAGGGGTTCCTTGTCTGGTTGCTGGGTGTGTGTGGCCATGGTGTGTGTGGCCTAGTTGGCCTCCTGCACCATGGTGGGGGGGATTTTTACCCTCCCCGGGCTCCGGAAGCTTTCCTCGAGCCTCCAGGAGGGTGAAAATGGCCTCCCCAGGCATCCAGTAGGCCTGTTTTTTGCCCTCCCCGAGCCTCCGTGCATGCCCTGCACTTACCTGCATCCAAAACAGGCAGTGTGGGGACTCCTGGGAGGGGTGGAGTGGGGTGGGTGGGGTGGGGCGGGGCAGGGCCAACCAGGAGTGGGATTTGGAGGTTTTCTGAACTGCATAGAATCTTAGCTAGAGGTTCTCCCAAAGCCCTGCAAACCCCCAGCAGCCCACCCCTGCATCTATCAGAAATAGTATAAGTCTCCAGTAAGAGCAGGGGGTTGGGCTAGATGACCTCCAAGGTCCCTTACAAGCCTATTACTGTTACTGTACACTTTAATGTGTACCAAAAAAATGATACTTTTTTATCCTGTATATGGTACATGGTGCAGGCATGTATAGAAATAACTTGGAAAATTTGGACTGGGCAAAGTATATAGAAATGGTCCCACATCATTATCTGCAGCAACCAATGCTCTGTAAGTAGGAAACAAAGCTTTCTGCTGTTCCTCAAAAGCAACTGTTCAGATCTAGCCAACTTTTTCTCATCCATCAAATATGCATGTCACGTGAGACACTGATTGTGGTTCTGATTACCACTTACTCTTTGCAACGAATCAAAAAACTCCCAGTGCATAAAATGACAGCTGGTTCCATCAGCAAAGCAGAACTGGTCAAAACTGGCTGAGGCAGAATATAAACTAGAAACCAAAAAAGTATTAATAAAATTATTTGCCACTCTGATCCTCTGGATGATGTAGACATGGAGGAAAAACAAGCTTCAGAAGCTATTTATGAATGTGCCAAAAGCATATGCCCAACTAAGCAGTATGTATCTTAGCTTAACGTCAGGATTTATTGACAGTACATGACACGGTTAGCTCAGCTGTGAAGTTCACTATCCACTAATGACAAAATACAGGCATACTGGAATGCGCATCACCCTGAAACTAGTAGTGGCTGTAGAAAAAAATGATGATTATTATTTTTTACCACTCTTAGATGGCATGAGAGAACTAAATCATCAAATGATAACATATCCAACCCTGGTAGGACATCTTCAAATGGATGGTTTCAAAGATAGATAGATTTTTTTCCAGCAATTACCACATGGAGCTTCAGAAAGCACCAGCAGAATCACTATTCATTAAAATGCTAGAAAATCAGATCTAGGATAGTGAGCTGACAATAGATGAAGTAAAAGTGGCAATAAAGCTACCAAAAAATATATATATAAAAAAATTAAAGCAGCTGGAATGGATGGAATCACAACTGAGGCATTCAAAGCTCATGGAAATAATCTGAATCAGTCACTGTGTTTTCTGCTGAAAGTCCTTTGGCACGCAAAGAAGGTTCTCATCAGATGGGAAACAGGCAATTAGAATCCTTGGTTTGAAAAAAAGACAACAGCTGTGAATGCAAAAGCCGTAACCCTTCTATCAATCATTGGAAAGGTCTTCATGAAAAACATCCAGCTAAGCTTCCAGAAACAGTAAGAATAGTAGAAACAATCAATTACAGAACTGCAAATCAATTTCTTCCCAAACTGAGAATGCCACATATTCACATATTCATCAGGCACTGAATAGAAGAGTGAATCCAGTATGGCAAACGGACAATTATTGTTTTAATTGATTTTTTTTTTAGCAGTTTGATAGTGTACACAAGTCAGCTTTGTGGAAGGCATTGAAAACTAAAGGCATTGAAAGCCTGTCCACAAAAATCATAAGCCTACCACAAACATCATGCTATGACTGCAGTAGCATATCCCCATCCAAAAATAATTTTCAGAGAATTCCCCAAGTCAAACTGGTGTTAGATAAGGCTGCGTAATCTCATAGTCACCTCGTAGTCAGTGATATATTGAGAATTGGTTTTGACGGCAAGCAGAGGAGACTATCCATTATATAACAGAGCCATATCTGCACACAGTGATGTAAAAGCTACTGACAACTTTCATGATTTTATAAGCACTACCTATTAATACAACCTGAAAAAAAAAATGTATCCCACCTTTATTACTTTTACAAATAATTCAAGGCAGTGAACACATTCAAGAGTCAGTTTCATCTTGGTTAAGGCATTAGGCTAGAAAATGGGTGACTGTGAGTTCTAGTACCCCCTTTAACTATGAAAGCCAGCTGGGTAACTTGGGGCAGTCACTCTCTCTCAGCCCAACTCATCTTAGAAGGTTGTTGCTGTGTGGAAAATAGGAGGAGGAAATAGGAGGAGGAAAATTAATGCCAACAAAGCAAAAATTCTCACAACTATCTGATATCTATGTCAGCAAAACCCCAATAGAGCAAGTTAACGACTTCAAATATCTTGAATCACTGCTGGAAAAACAGAAAACAACATCAAAAGCAAAGGTGTATATCAGGATTGGCCAGGTCATTGTTTTCTTTATATTGTTCATCTGGTGCCCATGGGGGTATCAAAATATTTAAATGAAAATTAAGATTTAGATCTTCTAGGTACTGGTGTTACCAGTCTTGTTATGTACATGGAGATGTTTGCTTACTGTAAATCAGTTAATGTAATTAACAAATAATTTGATATTCCTATCCTCTGGTGGTATAGGCCTAATTCAAATTGGTCTTACTTACCTCCTTTTCAGAGAGGTACAAATTCATATAGAATGGACTTATTGGTCTAGTATGTGGGTTGCCCCATCTCAAAAAAACCAATGATTTCAAAATTGTTAGTATAATAGAAGAATATACAATAAGCATTCCAGCAAAGGAATCCCTACAGCGCGTTTAGTTTGGCCTTTAACTTTTTTTTTTTTTAATTTGATTTATATGCCGCCCTTCTCCGAAGACTCAGGGCGGCTTACAATGTGCTCAGCAATATCAACATTTTAGAAATTCTGGACTATGTTAACATATTGTATGTAAATTAACACTTTAGAAACTCATATTCACCTACAAATAAAATGAAAACCTGGTTTATTCAAAGACACTGTTAGTATTTAACATCTTGTCACCTTTTCTTCTTCATCATATAGCTTCTAATAGTGCTTAAAGTTTGAGAAATGCTTTAAGAAGTATGCAGCATGCTAGATATGGAACCATGTTCAGTCAAAGAAAACTTGGCAGCAAAATTGGTATTTAAAACATATAAGTTTTTAAAGGTCTACCATTAATTGCTTCATTCTTTTATGTCCTTTCACTAAAACAAATATCTCCATAATGCCAATTAGGAGTCTGTGTGTATGAATATTTATGCGTTTTTCTCTGAGTTTTTTAGAATATGTCATCAAAATATAAGAACTTATGCTTAGATCATAGAAAACAAATTCCATAATGAACTTCAGCCGACTCATATCCTGAGTGACTTTTATTAAAATCCTAGAGCTAATTATAATTGCACTAAAAATCAAATTGCTAGCAGAAATGATAAGTCTCCAAGTTCACGAGTTATTATCCTCTCCTCTCCTCTCCTCTCCTCTCCTCTCCACTCCACTCTACTCTACTCTAGGCAGTTATTATGGATGTGATTTAGTCAAAGTTAAAGGATTTGGACATAAGTAGACAAATGTGCATTGGAATGGCTGTGACGTACAAAAGAAACAAGAGCTAAAGGAAGTGTGTTATTCTGAATAGTTGCTTCATTCAATGAATTATTGAATTAAGCATTAATAATACAGTTAACTGAACTCATTGAGAAATAAGAGAATGATGCTATGAAAGCAGAGCTTATAATCAATGACCTTAGCAATTTATATACCATAAAAAGTGAACATGACAGTTTTCTAATTTATTTATGTATCCATGTTTATCACTCCTTGACTAGGGACATTTCTGTATGTAATGATTTACATTCTCCAAACTTTCCAAGCCATCTTAAAGTTGGCATGTGATCACCTTCAATCTGGCCTATTCCTGAAAGCTGAAAGAACACAATGATTTCAGGAGAAAATCAAAGTAAATATGATTAATGATTGACATTTAGCCTCTGCTTCTAGTTTCTATCTTCAGAGCTTAGTAAAGATTTGTAATAGCTAAAATTTCCTTTCCCTCAACTTCATATTTTAAAATTGTTTTAGAATTGGAAGCTACTCAGAGTCACCCAGCTGAGATGGGCAGCCATAAAAATTAAAATAAACAAAACAAAACAAAACAAAACAAAACAAAACAAAACAGCCAAATACAGTCTGAACATCAGACTGACTGTGCAACAAACCATAAATAATATACCATCAAACATCAACATCTGCCTAATGCAGTCCTTGGGGAGGACTTGATAGGTGGATAAAAATACCAAATCCAGTCTGAACATCTGGCTGACAGTGTGATGTACCAAAATTAAATTAAATTAAAATCAGAGAGAGGGATGCCCACATGAACCCCATCCTTGTCACTTCAAATGAACATAATAAAACAACCATGATTTAGTTTTAGGAGGAATACAATTCTAGAATTCTCCTGCCACCATTCTTTTGTTACATTTAAATGCATTAAAATAACATATCACCCTTAACCTCAGAAACAGAAAATTTAGTAAAGTAAAGCAAGAAGCCCTGGTGGCGCAGCAAACTAAAGCACTGTTATTAACATCAGCTGCCTGCAATTACTGCAAATTCAAATCTCACCAGGCTCAAGGTTGACTCAGCCTTCCATCCTTTCTAAGGTAGGTAAAATGAGGACCCAGATTGTGGGGGCAATAAGCTGACTTTGTATAAATATACAAAAGTATGAAGGCTATTGCTTAATGCATTGTAAGCCGCCCTGAGTCTCCGGAGAAGGGCGGCATATAAATAAATAAATATTAAAAAAAAAATTCCAAGGAATAAAAACAGACCCTCCAACTTCATTCAATGGCATTAAAACTCCATCTTTGCTCTCATTTTCAGTACATTCACCCAAAAGAAACAATTCAGTTTTTTAGACAAGTCTTCAAACAAGTCCTGTGATCAAGTAGCTTTAAAATCTTATTCCAGTTGGCTCAACTTAATTGTGTTTCTATGACATCAATCATTGTTATCACAGGCAGGACATCTGTAATATGCTATATCAATCAATCAATCAATCAATCAGAATAGAGCTGGAAGGGACTTTGGAGGTCTTCTAAGCCAAACCTCTGCTCAAGCAGGAGACATTATACAATTTGACATGAATGGCTGTCCAGTCTCTTCTTAAAAGCCTCCAGTGATGGAGCATCCACAACTTCTGAAGGCAAGCGGTTCCGCTGGTTAATTGTATCCACTGGTTAAGTACATCACATTATTTGCTAATGAACCTAGTGCGAATGTAAGAATTAATGTGATGCAGTAGGAAAAGTATTGGAAGAAGACTGTGGAGACAATGGAAGCACAAGTGACTTTGGGCTAATCTCTTCCTCCAGTGGTGGGTTTCACTTACCTTTGCTACTGGTTCGCTTGTGCGCTTCACTCACGCACCACTTCTGTGCATGTGCAGAAGCTTCTGCACATGTGCAGAGCATATTTGATGACGTCCGGGTGGGTGGGCGGAGCCTCCCGCCATCGCTGTTACCGATTCGCCTGAACCAGGGCAAACCGGTAGCAACCCACCATTGTCTCCCTCCCTCCCCCCCTCTCTCTCCTCTCCTCTCCTCTCCTCTCCTCTCCTCTCCTCTACTCTACTCTACTCTACTCTACTCTAGGCAGTTGAAGTAATACCCATGCATCCATAATTCACTAGAATCAAAATAAAAAGCATTCTCAACATTCTAATTTTAAAACTGTCATTTTGGGGAACATATCCTCCACGTACTTCTGGATTAAAATCTGGGAACTGTAAACATCCTGACTCTTGGTGAAGGATGTTTGAAATAAAAGCTCAGCAGTACAGGAGAACCAGCGTTATAAAGGCCTATGTCTATGTTTTGTGGTCTCCAGAACCTCAGCCATTTTCTATTAAAATATTCTATTAGCCCACTGAGCCTTTTCCTTAATAACAGAATAGACTCTTAAATGCAGGCACAATATCAAAATGTTGTGACACAAATTCTACCTCTTCCATAATTGTGCAACATTATGATTCATCTGAAAAGGGCAGAGCTTATGTTGGGAAATCACAAATCACTTTCATCGTTTTGGCATAATTGTGGATGCTGGCAAGTTTCAAAGAAACAGGTTGGAGTTATTTGAGGGATTCTGCATGTTTATTTGACTATGGTTGATGTGGTTGCATGGGATAAAACGAGACAAAGGAACAAGAGAAAGATGAGCAATAGCTTTTTTTCTGTAGGGTAGTAAAAGCAAGCTCATAAATATATCTGTATTCTGTCAGAAGAGATACTTGATTATAATGCTAACTGTTGCTTTGACCGCGTTTGCTGTGATATTCAAGACTGTAACTTCCAGAGAATTGATACAAATAGGGTCAACCTTATTTGTCATGCATTTTTTTTACCCCTTGTGCAAAAGAACTAAGTGCCATTTGCTAAATGCTGCTTGCTAAACAACCAAAATCATTTGGAGAAAAGCACTTCGACATCTCTCTGTCATTTATTGTCACTCACATTTATTTGCTTTGGAAATCCAGCCAAATTACAGACAGAGAAGAAAGAGGAAACAACAACAATAACAAAAAGAAAAACCCACAGTAAACACAGAGCCATGCATATAAAATATTCACTTTACAAAAATTTACACAGTGCCATCATTCAGGTCTGATTGTTTTCTTTTTAACTTCCTCAATTTTACAAGACGTGAACAGATTTAAGTCTCTCTAACCGGATGGCTGAGAAGTCTACCCAAGTCAGAAAAGAATGAATTCACATTTTAAATGCAGATATATCGCCTAGGGGCATCCTTTAGATGGATTTAAGTGATATTAGGATTATTCCTAATCTAACTGGGTTTTAAATTCATCAGAAAATAGAGCGTCTCTCTATCTCTTTCTTTCTTTCTCTCTCCCCAGCTTTAAAAGATTATTATGAACAAAGGAAATTGAAGAAACCTTTGTTGACAGATAAGATCTAGAATGCAGGGTTGGGTAATTGAAGCATTTACCATATTATTTATCATTTGATAAAATCAAATTATTTTTGTGGGAAATGCAGTTCTACTTTCCGGGGTGGAGCCAATTATATAGATTTGTTTTTCGTTTCTGTCAGCCCTCCCGGCAAAACCAGACAAGAAGCAAAATTAAATGAGCTAAATCTACTTTATTGTAAGACTACATTAATACAATCTTGCAAGGCTGAAACTACACACTTCCCCTCCCACTACTTTTAACTGCCTGATCCTTTAGAGCAGGTCCTTCCTCAGTTTCTCTCCTTTTAACCATTAATTGATTGTAAGTTCCTACCTCTTTTGGCTGATGGTTTCTTAGAAAGCATCTATCCTCTTACTTTTCCTCAAGGTTATTCATGAATTCCATTAGAATTTCATGCCCACACAGCTTGCTGCTGTGGTTTCTGCATGCACAGACATTAATAACTCAGGAAAAGACCATGTGAATGATGATGAATGTAAATTCCCCCGAAATAAGCTTCATAACTGTGCAGAATGCAACCACTTTTCATTTCTTTGCTATGACATTTCACATACCATGAGGGGAGTTTGTCTCACCTTATATTCTCACACTGCCTTGTTTCTCCCTCTTCTTCTCTTTTTTCCTTCTCCTTGTTGTTCTTCCACTTGTTAAAAGCATGTTGTGAGAAAAGTGAGACAGCAGGTTTGAGAATTCCACACTTGAAATGAATTCCTGGTGCCGTCCTTGGATTTCTTCATCCTGTATGTAAACAACCTACACACCTACAGAGAGAGAGAGAAGATGTGATGGGTTATGCTTTGGATTTAATTCTGCTTTCATTGTGTAAACTACCAAGAACCTATGCATATTATATAGTGGTGAAATCCAATTTTTTTTACTACCGGTTCTGTGGGCGTGGCTTGGCAGGTGTGGTGTGGCTTGGTGGGCATAGCAGGGGAAGGATACTGCAAAATCTCCATTCCCACCCGCTCCAGGGGAAGGATACTGCAAAATCCCCATTCCTTCCCCACTCCTGGGAGAAGGATATTGCAAAATCTCCATTCCCATCCCGCTCTGGGGCCAGCCAGAGGTGGTATTTGCCGGTTCTCTGAACTACTCAAAATTTCCGCTACCGGTTCTCCAGAACCTGTCAGAACCTGCTGGATTTTACCCCTGATATTATGACATTTGAAACATCTGCCACAAAATATGTAATTTATTTAATAGCCTGTGGCCTTTCACATCTGTTTGGGGTTCATCCACTAACAAGTCTTATAGTGAGAAGTTCTTGTTGCTACTCCTGTTGATAAGGACATTGTTCTGGTAGCTTTGTCTCCCAGCAGTTTGCTTCCTAGCTTTGAGTGCTGACAGCCTTACCCATGACAGATATATAATCACCACCAAAAGTCAAGCTCTCAGCTGTTTGATCTTTTTGACATAGATTGTCTGTTTCCAAGCAGGCTTAATCTTGTTAAGTCTGCTTCAACTCCTGATGGGAATATGGACAAAGTGGACACTTCAGACCTCAAACCTTACTGGCAGAGCTTTAATGTTACCTTTAAACTGTAGGAAACCCTGTTAAGGATTTAGAATGAATGATACATGAGAGGGTAAGTAATTTACAACTCCCTTGATGCATGTGGCTCCTGAGATCCCTTTTTGTAGCCCTGGAACCTGCCCATTTTCAATCTGAAACACAACAACAATCCTGATATATTTTATTGAGCTGCTCAAAACTGCCAACTTTATATATTTGAGTATTCAAAAAGCTTTGTGGCTTTTAAGTTTCCCTTTTCAAATGGCAAATTTTCTAACAGCCTAACATCTCCCATGAAGCCAATGGCCTTTTGAGAGCAGTATTCCATAAAATATTTTGTTTTATAAATATGGAAAATGTGTGTGTGTGTATACTCAATATTTTATACCTGAAAATTAATATAGAATGATTTTTAAATTATCGATTTTATTGTTTTGCATAAGCACACCAGTAATTAAAAGGTGGAAAAGTAAAATAAGCACAAAGAAGATTAATGCATATATTGATTTGTGTGTTTATCATAATAAAGGCAATGGATAAAGCAGTTGTCATAAAACATGTCCACAAACAACACATTAGTATTATACAGAACAGCAGTGAAATTATTTAAGAGTAAAAACATTCAACCAGAACAGCTCATGAAATTAAGCTATATGTCAACAAGTTGAGTGTGGAGATAAGCTATGAATATTGATTTTAAATATCTTCAATAGATATTTGCCTTCTATAGACATGTTTTTTTTTCTATGAAATTGTTCATAAAGCTAATTGTTCCTGGCTTTGATAACATTGATTTGCCATATACTAAATAAATAAATAAATAAATAACATTGATTAATAACTGCTTTATAGTGATTTTTTTTCCAGTTTCATAACATATCCAGCTTTCTAGTTAAAAAAAAACAAAACTTATTAGTTACTTTCTTGCACTCAAGCAATCTTAACAAAATCTACTTTTTGATCAAATAAGATGTGTCCATTTAAGATGACAATTACTCATGATAAATGGCTTTCAACTGTACATTCACATCCAACATACCTTCAGAATATATTAGCTAGTTTAAACTTTCAGCGTATGTGAAGAAACACAAATTTCTTCAAATTTGCTTTTTTTAGCAAAATTTATAAATATTTATTTTTATTTTTATGGAGCTAGTCTTCCCAGATTACCAGTTCTGTTTCATCAGATGTTTTCTTGAAGGGAGAGGGATTTCCCTAATATTTGGAATAGGAAGGATTCAGATTGCTACCAAAATTTTCTTCTGAATAATTTATTGCTACTAAATTAGTATTTTTTTAAAAATTATACTAATGAGTGAAAGAAAGCCTTGTAGCAAGAGATGAGGACAGGAGGAGTGGGAGGCTAAAGCAATGCTGGTTCTGTAGTATCACCATAGTATGGATCGGATCTATATTCATGTGCACAATTCTCCACTTTATTTACAGAACATCAAACCGGACATTTCTCCTATTGTATAGATTGAATTCAGTATTTATTTATTTGGATTAGGAATCATTCACTGAAATAAGATTGCTCAGAAGTATTTTCTCATTTTGCTTATTTATATATCAAATTTCTGTATCTCCCATCACACTTGTGTGCCTCCGGGAAGTTTCACAAATGTTAATACAGCTCAAAGTTAAACTTGTTTGCATGATTCACTCTGTGCCACATTAAGTGATAACTTGCTTTCAGCAATGACCTCTCAGAGATCAAGTACCGCAAAAGCAATTTTCACACCATTTCAGTTAAATTAAACAAAATTAGTTCACACTCTCAGATTCAAAGCAAGCACTGTCTAAATATTAGTGTTTATGTAAGTTGAATCTTCCCAATAACAATACCTGCATTCAATGGAAAGATCCTCTCATTCGTTTGATGTATATATTGTATATTTATGAGTTGGTGCTGAAATAGTAGAAAGCCGTTTTTCTGTCCCCACAGCATTTGCTGCTCTGGCAGGATAGGGTTAATTTATTTCTGTTTATCTGGATTATAGCTAAATTTGGCAATTCTGACTTTGCTGGTGTAGCAGCATGTTCCCTTCCTAAGGAAGTGTTCAGGGATTATGACTTCCTTCCCCTTTCCTGTTTTATCACTTCCTATTACAAGCATTGCTTGGAAAGAGAAGAGAATGAGGCCATTCCAGCCTCCATCTTCCATTCAGGTGGAAGTTTTTCATAGTTTTTCAATCTCAACCCATCCGGAGGTATCACAGTGAGCAGCATTTTCCTACACACTTTTAGGCAGTTTAGGCCCACGGGGTGGGGTGGGGGTGGGGGTGTAGGAGCCATTATAGTTTTGGCCTAGTCAGTAAGTAGGTCGTGTTATATAGCCTGGAACTCTTTTATGGAGCATGTTACGCTTCTAGTTGCTATTTTGTGTTGTAATCATATACTACTGATTTTTTTTTTTTTTACAGTTTTTCTGGATTTTGCAGCATTGAATCAAGTTTAGATAGTGAAATGCCATCTCCTTTGTTGAATGGCAAGCAAGATTAACTGCCTGGATAGCATTCCATAGAGCCACAGGGTTATGGATTAACAAATCCAGAACAGCCGTTTTTAATGACTTTTTCATTTTTTTAAACGAGTTTTTTAATATTATCTAAATGAAAGCACACAAGGACTAATATATATGTATGTATGTATGTATGTATGTATGTATGTATGTATGTATGCATGTATGCATGTATGTATATCAGTGGTGGGTTTCAAAATTTTTTACTACTGGTTCTGTGGGTGTGGCTTGGTGGGCGTGGCAAGGCTTGGTGGGTGTGGGTTGGTGGGCGTGGCAGGAGAAGGATACTGTAAAATCTCCATTCCCACCCCACTCCAGGGGAAGGATACTGTAAAATCTCCATTCCCTCCCCACTCCAGGGGAAGGTTACTGCAAAATCCCCATTTCCTCCTGATCATCTTGGACTTGGGAGGCAGAGAGGGGCGGAGCCAATCAGAATTTTTACTACCGGTTCTCCGAACGACTCAAAATGTCCGCTACCGGTTCTCCAGAACTGGCCAGAATCTGCTGAAACCCACCTCTGATGTATATGTATATGTATATGTATATGTATACGTATACGTATACGTATACGTATACATATATGTATACGTATACGTATACGTATACTAGCTGTAGCCAGCACGCGTTGCTATGGCCCAGTCTGGTGCTTCCGCTGGGCTAAAAGAGCGAGGCTGAAGTTCCAAACTCTCCATGAACATTTGGTGGGCGTGGCCAACTCGACATCACTCACTTTCATCAGTCATATGACAGCCCCCGAGCCATGCCTACCCAGCTGGTGATTAGGGCAGAGAACCGGTTGCTAAAAAACAATGGGAACCACAAAATTCTCCCTCTCTGTCTCCCCCTCTCTCTTTGTATCTCTCTATGATTCTCTCTCTCCCCCGTCTGTATCTCTGTATGTCTCTCTCTCCCCCCCCATATCTCTCTATGTCTCTCTCTCTCCCCATCTCTCTGTATTTCTAGGTCTCTCTCTCTCCCCTCTCTCTGTATCTCTCACTGTCTCACTCTCCCGCCTGTATCTCTCTATGTGTCTCTCTCTCTCCCCCTCTCTCTGTATCTCTCTATGTCTCTCCCCCCTCTGTATATGTCCCTCTCTCTCTCCCCCCTCTGTATCTATGTGTCTCTCTCTCCCCCTCTCTCTGTATCTCTATGTCTCTCTCTTTCCCCCCTCTATCTCTCTCTGTCTCTCTCTCCCACCCTCTCTCTCTGTATCTCTGTATGTGTATTTCTCTCCCACCCACCCACCCGTCTCTCTGTATTTCTCTATGTCTCTCTCTCTGCTTATCTCTGTCTCTGGCCCAGCCTCTTCTGCATCCCCCGCCATTGCCCTTACCTTTTCAGGCCAGGCCTTCGCAGCTCTCCGCACCACAGCAGAAACTTGGGGCCCCCCTCTGTCCTCCCTACACAGATGGTCTCTGGGGGCTTGATGGGGAAATGCATAGCAGGGAAGGGAAGGAAAGGGAGGGAGGGAGGGGGTGCTGCGGGGGTTTGGGGCTGGTTTGGGGCTTCCCACCCGAAGGAAGAAAGCAGCAAAGCCAGAAGCCACGCACACCCCACTGGACCCCTGCTGCGCAGTTCTTCTCCCCCACCTGCCAAGGACAGGGGAATGATTAAATCCCCCGCTCTTCCAGGTGAAACAAAGGAGAGCCGGCCATCCTCTCTCCTGCCTGTTTCCGCCACCCGAAGCCTCCCCAGAGCCCCTTTTCTGCCAGAGGCCAAAATTTTCGTGTAGGCTCCATGGACTGCCAGAGCGCCCACCTGCGAATCAAAGGTGGTGCTGGTCAAAGGCTACCCTGAGGCTCCAGTTGCCTCCATCTCCCACTCACCGACTGGATTTGCATAGCGCCAGTTAGTGGCTGGTCTTTCTGACCTTGGGGCCCGTGGTAGCGCTGGGCCAGGCGTGATTTGGGCCAGGTGAGGGACAGAGGGTTCCCGCTCAGTGGACCCAGGCAGCCTCGTTTCCAGGTGATCTTTGGAGGGATCCCCGAGAGCGGCTGGTGAGGGGGATGGGCAGCAGCGGCGGGTGAGGCTAGTTTGCAGGGTGGCCGGAGAGGGGGAGGTCAGAGCCAGGCTCGGGTGGGCCCCGCCCAGCCCTAGAAGTGCCGGCTGCGAGGGCTTCCCAGCGGGGAGCTGGCTGCCTACCTGCTGAACTGGTGGCAGGATATGGCCCTCGGGCATCTCTGCCTTTCAAATGCACAGTTTCTTGGAAGCAATATGGAGAGTCTAAATATAAGGAGCAGAACAGAAATCTGTTGAGCATAATCAGGGCTGGGAGGCTGCCATGTTGTTTTATGTCCAGCAGATGGCGCTGTTTTTCAATGTTTTTCAATGTTTGTCAATGTCTTTCAATGTTTTCCAATGTTTTTCATGTTTTTACCTGTCACAGGTGTGACATGTATATAATATAGGTATATAAAAACACACCCATAGTCGAATGCAACATTGTGTCAAAATTTGAAAGCAATCGGTGAAGAACTTTCGGAGATTTGAGATTATGTACAAATGGACATTTACATTTTTATTTATATAGATGTATATGTATATGTATAATAAATTTTATTTATACAACTTTTCTTGAATATACATATGTGCTTAATATACAGTGTATTGTCTGGGTCAATTTGATTATACAACATAGTAAAATGGTATTATAGTAATCATAATTATGTAGTTATTAATCATATTAATAGTAACATTTACTTGTTTATAATAATCTTTCATCATTTATATATACATCTTAGTAATCTTTTTTCCCTCTATTTTCTACCTCTTTTATCTAGCCACTGATAGAACAAATCCCATGTTGAAAAGTATTGTTTCTTCCTGGCCTTTTATTTTTAGTGTCAATCTGTCCATCACTGCACAGCCTAATATTTTTTGATTATATTTTCAACTTGTTTGGAAAAATATGGATTATATTTTTTCCAGTATTGTGCAAATACAATTCTATTATATTTCTAAAGTGAGTGTATAATAGGATAGAGTAAACCTTCCATACTCGTTCCTAGTAATTCTGGTATCTTTCATGGGATCTTAATAGCACTGGGTTTTTTTTTTTTTCCTCTTAAGTGATCGCTTCTTTTATAAAGATCACCTGTTTATTACATTTTACTTCTTCATCTTGATCAAGATTTTCAGTATTGTTTTTTAAAAAAATGATCACTTCTTTTATAAAGATCACCTATTCATTACATTTTACTTCTTCATGTTTGTCAAGATTTTCAGTGTTTCTTTAAAAATGTATGATTTAAAAATCAGTCTATGTATGTAAGGTAATGTCTGATGATATGGAAATGTGTTCATTTGTACAACCAACCTTTTTTAAAAAAAAAAAAAAAGAATCCACCTTTATTATTTACATATATGATGATAAATATAATTAACATACTTTTCTCATTCTATTTTCCCCACAACAACACTCACCCTGTGATGTGAGTTGGGCTGGGAGAGGGTGACTGGCCCCACATCACCCAGCCATGGGCGGGGGTGTGCAGTGCATACACCGGGGGGGGCGCCTGCGGGGGCCACTCAAGCATGGGTGAGGGGCAAACACCTGCAGGGGGATGTGTGCATGCGCGGGGCAGATGTGCGCACATGCCAGGGGAGCGGGGTGCATGTGGAGGGGGCACACATGCATGCACAGGGGCAGGGGCGCATGCGCAGGGGCTGCACAAGCATTGCATTTCGGGGATTCGGGTGTGCTTTGGGGACTCGGTCCAGAAAAGATTAGCCATCACTGGCCTAGAACATTACCAGGAATTTGTTGTGAATAACTTTAGAGAAATTGGAATTCAGCAGTTAAGCATTTATTTCCTCTAGCCTTCTTAAATTAAAGTGGCCCTTCCTGAGGGCACACTGCAAATGAAGAAGACACACTGTGACTTTCATAACTTACAATGGCGTCATAAGGTGAAGTTTGGTCCTCAAGAAAGCATTATGACTTTAAGAGAGAGTTGAATGTAAAAGCAGCATGATTTCTCATGTATCTTTTACTCATGTCATTTATTTATTTATTTATTTATTTATTTATTTATTTATTTATTTATTTATTTATTTATTTATTTACTTGTCATATTTCTATGCTGCCCACTCTCCGAGGACTCTGGGCGGCTTACACCAAACACAGTATACTAAATAGCATATTGTCCCGAACAATCTGGGTCCTCATTTTACCCACCTCGGAAGGATGGAAGGCTGAGTCAACCTTGAGCCGGTGAGATATGATCCACTGAACTAGCAGTCAGCTGAAGTAGCTGCAGTACTGCACTCTAACCACTGTGCCACCTCGGCTTATATTGACAAATTTCCTAATTTTTTTAAAAAAAAAAAACATTTAGTGTGTGATTTTAGAGGAAGAAAGCTGAATGTGGGACTGGAGAATGTGTTGACTGGATGTTTAAAATGTTGTCTGCTATGTTTTTAGCAATCCCAAATTAAATTTATTTTAATCCTCATAGTTCTTCTGATCAAAGGACCAAATGTGGATAGCTGTGTGATCGCTGCTGTTAAATATTTGTTTATTTATTAGAATTTTGTTCAGGAGCTGAAGACATTGTGCAAAATACTTCCTCCTTCCATTTTACCCTATAACAATAATTTCTTGATCCAGATTAGGCTGATGGTCAGTAACTGGCCCAAGGTCCTATGCTAAACTTCTACGGTTAATGGTGAATTTGAACCTGGGACTTTTAAGAACTTTATACAGTTATGAAGAGCTAATTCAGAAGTACATCTGGGCATGCTGTAGCATCTTTGAATCTAAATGGCCACACGGTCCTATTGTAAAGGGAAATCATTAATCATGTCTGTTTTAATATATTTCATTCTCTTTTAATATTAATGGGTGACATGTATAACTAGAGTGAGGGAAAGGAAAGGTATTACATCTCATGGTATTTCAATGGCAACTATGTTGTGACAGCAATCAAAACATATTCTCAAAATCCCAATGTTTTCTTTATCTAGAAAGACAATTTCTGTATTTATGTCAATCAGTCTTTGAATCACCCATTATCCTTACAGATAGTGTGTGATTATCCTTTTGTTTCACATTTTCTTAAAAAAAATGCAACATGTGTTCTCTAAAGTTTCACAGAGTTTGTGAAGAAGCACCGGTTGGAATATGAGTATTTTTCAAAAACAGAAATATGTTAACATCTCAGATTTTAAATCTTTTAGAAGGCATCTAGGGACATGCTTGGGGAAAAAAGAGAGGAAAAAAGTGAAAGAAATCACTAGGGATATTGTAAAAACATTTCAATTTAATGAGGCAAAGCCATTCAATAATTCAGTATAATGATATATACTGACACAGCCAGGTATGATGTGTCACACATGAGGAACCTTTGTAAAGATGCATCATTTTACACAACTCCTGAAAACTCTTGGAATACAAGAAAAGTCATACTAATTAATCATACTGATTTTGAATTATCTGGTGTGTTAACTGTAAAGTGGAGAATCAAGACTGCATGTCCAAGCTCCCAATGGTTTACTTGCAATAATAATTAAACATTCTCTCACAGACAAACATGCCGATAAAATGGTCCATGCACATTGAATGGAATAAAATATGAACAATTTGAGAATGACTTTGAAATGAACTTAACTCTTCACTGATAGAAATATTATGCTCAAATACAAACACAACACAGTCTCCAACAGAGACCGACACACAAACAAACCCAGTGCATGTAAGAAAAGGTAATAGAGAGTGATACTATTCCTTTTTCATACCATATACCTGCATATAAGTCAAAGGTCTTGCAAACCACAGTGCAAGTTATTTGAACTGATGAATTAAACTGTTATGACTGATGGAACTCTATAATAAGCCAAGATGCACCATCCATACTTGTGAATTGTGACATAAAGTTCGGTAGGATTTAGCTTGCTATGTTTCACTCTGAGGAAACTCAAGGTAACCAGGGACCAAGATCAAATTCTCAGCATCTCTGTGATTTAATAGCAGGAAATATAATACGTAATGGAAGAACATCTACATGGTGGGGAGTAAGCAGTGGGTTACCCCAAGGTTCTGTCTTAGGCCCAGTACTCTTCAATATCTTCATAAACAATTTAGATGAGAGAAGAGAAGGGGAACTCAACAAATTTGCAGGAATAGCCAACATCCTAGAAGTTAGGCTTAAAATCAAAAGGCTATTGAGAGATTTGAATACTGAGCCCTATTTAACAAAATGAAATTCAGTGATGACAAAAATAAGGTTTTACATATACTGACAGCGGCAAGAATTATTTGCTAAATATTGGAAAAATGAAAACACTCCGCCAGACAGAGAAGTGATTTGGAAAATTTTAGAATGTACTCAAAATGGATAGGTTAACTTTTAAAATTAAAGATAAAGAAGACTCAGAATATTACCGGATATGGAACAGTTTTTATGAGTGGCTAAAAAATATGGGTAGGAATTAGAGGAAAAAAGACTATGAATGTCTGTATTAAAATAGAGAAGGTTATTCAACTTTAAGTATGATCATCTACAAAATGTAAATAGGCCAAGATATAAGAAAACCCAGTTTAAACTATTTGGTTATACTATTACAATTATATCTAATACAAGTGTTATCTTATTATAGTTACTGTTACTAGTTATTTTTATGAGTTCATGTGTTAATATCTTTTTTTTTTTTAATTCTGGTCTTTGTGTAACTGACATACCCTGCATCCATCCCCTGTATTCAAAAATGCTTATAAATTATTTATTTATTTATATATACAGACACAAATATATACATTTATATATTTATTTATTTATACACACACACACACATATATATATCTGTGTGTGTGTGTGTGTGTGTGTGTGTGTATATACATACATACATACATGCACACACGCACATATACATATACACACACAAACACACACACAAAAAGGTTTTACACTTAGGCAAAAAAACCAAATATGTAAGTATAGAATTGGTGGAAACAGGCTCAATAACAGCAACTGTGAGAGGGATCTAGGAGTCTTGGTAGACAATTATTTAAATATGAACTAGCAGTGTGCTGCAGCCACCAAAAAAAAAAAGCCAATGCAATCTAGGCTGCATTAACAGAGGGATAGACTCAAGATCATGCGAAGTGTTAGTATCACTTTATAATGCCTTGATAAGACCACACTTGGGATACTGCATTCAGTTTTGGTTGCTATGATACAAAAAAGATGTTGAGACTCTGGAAAGAGTACAGAGAACAGCAACAAAGATGATTGGGGAGATGGAGGCTAAAACGTATGAAAAATGATTGCAGGAATTGGCTATGTCGAGTGAAAAGAAAGGGTGACATGATAGTATTGTTCCAATATTTGAGAGGTTGCCACAAAGAAGGGGTAAACCTATTTTCCAAAGCATCAGAAGGAAGGACAAGAAGCAATGGATAGAAACTAATCAAGGAGAAAAGCAACCTAGAACTATGGAAAAATCATCCTGATAGTAAGAATGATTAACCAGTGGAATTGCTTGCCTTCTAAACTTGTGGCTGCCCTATCACTGGTGGTTTTTAAGAAGAGATTGGACAGCCATTTATCCAGAATGGTGTAGGGTCTCCTACTTGAGCAGAGGGTTGGATTAGGTTCCTTCCAACTCTGTTATTCTGTTATTCTCTAATAATTTTATTCACTTGTGTATTTTAATAGAGATTGAAGAACAGCATAGGAAAGTTTGAATAGTAAGAAGAGAGGAAATGCATCAGGGGTTTTTTCACATTGTGATTTAATATTAAAAAAGAAAACCCTCAAGTTAAATTGTAGAAGAAGTGGAACCTATAGAGAATATATGTGCAAATTCAGTTCACAGTTAGGAAGTGTTTGTGCTATCTATCTATCTATCTATCTATCTATCTATCTATCTATCTATCATCTCTCTCTCCATCCATCCGCCCACACATTCATCTATCTATCTTTCTATCTATCTATCTATCATCCATCCATCCATCTATCCATCCATCCACCCACCCACCCACCCACCCACTTATCTATCTATCTATCTATCTATCTATCTATCTATCTATCTATCTATCTATCTATCTATCTATCTATCTATCTATCTATCTATCTATCTATCTATCTATCTATCTATCTAACTATCTATCTATCCATCCATCCATCCATCTATCTATCTATCTATCTATCTATCTATCTATCTATCTATCTATCTATCTATCATCTATCTATCTATCTATCATCCAGCCAGCTATCTATCTATCTATCTATCTATCTATCTATCTATCATCCATCCATCCATTCATCCATCCATCTATCTATCATCTATCTATCTATCATCCATCCACCCACCCACCCACCCACCCACCTATCTATCTATCTATCATCCATCCATCCATCCATCTATCTATCATCTATCTCATCTATCTATCTATCTATCTATCTATCTATCTATCTATCTATCATCCATCCATCCACTTATCTATCTATCTATCTATCTATCATCCACCCACCCACCCATCTATCTATCATCTATCTATCTATCTATCATCCATCCATCCACCTACCCACCCACCCACCCACCTATCAATCTATCATCCATCCATCCATCCATCATCCATCCATCCATCCATCTATCCATCTATCTATCTATCTCTATCTACCAATCCATCCATCCATCATCTTATATTAAATAAGTCCCTACATTTGTAGATTATATAAATACAGGTAGTCTTCAGTTTACAACAGTTCACTTAGTGACCATTCAAAGTTACAATGAAAAAAGGGACTTATGACCATTTTTCAAACTTATGACCGCTGCAGCATCCCTATGGTCATGTGATTTAGGATAGGATGCTTGACAACTGAATTCATATTCATGACAGTTGCAGTGTCCCCAGATCATGTGATCACCTTTTGCAACCTTCCGACAAGTAAAGTCAACGGGGAAACTAGGTTCATTTAACGACTATGTTACTAATTTAACAAATGTGGGGATTCACTTAACGAATGTGGTAAGAAAAGTCGTAAAATGAGGCAAAATTCACTTAACAAATTTCTCACTTGGCCACATAAATTTTGGGCTCAATTGTGGTCGTAAATTGAGGACTTCCAGTA
Organism: Pantherophis guttatus; assembly: GCF_059756535.1. NCBI lineage: Eukaryota > Metazoa > Chordata > Lepidosauria > Squamata > Colubridae > Pantherophis > Pantherophis guttatus. The sequence continues at coordinate 111,751,740 of NC_142067.1, read as the reverse complement.
ATATTTAGGATTAGAAGGGTAATGGATTGACCATAGCTGGACCACAACATCTGGTCCAAAACCAAACAATAATAACTCATCAAGTTTTGGATTGATTTAAAAAAAACAGCTGGACAATCTACTGATATTAAAATAGCAGAAAATAAATCCCCAGCTAGGGAAAAGTGGGTGATTATGTAATCAGTTTGGAGTGTTATTTTATGCAATCAGTTTAGAGTGTTATTTTAAACAAAGAACAGGAATTGAAAACTCTTTCTACTTTGCATACTTTTGACTATATGTAGTATGCAATTTGCATTCTAAATCTGCAGAGCAAATGCCCTCAGACAATGTTAATAACCTGTCAAGTACAAGGTATGCTTTTCTCTTATCATTCTTTTATTAGATGATTTTTTAAGATGCTGCTAGAGCAGAGTTGATGCTGTAAGATATTCTAATTTATTGGAAACTTAATAATAATTTCAGAAATCAACTAAGCCGCGTTTAAAGCTGCATTTTAAATAGGTTTAAAAATCAGCCATTTTTCTCCTCTTGCAGTGCACATGAGCATCAGATGTTCATGGAAAACAGCATCACAAGAACAGCTTTAATAACTAGTATTGATATAATTTTGGGTAATGAAAGACTTGATCTTTCTTCAGTGATCCCATTGCTAGCCCATTGCTAGTTAAGGAGGGATAAATGATATTTCATCAAGGGAATTTAATAACAGAATAATAGAATAACAGAATTGGAGGTCTTCTAGTGCAACTCTTTCCTCAAGCAAGAGACCCTGTGCCATTTCAAACAAATGGTTGTCCAATTTCTTCTTTAAAATTTCTAGTGATGGAGCACCCTCAACGTCTGGTGGCAAGCCATTTCACTGGTTAATTGTTCTCATTGTCAGGAAATTTCTCCTTAGTTCTAGGTTGGTTCCCTCCTTGACTGATCATTTTTTCAGTGATCCCATTGCTTGCCCATCAAGGAGGAATAACTGATATTTCATCAAGGGAGTTGAAGGACAAGATGTTCCCTCAAAGAAACAGTTGAGCTATAAGGTGGATCTTGAGGTTGCAGCAGGGGTGAAATCCAGCAGGTTCTGACAGGTTCTGGAGAACCAGTAGCGGAAATTTGAGCAGTTTGGAGAACCGGTAGTAGAAATTTTGAGTAGTTTGCAGAACCGGCAAATACCACCTCTGGCTGGGCCCAGAGTGGGGTGGGAATGGATATTTTGCAATATCCTTTCTCCAGGAGTGGGAAGGGAATGGGGATTTTGCAGTATCCTTCCACTGCCACGCCCACCAAGCCATGTCCACCAAGCCCCACCACGCCTACCAAGCCATGCCCACAGAACCAGTAGTAAAAGAAATTTGGATTTCACCACTGGGTTGCAGGCATGTTAAAAATGTGCACAGAGACAAATATGTATTCCTACAGAATCTGTTCTATAGATAGCGGCCTATCTCTCTCTGGATTGGACTTTGAGGCGTGTTTTGAAGACCTTGAGCTATCTTAGGACAATTGTCCAAGCCTGATTGATGCAACCTACGTAACTACACTGTTACATAATGGTGCTCTCTGAAACGATCTGTTTCCCAGAACTGGATCTTGTTTGCAAGCTATAGTTCCTTTAATCACAGGCTGCAGGACACCACTGATAAATAATCAGCTTTTCCCTAATCTGCATATTGTTACTGAATGTTCTGAAAGTTTGCATAGCTTTGGCACTGAATGTTCTCAGAGCTTCACGGATCTTATTGTTACATCAAGGGAATCTGAATAAACGATGGTACAGTTTGTGTGGTGGTATATAGCGTAAATAACAACAATTCTTATGGTTGCTATAGAAGCATCAGCAACATTATAAAATATTAAGACATCGTAAAATATTAAAAGCAACAACAGAACCTGCCCCCCTCAAGTCCTTTAAAAAGGCAAATTAAAAGTATGTGTCTTAACTCGCTATCTAAAGCTGAACAAAAAGCTGTTAATGAAATATATTAATGAATTAATGAAATGTAATTCCTGGTTTGTGAGACACATTCGTTTTCTGTAAATGATGTTATCAGGATGACTTTCATGTCTCCTGTTTGTCTGTTTTTTAAAGAAAGGTGTGCCTTTAGATTTCTGAACAGTTTAAATATTTTGGAAAGATAGCACATTCTTGACTTGTCTTTGAAATGAAATTAGAACAAGGTAAAGAAAGTCTCTTAGGGATTGTGTGTGTGTGCATGCGTGCGTGCATGATAGAGAGAAAGAATATTGAATAGGTAAAAGGAAAAAAAGAAACAGACTAAAAAGGGAATCAAGAAAATGATAAAGTCACAGAATTATGATAGGTACAAATAATAGTAAAACGTTTTACATGAATCATAAGATTAAGTAAATTGGGCAATTTGGTCTTCATATTTGAATATTTTATTTCATTTTTAAACTATTAAAATTAAGTTAATGCATGCGTATCGATGATATTAATAAGTAGTAAAAGTTAAAATATTACAGCCTTCCATATCGAGTCAATGGAAAATCCATCCCTAAAGAGAATGTATATTTAATTATTCATGTATTAACTGCAGCTAGAATTTATTTGCACAACATGGGAAAAGTGGAGAGATTCCTATTGAAGACGAAGAGAAAGTGTTAAGGAAAATATTAGAATGTGCAGAAATGAATAGATTAACGTTAGCAATTAAGGAGAAAGAGCAAACTGAATATTATATGAAATGGGAAGTATTTTATCAATGGTTGGAGAATAAAAATGGAGTTTGGAAATGAAGGAGACCAAAAATAAGTAGAAAATATATTAAGGAAGAGTTATAAATAAGTTGAAAATTGTTAGTATATGTATAAAGAGACTAACGATATTTGATATTAATATGGTATTATTGTTAAAAGATGCTAAGAAGAAAATGGGAAACTTTACAATATTTAAATGTTTAATGTACTTAATATATTATAAAATTAATGTGAATGTGAATGTGAAAGGTGTGATAAATGATGATAAATGAGGAACGATGTAGCACAGAGATGTTTGTACCCAGACCAACACACTGCATAAGAAAAGATGGAATGTTTTATCTTTGGTTCCTATGTACTTTATATCTCATACCTGAAGAAACCAAAAGGCCTATTCCTTCACTCATTCATTTTTTAAAAATTCATTTGACAACATAAATTTGAATTCTCCCAGACTGTATTGGCAATGAAGGGAGGGGAGAAGAAGAGACATAACTAAGTTATCTTTAATCATGGACTTTTCACCTAAGTCTTTCTCTCTCTCTCTCTCACTATGACATGGGCTTGACAGGAATCCTAAACATAAAAGTCAACCTATAACCTTATGTTGTCATGAGAAAGTGAGCAAAGAAAGGCCAAGTGTAATTTAGTACTTCGTCTTCAAAGTAGCACATCACCTCTTGATCAATGGTAGCTCAATGCAATCTTCTAGCAAGCATTCTAAATCACAGCTTCATGCCTTCAGTTTTGTCCCTTTCTTATGACAGATGGTATTTATATTCTGGTTGTCATCATCACGATGGTTTGTGGTTTATATGATGTGCTAGTCTTTCCACAAAGGACAAGAATTTTATATTTGCTATTTTGTTTATTTCTTTGCAATATTTTGCTTTTTAGATGTTTCTTAAGTTTATCTTTTAAAAATTGCCATTTTTAAAATGTTTTGTCAAGTGCTCTGCAATTTGTCTGATTTTGTTTCAGAAAAAGAAAGTGTATGACATTTTGTTAGCAAATATATATTAAACAGGTAAATAATATCACACCTGGACTCCATTAAGATAAGGTCTTGCTACTCTTCTTCAGGGCTACATGTTTATTAGAGTTAGGAGAAAAAAAAGGAAAAACAAAGCTGAAATCTCAAAATTTTCTCACTCTAGTGAATGCTGGATTTCCTACTCTATGAGGAACCTAGGCAAAACAAAGTAGTTACTAGCTGGAATGTTAAATGCTTAAGCTATTTTTCTATACTATTCCATATTTGCTGTGGGGGTTTTTTTGGCAATGTTGGGTATGTTAACCTAACTAGTTAAGTAATTATTGTGGAAATATTTGCAATTAACAATTTTCTCCTATTTCAACAGTAGCTTCATGCATTTAACTTGAAACTTTGTTTGAACCAGTTTAAATCCATCATGCCAGTAAGAAAAACAAAATCGGAAGAATTGAATTATGGCTATTAGAAATGGTCCAGAGAAAATTAGAAATGAATAGATATTCAGACCATTAGAATCACTCTTCTCTTCAATCAAATGAAGTATGCGCCATTAATCCTATGACACCCATACTATGGAGTTACCAAAAATGTATGAAATACATCCACATCTATCATAACTTTTCATTTTAAAATTTATATTTATAGTTTCATTTTTAAGCTAAAATTTATCTGAACAGTATTAAAATTTAATAACTAATCTAAGTAATCATGTTGTGCCTTTGAAACAAGCCTGATGATGGCATATAATTTATAGGGCAGCTCAGAAATATGCCAAAGTATGTATATTAGCAGAAAATAATACAAAACTTGTGTACTGAAATGAACACACACACACACATTCTTTTTTTTCCTATGGGGAGGAAAAATGTTTGAAAAACATTTTCAAAAAGTGTTCACGGTAGGAAGAAATGCAGACAACAATGCACCCTTTTAAAGAAATCATAAAGAATTTTTGCTTACTCAATTCCCAAACCGCAGGACCAAACCAAAACTGTAGGTAGTGTTATGGATCATCAATTCTGGCAAATGTATGTCTAACACAGAATTCTATCAAGAGAGATTGAAAAGTTTTGGGTGAAGCCTGATTTATTATTAATTTGAGAAAACCATCATTAGATGGTTTCTTTTAAAAAAAATCTGGGCCACAAAATGGTTACTTTAATTCATCGGGAGACCAAAACTGGAAACATCACCTTCAAATCCTTATGAAAGCAGATTCTCAGAGGGAAAAAAAACAAAAACCTGAATTTTGCCTTTTCTGGACATTGTTATTACTAAATGTATCCATCATTTAAATTCATTTTCCAGTGGGGACAAGCTGCTTTGGTCTGTAGGTGGCAGCAAGTTGCTACAATAATAGCCTCTAGATTCTTTCTCAGAAAAATGGGGAAATTTTTAAGATTCGGATTAGAGCTGCCATGAATTATTCATAGTGATCCATTGATAGACTTTTGCAGAGCTAATTGTAAAATATTTCACCTTCCATTGGCCTGAAGGGACTAAAGAGAGCTATAATGTAGAGGTTAAAACAGAAATTTCACTATTAAGAATTATACAAATGCCATGCAAACTAACGACTCAAGCTCCAAAGCAGGATTTAGACGCACACTTTAAAATAGCATATTTAAAAGTATAAAGTCAGAGTCTGATCAGCTTGTGTACTATATATCCATTCTGCTTGTTCTATTTTATTCAAGGCTTTGTAATTTCTGACAATCGTTTTTAAGTAAGTAAGCAAAAGTCCAAAGGTGCTTTTCCAAAAGACAACCAAACTTTCTTTGTTTTTCCTTGAAGACATTTCGCTTCTCATCCAAAAAGTTCTTGGATGAGAAGCGAAAACATCTTCAAGGGAAAGCAAAGTCCAGTTGACTTTTGAAAAAGCACCTTTGGGGCAACCATGACCTGGATGACTGAGAATCTCCATACAAAACTAAGAAAAGTTGGGGGTTTTTTATTCAAATTGATTGGGACCAATTGTGTCTTACATGCAGTTGGCTTGGCATGATAAAGTATATAGAAGTGATTTGACATTGCCTTCTGAGATTTTTTTTCTTCTTCTCATAGTCTGTCTTGGATTTCTCAGGTATACCTCTCTGTGTATTAACTGGAGCTGATCCAGCTTAGCTTCTGATGTCAGTTACCAGGACTTAAGCTTTAACCTGAATGATATTTTATTTCTTAACACTGAGCTGGGTCTTAAGAAAGAATAAACATTTTCATGAGGTTTCTGTCCAAAGAGACATTTACAAGACTGCTTTAAAACATGTAAGAATAATAAATAGAGACTAAAGTTCAATTACACAACCAAAAACATTTATCTTAATGCTACATAGATAAAACAGAGTGGCAAATTGATGCAGCTTCATTCTTGCAAGCACAGAGCTGAGGCTTCTGAAACTGTGAAGGAATTATAATTATTTTTAAACTCTGAATTGCTTGTATTTTAGGGAATGTTCTCCATATTCCCAGTTCCTACTCCCAAATTACTGAAAAGCAGTTTGAAATGCATTTGCTAATCATCTAAATTCCTGCTAATCTCAATATGCTAAGGACCAGTGGTGGAATTCAAAAATTTTTACTACCGGTTCTGTGGGGGTGGCTTGGTGGGGGTGGCGTGGTGTGGCTTGGTGGGCATTGCTTGGTGGGTGTGGCAGGGGAAGGATACTGTAAAATCTTCATTCCCTCCCCACTCCAGGGGAAGGTTACTGCAAAATCCCCATTTCCTCCGGATCAGCTGGGACTCAGGAGGCAGAGAATAGTTGGGGGCGGGGCTAGTCAGAGGTGGTATTTACTGGTTCTCCGAACTACTCAAAATTTCCGCTACTGGTTCTCCAGAACTGGTCAGAACCTGCTGAATACCACCTCTGCTAAGGACACATGATAATGAAAAAGCCAATCAATGTTGTTCCTCCGACTGATTTCATAAAAGTCAGCCAAACAAAATAAAAATCTAAATGAGTAATTAAATCAGTGCTATTCCTGGAGGAAGTTAAAAAAAATATCTGCATTACACATCATTACACATATCTGAAAATAAATTGCACATATTGTATGATTATAGAGTTCTAAATGAGTTGCCTTTCAACTGGTATAGTCTTCTGTAGTCTAACTTCCCACCAAGAAAAGCATGAAAAGGAGCTTAATTTGATAACTAAAATAAACTTGTCTCGCTATCTTCTTATCACATTTTTAGACTGAGAAAGATGAAGTTGAAATGCAGTAGGAGAATGCAATGAATAAGAAAAAAAAAACTGGTTACCATTCTTGTCTATGAACTTTCAACAACAAACTTGAACCTAGAAAATCTTCCAGAGGAATGTGAACATTTTAAAAAAAAGTTTCCACTGTTAACTAGCATTTTGGTTAATATTTTCCACGGTGATCATTTCTTTATTTTTTTTAATTTTTCTTTTGTATTAACATTCAACAGCATAACATAAAGCTTGAAAAAGCTGCTTCAAGAATTTAATTTATGTTTCTAAGACTATGGGACATGTAATATCTAGATGATACTTTATTAATGACTTTGTATTTCACTATTATAGCTAATGTCTCTGGATAAACAGTTACACTAGAAAATAATTACCGAAGACAGCAGTATAGAATTGGTAAAACTATCTTTAAAAGATTGATAAGATTAAACGTCAAAAAAATAGTTTATATGTAGGAAAAGTACCTTACAGGTACAGTTATTCATAAAGGCAGTATGCTTTTTAAAATGATTGATAATGATTTGCCTGAAATCCATCAAATATTTTTTTAATAAAAAGAAAGAACAGATTGTCTCTCTCATTATTACTGTTAATGAGAGATATAACCCAGATAATGTTATATCCAATCGTTCTGTCCCATTACATGGCACATTAAACAATTCTTTTTTAAAAAATAATAATAATAATTTTGACCAGAGGATATATTGCATTCAGAGAAATATGACTTTGTAAGAAACATGGCTTGAGTAGACAGTGTGAAAACTGCATTTCAGAGCCAACCACTTCATCATTCTTCCTGAATTCAGTTTTGTACCATTGGTCTGTAAAGCCCCTGAAATAAACTTTACACTATTTGTACAGTGGAGTTGTTCTGATATATTCACATCTCTGAAAATATTTCCCTTTTCCTATCTGAAAAAAAATTGTTCAACAGCTCTCTAGCTTCTGAATTTAGATCACATTAGCATATTTGTTAAAAGCAAAACAACTGGCTAGCTTTCAAATGTTACCGCTATATGTAAGTGCTAACTTAAGTGGATTTGTGTGTGTGTGTGTGTGTGTGTGTTTGTGTGTGTGTGTGTGTGTGTTCTTGATCCTTTTGGAAAGGCGGTATTGCAAATATTCTGTGGGGAGCTCAACAACTTGTTAAACTAGACATGAGTAACATGGGTGACAGTAGAATCTTTAAATCTTAAAAGAGAGAGAGATAAATATTTCTGCATTATGATTTGAAATATTTTGGATGGTGTGAAATCCATCTGTCAGAAGATTAGTCTCTCTAAACTTGAAGAAGGGGAAAAGGCTGGAGGCAAATTTTAGTTTGCCATGAGACAGGATTCATCCATGAGATAGTTTCATGTGTTCAGATAATGGGGTTTTCAAAAATTTGTTTTAGATCTGGCCTGCATGATAAAGCCGAACTCTTAATATTGATATAGTCTCAATAAATAATTTTTCCCAAAACAATGCTTATTATTATTGGAATGAAAGGGTTAGTTACCCGTGGAGTCTTCCCTCCCTCTGTAAAGAATGGCAGAAAGGAAGGAAAGTGGTGCTTATTGCCATGGCAACATTAACTTCTCACTTTTTGTGGCACCCAGTTGATGCTGTGGCTTCTCCTGAAGTGCATTGCATAATACAAATGTGCCTATCAAAACCTTTTAAAGAAGATATCTATAAGTATGTATATCTGCCAAGTACCAAGGTACATTACTGCATAATAACCCGTACTCACTATAGAGCCATGATCTTGAAAAATTAGGCTGTCTACCTATTATGATTTTTAAAAAGGAAAAAAGTCAGAGGAACCCATAATTAGGAAAATGTCATACTGAATCCAGTGGAAATAGTTTTCAGAAAGCACGTAAAAAACTGAAGGCTAGATCAATAACAGTTATTACACTAGTATGAAAATTGCCTTGTAGTCTTCCCAGTCTAAATGATATACTACTCCCAGAATTCTCCAGTCAACGTAGCCATTACTGAAAATTCTGGGAATTATACTTCATAGAACAAAGAACATGGAATAGTAGGGTTGGAAGGTCTTTTAGTCCAAATCCCTACTCAAGCAGGAGACCCTATATAGCTGTCCAGTCTCTTCTTGAAAATCTCCAGTGATGGAGCACCCATAAATCCCAGGGATAAGCTGTTCCACTGATTAATTTCTCATTCTCGGGAAACAGGATCTCTTTTTAATAATCATCTATCCATTACTTTTTGTCCTGCCTTCAGGTGCTTTGGAGAATAGGTTGACCTCTATTCCGACAGGTATTGGAAGACCTCTATCAGATCTTCCCTAAGCCTTTTCAGTTAGTCTAAACATATCTAGCACCTTTATCCCTTCGTTATACAGTTTAGCTTCTAGACCCTTTATCGTCTTTGTTGCTCTTCTCTGGACACTTTCTGGGGTCTCAACATCTTTTTTGTATGATGGTGACCAGGGGTGGGTTCTACTTACCTTTACTATTGGTTCGCATCGTGCCCGCGCATGCGCAGATCAAGTATAATGATTTCCAGGTCAGTGGGTGGAGCTTCCTGCCGGTTTTACTACCGGTTCTTGCGAACCAGTCCGAACCGGGGGCAACCCACCACTGATGGCGACCAGGACTAGATGCAGTTTTGCAAGTGTGGGATTCACATCTGGAAAGAACTCAGTCTTTGAAAGTCTTGGTTAATATAAGCTAACTGCAGCAGCAACAGAAGCTCGGATTGCTGCCTTGAGGACTTTACAGTTTGATTTCTAGCACTGGGGTAAAAACAGGCCTTTTTTTAACCATAGCCAAAATTTGAGGGCTTAAAAATGATTAGAGGATAAGGCTGATCATGATGTTCTTATTGTTAGCTGGGAAATTCCAATAATTGCAGTCCAGTCATCTTAAAGTTGCTGTGGATAAGAAACTGCACTAATGCAATCAAAACATTTTCGATGCTGGGCTGAATTGGTTCTAGGGAAGGAAGTAGTATTGCATTAAAGCAGTTAAAATTACTTCCTAATATAAATTATTTCCTTCATATAAACATATGAAGAACAGTTGCAGGAATAGGGTATGTCTAGTTTAATAAAAAGAAGGAATAGGGGTGATATGATAGCAGTGTTCCAATATCTAAGGGGCTGCCACAAAAAAAAAAAAAAGAGGGGGTCAACCTATTTTCCAAAGCACCAGAAGATAGGACAAGATGCAATGGATGGAATCTAATCAAGGAAAGAAGCAATGTAGAGCTAAGGAGAAATTTCCTAACAGTGAGAACAGTGGAATGGCTTTACTCCAGAAATTGTGGGTACTCCATCATTGGAGTTTTTAAAATAGAGATTGAACAGCAATTTGTTTGGAATGGTATAGGGCAGTGATGGTTAATCTTTTTGGTGCCGAGTGCCCAAACTGCACAAATGCATGTGCGCATGCCCCAATCCCCAAAATGCAATCCAAGCACCCCCGTGAATGCACCCTGGCCCCATGCATGTGCACGCATTCCCCCACATGCTCCCCCTGGCACATATGCCCTATTCCCCGGCCCCCGTTTTGGCTTCCAGGTTGGTTCTCCTGCATTTCTGCAGCCCATGCCTTCCCTGATCTGTTTCTCCCCCCAGTGTGAGCTACCTTTCTCCTGCATTTTTGCCTCTCGTGCCTTCCCCAATCTCCTCAGTTTCTCCCATCAGCATGCCCTAGCTTTCTCCTGCATTTCTGCCACAGAGAGGCACCTGCGGAGGGTTGAACCGGCAGAGATCGGAGAAGGCACAGGTGGCAAAAATGCAGGAGAAAGCTAGCATACTCCGGGGGGAGAAACTGCGATCGGGGAAGGCCCCGTGCATGTGTGGCAGAGACCCGAAGACCAGCTGGCCAGAGGGAGGTGTGCACACATGTGCGGTGGAGCTGGGCTGGGTGACAGCTGGCATGCCCGGAGAGAGGACTCTGTGTGCCACCTGTGGCACTTGTTCCATAGGTTCGACATCATGGGTATAGAGACTCCTGCTTGTGCAGGAGGTTGGACTAGAAGATCTCCAAGGACACTTCCAACTCTGTTATTCTCTGTCAAAAAAAAATCAGTTTTTCTATCAAATTCACTTTTGTATGCATGTGTGTGTGCGTGCATTCGCGGGTGTGTCTGCATTTTTTAAGTCAGTGATCTTATGACATGTTAACTTTACTGTGGGTTTTTGTATTTATTTATATTATAAAATTTATAAATAAATAAACTTTTTAAAATAAATGAATTATTATTAGTGTTGTTGTTGTTGTTGTTGTTTGTTGTTGTTGTTGTTGTTATTATTATTATTATTATTATTATTATTATTATTATTATTATTATTATTATTATTATTATTATTATTATTATTATTATTATTATTATTATTTCTTTATTAGCCACCTTGGCTCCCTTTGTGCAATATAAATAGCCATCTAAAATGTTCAGATAAACCAATATGGATGTGCCATAAGCTGTATATGCAGACAAGGTGGAATCTTCAGCTGGGAATAAGGTTCAGTGTATCATGTGAACCCATCTGGGTAGTCAAGGATCTGGGCAGCTTGGTCTTCCCTGCCAATCTCAGACCTCTCTGCCTCCTCCCCTCCCTCCATTATGACATCAGAGATGACCCAACACAGATCACTTGCATAAACCTCAGTCCCTGGGGAGGGGAGAGGGCAGACTCCCTTTTCAGGGAGATTGTTGGTAAGTGGCAGGTTATACTGAGCTGCTTAGCCAGTTGCGAGAGATGGGCACACACAATCTCCCTAAATGGGTTTCATTTAAAGGTAAAGCAAGGAGTTTGAGATGAGGAGTTCTAGTCCTGCAATAGGCAGGAAAGCCAAGGACTGAGAAATCCCAGCAATTGCCCACAACCACAAAGGAGTGAATGATGGATGTTCCACATCAGGGACGGAGAAGCAAGCAGCTCCCAGAGGAGGAAAAGGGAGTGCGCCTCCAGCCAAAGGGTCCTGCTTTTGCTATGAAAAGGAGGGGCACTGAGCTGCCAAGTGTCTTGCACCAAAATTGATGATGGCTCCCCAGCCTCCGAGCCAACCAAAGAAGAAAATATTTCCACTGAAATCAAGTAAGAGAACTCATGCAGGGCAACAAGTTGTAGAGTTCTCCCCTCCATCCATGAGGGGGAGGGAACTCCGACCTTTGCCAAGATGGGATCAGTCTTCTATAAGGGTAACCATGAAGGAGAAGATGACCTGATGGTAAGTGGCATCACCATCCCTATGACTGCCAGGGTGGAGATTTTGGGGTCTTCCTCAAATATAAAGGGGATCCTTCTGGCCCTGTGGGGGTACACCAGGTACCTGGTTATCCCCCAGGTGGTAGCAAAGCTAGGGATGAGGCTAAGGAAGCCTACAGCATTTTCCCAGCTAGAAAGTTTGATAAGTGCCAGCGATCTGCCTAACCAAGCCTGTGAAGCTGAAAGCTGGGACCCACACAGAGACTATTTGATTTATTGTGACCTTTGGGATGACAGAGGCCATGGTCCTAGGCCTGGCATGGTAGAAAAATTGGAGCCCATCTGTCAATTGGGATAGAGACAGGTGGTGGATGCGAAGGAAAGTATCAAACTGGCAAAAGTTAGGTAAAGTGCTAAGAAGCCACCTCACGCCTATGGTTAAGAAAGTGAAAGTGGAAATTGCCAATAAACTAGAGGGAGGCGTTGGCTCAGAGCCATTGATTCCTAAAGAGTGTCATGACCTGGCCATGGTTTTTAGCAAAAAGGAGTCCGACACACTTCCACCCCATTGCCCACAGACTGTGCCATTGAGATCATGTCTTGGGTCAAGTTACCAAAGCTATCTTCAGTGGCGCCCATAGAAATGGAGGAACTCCGCACTTCATAGGCAAACATTTGGGCAAGGGCTTCATTCAACTAGCCAAATCAAGGGTGGTAGCCCCTATGTTTTTTAACAAACATAAGGATGGGTTCCTTAGTCTGTGCGTCAACTTTAGAGGACTAAACTATACATATGTAGAAAATATATATCCACTCCCATTGTTGAAAGACATATTGGGGCACCGCACAAAGAAGAGAATTAAGGAAGGGGGTGAATGGAAAACCACATTCAACTGCCCCTGAGCTGCTACCAGTTAAGGGTGATGCTGTTTGGACTACAGGGGCCCCCAGCAGTGTTCATGCAGTTAATAAATGAAGTCCTGCATAAACACCTGTACAAAGGAATTCTGATCTATCTGGATGTTATATTAATCTATACCAAAACCAAGGAGGAGCATGTGAAATTGGTCAGAATGGTAGTTGAGAAACTGCGGAGGGCTCAACTTTATGCAAAGTTATCCAAGCGTGATTTCCATAAGACCAGCATAGACTACCTAGGGTACCAGATCTTGAAAGTTGGCATAGAGAAGGATCTGGGAAGGTCTGAATAATACTAGAGTGACATCCCCTTGAATGAGGAAACAGTTGTAAAGTTTTATTGGCTTTGCATACTTCTATCGCCAATTCATCTCCACATTCACTCAAATAGCCCTACCGATCACAAATTTGTTGCTGACAAGGTGGGGAAACCAAACACAAGCCCAGCCAACCTCTGAACTGCCCACTCGAATGCCAAACTATATTCAAGAAGCTAAAGCATCTTTTCATCGCTGAGCTGGTGCTGAAGCACTCTGACCCAGACAAGCCCTATGTAATACAAGAAGACGCCAGTGATGTGGCCATTTTTTTTTATTATTATTATTAAATTTATATACCACCCTACTCCCGAAGGACTCAGGGTGGTGAACAGCCAAAAGATAAAATACACATAGTACAAACGTTAAAAACCATTTAAAATACATTAAATAATTTGGCCCAAAACAAATTTAAAACACCCAATTTATAAGACAAATTTAAAAATAGCAATTTAAAAGGGAAGTTAGGCCAGACCAGCCTGCTGGAATAGGAATGTTTTGAGGGCACGGTGGAAACTGCACAGATCCGGGATCCTCCGTATCTCCGGGGGGAGCTCGTTCCAGATGGCAGGTGCCCCCACAGAGAAGGCTTTCCCCCTGGGGGCCACCAGTTGACACTGTTTGACCGATGGCACCCTGAGAAGCCCCTCTCTATGGAAGCGTACTGGTCGGTGAGAGGCTACTGGTGGCAGAAGGCGGTCTTGTAGATACCCCAGTCCTAAGCCATGGAGCGCTCTAAAGGTGGTAACCAAAATCTTGAAGCGCACCCAGAAGACCACCGGGAACCGGTGCAGCTTGCGCAGGAGGGGAGTCACATGGGAGCTCCATGTCACTCCCATAACCACCCACACAGCTGCATTCTGGACCAGCTGGAGCCTCCAAGTGCTCCTCAAGGGGAGCCACATGTAAAGAGCATTACAGTAGTCCAGGTGGGAAGTGACTGTACTTAACAAGTCCCGATCCAGAAAGGGACACAACTGGCGGATCAGGCGGACCTAATAAAAAGTCCTCCCGGCCACAGCTGTCAAATGCTCTTCTAAAGACAGCCGTGAGTCCAGGAGGACACCCAAGTTGTGAGCCCTCTCCATGGGAGCCAACGACTCGCCCCTAATAGTCAGTGATGGCACCAACTGACTATATTGGGACGTCAGAAACCACAGCCACTCGGTCTTGGATGGGTTGAGCCTGAGTCTGTTTCTCCCCATCCAGATCCGTACAGCTTCCAGGCACCAGGACATCACTTCAAGGGGACCATTGGGGTGGGCCGTGAGGGTGGTGCTCCTCCAGAAGAATGAAAAAGGGTAGTTTCAGCCTTGTGCCTACATATTCCACAAGCTCTCTGAGACTGAGAGGTGATGGGCTAGCTGGGAAAAGGAAGCCCTTTGCTGGGCTCGCCTAACCTGGAGGCAATTCCTGAAAGGTAGTAAGTTTCCTTTTAAGGTGTGGATGGAACAAAAGAACTTAGAAGTACTGAAGTCTCCCCAAAAGCTGTTTCCCAAGCAGGTCTAATGGGTCCAATATTTCAATTGCTTCAACTTCACTCTCTTGCTATCTACCAGGACAGTGAAATATTTTGGCAAATGTCCTCTCACGAATGCCACAGTACAACAGTGCTTGAGAGGAGGTTGTCAACTCCATCATTCCCTCCAAACAAGTAGCAGCACTGGCCCGCATGAGAATAGAATAGAATAGAATAGAATAGAATAGAATAGAATAGAATAGAATAGAATAGAATAGAATAGAATAGAATAGAATAGAATAGAATTCTTTATTGACCAAGTGTGATTGGACACAGAAGGAATTTGTCTTTGGTGCATATGCTCTCAGTGTACATAAAAGAAAAGATACATTCATCAAGAATAATAAGGTTCAACACTTAATGATAGTCATAGGGAACAAATAAGCAATCAAATCATATTAGGAAACAGTCAATATAAATTGTAAGGATACAAGCAACAAATTTCCAGTCATATAGTCATAAGTGGGAGGAGATGGGTGATAGGAACGATGAGAAGACTAATAGTAGTGCAGACTTAGTAAATAGTTTGACAGTGGTGAGGGAATTATTTGTTTAGCAGAGTGATGACATTCGGGAAAAAACTGTTCTTGTGTCTAGTTGTTCTGGACAGCAGGAAGTAACACCATCACAGCTGACCGAAGACCTAACACAACCCTAAAAGAAGCCAGAAATGAGTGGTTCCAACAACACAAAGGCAAGTTGTCCTTAAGAGATGGACTGGCATTGATGGGGAGTAAATTATATATCCCGTTGAGCCCCAGGAACTTAATATTGCAGCTAAGCCATTTGGATTTGTGAAAAACTTTCACCTCATTATTTATTTATTTATTTATTTATTTATTTATTTATTCATTTATTTATTGTCATATTTATATGCTGCCCTTCTCCTAAGGGACTCGGGGTGGCTCACAGAATAAAACAACTCAACAATAAATAAAATTAAAATGTTAAAATCCGATTTAAAAATCCCAAATCCCCAAATTAAAATGCACGGCAGATCAGGGAATTTGCTGAAAGAGCCATGTCTTTAACTCGGCGCGGAAGGTGCGGAGGTCAGGGGCCATCTGGAATCCAGTGGGTAAACCATTCCAGAGGGTCGGTGCGACCACAGAGAACGCCCTCATCCTGGGGGCCACCAGCTGACACTGTCTGGCTAATGGGACTTGGAGGAGGGCAGTCCTATGTGAGCGCACTGGGCGGTAGGAGACTGGTAGGAGGTAGTCCTGCAAGTACCCCGGGTCCATGCCATGAAGGGCTTTATAGGTGAGCACCAGCACCTTGAAGCGGATCCGGAGGACCACCGGCAACCAGTGCAGCTCGCGCAACAATGGTGTTATATGGGAGTAACGGGAAGCACCTGTAAAAACCCACGCAGCCGCATTCTGGACCATTGGAGCCTCTGGGTCCACCCCAAGGGCAGGCCCATGTAGAGGGCATTGCAGTAATCCAGCCGAGAAATAATGAGAGCATGAGTGACCGTACGGAGGGCATCCCTGTCTAGGAAAGGGCACAACTGGCGCACCAGGCAAACCTGTGCAAAAGCCCCCCTTGTCACAGCCGTCAGATGGTCCACCAAGGACAGCCGTGAGTCAAGGAGGATGCCAAGATTACAAACCCTTTCCGAGGGAGCTAGACACTCCCCTCCCATCAGAAGCGATGGGGATACTAGATCATGAGATGCCGGCATCCACAGCCACTCTGTCTTGGAGGGGTTGAGTCTGAGCCTGTTCCTACCCATCCAGACCCGCACCACCTCTAGGACATCACAGAAAGGGCATCGCTGGGTTGATCCGGGTTGGAGATGTAAAGTTGGGTATCATCAGCATACTGATGATACCTCACCCCGAAACTACGAATGATCTCACCCAGCAGTTTTGATGAGGCAGTTTTGGTGGCAGTGGATGAAGAAAGACATAGAGGCCTATCTAGCCAGCTTCCATGGATGTCCTTCAGCAAAGAAGTTGCCCGGTAAAACCACTAGGACTGTTGAAGATGGTGGCTAGCCCCAGGGTACCCAGGAGGGAGATATATATGGACTTTATTGTGTAGCTTACAGAGAGTACATGGAATACTGTGACCTGGGTCATTCCAAACTTGTTTTTCAAGCAAGCCCACTTTTTGGTGTATCCTACAATTCCCTCTGCTTGGTCCCTGGGTAAATTTTCCATTCAGCATGTGTATGAATGCTGCATGGCATTCCAAAATGCATAACATTCCATTGCTAGATTCCACCCTGTTGGATAATTTCTGTCCTGTCTCCAATCTTTCCTTTTTGGGGAAGGTTGTTGAGAAGGTGGTTGCATGGCAACTCCAGAGGTTTCTGGATGAAACATATTATCTAGACCCCCACCAGTAAAGGATTCAGGCCTGGATTTGGGACAGAAATGGCATTGGTTTGGATGATCTTTGGAGGGATCGGGATTGGGGTAGTGCATGGATCCTTGCTCTATTTGACCTCTCGGTGGCTTTTGATACCATCGGCCATGGTATTCTTCTGGAGTGGCTTTAGGGATGGGAGTGGGGGGCCTTGTGCTATCCTGGTTCACTTCCTTCCTTTGTGGCTGCTTTCAATCAGTGTTGATAGGAGAGGAGAGATCCACCCCTCACCCACTGCTTTGTGGGGTTCTGCAGGATTCGGTATTCTCTCCATTCCTGTTCAACATTTATATTAAACCACTAAGAGAGATCATTTGTCACCATGGACTGAGGTATCATCTATATGCTGATGATACTCAGCTGTATGTCTCGGCCCGTGGTGAGTTAAGTGATGTCATCTCATCCTCTCACAGTGACTGTTAGGGACTGGATGGGGAGCAACAGGTTGAAACTAAACCCTGACAAGACAGAGTGACTCTGGGTTTGGAGTTCATTGACTCAGGGAGAATTGCCACCACTAGTCTTGGATGGGATGACACTATGCCAAACAGACCCTGTACGTAACCTGGGGATCCTCCTGAACTTATGACTCCTGCTTGAAGAGCAGAACCTAGTCACAGAAATTCATAACCTAGTCACTTCCCATCGTGAGTATTACAACACGCTCTACATGGGGCTACCCTTAAAGAGTATATGGAAGGACAATTGGTTTAGCGATTTTTGGAAAATAAACCAGAGATTTTTATTTCTACTCCTGCAGTAGGCATCATATGTTCTACTCATATTATAACCATGACTGGAGGATTCATGAACGAGAAAATCAAAAGGAGAAGGTATGTTCTATTCTAGAATACCCATGAAAGCTACCTGAACGACTTTGTACAATTCACCAGGAAAAGGTGAGTTTTACTCCTGGGGATGGGTGATAGTTGTTTGAATGATGTTGAGCCTTAATACTAGAGATTTTTATTTCTACTGCGGGAGTATTAATAACAGGTTCTCCTACTACAGAAAGCAGGACTGGAAGATTCGTGATAAAGTTAATGAACAGGGGAAGGTGAGTTTTATTCTGTAATACTAAGGAAACCTGCCTGAATGACTTTGTACAATCACAAGGAAAAGCTGAGTTTTGCTCCTGAGGACGGGTGATAGTTTTTGAGTGATGTTGAGCCATTAAACAACAGATTTGTATTTCTATTCCTGCACTATGGATAACAGGCTCTCCTACTATGGTAAGCATGACTGGAAGATGCGTGACCAAGTAAATCAACAGGAGAAGGTGAGTTCTGTTCTAGAATACTCATGAAATCAGCCTCAGTGACTTTATACAATTCACCAAGAAAAGGTGAGTATTACTCCTGGGGTATGGATGACATTGGGTTGAGTACGTTTGGCCCAATAACCAAGATCCTTCTATTTCTATTCCTGCAGAAGGAATAATAGGTTCTACTCAAATGATAAACATAACGGGAGGATTCATGACCATGTAAATCAACAGTAGAAGGTGAGTTTTATTCCAGAATACTCATGAAAGCGGCCTGAATGACTTTGTACAATTCACATCGAAAAGGTGAGTATTACTTCTGGGGTCCGGATGACAATTGATTGAGTACCTTTGGACCAATAACCAAGAGTTTTTTATTTCTATTCCTCCAATGGGCATGATGTGTTCTACTAATACTGTAACCATGACTGGAGGATTCGGGACCAAGTAAATCAATAGGGGAAGGTGAGTTTTATTCTGTAATACTCAGGAAACCTGCTGAATGACTTTGTACAATTACGAGAAAAGGTGAGTTTTACTCTTGGGGACGGGTGATAGTTGTTTGAGTGATGTTGACCCATTAAAAAACAGACTTTATTTCTATTCCTGCAGTATGGATAAAAGGTTCTTCTACTACAGTAAGCATGACTGGAAGATGCGTGACTGAGTAAATCAAGAGCAGAACATGAGTTTTATTCTGTAATACTCAGGAAAGCTTTCTGAATGACTTTGTATAATTCACATTGAAAAGGTAAGTATTATTCCTGGTGTCTGGATGACAGTTGATTGAGTACCTTTGGACCAATAACCAAGAATTTTTATTTCTATTCCTCCAGTAGTCATGATGTGTTCTACTCCTACTGTAACCATGACTGGAGGATTTGTGACCAAGTAAATCAAAAGGACAAGGTGAGTTCTATTCCAGAATACTCATGAAAGTTGCCTGAATGACTTTGTACAATTCACCAGGAAAAGGTGAGTATTATTTTGGGGTACAGGCGACATTTGGTTGAGTACCCTTGGCCCAATAACCAAGAGACTTCTATTTCTATACCTGCAGAAGGAATAATAGGTTCTATTAAATGGTAAATATGATGGGAGGATTTGTGACCGAGTAAATCAACAGCAGAACGTGAGTTTTATTCTGTAATACTCAGGAAAGCTTCCTGAATGACGTTGTACAATTCACATTGAAAAGGTGAGTATTATTCCTGAGGTCCTGATGACAATTGATTGAGTACCTTGGGACCAATAACAAAGAGATTTTTATTTCTATTCCTCCAGTAGGCATGATATCTTCTCCTCATACTGTAACCATGACTGGAGGATTCATGACCAAGTAAATCAAAAGGACATGGTGAGTTCTATTCCAGAATACTCATGAAAGCTGCCTGAATGACTTTGTACAATTCACTAGGAAAAGGTGAGTTTTACTCCTGGGGATGGGTGATAGTTGGTTGAGTGATGTTGAGCCATTAAACAACAGATTTTTATTTCTACTCTTGCAGTATGGATAACAGATTCTCCTGCTACGGTAAGCAGGAACGGAAGATTTGTGACCAAGCAAACAAAAAGGAGAAGGTGAGTTCTATTCTAGAATATTCATGAAAGCTGCCTGAATGAGTTTGTACAATTCACATTGAAAAGGTGGGTATTACTCCTGGGGTATGGACGACAGTTGATCAAATGACTTTAGGCTAATAACAAAGAGATTTTTATTTCTATTCCTCCAGTAGGCATCATGTGTTCTACTCATACTGTAACTGTGACTGGAGGATTCATAACCAAGTCAATCAAAAGGAGACGGTGAGTATTATTCCAAAATACTCATGAGAGCTGCTTGAATGACTTTGTACAATTCACCAGGAAAAGGTGAGTATTACTCCTCGGGTACGGATCACAGTTGATCGAGTAACTTTGGGCTAATAACAAAAAGATTTTTATTTCTATTCCTCCAAGAGGCATAATGTGTTCTACTCATACTATAATGATGACTGGAGGATTCATGACCAAGTAAATCAACAGGGGAAGGTGAGTTTTATTCTGTAATACTCAGGAAACCTGCCTGAATGACTTTGTACATTCATGATGAAAAGGTGAGTTTTACTCCTGGGATGGGTGATAGTTGGTTGAGTGATGTTGAGCCATTAAACAACAGATTTTTATTTCTACTCTTGCAGTATGGATAACAGATTCTCCTGCTACGGTAAGCAGGAACGGAAGATTTGTGACCAAGCAAACAAAAAGGAGAAGGTGAGTTCTATTCTAGAATACTCATGAAAGCTGCCTGAATGAGTTTGTACAATTCACATTGAAAAGGTGAGTATTACTCCTGGGGTATGGACGACAGTTGATCAAATGACTTTAGGCTAATAACAAAGAGATTTTTATTTCTATTCCTCCAGTAGGCATCATGTGTTCTACTCATACTGTAACTGTGACTGGAGGATTCATAACCAAGTCAATCAAAAGGAGACGGTGAGTATTATTCCAAAATACTCATGAGAGCTGCTTGAATGACTTTGTACAATTCACCAGGAAAAGGTGAGTATTACTCCTCGGGTACGGATCACAGTTGATCGAGTGACTTTGGGCTAATAACAAAAAGATTTTTATTTCTATTCCTCCAAGAGGCATAATGTGTTCTACTCATACTATAATGATGACTGGAGGATTCATGACCAAGTAAATCAACAGGGGAAGGTGAGTTTTATTCTGTAATACTCAGGAAACCTGCCTGAATGACTTTGTACATTCATGATGAAAAGGTGAGTTTTACTCCTGGGATGGGTGATAGTTGGTTGAGTGATGTTGAGCCATTAAACAACAGATTTTCATTTCTACTCGTGCAGTATGGATAACAGGTTCTCCTACTACGGTAAGCAGGACTGGAGGATTCGTGACCAAGTAAATTCACAGGACAAGGTGAGTTCTATTCTAGAATACTCATGAAAGCTTCCTGAATGACTTTGTACAATTCACCAGGAAAAGGTGAGTATTACTCCTGGCATACAGACGACACTTGGTTGAGTGATGCTGGGCCAATAAACAACAGATTTTTATTTCTTCTCCTGCAGTATGGATAATAGGTCCTTCTACTATGGTAAGCATGACTGGAAGATGCGTCACCAAGTAAATCAACAAGGGAAGGTGAGTTTTATTCCAGAATACTGAGGAAACCTGCCTGAATGACTTTGTACAATCACAAGGAAAAGGTGAGTTTTACTCCTGGGGATGGGTGATAGTTGGTTGAGTGATGCTGAGTCATTAAACAACAGATTTTTATTTCTACTCCTAAAGTATGGATAACAGGTTCTCCTGCTACGGTAAGCAGGACTGGAAGATGTGTGATCAAGTAAATCAACAGGAGAAGCTGAGTTCTATTCTAGAATACTCATGAAAGCTGCCTGAATGACTTTGTAAAATTCACATTGAAAGGGTGAGTATTAATCCTGGGGTACAGACAACATTTGGTTGAGTACCTTGCCCAATAACCAAGAAACTTCTATTTTTATTCCTGCAGAAGGAATAATAGGTTCTCCAGCATGCTGCTTGGAGAATCCAAATGTTGGGTTGTTCCTCAGCTTGATTGCCAGACTGGGTGAATGTTTCTTTAAGAAACATCCTTGGCCACTCCTCCTTCGCTCGGCTGAGCTCCAGTTTATTCACTCAGTCGAGCCAGAGACTGGTTTTTTCCTTGGCTCTGGCAATTCAGGCTGAAGCATAATCTTCTTTGGATTTTTACAAGCACCTTTGCTGTTTTTCGTCTAAAACTGTCCCTCAGAGCGGTGTGGATTGTGGTTTCAAGTGTATCAGCTGTTTGTCGGTTCGGCGCTAATTACCAGGACTGCTGGCGGTGGGTGAGTTGCCCTGGGTCTCCAGGCAGGCTCCCCCCCTCACTTCTGAGTATCCTCGGAGCTATACCTGTTGAGGCACCTCCGAGTGAATTTCTCTGCCACCGCCAGATCCGTTGGTTTCCGGAAAGCCGGCTACACCATCCCCGCCTTCCACACCGCTCCTACGATCTTTGGGCAGCCAGGAGTCCCTGCTTAATACAAAAAAATGGCAAACTCCTTCTGTGATGGCTTCGTGGCACTGATTGGGCTCTTCCAGCCGAGCGCACCTTTCTAATTGAGCTCCCTCACTCTGCAGAGGCGCTGGGGGGCAAAATATGAGCCGCGCACCATTTTGCCTTCTTCTTCGTCGCCACCATTTCCTCAGAAACTGTGCTAGCGGCGGCAGATAGCGCAAATATGATCACGTTGCCCTTTTGCCTGCTGGATTACAGAGTTGGTGAGGAGCCTGTGTGAAGTGGCTTACTGAGGTGTTCTGACACCTGTTGGCCATTATTTCTTGCTGTTTGTGAGCTGTATCCACCTGGACTGACTTCACGGCTCCATTGATTGTTAGGTCCTGTGGCCTATTTGCCTTTCCTTGTCGTTGCTGTTTTCCTGTTTTGAAAAAAAAAAAAACAAATTAATTATTTAATCAATTTACTATTATTCAATTCTGTCAACTTACCTCGGATCACCTTGTTCTAATGGCGGAGTCGGATCTGTCCTCTGATATTGACCATTCCTATAGTCCACCTGAGGTTAAAAAACGCTCCAAGGCTCCTGCCAAATCTGCCAAACATCAAACTGTTCGTGCACATTCGGCTAGTCCTAACCCTACCACGTGCACTGCAGCAGCTGACAAGGCTGAGGAGAAAAAACGCAAGGCCTCTGAAAAACAATATCTTCTCGCCCAGCAGAGGGCCCAGTCTTCTACCCACCAGATGTCTCCTGACAAGATTTCTCCAGTACCTCAGGACCTTCCTGCTGCCACCCACTGTCCAACAGAAGTTGAACTCCTCTGGGAGGCCACCTTTCCTCCTGCTTCCTCAGGGCCCAGTGCTCAGGCTTCTCATCATCGGGGTCAATCCGTCCAGAGGCTACTTTCACCCTGGCCGCTGCTGGTCTCTGTCCTTCTGAGGGGCTTCAACCAGCGTTATCTAGAGATATCCAAGAACTTGTGTCTCAGACAATGTCTAGAATCTTGACTTCAGCTCCTCACCAGGGATTTCAGGGTCCTTCCATGCCAGCTTCGCATCCACCATTGTCTCAGGCGTATGGCAATCTGCCCCGAGGATATTCATATCACACTGAATCTCTTCTTGCCGATGATTCAGTCTGGGATGAGGAGGAACCTGAAGAGATGGAGTTGTCTGAGGACGAGGACCTTGCTCCTGAGAGACCTTCCTTCACGGGCCTCTTCTGCCCGTCCATGTTCAAGTCCTTGCTCCACAAGGCTAAGATCACCACAAATATGGGAGTGTCGAGCACACAGCCATCTCAACAGGCGGATTCTCATCCCCATGATGACTTGTTTCAGCTGCACAAGCCGGAACAGGACTTTATTCCGTGTCCTGAACTGTTCACGGACGTGGTCCAAAAGTCATGGTCCCAGCTGGCTTACATCTCTGCCCCGAATGGGTTAGATAAAAAATTGTATTGTTCGGACCCTTCCTTGCAAAATCTGATCCAGCTGCCTTCTGTGGATGGCCATGTGGCTCAGTTGACGTCCTCTTCCGTCATTTCTAATGATGTGCTTGACGGTCTTAGGACCGAGGACAAGAAGGCTGAACTGTCTTTCCATAAGACACATCAAGCTGCTGCCTGGGCCATCAGGGCAGCAACATCTACATCCTTCTTTGCTCGTGCATCTCTTATTTGGTTGCGCCAACTGCAGGAGCGCTTACCTCCTGACGACTGCAGGCTCCATCAGGACATTAATAAAATTGTGGCTGCCACTGAATATTCAGCAGACGTATCCTTGAATGCGGCCAAATTTGCTTCAAGAGCCCTCGTTTTGACCGTCACCTCTCGGCGTCTCGTTTGGCTCTGTCATTGGAGGGCCAATCTCAAATCAAAGTGGAAGCTAGCATCTGCTCCATACAAGGGTTCCTTTCTCTTTGGTAGAGGCTTTGGACCCAATACTAATGGAGGATAAGGATAAACGTAAAGTTATGCCATCCTCCTTCAGACGACAGGATAGGAGATTCACTCCTTACAACCAGAGGCAGCCTTTTCGGACTGAATGTGGACCCAGTGGGTCCTATTTTCCTAGACAATACTCCCAGGGTGGCGATCGACCCCTCTGATAGACCGACCTACCGGGATTGGGGTAGAGGTCAGACCACCGCCAGGCGACAGTTACGTGGAGCCCCCGGAAAATTGTTCCAAAGGGGCAAGTGACTACCACGCAGATCTGCCCATTGGTGATCGTCTCCTCCATTTCTTGCCCCAATGGGTTTCTTCCACGACGGACGCCTGGGTCCTCCAAACAGTGAAGTTCGGCCTCACATTGGACTTCCTCTCCAGCCCCCCAAATTGCTTCCTTCCCTGCCCAGTATCTGGCAATCTGGAGAAGAGAGAATTGATGGCTGCAGAGATTCAACATCTGCTAGACATCTGCGCTATTGAACCTGTGCCGGTGGAACAATGGGGATCTGGGTTCTACTCGCGCCTTTTTCTCGTGCCAAAGTCTTCCGGGGGCTGGAGGAGGATTTTAGACGTAAAGGCTCTAAACGAATTCGTCAAGTATCACTACTTCAAAATGCAGTCACTCAAGTCGATTCTGCAGGGCATCCGACGGGGAGATTTTATGACGTCAATCGACCTCAAGGAGGCTTACCTGCATGTCCCGATTCATCCATCCCATTGACGCTTCCTTCGGTTTGCCTACTCAAACCGACACTTCCAATATCGGGCCATGCCGTTTGGCCTCTCGTCCGCCCCTCGGACCTTCACAAAGCTGCTGGCAACAGTCGCAGCCTCCCTACAGCAGATCCCAATCAGAGTTATGTGCTATCTGGACGACATCATTATTCTGTCTGCCACACGGGATCAAGCTGTGGCCGACCTCAGGATGGTGTTTCCTCTCTTACGACAACATGGGTTTTCCCTAAACCTAACAAGAGTCAGTTCCTGCCCACCATTCCCATTCTCCACCTTGGAGCTGTCATAGACTCGGTCAGTGGCCATGTGTTCCTGTCTCCCGACGGGATTTGCAGCATAAGATCCTTGGTGACTCACGTGTTGTCAGTCAGACATGTTCCCCTGATCACTTTGTCTCAGTTGCTAGGCAAACTAATATCTTGCATTGCAATCGTCCCGTGGGCCTGTCTCCACTGTCACCCTCTTCAGTGGTATCTTCTGCCTTATCAGAGGTCTCACCGGGTGAGCTCAAAAACCATGGTGGTCATCCCGGCAGCGGTCCATTTGTCTCTGAAGTGGTGGATCTCCCCAGCCATATGGAATGGCTGTTATTTCCAGGAACCCATCTGAATAACCATCACAATGGATGCGAGCAAGTTCGGCTGGGGTGCACACCTGCGGTCGTCAGTCGCTCAGGGCCGCTGGTCCTCGAGGGACTTACAGCACGACATAAATTGGTTAGAGCTGCGGGCAGTCCATCTCGCCCTGCGCCATTTCCAGCCCGCTGTGATGGGGCATCACATGTTGGTCCTTACGGACAATACAACAACGAAAGCCCACGTGAACAGGGAAGGCGGAACTCGTTCCAAGTTCCTACTCAACGAGTCAATGAGGATGCTGCATTGGGCGGAGAAGCATGTTCTGTCACTGACAGCGGAGCACATATCCAGCGCAGACAACATCCAGGCGGACTGGCTCACCCAGACCCAAATAGATCAAGCAGGGTGGCGTCTCCATCTGTCTCCATCTGTTCTGACACCTGTCGAGGAGGTTTGGTCTCCCAACTGTCTACCACTGAATGCTCAGCTGCCCCGCTTCTTCAGTTGATTCTTCTGTCCCGGAGTGGAAGGTTGCGATGCACTTCGAAGCGAGTGGCCCCCGGGCCTATTCTATACTTTTCCTCCTCTGCCGCTCATCCCTCAGGTGATTTGCAAGCTGCTGGTGGAGAAGGCGGACCTCATCCTAGTCATTCCCAATTGGCCGTGTTGGCCCTGGTACGCAGACCTCTGGAACCTATCAGTGGAACGCCCCTGGCACATTCCCAACGACAAGATACCTCTCAGCCAGGGGGTCATACTGCACCCAGACCCGCAATGGTTGCAGTTGACCATCTGGCGTTTGAGAGGATCCGTCTGAGGAAGGACAACATTCCTGTGAGCGTGATCCACACTATGCAATCTGCCAGACGCCCTTCCACAAATTGTATCTACGACGCCAACTGGCACTTGTTTTGTTCCTGGGGTTCCAAGACTCATCAGGATCCTAAGACTGCAACTCCCTCGGATGTTCTAGTATTTTTGCAGGACGGCTTGGACCGGGGACTGGCTCCTAACACCCTGAGATATCAAGTGGCAGCCCTTGGCACTGTTTTGACTGCGGTCGACGATCAACCTTTGACTCTTCATCCCCGTAGATGGACCTTCTTGAGGGGGGCGTCCAATCTCTGACCTGCTACTATTCACCGGTATCCTACGTGGGACCTAGCATTGGTCCTTCACACCCTGATGGCGCCTCTTTTTGAGCCTTTGGCTTCGATTTACCTAAGGTTTCTGACGCTCAAGGTCACTTTTCTTGTGGCGATTACCTTGGCAAGAAGGGTCTCTGAACTGGCAGCATTGTCAGTGCAAGCTGACCTTTGCATCTTCCACCCCAACAAGGTGGTGCTCCGAACGGATCCCTCTTTCCTACCCAAGGTAAACTCTCCGTATCACTGGGCCCAGGAATTGATTCTGCCTGACTTTTGCCCGGATCCTAGCCATCATCTCGAACAACAATGGCATACCTTGGATATTAGGAGGGCCCTACATCGGTATATTAAATGGACATCATCCTTCTGTAAGTCTGAAGCCTTATTTCTGTCCTTCAATCCATCTACGTTGGGCAAGAAGGTCTCATCGTTCACGATTGAGCATTGGATTAAAGCCTGCATCGCGACGGTGTATCGCACCCAGAAGAAACCTCTGCCAGGGAGGATCTTACCACATTCTACCCAAAGTGCAGCCACTTCAGCTGCTTGGGCTACCCAGGCATCCATCCTAGACATCTGTAGGGCTGCAACATGGACTTCTTTGACCCCTTTTGTTAGACACTATAAAATAGACTCCTTTGCCTCAGCTGAGGCATCCTTTGGTCGACATGTGCTGCAGTCAATTCTGGCTTTCCCCTCCTGGGATAATGCAGCCGCCGTCCCGTCATCGGACTAGCTTGGGTATATCCCAACATTTGGATTCTCCAAGCAGCGCGCTGGAGAACGGACGTTGTCTTACCTGAACGTCCCTTCTTGGCGCGCTCCTGGAGAATCCAACCCATTGCTTCGGCTGCGTTCTCTAGTTCCAGGTGGTTTGTTTCTCTTCTTGTTTGCTTCACAGCACCGTCCTCTATTTGCCTTCATGAATAAACTGGAGCTCAGCCAAGCGAAGGAGGAGTGGCCAAGGACGTTTCTTAAAGAAACATTCACCCAGTCTGGCAATCAAGCTGAGGAACAAGCCAACATTTGGATTCTCCAGCAGCACGCCGAGAAGGGACGTTCAGCTAAGACAATGTCCGTTCTACTCAAATGGTAAAGATGACGGCAGGATTCGTGACTGAGTAAATAAACAGCAGAACGTGAGATTTATTCTGTAATACTCAGGAAAGATTCCTGAATGACTTTGTACAATTCACATTGAAAAGGTGGGTATTATTCCTGGGGTCCAGATGACAGTTGATTGAGTACCTTTGGACCAATAACCAAAAGGTTTTTATTTCTATTCCACCAGTAGGCATGATGTGTTCTCATCATACTGTAACCATGACTGGAGGATTCGTGACGAAGTAAATCAACAGGGGAAGGTGAGTTCTATTCTAGAATACTCATGAAAGCTGCCTGAATGACTTTGGACAATTCACCAGGAAAAGGTGAGCATCACTCCTGGGGTACGGACAACAGTTGATCGAGTGACTTTGGGTTAATAACAAAGAGATTTAAATTTCTATTCCTAGAGGAGGTATGACGTGTTCTACTCCTACTGTAATCAGGACTGGTGGATTCATGACCAAGTAAATCAACAGGGGAAATTGAGTTGTATTCTGTAATAAAAGGGAAAGCTTCCTGAATAACTTTGTACAATCACGAGGAAAAGGTGAGTTTTACTCCTAGGGATGGTTGATAGTTGGTTGTGTGATGCTGAGTCATTAAATAACAGATTTTTATTTCTACTCCTGCAATATGGATAACAGGTTCTCCTGCTACGGTAAGCAGGACTGGAAGATGTGTGATCAAGTAAATCAACAGGAGAAGGTGAGTTCTATTCTAGAATAATCATGAAAGCTGCCTGAATGAATTTGTACAATTCACCAGGAAAAGGTGAGAATCACTCCTGGGGTACGGACGACAGTTGGTTGAGTGATGTTGGGCCAATAAACAATAGAGTTTTATTTCTACTCCTGCAGCATGGATAACAGGTTCTCCTACTACGGTAAGCATGACTGGAAGATGCGTGACCAAGTAATGAACAGGAGAAGGTGAGTTCTCTTCTAGAATACTCATGAAAGCTGCCTGAATAAGTTTGTACAATTCACCAGGAAAAGGTGAGTATGAATCCTGGGGTACAGATGACGGTTGAACAAGTGACTTTGGACTAATAACAAAGAGAGTTTTATTTCTATTCCTAAAGGAGGCATAATGTGTTCTACCTCTACTGTAATCAGGACTGGAGGATCCGTGACCAAATAAATCAACAGGAGAAGGTGAGTTCTATTCTAGAATACTGATGAAAGCTGCCTGAATGACTTTGTAAAATTCACATTGAAAGGGTGAGTATTATTCCTGGGGTACAGATGACATTTGGTTGAGTACCCTTGCCCAATAACCAAGAACCTTCTATTTCTATTCCTGCAGAAGGAATAATAGGTTCTACTCAAATAGTAAAGATGACGGCAGGATTCGTGACTGAGTAAATCAACAGCAGAACGTGAGATTTATTCTGTAATACTCAGGAAAGATTCCTGAATGCCTTTTTACAATTCACATTGAAAAGGTGGGTATTATTCCTGGGGTCCGGATGACAGTTGATTGAGTACCTTTGGACCAATAACCAAGAGGTTTTTATTTCTATTCCACCAGTACGCATGATGTGTTCTCCTCATACTGTAACCATGATTGGAGGATCCGTGACCAAATAAATCAACAGGAGAAGGTGAGTTCTATTCTAGAATACTGATGAAAGCTGCCTGAATGACTTTGTAAAATTCACATTGAAAGGGTGAGTATTATTCCTGGGGTACAGATGACATTTGTTTGAGTACCCTTGCCCAATAACCAAGAACCTTCTATTTCTATTCCTGCAGAAGGAATAATAGGTTCTACTCAAATAGTAAAGATGACGGCAGGATTCGTGACTGAGTAAATCAACAGCAGAACGTGAGATTTATTCTGTAATACTCAGGAAAGATTCCTGAATGCCTTTTTACAATTCACATTGAAAAGGTGGGTATTATTCCTGGGGTCCGGATGACAGTTGATTGAGTACCTTTGGACCAATAACCAAGAGGTTTTTATTTCTATTCCACCAGTACGCATGATGTGTTCTCCTCATACTGTAACCATGATTGGAGGATTCGTGACTAAGTAAATCAACTGGAGAAGGTGAGTTCTATTCCAGAACACTCATGAAAGCTGCCTGAATTACTTGTTGGGCCAATAAACAACAGATTTTTATTTCTTCTCCTGCAGTATGGATAACAGGTCCTTCTACTATGGTAAGCATGACTGGAAGATGCGTCACCAAGTAAATCAACAGGAGAAGGTGAGTTCTATTCTATAATACTCATGAAAGGTGCCTGAATGAGTTTGTACAATTCACCAGGAAAAGGTTAGTATGACTCCTGGAGCACGGATGACAGTTGATCGAGTGACTTTGGGCTAATAAGAAAGAGATTTTTATTTCAATTCCTACAGGAGTCATGATTTGTTGTACTCCTACTGTAATCAGGACTGGAGGATTCGTGCCCAAATATATTAACAGGAGAAAGTGAGTTCTATTCTAGATTACTCATGAAAGCTGCCTGAATGACTTTGTATAATTCACATTGAAAGGGTGAGTATTATTCCTAGGGTACAGATGATATTTGGTTGAGTACCCTTGGTCCAATAACCAAGAAACTTCTATTTCTATTCCTGCAGAAGGAATAATAGGTTCTACACAAATGGTAAACATGACGGGAGGATTCATGACCAAGTAAATCAACAGCAGAATGTAAGTTTTATTCTTTAATACTCAGGAAAGCTTCCTGAATGACTTTGTACAATTCACATTGAAAAGGTGAGTATTATTCCTGGGGTCCGGATGACAGTTGATTGAGTACCTTTGGACCCATAACCAAGA
Organism: Pantherophis guttatus; assembly: GCF_059756535.1. Taxonomy (NCBI): domain Eukaryota; kingdom Metazoa; phylum Chordata; class Lepidosauria; order Squamata; family Colubridae; genus Pantherophis; species Pantherophis guttatus. Next base: position 111,720,915 of record NC_142067.1, on the reverse strand, counting down.
GATTTTTATTTCTATTCCTCCAGTAGGCATGATGTGTTCTCCTCATACTGTAACTATGACTGGAGGATTTGTGACCAAGTAAATCAGAAGTAGAAGGTGAGTTTTATTCCAGAATACTCATGAAAGCTGCCTGAATGAGTTTGTACAGTTCACCAGGAAAAGGTGAGTATTGCTCCTGGGGTATGGACGACAGTCTGTTGAGTGATGTTGGGCCAATAAACAACACATTTTTATTTCTTCTGCTGCAGTATGGATAACATGTTCTTCTACTACGGTAAGCAGGACTGGAGGATTCATGACCAAGGGGAAGGTGAGTTTTATTCTGTAATACTCATGAAACCTGCCTGAGTGACTTTGTACAATGATGAGGGAAAGGTGAGTTTTACTCCTGGGGATGGGTGATAGTTGGTTGAGTGATGTTGAGCCATTAAACAACAGATTTTTATTTCTACTCCTATAGTATGAGTAACAGGTTCTCCTACTACAATAAGCATGACTGAAAGATCCCTGACCAAGTAAATCAACAGGAGAAGGTGAGTTCTGTTCTAGAATACTCATGAAAGCTGCCTGAATGAGTTTGGACAATTCACCAGGAAAAAATGAGTATTACTCCTGAGGTACGGACGACAGTTGGTTGAGTGATGTTGAGCCATTAAACAACATATTTTTTTTTCTACTCCTGCAGTATGGATAACAGGTTCTCCTACTATGGTAAGCATGACTGGAAGATGAGTGACCAAGTAATGAACAGGAGAAGGTGAGTTCTATTCTAGAATACTCATGAAAGCTGCTTGAATGAGTTTGTACAATTCACCAAGAAAAGGTGAGTATGACTCCTGGAGTACGGACATAGCAGAACGTGAGATTTATTCTGTAATACTCAGGAAAGATTCCTGAATGACTTTGTACCAGAGAAGGTGATTTGTTCTGTTCTGTTCTGTTCTAGAATACTCATGAAAGCTGCCTGAATGAGTTTGTAAATTCACCAGGAAAATGTGAGTACTACTTATGGGGTACGGACAACAGTTGATTGAGTGACTTTTGGCTAATAACAAAGAGATTTTTATTTCTATTCCTACAGGAGGCATGACGTGTTTCACTCCTACTGTAACCAGGGCTGGGGGATTCGTGACCAACAGGAGAAGGAGAGTTCTATTCTAGAATACTCATCAAAGCTGCCTGAATGACTTTGTACAATTCACCAGGAAAAGGTGACTATCACTCCTGCGGTATGGACGACAGTTGGTTGAGTGAGGTTGGGCCTATAAACAACAGATTTTTATTTCTACTCTTGCAGTATGGATAACAGATTCTCCTGCTATGGTAAGCAGGACTGGAGGATGTGTAACCAAGTAAATGAACAGGAGAAAGTGAGTTCTATTCTAGACTACTCAAGAAAGCTGCATGAATGAGTTTATACAATTCACCAGGAAAAGGTGAGTTTTACTCCTAGGGATGGGTGATGGTTTGTTGAGTGATGTTGAGCCATTAAACAATAGATTTTTATTTCTACTCCTTCAGTATGGATAACAGGTTCTCCTACTATGGTAAGCAGGACTGGAGAATTTGTGACCAAGCAAATCAAAAGGAGAAGGTCAGTTCTATTCCAGAATACTCATGAAAGCTGCCTGAATGACTTTGTACAATTCACCAAGAAAAGGTGAGTATTACTTTTGGGTAACAGTCGACATTTGGTTGAGTTCTCTTAGCCCAATAACCAATAGACTTCTATTTCTATTCCTGCAGAAGAAATAATAGGTTCTACTCAAATGTTAAAAATGACGGGAGGATTTGTGACCGAGTAAATAAACAGCAGAACTTGAATTTTATTCTGTAATACTCAGGAAAGCATCGTAAATTACTTTGAACAATTCACATTGAAAACGTGAGTAGTATTCCTGTGGTCCAGGTGACAGTTGATTATGTACTTTAGACCAATAACCAAGAGATTTTTTTTCTATTCCACCAATAGGCATGATGTATTCTGCTCATACAGTGACCATGACTGGAGGATTCGTGAACAAGTAAATCCACAGTAAAAGGTGAGTTCTATTCTAGAATACTCATGAAAGCTGCCTGAATGAGTTTGTACAATTCATCAGGAAAAGATGAGTATTACTTCTGAGGTATGGACGACAGTTGATCAAGTGACTTTGGGCAAATAACAAAGAGATTTTTATTTCTATTCCTACAGGAGGCATGACATGATCTACTCCTACTGTAACCAGGACTGGAGGATTCGTGACCAAGTAAATCAATAGGGGAAGGTGAGTTCTGTTCTAGAATACTCATGAAAGCTGCCTGAATGACTTTGTACAATTCACCAGGAAAAGGTGAGTATTACTCCTGGGGTACGGAAGACAGTTAGTTAAATGATGTTGGCCCAATAACCAAGAGACTTCTATTTCTATTCCTGCAGAAGGAATAATAAGTTCTACTCAAATGGTAAACATGATGGTAGGATTCGTGACCGAGTAAATCAACAGCAGAACGTGAGTTTTATTCGGTAATAGTCTGGAATCCTGCCTGAATGACTTTGTACAATCATGAGGAAAAGGTGAGTTTTACTCCTGGGGATGGGTGATAGTTGGTTGAGTGATGTTGAGCCATTAAACAACAGATTTTTATTTCTACGCCTGCAGTATGGATAACAGGTTCTCCTACTATGGTAAGCATGACTGGGGGATTCGTGACCAAGAAAATCAACCGGAGAAGGTGAGTTCTGTTCTAGAATTCTCATGAAAGCTGCCTGAATGAGTTTGTACAATTCACCAGGAAAAGGTGAGTATCACTCCTGGGGTACGGACAACAGTTGATCGAGTGACTTTGGGCAAATAACAAAGAGATTTTTATTTCTATTCCTACAGGAGGCATGACGTGTTCTACTTCTACTGTAACCAGGACTGGAGCATTCATGACCAAGTAAATCAACAGGGGAAGGTGAGTTTTATTCTATAATAAACAGGAAAGCTGCCTGAATGACTTTTTACAATCATGAGGAAAAGGTGGGTTTTACTGCTTTGGGATGGCTGATAGTTGGTTGAGTGATGTTGAGCCATTAAACAATAGATTTTTATTTCTACTCCTGCAGTATGGATATCAGGTTCTACTACTACGGTAAGCAGGACTGGAGGATTCATGACCAAGCAAATCAACAGGAGAAGGTGAGTTCTATTCCAGAATATTAATGAAAGCTGCCTGAATGACTTTGTACAATTAACTAGGAAAAGGTGAGTATTACTTATGGGGAACAGACGACATTTGGTTGAATACCCTTTGCCCAATAACCAGGAGAATTCTATTTCTATTCCTGCAGAAGGAATAATAGGTTCTACTCAAATGGTAAACGTGACGGGAGGATTTGTGACTGAGTAAATCAACAGGGGAAGGTGAGTTTTATTCCATAATAAACAGGAAACCTGCCTGAATAACTTTGTACAATCACGAGGAAAAGCTGAGTTTTACTCCTGGGGATGGGTGATAGTTGTTTGTGTGACGTTGAGCCATTACAAAAAAGTTTTTTATTTTTATTCCTGCAGTATGGATAATAGGTTCTCCTACTATGGTAAACAGGATTGGAGGATTCGTGACTAAGTAAATCAACAGGAGAAGGTGAGTTCTGTTCTAGAATTCTCATGAAATCAGACTCAGTGACTTTGGAGTTCACCAGGAAAAGGTGAGTTTTACTCCTGGGGATGGGTTTTTTTTTTAAATTATTTATTTATTTATATGCCACCCTTCTCCGAAGACTCAGGGCGGCTTACAATGCGTTAAGCAACAAGGTGATAGTTGTTTGAGTGACTTTGCACCAATAACCAAGAGATTATATTTCTATCCCTGCCATAGGCATGGTGTGTTCTACTTCTACTGTAACCATGACTGAAGGATTCGTGACTGAGTAAATTAACAGGAGAAGGTGAATTTTATTGTATAATACTCAGGAAAACTGCCTGAATGACTTTGTACAATTCACTAGGAGAAAGTGAGTTTTACTCCTGGGCTACAGGTGATAGTTTTTTTAGTGATTTTTGGCCAATAGACAACAGATTTTTATTTCTACTCCTTCAGTTTGCACAACAGGTTTTACTCGTACGGTCAGCTTGACTGGTGGATTCATGACCAAGTAAATCAATTAGATAACTTGAATTCTTTTCCACAATAATGAGGAAAGCTGTCTGAATGACTTTGTACAAATCACAAGAAAAAGGTGAGTTTTACTCGTGGGGTACTTATTGTTGTTAGTTGAGTGATTTTGGGCTCATTACCAAGAGTTCTTTATTTCTATTCCCGCTGTAGGAATGATGGGTTCTACACCTATGGTATCCATGACTACACAATTTGTGAATGAGTATATCTACCCGAGTACAAGAGTTCTCTTCTTCAATACTCAGGAAAGCTGCCTGAATGACTTTGTAGATGTCACAAGGAAAAAGTGAGTTTTATTCCTAGGTTACGGCTGATAGTTGAGTTCCTTTTGGCCAGTAATGAAGAGATTTTCATTTCTATTCCTGCAGCAAGCATTATGAGTTCTACACCTACGGTAACCATGACTTGAGGATTCATGACCGAGTAAATCAACAGGAGAAGGTGAGTTCTATTCCTGAATACTCAGGAAATCCGCCTGAATGACTTTATACAAATCCGAAAGAAAAGGTGAGTTGAGTCATGGGGTACGGACAATAGTTGGTTGAGTGACTTTGGGCCAATAACCAAGATATTCTTATTTCTATTCCTGCAGTAATCATGATGAGTTCTATACCTATGGCCCGTGTGACTGGAGGATACATGACTGAATAAATCAATAGGAGAAGGTGAGTTCTATTGTACAATATTCAGGAAAGTATGAAATCTATGGCTGCAATAAGCATGACTGTTGGATAGGTGATTGAATTAAACGAACAGAGAAGATGAGTTTTACTCTTGTAATATTAGAACCATTTGAATGAGTTTGGGTGAATAACCAAGTGATGGTGACTTCTATTCCTTCAATAGGCATTTTGAGTTATACTGTAATGCGCAGTACAGGTATCTGGTTCACTTTGAGCTCCATGATCAGGTGAGTTTTAACCCTACAATACACATGACAGCTGGCTGAGTAGCTTTGGGCCAATAACCAATTGACTTGTATTCTTTCAACAGGCATTGTGAATTCTACTTCTGCCATAAGCAGGACTGGTGGGTAAGTGACAGGGTTAATCAACATATTAGTTCTACTGTGTAATATTCATGAAAGCTGGCTAAATTCTTTGGGCAGATCACTAGGAAAAGGTGAATTTTAACTCCTGCAATATGAATTACAGCTTACTGAGTGATTTTGGGCCAATCACCAAGAGATGGTGATTTGTAGTCCTCCATTAGGCATGTTATGTTTTAATCCTTCAAAATGAATGATAGACATCATGTGTCACTTTGGACCAATAAGCTGTCGACTGTGTGTTCTAGTCCTTCAAGTAGCATGTCTGGCAGCTTAGTGACTTTGGGCCAATCACGAGGAAATGCTATTCCTGCAAATATGCACAACTGGTGTCTGGGTGACTTTGGATAGATCACCAGTTTTTTGTTTTTTTTTAATTTGATTTATATGCCGCCCTTCTCCGGAGACTCAGGGCAGCTTACAATGCGTTAAGCAATAGCCTTCATACTTTTGTATATTTATACAAAGTCAGCTTATTGCCCCCACAAACTGGGTCCTCATTTCACCTACCTTAGAAAGGATGGAAGGCTGAGTCAACCTTGAGCCTTGGAGAGATTCGAACCAGCAGAAAATTGCAGGCAGCTGTGTTAATAACAGGGTGCGTAGACCACTGTACTATCAAGGCTCAGTTGACCTTGAGTGCTAATCCTTTAATGTGCATGCCAAGCACTTGAATGACTTTGTACCACTAAGTAAGTGACATTGAGTTCTACACTACCATACGGATGACAGGCACCGAAGTGACTTTGTTCAGATCTCCAGTAGATGGTGAGTTCTAGTCCTGCAATACACAGGAAAGTTTACTGATTGACTTTTGGCCAATAACCAAGAGAGGGTGAATTCTATTCCTGCAATAGGAATGATGAGTTCTACTCCTGCCATAGATGCAACAGGTGGCTGAGTAAGTTTGGGTCACGTTTGGTAGGCAAAAGAGGACTGCACTAGTCATCCTTCTCTAAATGAAGTGAGATGCCAATAAAGCAAATGTGAGTAGAAATTTCCAGCTAAGGACTCACCTAACTGTCCACAACCTCCTTCCCCATGTACTCAGGAAATGACTCTAGAGGATTCAGGTCAATAAAGATAGAGATGTAACATTATTTAGAGATAAATGTAAGGAATAAGGGAAGGGAGTGTCAGGGAAAAGAAGTGAATGGAAGGGATGTCGATTTCATTTCTCACCTTTTCCTGCACTTTATTATCATAGTTTCTGTTTGGTTGTGTTTTTAAATAAATATTTTAATTCTTTTTTTTAAAATCTAGTTTTTACTGTTCTTGTAAAGTAGATCATCGCCCTTTGCCGGAGAAAGTATTGGAAGCACAATTAATCAATAAAGACATTTATAAGTTCTTAATGCAATTTATTTTGAGCATGAATAAAATATTACTGTGAATTCTGACATAAATATATGATCCAAGCACTACGTAACAAATTTCAATTTAGTGTGTTCCAATATTTTGTTCCTGGGTACAAAATATGTTATCCTAATACCTTATGCCTAAAATAAATAGAAAAAAGATTGTTCCAAAAAAACCTCTTTGCTTCTGTGGTCAGGACAGTGATATTTTAAAATTTTATTTGTTTTCGAGAGCATTCTTGATTCACATTCAATGCTGAATAGACTTCCAGAATATTCTGGAACTGTGAGAACTGTCCAAAAGTTTCTAGAATTAGCCAGAATTTGCTAGATCTTTCTGGAATCTTTTAGAACTTTCTGGGACTATTCAGCAGTATTCATTGAATTATAAAAGTACAGGTGCCTTAAACCAACATTTTAGTTTGTCTATTTGTTGAATAAGAGAATAGTGAATAACAATATTTGATTTAGATAGCATCAAGTGGTTGCTTGCTTCCAGCAGATGCATTTTGCTATGTGTGTGGACAATTTATCAAGACAAGAGCGAAAAAGTACTCTGTGAAAGTGTCAGTTAAGATGTACAAGATCTACAAAGCATACTTCAGCATACCTGTTGGGGATGAAGACAAGTCCTGGCCACGTCATTTCACATGGTAACACTATAACAAAACCCTTGAAGGTAAGATAAAAAACTGCTGCTTGCTAGATGGAATTTCAGTGATTTATTACAGTTTAAAAGAGTTGCAATTAAGAAAACGTTCACTATTTTCAATGTTCTAGGGAAATACAACAATATATATTTTATATCCTATAATAATATCTTGCACAATATTAGGTAATGTGTGAATTTTTTTTTTTAATTTATATAATTTGGCTATGTTTACAGGCTGGTACAAGGGAGAAAAGAGAGACATGAAGTTTGCTATCCCAAGAATTTGGCGGGAACTGACTGACAACGCAAGCAATGGCTACTTCTGCATGGTGGACCCTTCCAAATGTTGAAATGACAAGAGCCTGCCTCCTATCATATATCCAAACATTCCTTCATCCATCGACTGAGTACCACACTGCCTTGAGCTCCCCATTCCCACCCTCCAAAGAGGGATCAGCCATATTCAGGAGAGAGAAACAAGTCAGACATTGAGACAGATATTGCAGATACAGATGTGGCTGAGGAGAGAAAGCCATACTTCTCCAACCAGAAAGACCTCAACAATCTGATGGGAGACCTTGGTTTTATCAAGTCCTGTGCTGAACGTCTGACATCTAGGTTGAAGGAGTGGAACTTGTTGGAGGAAAGTGTGCAAGTCACAGATCAGAGAAAACGTCAGCAACATTTTTCCAACTTCTTCAATCAGCAAGATGGTGTTCTGGCCCACCAGCAGCCAACAGACCTGACAGCAAAATCAGAGAGTGAGGAAATTGGGGAGGAACATGGGCCAGTCCTGGAGTCTGGGGAAGGCTCTGATGAGGGCTCTGTGTTGGTGGCAGAAAGGAGGCCAGGGCCAGGGCCAGATGCCAGTTATCAGCTGCCTTCAGAGTCAGACATCAGTGAGGCAGATGAACAGCTGGAGCCTGTTCCCAGTGTGCTCATGAGCAGAGTTGCCAGATGAAGAGAACAGCTAAAGAACAAGGATCGACTTGGGAGTAAGGCCACAGGTGGACGATGATTGGCCCCTCCCAGAGAGAATAAAAGAGGAGTGAAAGGGGAGTGGAGTTTGCAGAAGACAATTAGTTCACCTAATTTGTTTGTGACTCTCCGAGACTCTTCGCCAAGTTTTGAAGTTATCAGCCTGGCAGCTCTCCAAGCCAGATAAGGTCTGTGACTGTAAATTCTCCCTTGAAACACTTTGCTGAAGGTGAATGAGAGGAATTCACTGTTTGCTTAATAAAAGGGGTTTTGTGGGGACCCGGATTCTGCTTCGTGCTTTTTGGGGAAGCCTAGTCCAGAACAGATGGGCTGTGCTTCTGCAACAATGTGGCCAGTATATTCGAGGCTATAGGAATAATTGTTAAGCAAGTGAATGATGCCTATTCATAGACAATTCATCCAGGAGCCTCAAAGCCATGTTGCTGCATAATGGGAACAAGAACCTATCTCTCCCTATGGCTCACTCTGTGCACCCCAAAGAGGACTATACCAGTGTCAAAATGTTGCTGAGTGCCTTGAAATATGATGACTATGAGCAGGAGGTCATTGGAAACTTCAGAATGGTTTCATTCCTGATGAGTCTCCAAGACTGTTTCATAAAGTTTCCTTCTTTTCTTTGCCTCTGGGACAGTCAGGACACTAAGGTGCACTATCACACAAGGGACTGGCCTTAGCAGACTGAGTTCTCCATAGGGAAGAGCAGCATAAAGTGGGAACTGCTTAGTAAACTCTCGGAAGGTGCTGATGCCATCACTGCACATCAAGTTAGGCCTCATCAAACAATTTGTCATAGCTCTAGCCAAGGAGTCAGCAGCTTCCAAGAACCTCCAAGATCTCTTTCCACAGCTGTCAGAGGTGAAGGCTAAAACTGGTATCTCTGTCGGACCACAGATAAAGAAGACGGTAAAGTACGATGAATTTGCCAAGTAGCTAAACAGGATGGAGAAAGCTCCTTGGAACAGTTTTGTTGCAGTGGTTCGCAGCTTTCTGGGCCATCACAAGGCTGAAAAAACTATGAACAGCTAGTTCAAACTCTCATAAAGAACTATGCCAACATGGGATGTAGAATGTCCCTCAAAGTCCTTGATACTCATCTTGACAAATTCAAGAAGAACATGGGTGCTTACTCAGAGGAGCAAGGCAAGAGCTTTTATCAGGATGTACTGGACTTTGAATGTCGTTACCAAGGACAATATAACAAAAACATGATGGGGGATTACTTTTGGGGGCTTCTTCGAGAAAGCAATTTGCAGTGTAGCCTCAAATCTAGAAAATCTACTTGTTTCTGAATCCTTTTGATTGGTTTTGACAGTCTTGTTTATTTGCTATGCAAATATATATATTGTTCTTTAACTGCTTAAAAAGATTTTTTAAAAATGCCTGTTTTGTGTCTATAAATACAAAACTTGTGTAGGCTGTGGTCACAATCAAAGTTTGTTTTTGCATAGGCTTTAGACATAAGCAGTTGAAACATAACACTTAGAAGCAGGAACAAAAATTACGTAATGAATCCATGTTATTTTGTAACTCTGGGATCTGTATGATGAAAATCAGTTCTTCTGCATAGGAAGAGACATGTTTTTGTTTTTTTTTACTCTCCAGATGTTGTATCAGTTTCACTAATTAAATCATACCAATTCCTGGTGTGTGTATGTGCTAGAATCTTAATTACACAACTCTACCTTTCTCCTAGAGTAATGATGGATTTCCCCCCCCAGGAATGTTACATTTTTGACACGTTTATTGTTCATTGTCATTGTTCTTTTCAAATTTCTGCATTTCTGTATGTTACAAATTGTTGTGTATACTTAATGTCCCCAAAGGGAAAGATGTGAATCACTTATCTAATAAACTCATTGAGTTTTAAACCAATTTAGTTCCTATGTCTTATTAAAGGCTGGAAAAAACTGGAAAAGCTAATGCTTTATTTATATTTGAGGTCACTTGATTTTAATAAGTGATATAGGTCAGGTATTTAAATAATGTAGATGTTTTCCTTGCTCTGTTAGATCCCTTGATCAGAAAGATATTTCATAGCTCTGCTGGAGTTCTGTCTGTAAATTTAAAAACAAATGAAAAGAAATGTGACAAAAAACTAGAAAAAGAAAGCTAATACAAATCCCCTTTTCAATGAAATGACTACATGTTGGTGGCATCAAGAATCACAGAAATGGAGGCAATGATACACCCAAACACTATGGATATGAACAAAATGGTCAAATATTATGAAATTTTAGACCCCCCAAGAAAATTTAAAAAGCAGGCAAGATCTGGAGAAATAAGGAATTATTATTGATTGGTGGCCGTATTTACAAATAAAATTGTGGTATTCAAAAAACAAAGAGGATTATGGTATTGAACTGGTTCCACAATATTTAGATAAACTACTGATTGGCCCAGATGAAAAATTAATAATCAAATTGTATAAATATTTTTTGTAATTTGATAAAGCAAAGGAAATAATGAAGGGAACGATGATAGCATGGGCAAAAAATGTAGGGCACAATATTGAATTAGAGAAATAGGAAATAATTTGGAACAAAAATTAAAAATTAACAAGATCGGTAAAATATAAGGAAAACCAATATAAAATGTTTTACCTCTGGCATTTGGCTCCCTCAAAATTGGCAAAAATATATCCAAATTTGGCTCCAAATTGCTGGAAATGTGGACAGAAACAGTGTACCTTCTACCACTCATAGCTGTGTCCAGAATCAAAAAAACTGGAGAAAAATAAAAAATTGGTTGCAAGAAATAACAGTTGTTCAATTAGAATTTGTACCAGAATTATACCTACTGGGAATAATGGGAAAAACCTACGAAAAGAAGACAAGACATATGATTTTATATATAATGACAGCAGCGAGATTGGCTTTTGCACAATGTTGGAAAAATGTCAAGACGCCCTCCGAAGATCAAATAATCAAAAAAATTTACGATTGCGCTGAAATGGACAAACTAACATTGGAACTGAAAGAAATGACAGACTCAGAGTACTATGTATCATGGGAGAAATGGTATGAATGGATTAAAAAGAGAAGGATAAAACAGACTCAGACATAACAAAAATTGTTGAAGTAAAATATATAGACTATAAGTATTTTAATCGGGATATGTTTTGCAAATTGACACAGTTCTGAATAAAAAAATGGGTTTTTTTCTTTTTTTCCTCTTCTTTTATTTTTAATCTTTTTTCTTCTCTCTCTTCTCTTTCTTTTTCTTTTCTTTCTCTCTCTCTCTTTGTATCTCTTGTATTCTTTTTTTGTTTTTGCTTATATTTTTGTATGTACATTTTTGGTTTTGTGTTTATTGAAAAATTAATATTTTTTTTAAAAAAAAGAATCAGAAACATTATGAATGCATTTGGATTCAAATCTTCATCTTTCTACTTTTCTTTTAATTTATCAGCTTTGTCAAGATTCCAAACACAAACAATGTACCATGTTTTCCAGAAAATAAGACCCTATCTTATATTTTTTTGAACCATGAAATAAGTGCTCGGCCTTATTGCCATGCACTCAAAAGCCCGATTGGGCTTATTATCAGGGGATCTCTTATTTTGCGGAAAACAGGGTATAAAGGCATATTGCAATTAATATTTGTATACACGTTTATCCATATTTCTTCCTATGTAATTGCATTCTTTTCTGAGTGGGCACATTTTTCTTTTCCTGAAAGCTGGATTTTGTACCATTCTGCAGACAATTATAAATGTATTTTTATACATTTCTGAGATGTGAACTGTGCCACAACACTCTCCAAGTGCAAAGTGTATATTTCAAACTCTTCTATTTATTCAGAAAGCCTGAAATTTATTCACATAACTGCTCGATGGGGAGAAATTTAAACACTGATTCCTAAATCATTACACTGACATTGGATTCTGCTCATTGACCTGTTCATTGAACTAAATATTTAATTCAAAGTCTATTTTACACAAACCAGAGTTTGATATGTATTCAGTGAAAGAAAAGCCCTCTATGCCATACCACAATCTTCAGTTTTGAGTTTTTCTGAACTCTAGGCTTTGTCTCATGTGTAAACAGGTTGGAAATGAAACCAGTGTTTGCATTTCAGCCTCTTCTTCCACTTTGGCTATTACCTGTTGTCCACAGATTGTGTTTTCCACAGAAAACATAAGCTTAAGGATATGTACAATTGTCATAGACTGCGTGCAAAACTGATCTCTATACAGATTAATTGCTGAATTGATGCACATTTAATGTGAATGTATGTATTCTGTGACGTTTAAGCACAATATTCTTTTGCTTGTCTGAAGGTTCTTTTTTAAAACCTTAACATACATATTTTAAAGGAAAATAGAAGCATCTCTGGACTTCAGCCACTGAACATTCAATAAATTTTAAAAAATGCTACAAAACCCAAGATTATGTATGGATTCTGTCTCGGTGTCTATTTATTTCACTCCCGATAATGTGGTAGCTCAGGGAGAGAAGGCTAAATCTTCTTCTAATCTTAGAAACCATGGCAATAGATTATAATTTCTAGTCTAGTCAACTCACTGAGCTCAGTTCAATAAAATATTGTAATGGTCTCTGATGTATTTCAAGAATTTATGTATTCTTCCACAGTGTCAGATGGAACCAGGCATATCATTATAGATAGACTACCTTGGAATATCAGGTTTAAATCCAGATCACATAAGAACTGATGAGCCAGCCAGCATATATTTAAGCAAGTCTCTGCTTTTCTGTAGCAGGAGCTGTCAAAGTTAGAAGCTTTGAACATTTTTATGGAAAGCCTTGGAAAACTCTTCTGCTGTTGTGTGCCACTACTGATTTGGGCATTCTACTAACGCAAGGAAGAATAGCCGCCCTGAGTCTTTGGAGAGGGGCGGCATACAAATTGAATTAATAAATAAATTGAATTAATAAATACAGAAGTAAAAAATAAATATAAGGCATAAGACTTCTTACTTTCCCCTACTGTTGGAAAAAATCAGACATCGTTGCATGGAGAATTAATGCAAGAAGGAACGTATGTAAACCAAGAGAACTGTCTGCATTTTCAAAAATTACCATATTTGACCATTGTTCATATGATAATTTAAAGCTTCTGTTTGGTTAACACTCTTTTGTAAACTGGTCTTTATTCTGAATATTTTCTTTCTTAGCAGTTTTCCCCACCGGATGGATAATTTTAGGATTTTTCCAAATTTGAGAAGCAAAGCAAAACTCTGCATGCCATTGTTCTATGAAAGACTATTTGCCCCCATTGGGTTTTCTGAATTTTTAATTATTCTTGCCTTGAAGAGTGCCCTTACTGATATATAAAGGGAGTGTGAATGAACAACAACAAAAAAAAAAAAAAACAAAAAAAAAAACCCAACACTAAATATGGTGCTTGTTTCATTAAATCAATATACAAACTCATCCAATACAATGAGCCACTGGAAAAAAATAATAATCAACACTCTTATTCCATCAGTCCAGTTAAAGTGATAACTAAGACTGAGATATAAAATGGAAGAGGAAGTGGTTAAAAAAACAATGATAAACTGGGCAAAAAGTTTTGGATATAGCATAGATTTGGAGAACTGGGAAAAACTTTTGAAAATAAATTTGACATTGACTATGTCAGCAGCTTATAAGGAAAACCAGTACAAGATGTTTTATAGATGGCATCTTCCACCAGCGAGACTTGCTAAGATGTTCCCAAACACATCACCGATTTGATGGAAATGTAAGAAATCATATGGGACATATTATCATCTATGGTGGACTTGTGCAATAGCAAAAAAGTACTGGATTAAAATTAAAAAGCGGTTTAAAGAGATAACTGAACATCATATAGACTGGAAGCTAGAATTATTTTTATTGGGCATACCCACAAGAAAGAGAGAGAGAGAAGAGAGAGAGAGAGAGAGAAGAGGGGTTGGGCCAAGAGGGGGGGTCCCCCTCGTTGAAATGTGCCCACCAGGTTTTCGTGCATTTCATCAGCCAAGGGCCCAGGGGAGGGGTGGGGGAGTGGCGGTGATTATTAGGGAGAATCTTTGTCCGAGGGAGACCACTGTTCCTCAGATAGCCGAATGTGAGTCCCTCTTTGTGAAGTGGGGCCGTGGGGTGCAGATGGGTTTGCTGACTGCATACCTGGCTCCCTGCCACGTGGCAGCGACCCTATCCGAGGTACTCGACGTCATCACCGGGGTGGCGGTGGATACCCCCAGACTTGTTGTCATGGGGGATTTCAACCTTCCATCCGCGGGTGAGACGTCAGAGGTGGCTCGGGAGTTCATGGCTTCCATGACGGCCATGGACCTGACCCAGTTAGTTCAAGGCCCCACTCACATAGGAGGACACACTCTGGACTTGATTTTCATCTCTGGTCAGTGGTTGAATGATCTTGGTAGAGGGGACTTAGACATTAAACCCTTGTCATGGACAGATCATTCGCTCCTTCACTTGGACTTTCCTACCGCTTCCCCCTGCCGCAGGGAGACAGAACCGACTAAATGGTTCTGTCCCAAGCGCCTGATGGATCCAGAAAGGTTCATGACGGAGCTTGGGCCGTTTCCTGAGACTCTGACACACGACTCGACTGAAGAGCTGGTGGCCGCCTGGGAGAGTGCGGCCGCTGGAGCTTTGGATCGTGTCGTGCCTTTGCGGCCTCTGACCCGATGCCGATCTCAATTGGCTCCTTGGTTCTCTGAGGAGCTGAGAGAGATGAAGCGTCGGAAAAGACGCCTAGAGAGCATTTGGAGGACTAGTCATTCTGATTCCGACCAGACACAGGTGAGGTCTTATATCAAGATCTACCTAGTGGCGATAAAAGCGGCAAAATCTAACCATTTTTCCGCTCTTATCGCATCTGCAGAGAACCGCCCAGCCGCCCTGTTTAGGGTGACCCACTCCCTTCTTCGGGGGGGGGGAGTGCGGGAGGATCCCTTGCAGGGTCGAGCTGAGGATTTTGTGCAATTCCTGCACGATAAAGTCGCTCGGATTCGGGAAGGCTTGGACTCCGACTGGGTGAGTCCGGGGGAGGAGACGAGGGTAGGTCTTGAGAATATTATCTGGGAGGAGTTTGATCCTGTGGCTCCCGAGGATGTGGACAGGGTTCTGGGTAGGATTAGTGCCGCCACATGTTTATTGGACCCGTGTCCCTCCTGGTTGGTACTGGCCTCCCGGGAAGTTACACGAGGCTGGCTCCAGGGGATTATAACTGCTTCTCTGAGTGAGGGTGCCTTTCCTGCCGCCTTGAAAGAGGCGGTGGTGAGGCCCCTCCTCAAGAAGCCTTCCCTGGACCCGGCTGAATTAGTTAACTATCGTCCGGTCTCCAACCTTCGTTTTGTGGCGAAGGTTGTTGAGAGTGTGGTGGCACGACAACTGCCCAGGCACCTGGATGAAGCTATCTATCTAGACCCGTACCAGTCGGGCTTCAGGCAGGGGCACAGCACAGAAACGGCATTGGTCGCGTTGGTGGATGATCTCTGGAGGGCTCGGGACAGGGGTTGCTCCTCTGTCCTAATCCTATTAGATCTCTCAGCGGCTTTTGATACCATCGACCATGGTATCATGCTGCAGCGGTTGAAGGGGTTAGGAGTAGGGGGCACCGTTTTGCAGTGGTTCTCTTCCTTCCTCTCCGGCCGCTTGCAGTTCATGTTGGCAGGGGGGCAGAGGTCGACCTCAAGGCATCTCGCATGGGGAGTGCCACAAGGGTCGGTCCTCTCGCCTCTTCTGTTCAACATTTATGTGAAGCCGCTGGGTGAGATCATCCGTGGTTTTGGGGTGAAGTGTCACCTGTACGCTGATGATACTCAGTTGTACATCTCCACCCCAGACCACCCCAACGATGCCCTTGATGTGATGTCTCGCTGCCTGGAGGCCGTGCGGGTCTGGATGGGGAGGAACAGGCTCAGACTCAACCCTTCCAAGACCGAGTGGCTGTGGCTACCGGCGTCCCGATATAGTCAGCAGGTTCCATCGCTGACTATTGGGGGTGAATCTTTGCCCCCCACAGAGAGGGCTCGCAATCTGGGTGTCCTACTGGATGCACGGCTGTCTTTAGAAGAGCATATGACGGCCGTGGCCAGGGGGGCCTTTTATCAGGTTCGCCTGATCCGCCAGTTGCAGCCCTTTCTGGACCGGGACGCCTTGCGCACGGTCACTCATGCCCTTGTCACCTCCCGGCTGGACTATTGTAATGCTCTCTACATGGGGCTCCCCTTGAAGAGCACTCGGAGGCTCCAGCTGGTCCAGAATGCAGCTGCGCGGGTGGTTATGGGCGCACCTCGTTGTGCCCGCGTGACACCCCTCCTGCGCAAGCTGCACTGGCTCCCAGTGGTCTTCTGGGTGCGATTCAAGGTGTTGGTTACCACCTTTAAAGCGCTCCATGGCACAGGACCCGGATACCTTCGAGACCGTCTTCTGCCACCAATAGCCTCCCACCGACCAGTCCGTTCCCACAGAGAGGGTCTCCTCAGGGTGCCATCAGCCAAGTTATGTCGGCTGGCGACACCCAGGGGGAGGGCCTTCTCTGTGGGAGCCCCAACCCTGTGGAATGAACTGCCCCCGGAAATACGTAAGATCTCTGACCTCCGGGTGTTCCGCTGCGCACTGAAGACCCTGTTGTTCCGCCAGGCAGGGCTGTCAATATAATAATTTTAAATTGGGGTATTTTAATTTTTGGGGTTTTAAATCGGCCAAATCTATTTAATTATTTTAATTTTTAATTATTGTTGTGTCTTGTGTTTTTAAATTGGCTGTACACCGCCCTGAGTCCTTCGGGAGAAGGGCGGTATAGAAATAAAATTATTATTATTATTATTATTATTATTAAATTATAATAAAGAAATACAATATCTAATTCTATATATTATAACTGCAGCTAGGATAACCTATGCACAAAATTGGAATAATAATGTCATACCAAAAGACGAAGAGGTGATAAGGAAAATTTTGGACTGTGCAGAGATGGATAAATTGACGAAAGAAATAAAAGAAAAAGATGAAACAGAATATTACTTAATATGGAATAAATGGTACAAATGGTTAGAGGACAGGAATAACAAGTAAGAAAATATATAATAGAGATGGACTAGAAAATAGGAAGTATTAGTAAAATGGTATTAAATATACAATGTATATAAAGTAATATATCGATATAATAGTATGTATAATAAGTAAGGAGGAGTATATACAATATGTAAGGAATAAGGGTACCACAATAGGGGAGGGGGGAATATAAATTGTGGATATACACCGATATGTTGTACAATGGAAACTTTTCTTTGTTCTTGTTTTTAAAGAAAAATAATAATAAAAAATAATAAATAAATAAATAAATAAATAAATAAATAAATAGATAAATAAATAAATAAATAAATAAATAAAGTGATAACTAAGGTCAGCATTAGCATTTATTAAAAAAATCAACTATGATTCAATCTAGCCTTACTGGTTTTAAATCTCATAAACTCTGACTTACCTCATCACAGTGAAATTGAGGTCTCACAAAGGTTCTAGAAGATGAGGTAAAGATTGTAGAAAAGTACATCATGACCTGCTTAAAAGAACTTTCTGAATACAACCATGAATTATAAATCATCTGTAACAAAAATCATACATATATGTTCTCTAATTATATATGTGGATAATGGAACACTAATTAAATGTCATTGTGATATGAAGGAATTGTGTGTCTAATATATAAAAGTAAACAAGTTTACTTTTGACATTTATATCAGCATCCGACAACTTTAAAATTGCTGTTAATTACACAAAATGGCTATGTTTTGATTTGTACATGAAAGTTGTGAAATTTTATCATTTTTTCTCTATAAAATAATAATTAAAAAATAACATTATTGCTTCAGAATGCAGACACTGGCCTTTATGTTGCATCCAGATTTCAAATATGTGATACTTTCCAATTAGGCTGAAAGTTTTCCATCTTTGTCCTAAAAGCTGGCACATATATTTGACAATTTTGCATAGTTATGCAATTTGACAGTTGACTGTTAATGCCTGCCAAAAAATGAAACAGCCCAAAGATGTCAACAGATCTACCAAATTTAAATTTTGAAGGACAGAAACACTGTGAGCATTATCAGCAGAGCAAAAGGGATAATATATTTTTCAATAGTTAGGATGTGCAAAAAAAAAAAAAAAACATAAAAAAAAAAAACCACAAGGGAATTTGTGATAAAAAGCACTAATTATATTTTGCCTGCCTAAACAATTAAGAGTTTAACCAGGGTCAGAAATTAGCATTTGAAATTGTTAGCCTTTAACGTATTATTGCAACAACCATCACTTTAATAATATTCCCACCATTGACAATATTAGCAATATTTGGAAGCTTTACATTTTACTGACACTTCTCACTTCCCCAAGATGACTTAAATAGAAGCAACTATCACAGAATACCATTGATTCTTACACCTATCTTGATATGTGGGCTGCATCTGAGTTTTAAAATTATAGAGTGACTGATATTTTTGTCAAAAATTTAAAGAATATATATATATATATATACACATATATACATACATATATATACATACATACATACATATATATATATATATATATATATATATATATATATATATATATATATATATACACACATATATACATATATACATACATATATATATATATATATATATATATATATATATCTTTATATATATCTTTAGCCAGGTTCTTCCTACGTAAACCAAGATTTTTCTGCAGCCCTAGTTCAGTGAAATCACAATCCACTAGTTTCTAGGCTTTTTTCAGGCAGCCAGCAAGCACCCTACTGCCCATTGGGAGACTAAGGAGACTAAGAAGATCTATTTTGGACTTATTAGTCCTCATCAGTTAGCCACACCCTCATCCCATGTATCCTCCCTGTAAAGGTACAGTATATATATATAATGGTGCATTGAGATGAACATTATGGTTTGAAAAGCAGCACTGGAAACAAGGTTTCTAGACACCTCGCATCCCGGACATAAACTACTTCAACTCCTATCCTCAAAATGATGCTATAAAGCACTGCATACCAGAACAACTAGACACAAGAACAGGTTTTCCCCGAACACCATCACTCTGCTAAACAAATAATTCCCTCAACACTGTCAGACTAGTTACTAAGTATGCATTACTATTAATCTTCTCATCGTTCCTATCACCCATCTCCTCCCACTTATGACTATAACCTTGTTGCTGGTATCCTTAAGATTTATATTGACTGTTTCCTAATAGGATTTGATTGCTTATTTCTTCCCTATGACTATCATTAAGTGTTGTACCATGCGATTCTTGACGAATGTATCTTTTCTTTTATGTACACTGAGAGTGTATGCACCAAGACAAATTCCTTGTGTGTCCAATCACACTTGGCCAATAAAGAATTCAATTCAATTCAATTCAATTCAGTTCAGTTCAGTTCTGTTCTGTTCTGTTCTGTTCTGTTCTGTTTTGTTCTGTTCTATTCTATTCTATTCTATCAGTGGATCAACTGATCCATACATAAGTTTATTTTTGGGAAGATAATGGGAATTTGATTTACAAGTTGGCTCCAAAGAATGGAATTAAATAAATTGCATTAAAATTCAAATCTCTTTTCCTCTGTGCCTCTTCTCTCTCCACATTCCTTGTAGGTGTGAATTGAGCCCAGGGGAGTAAGTAATAGAAATGAAGTGTGTATGTTCCAACATGAATCAGTAGCACAAACATAGCACTTCTTTAATATTAATTAAAGCATCACTTCCTCTTTGAGGCTTCATGAGACTCTGTGGCTCATATGGATGTTTCCAGGAATCAGCACTTCCAATGCATACTGTAGCAGAGAGCAGCTGTGTTCATCTCAGTTCTGGAATACTTCTAAATCATATTCAAGGCATATGGAGTAAATAATAGTAGTTGAAATGGATCTATTTTGTAACATGTCTTGGTCAGAGTCCAGAGTACTAAATCAACTATCACCAGATGAATTTGCAGCTGGCCAACCAACCCCACTCAATATGTAGCCTTACATCTTCTTGAAGGGAAGCAAACAGTGCTGTTTTAAGCAGTACTCTTCAACATCTTCATAAATTACCTAGATGAGGAAATAGAAGGGGCACACATCAAATTTGGAGATGACACTAAGCCAATGTGAATTCCTAAGAGGATAGACTCAAGATTCAGAAGGCTCTTGACAGAGTTGAGCATTGGGTTCTATCCAACAAGATGCAGCTCAGTGGTGAGAAAAGTAAGGTCTGTCATCCAGGCAGAAAAAAAACAGATTCACAGGTACAGGATAGGCAATACCTGACTCAACAGGACAGCCTGTGAAAGGGATCTTGGTGGGCCATTGCCTATGTTTGAGCCAACACAGTCCTAGGCTGCATCAACAGAAAGATAGTATCAAGATCACAGGAAGTGATAGTATCACTCTATATTGTGCTAGTGAGTTCACATTTGGAATACTGTGTCCAGTTCTGGCTACCACAATGCAAAAAAGATGCTCAGACTCTAGAAAGAACATAGAGAAGAGCAACAAACATGATTAGGTTAAATCATAGAATGAATGGCTAAGGAAACTAGGTATGTTTAACGTAACGAAGAGAACATAGAACACAGAATAATAGAATTGGAAGGGACATTGGAGGTCTTCTAGTTCAATCCCCTACTTGATCAGGAGACACTATATCGGGGTGAAATGCTCCCGGTTCGGACCGGCTCGGGCGAGTAGGTAGCGATGGCGGCGGGCAGTTTGGAGAACCGGTAGCAAAAATCCCTTCCCCCCAGCCACCAGCTTGCTTGCCTTCACAAGCCTGCCTTGCTTCGCTTGCTGTAATTCCTGCAATCCATTGCATCAGCAAGCAACTGAATCTCCCTGCCTGCAATCAAGCTCTTTCTGAGCAGCTCTTTCTGCCTGCCTGCCTGCCTGCCTGCCTGCCTGCCTGCCTGCCTGCCTGTAAGTTTTTTTCCCCTTTGGGAGCTTTAAAAAAATAGTTAATTGGGGGGTTTTTTAGTTGTTCTTTTTTTAGATCTAACCATTTAAAGTTTAGGAAGTTTTAAATTTAGCTGCTTTTATATAAAAATAAAAATAAAATAAAATAATATTTGTGCAGCTTTCTGAGATTTTGTGTGTTTCTGTAGTGTTTCACTCTAACTATACAAACACACAAAATCTCACAAAGCTGTATGTGGAATTTTGTGTGTGTAAAGTGTGAAAGTTGGTTTTTTGGACTTTTTGTGGCTGTGTGAGGTTCCTGCTTGTTGCAGGGGCCATTTTGGGTCTAGCACAGCTGCTTTTACATTGTGGGTGAGCCAGTTGTGTTGTCTTGTGTTTTGTAGGTTAAAAAAGGGCAAAGAAGTGATGTCAACTTGGCCACACCCACCTGACCAACAAGCCACACCCACCCAGTCACCTGACCACTAAGCCACGCCCACTAATTAAGCCACGCCCACAGAACCGGTAGCAAAAAAATTTTAGATTTCACCCCTGCACTATATGTATTCAGACAAATGGTTGTCCAGTCTCTTTTTGGAACTGGAGCCTTTGGATATTCTGAGCTTCATCTCCCAACTATTCTACCAATGGCAAGGGATCGTGAAAGATATACTTCAAAATATTTCACTGGTACGTGTAGCCTTTTTTCTGTTTTGCAAATTTCAGGCCTTTCACATGTCAGTTTCATAGATCATTATTTCCTATCGGCAATAGTGGCATCTATACGTATGAGACTTAATTTTTAGATATAATATAAAATATAATGTAACGTAACATAACATAATGTAACATAATGTAATATGGATAGTCTCTTCATAAAATCAAATAGGTATGCATTTTATCAGGAACTATATAGCATTGAATTTCTCTATAGCAGGGGTGTCAAATTGGTGGCCTGTGGGCCACATGCATCATGTACAGACCACGTCCACCCCGCTTCTGCAAAGGCAAAAAATGTCACAATATGTCATGTGATGTCACATGACAAAATAGAGTTTGACACCCGTGCTCTATAGGCTGTTACAACTTTGGTTGCTTGGAAACACCATACAGTATATAGCTTATCCTCCTCCTCTTCCTTTTCCTCTCCTCTCTTTTTAAAACAATAACGTACCATTATTGTGATTTCTCTGACAAGACCTTTATTAAAAAATCCATGTTGTTAAACAGGCAGGACAATATAACACTAATTGTGCAATTTTATCTGAGCTCATAAACATTTTGGAAAATCCGTGTCAGCCAGCAATAATACAATGGGAGTATCTGCAGCCATAAGAGTTTAAAAAAAATATTGTAAAGTTAAGCCAGTTTAGAATTATAACTCAAAATAAATGATCTTAAAATGATTCCCCTTCACTAAATGTGGGTTTAAGAGAGAGAGAAAGAGAGAGGCCAATACAGCCAATAAAGCACTATTTATTACTTACTGATAAGTGTACGGTATAGCACCCATTGCTGATTTATGGTTACAATAATGGAATGTTGTAGGACGTAATGAGAGCAGCCACAGGCTGCCATAAAGGGGTTGAAGACAAGAGAAAATTTGGAAACAGCAGTGAGCATAGCAAGATGTCCCACAATATGGGAACAGAGTGGGCAATACATGTATTGTGCAATGAACTGGCTACTAAAACCTGCCACAAAACAGGGAACAGACTGCTGAAATCTATATTTGATTGAGAAAGAGAGAAAAACACAGAGTCACGAAGAGCTGAGAATTCAGGTTTTCTTTAAAGTGCCCTCTATCCATTATTGATTTCTTGCCTGCTAGAAAGGCTGGAAAAGTGCACCTTTTTCCTATCCCAAAGAAACTCCGTTAGTGTCTCTGACATTTGTTCGACTTTCTATAAATTGTTCAAAAACCTGCTCCTTTGTTTGAATTTTGATTTGGAAGGCATTCAGTAGCCATTCTGAATACGAAGAATCTCTTTCGGCTGAGGGCGGTAAGAAGGTAACAGTGGCCTGCGGCAACTATATTTCCTAGGGTTCGAGATGAAATGGAACAAATATTTTAGTAATCCAAATGTGTGCTGTGAATATGCTATGAGTTTCCGAGAAAGAAAAATCTCTGATGGTATATTGAGCAATGCACATTTGATTTTAAATCAGTCCTCAGGTGAACTGCAAAAGGCCAGCAGAATCTTCTGGGAAGTGACAAAATTATGTAAAACAACACTTCCCTTCTGTTTTCAGTGAGACCTCCACAGACAGTTTTTAGTAAATGATCAGCAAGGTCAAAATTCACTTGTCAAGTGTTATATCAGTCATAGTCTGACTTGGATCCAAATTAACTGCAAATGAAAGCCCTGGAAACAGGGATCATGGATTTGATTTTATGAAATTTGTAGAAAATGTAAACTGGATAAGAGCCTGGTTACTGTTAGTATTTTTAAGCCACTGTCATTTTAACAGAATGTTAAGATACAGGTATGTCATAGCTGAAGATACATTCATATGACACATGAATATAAACATATATAAGGATTTTGAAATAACTTCAAATCAGGGTCATGAAGAAATAATGTATACATGAATACTGATTAATTAATTTCATCCTGAGGAATGATTATTACCTATTGCCAATCTAAAACTATTCTAATCTCAATTATCATTGAATATTGGTATAACATAATTATCTTTCTAGTCATGTTAATAGGCATTATTTATTTTAGATATATAGCTAGAAAATCCATCTTTTTTTTAAAAAAAGTAAGCAAATGTAATAATTGTGTAAGCAAATGTGTAAGTAAATGTAGTAATTATGAAATCATGTTTTCTGTAATTCTAGACATCACAATTTTTTCCACATGAGTGAAAGGAAAAATTAGAAAAGGCCAAAAACTTACTCTTATGTGATATCATTTGCAGCTTACTTAGGTTTATTCTGGTTCTCCCACCAAAACAAACAATCATACAAATTGAATCATATATTTCTGTACATCTCTATAACAAAGGGTGAGGGCTCACTAAGAGAGCAGTTGTTCTACATTCAGAAATTCAAATACTCAATTTCTGATTGTCTTCAGCAGGGGTGAAATCTACTTACCTTCCCTACTGGTTCGGAAGTGCATGCACAGAGGGTAAAAAACAGGTTACTTCCTGGTTAAAACCAGGAAGTAAAGGTGACTGGGCGGGTGGGTGGATCCTCGTGCTGCCATCGCTACCGGTTCTCTGAACCACCCGCTGCCATTGCTACCGGTTCAGTTGAACCGGTCCAAACCGGTAGCATTTTCCCCCCAGCCTCCGCCGGTCTTCAGGTAAATACATTTCTGATTACAAATCAATAAAGTTATATTTTAACTATTTCAAAGCTGCTAGCTATGACAGGAAACAGTATTTCGTCAGATGATCAAATTGAGTATAACTCACTTGGTACTGATGCTGTGTGTCACCCAGAGTTGCCTTTCATTGAGATGGGCAGCAAACAAATGTAATAAATAAATAAACTCACTCTCTTTTTTTGCTCTTTCTTGACTTTTCTTGTTTTAAAGTCAATCGTGCCTTACAGAGGTCAAGCAGAAATTTCTGTTTCTTGGAAAGACCTACAAATATAACAGGTATATGTGCGAGGGAAACTTTTACCTTTTACCCTCTCAGTTGTATTTTTTTTTAAAAAAGAATATTTAATATAAAGAAGAAAAATAAATGATCAGAAATATCTGGGATTAATCTGCTTTGGTCACTTCATGCTGCAAATGGGTTAAAATGTTTGAAGGATTTTTTTGTGGGGGATACAAAATACAAGAGTATTTTAGGTTTGTGTGCAAGTGTATATAATGTATTTTATATGAAGGATAAGATAAGTTAAGATAAGATAAAATAAGAGGAGAGGAGAGGAGAGGAGAGGCAAGAGCAAAGCAAGGCAAGGCAAGGCAAGGCAAGGCAAGGCAAGGCAAGGCAAGGCAAGGCAAGGCAAGGCAAGGCAAGGCAAGGCAAGGCAAGGCAAGGCAAGGCAATCTTTATTGTCCTTTACTTGCATGTACAACACACATTAAAATGAAATTCCAATGTCCCACTCTTGAAAGAAGGAATACCACCCACCAAACATATCTCCATCCCAAGGATTACAATAATAATATAATAACATCAGCAAAACTAAAAATACCAAATTA
This sequence comes from Pantherophis guttatus, assembly GCF_059756535.1. Classification (NCBI taxonomy): domain Eukaryota; kingdom Metazoa; phylum Chordata; class Lepidosauria; order Squamata; family Colubridae; genus Pantherophis; species Pantherophis guttatus. The sequence continues at coordinate 111,695,649 of NC_142067.1, read as the reverse complement.
CCTGAAAATGACACCAAAAACGTACTGTATATTTTAAAAAAATATTATCATTTTATTCATAAACATTTTATGAGTGGTTAGAGACAAGAGGTAGAAATTAGAGGAAGATAGACTATGAATGTTTGCATTAAAGGAAGAAGGTTTATAATTACAATCATTATAATTAACAAAAATTTAAATAAGCCAATATAAAAAGAAACATAGTTAAAATTATTTGGTTATATTATTACTACTATTCTCAGTACATGTGTTATTACATTGTTGTTATTGTTGTTGTTGTTATTAGTTCATGTGTTAATATTTATTACTATTTTCTAGTTGGCCTTTTCCCCCCCTTTCTGTCTTGTAAATGGTATACCCTGACAATACACTGCATTCAAAAATGTTTATGAATAAAAACATATTGTATATTAATCATATTGTATATTAATCATTAATCAATTACCTTCTGGGAGTCTTGAGAGTTAACAAGTTTGATGCTATATGGAACAAAGCTGATACTAAATCTGGTTATTCCACTACAAATACCATGAAGCCTCCCAGAAGGTAATAATGAAAACCGGTCATGGATAGGATGTGTAAAGGCCCTGACAATACTATGGACCCTAGTCAAGCAGTGTTTATATGCCATGTCCTGGATAGAAAGAAATGAACTTCCAATAATCTTTTCCACTGTCCTCACCACTCTCTGCATAGCCTTCCTGTCCAAATCAGCAACACTTCCAAACCAAACAGTGATACAATATGACAGGATGCTTTCAGTCGTCATTTTCAATCAAATATTCCACAAAAGCACCAGGTGGGGTTTCTACATTCTCAGTGCTAGCATTATAATGAAAGTAGCATCCTTTGCTTTGCTCCCCACCACCTGAAAGTTAGCTTTTAGCATGAATATATGCTTATCAATGTACATGTAAATTTTGTAATATAAAATGAGCTATCCCATTGTTTTGAATATCTTTGTATTGTAAGAGGAACATACCTTAGATAAAAAGTCAAACATACCATATCCGTAGTCAATAAACAAATAAACATTTTATATGTTAGGTTGGGTGAATGAGGACACAGCAAGCCAGGTAGTGAGTGACAACAGCTCTTTATTGTAGGGTGAGAACCCAGCAACTGACCTGGGGAAACAGCTCCCCTTATATACCTTGCAGCTGTGGTGGTCAGCCAATCAGCTGACGGTCAGTTAATTCAAACTGCCCGCCCAAATCTACATACATTACATTATATGTCTTTTAGAAAAGTATAATTCTACAGGTAGCATTTGGCTGATGAGTTCCCATAGAACTAGGACATGGGCTATACATCATCTCCTCTAAAATTCAAACTATGCATATCTAATAACATATTTATTGCTGTAGGTGATCACAGCAAGGTAAGGAAGATTAAGTATATCTTTGGAGTGTGCAACAGTCATACATTTGATTTTGCACAGACATAACATAGCTAAAGATAAAGGTAAAGATTCCCCTCGCACATATGTGCTAGTCGTTCATGACTCTAGGGGGCGGTGCTCATCTCCGTTTCAAAGATGAAGAGCCAGCACTGTCCATGGTCATGTGGCCAGCATGACCAAACACCAAAGGTGCATGGAATGCTGTTACCTTCCCACCAAAGGTGGTCCCTATTTTTCTACTTGCATTTTTACATGCTTTTGAACTGCTAGGTTGGAAGAAGCTGGGACAAGTAACGGGAGCTCACCCCATTACGCGGCACTAGGGATTCGAACCACTGAACTGCCAACCTTTCAATTGACAAGCTCAGCACCTTAGTCACTGAGCCACCACGTCCCTTCTATAACATAGCTAGATATCCAATAATGTTGAGGAGCTGAAGCCACTTTAGCTTTCAATTCCTGTCAGTAAACAAGATGTCCTCTATTTCCTACATATCAAATCTATATCTCGCAGTGATGTCTCAGTAACTTCCCCATTAATTTATTTATAAAAATTGAAATTTGGCATTTCTTTCCCTCCCTTCCTCTTTCTGTAACATATTAATAGCTGAAACAACTCTATATATCAAGAGGGTGATCTTATCATATTTAAATTCATTGTACATTTCTATTCCTGCTTATAGAAAACATTGCATTTCTTACTGATGTATGAGTCTGATTTAATTTAGAAAGCCTGTCAGTAAAATAGCTATTTGTTTCCTTAGGTTTATTTTTAGTCAAATTCTGATTGTGACATCAAGAGGAATGGAAAGAGTAGATGATTAAATTATGAACTAACAGCAGGGACATAGTTTGTGAATATTATTTTTTTGCCTCATTCATTTTTCCAAAATTTCCCTCCTGCTCTATCATTGGGATCTCATTTTCCAAGTTATCAAACATTTCTGCAAATGCTAACTAAACGGCCAACTGAACCAACACAATTAAGATTCATCTAAGTTGTGGTACTAAAATGTGATTTGATTAAAAAAAGCTAACGTGAAATTCAGATATGTGATTGTGTTATCAGATGTCATGGAAACCATGTATTAAAAAAGGAATAAGCCTAATTGATCAGAGTTTCATCTCCTAGACCATCCAACAGTTTATTGGTTTTAGGCATCCTGTTCAAAAGTCCATCTACATCTTCTTGTGCCATATCCATCATCAGATGTTGGTGATCATGTTGGCAATCCTATTTTTGTCAACAGCCGCATGAAAAAGTGCTGTTGAGTTTTGTCCAAACCAGTCCTTTAGGTTTTGAAGCCATGATGTTCTTCTGCCTGGAACTTGTTTATATTCAATAATTCCTGGAGGATTGAGTGAAGTATGGAATATTTTTCTGGGTGTCGCATCACATGTCCAAAATATTCTAACTTTCGCTTTTTAATGGCTTTGATGATTTCCCTTTGCTTTCCCAGGTGGCTTATAACCTCCTCATTTGTTAACCCAGTTTATACATAACAGCCGTCTATAAATCCACATTTTAAATGCTTCTACTCTCTTCAAGTGGCTTTCTGTTAGAGACCAACTCTCTACTCCGTAGAGCAGGATAGAAAAGATGTAACATCTGACAAGCCTGATTTTCAGTCTTAGGCTTATGTCGTGACTCCAGAAGACCTTGTTCATTTTGAAGGATGCTGTACCATCTACGTCTGGTAGTCAAAATCCAAGGCAAAGTAGAGATTTTGTTCATTTCCTCTCCCTCTCCCTCCCTCTCCCTCTCTTTCTTCCCTCCCCTTCTGCATTGGAAATAAGCTCAGTAAAATTATATTTAAAAACAGAAAATAACTCATAATCATGCCTCTAAATTCAGAAACTCTTTATGCTCTCTATTGGAGCATGAATGTCTTTACAGTCATCTGCCATCTACCCAGTGTCTATATCTGAAAAAAAACTTGTTTGCTGTGATGGAGGGAAAGATCTGCTATATTACTAGGAAAAGGAGAAGAAAACAGAAGGAAGCGGAGTGGAAAGTATAGTCTGGTAGCTAAAAAAACAGAAATAAATTTATTTCTGCAGGATCCAATCTGGGTCAATCATCAGGACCAGAGATTTTTGGACTCGTGCTGGAGCCCATCCATCACTTTTCTTTAGTTTTCTCTACTGTGTTTCCCCGAAAATAAGACCCTGTCTTATAATTTTGTGAACCCTGAAATAAGCACTTGGCCTTATTTTCGGGGGAGGTCTTATTATTTTGGGGTGCATGGAGCAAGATGGAGCTCCTCTTGCCATCTTACCTGATTTCCACCTCTGTCTCCTTAACCCTAAACAGAGGAAATGGCAGGGACCAGATGCGCTTAAATATTTTTGGGGAGAGCTTATTTTCAGGGGGGGGATATTTTTGGGGAAGGCTTATTTTAGTGCATGCACTCAAAAGCTTATTATTTGGAAAGGTCTTATTTTCAGGAAAACAGGGTAGCAGAATATGTGCTTTGGGATATTCTGTGTGTGGTATTTATATGGTACCTGTTGTTTGTAGCTTTTTAGTTGTTGATAGGGACATTGATGGCTGGCTATTAAATTTATTTCTCTACAAATAGCAAACTTTTGTTACATCATGTGTAAGCTTCATCCACAAATGGTTGCCAATGGTTCTTGTCATTAGGAAATGGTTTGTTTTTGTTTTATTAAATATATTTAATTTAATTAAATATTTAAAGTTTCTGTCTTTCTGTCTAGTTTTCTAAGAAAACCAGAATGTGAAGAAGTGCAATACTCACTTGACAGTATTTCTTTTTCTTCTACATAGGGAAACATCTTCCAATTCTGTGTCAGAATATTTAATCATGAAGGCTTAACTGTTAATTAATTTAATTAAACATAATTTTTTTTATGAGATAGGAGGAAAATAATATTTGATTTGGTCTACTTTTACACAGTCTGCAGTTTCACTGCTATTTTTGTGTTGCCCTGTGAATGTTTTATTATGGTCATTCGCCCTATAATTCTCTATGCTTCTCCCAGAGTCTTCCATCTGACCAGTAGGGTTGATGGATGGATGGATGGATGGATGGATGATATCTGGTGTTATGTACTGAATACATATAGTTGTGTTAAGCCCTGCTAAAGTGAAACTTACCTTTAGATGACCCTAACAGTTAACTTCAACTGTTTTGGAGGGAAATTTAGACATTCATATTTGGGTGGGCTTTATCAAGTATTATGATTGGTTGAGGCCCTGTGGGCCCAGAGTATAAATTACAAGAATTTACCTGTTGTTCAGTAGTTCCAGTTTAGTCAATAAATGCTGTTTTACCTATGCTGTCTGTTCTTGCCTACCGCAGCCCACAGCATAATACATGGATTGACAGACAGACAGACAGATTCAGTTTAGGCCTATAAAATGGTGGAAAGGCCTAGATTTCTATTTCAGAAGTTTAAAAGATTCCAGATACCATCATTGATAGCAAGATTTGCTGCCATTGATGGTGCTATTATGGGTGAAAACTGAGATGCTAGAAAGAACAAGAATATAGGAAAATACCTGCCCTAAGATCCAGGAGTTAATTCCATGGGGCAGTATTAACACTATTTCCCTCTGTGTTCCATTGAGACAGATATCAATCAGTTTGGCTTTACAAAAACTATAGAAAAGGACGTAGAAGCCAAAAGATTGTGCTTGGATCAGACAAAAAACTTTCTTGCTTCAACAGTTCAGAAAGAACTTGTTTTCTCTGGTAGAATCTGAGCTCTTTTCAATACCAAATCTTTCTACAACTTCATCATTAAATCTTGTGAAAGAATTCCAAACCCATCTGCCCATATTCAGCAATTATAGGTATCTACTATAGGAATGCATACTAATACCCCAGGCTATCAGATGTTAATCATGATTTTGACAGATAATCAATGTTTCATTTAGCGCATTATACTTCCATCTATTTGTACATATGTTCAAATTCAGGGTTGTATATTTCTTAATACAAGCCTTGAAAACCATCATTAGGGCTGATAATTACCCAGAGGCTGCAGTTTAAATACTTCTGTGATAAATAGTAGATAAAATAAAAAATTGTTATAATTTTTTTTATTGCAAAAGTTTTACAATTACATTTTCTCCCCTTTTCCCCCCCACCACCCACCCCAAACTTCCAAACCTCCCTAACCCTCCCTAACCCCCCCCTCCCCCCAGACTTCCACACAATATACTCATATCCGATACAAAACCCCACTTAGTATAAAACTTGTATAAAACTTGAACCCCTCCCTCCCCCTTATAATTTCTCTTTTTATCTTCATTACATTAAAAAATTTCTAATACATTATTTTCAAGTAAAAGCTATTTGATACTTCCTAGTTTGATATTTGTTCTGAACATATTCTATCCACTTTTTCCATTCCCATTCATAAGTCTTGTGAACAATCTTTTAAGTATGCTGAAATCTTCGCCATCTCTGCAAAACTGGCCATCTTCAAAGTCCATTCCTCAATAGTGGGCAAGGCTTCATTCTTCCAGTATTTACCTATCAACAATCTTGCTGCTGTTATCATATACAATATCAATTTTGTTTCACCCAATGTAAAACCCTTAACTATACCCAATAAAAACAGTTGTGGAGAAAATTGAATTTTTTTCTTCAAAACATTCTGCATGACCCACCAAATTTTGATCCAAAAAGCCTTAACTTTCCTACAAGTCCACCAAACATGATAATATGTAGCATCTAAACAATCACATCTCCAACATTTTGGCTGAACATTAGGGTACATACACGACAACTTTTTGGGGTCTAAATGCCATCTATAAAACATTTTATAGAAATTTTCCCTCAAATTCTGCGACTGTGTAAATTTAACGTTCTGAACCCAAATTTTTTATTTACATAAATAACCACACCATTCTTTTTTTGCAAAGTTGAAGATATAAAATGCGTTCCTAATTTGGAGTTTATCAAATATTTTTGATCTTGAACTGTAATATGCATTTCTTGTAGACAAATTATATCATTATTAAATTGTTTCAAATATGCAAATAATTTCTTCCTTTTCTGTGCTGAATTCAACCCATTCACATTCCAAGATAAACACTTAATCGTCATCTTTATCTTTCTGGAGCAAAGAGCAGAATAATCGAATGTCTTCCAAAATCTTCGGTCCTGCTCCCCCCATGGCTCCAGTCTCTTGTGTAGTACTCTTAGCTCCCTTTTTATCTTGTCTTTCCTGTTGTTGCTTTTCTTTAAGTTGCTTAGACTTAGCTCGAGTTATACGCTGATCCTTAAATTCAGCCATCTGAACCGGGTCCAAAATTGGAGAAGATTCCAGCAAAGGCTCATCCAGAAAACCTCCTTCAGCGCCCTGCGTTTCCTCTGGTTGCTGCTTAGACTGTTCTTGAAGTTCTTGTTGAAGTTGCTTCTTATCACTCTCCTTAATCTCCAGAACTGTGGATGTACGTGGAGATGGTGTTCGTTCTTTAAAAATAGTAGTGTAAAAATGCTCCGCCTTCTCCACAGTGTTCAAACGATATCTTTCTCCCTTGTATCTCAAAATTATACCAGTTGGGGCATCCCACCGAAATGGTATCTGTTGGTTTTGCAGTTCTTTAACAAGAAAGCCAAAGTCCTTTCTGGTTTTCAACATTTTAGGTGGTAACTCTTTATAGACTCCAATTTGTGAGCCCCCCACTTGTACAGAAGTATGAAAAGATTTTTGCAGGATGTCATTCCTTATTGCTCTATCTGTAAAATATATGACCACATCTCTAGGCAGTTGTCTTTGTCTGGCCACCCAAGAATTCACTCTGTAAATTTTATCTATTTTGTAAAAAAACCACATCAGGATTAATTTTTAAAATCACAGCCAAGGCCTCAGAGCAGACCTGTCTCAAATCCTGTCTATCATCTTCTCGAATTCCTCGAAGCCGTATAGCGAATTCCATTGCCCTGAATTGCATCATAACAATTTCGTTCTCGACTTTCTGCATTTTATCATCCACATCAGAAATCTTATAGTCATTATCTTTCATCTTGACATTAACTTCTGATTTAAATTCTTCCACTTTAGAATCAACTTTGATAATAAATTCTGCCAGGCCAGACGCAACTTCTGATATTTTTTTGGTCACCTTATTTTGATTCTGTTTGACCATATCTTTAACTTCATTAATTTCCTGCATAATTTCCTGATGAGACTTTTGAATTTTGTCATCTATTTCCTGTTGGGATTTTTGAAATTTATCATCCAGAATTTTAGAAATAAATTCTTTTAAATCTCCCACATCAAACTCTTTTTTCTGAGTCTGTAGCTGTTGAGCAGGGGGAGGCTGCGTTTCATGTTTATGTGTGGGGGATCCCCCCCCTGTTGCCTTCCCTTCCTGCTTCTTTGAAGCCATCCTGCCACGTAGGCTAGTTTTTCTGAAGAGGGAAGTTCCTTTTCCTTTCCCTCCTCCACAGAAACTTCTAAAAAAGTCCCCCAGATTTAGTCAAATGAAACTGAAGTAAAGCAAAGTCAAATTTTAGAAAAAGGAATTTTTTTCTTTAAATAGAGCAACTTTGTAGCAGCTTTGTAACTTTATAGCAAAGCAGGATGACTTCACAAATCCACTTTCACTAGCTCGTTAACTCAAATGCTGGGCGCCATATTTTTTCAAATCACTTTCACTCACTCGCTTTCTCTTTTGAATTAAAAAGTCAACAAAGCACTAATACTTACAATTTTCAAGTTTCTGGATTCAAGTTAGTATTTCCGCTGCTTGTTAAGGTTGGTTCCTTTCACTTTAAAAGTTTGCTGCTGCCGGCTTGTTCTGCTGAAGGCAGAATCGTCCCACGCCGCCCGGAGTCTCCGCAGGTTGGGAGGGAGCCGCGCCTGTTTTCTCCCCAGAAACAATTCCCTGGGGGGTTACAGGGGCTCAACCTGTGCCCTGCTGTCTCTTCTCCTACAATCTTCAAGATTTAGGAGTTTTCGAGCCGCTCCTCGTTCGCGGGGCGGCTCTACAGGCGGAGGGGCTGGCGGTCTTTAAAAAACACCACCGTCGCCGAAGCTTGCAAACCGGAAGTCAAAAATTGTTATAATTGAGCAAAGTATCCTTACTGTCTAATTGAGCCAGTTCATATCTACACATCCAAGCAACATGATCCCTTTAATTCAATCCAGAATTTTATCCAATTCAATGTCTGAATCCCAATTCAGAGAAACAGTGTTTCGTTTTTTGATATTCACACAAAGGAAGAATATATACAGCTGTAACTCTTGTAATGGTATGGATTTTATAGGCACGCTAGTGTGTGGCAAAGGGACAATATAAAGTGAGCCAGATTTCATAGAAATTGGTTTCAAATTAAAAGTGTTTTCAAGTTTGGAGCTCCAAGAGAGAATGTGGGGATGGGCTTCGCGTATATAGTATGTTGTTTGTTTTTACTGAGCACTTTTTAATAATAAGTTTAAACATCAGTACAATTTATGGAAGGAAAGGAGGGAGGGAAGAAGTGAGGGAGGAAGAAGGATATCTGTAAAGTGCTATTTTTGAGATCTATAAACCTGCAAAAAGAGTGCTTGGCAAATTTCATTAAGTCATAATTTAGAAAAGTGTATGTTTATTTCTTCTCATGCAAATGATGGGATCAACTCTAATGTTCCTTAACGTTGGAAAGAGCTGAGTATTCAAATGTTGTAGAAAATAAATATTTCAAAAGAACAATAATAAAAATGATCTGGTACCAGGTGCTTTTCACAGATTTACAGTCATGCTTTACTTTCTTCATTACATTAATGATTCCTCAACTTGAAGGTCTTCATAACTTACCATAATTTGCATAATATGATTTCCCTTCAGAATAAGAAACTAAAATAGTACCTTAACATTTTTTTAAAAAAGGTTTACTGTGACTTTGGAAATTAATTTTGTCATTGTAGATCACAATAATTATGAAAGTATTATTTTGAAATCTGGATACATAAACAAAAATATAAAAATTAACAGCATTGAAGGTTTACATTAGTAATTAGTTACAATACAAAAAAAAATGGGAATATATTCATCTCTTTCTACTTTAACTAAGGTATGTTATCCTCTTGACACTATTTGATGCATAGTATAGCTTGAAAAATGTAGGTTTTAGGAAAATGTGAGATATGGAGAAGGGAGAAGACAAGTTAGTTATCCAAAAGCAGGTTACACATAAAACAGATTATAAATACCTTATCAATTAGCAATTGTAATGTGTTAAAACTCCTTTGCGTTTGTTGAGGCCTTCTGAGATAACATGCAAGTTCTAATGAAGTTCTAGGTGGTATCAGCAGAAGGATAGTATCAAGATCACGTGAAATTTTAGTACTGCTTTATAAAGATCTCACTTGGAATCCAGTTTTGGTCACGACGATACTAAAAATATTTTGAAACCCTAGAAAGAGTGTAAAGAAGGGCAACAAAGATGATTAGGGGTCTAGAGGTTAAACCATATGATGAACATGTGAGGGAACTAGGTATGTCTAGTCCAAGGGTGAAATTCACTTCCCTTCCCTACCAATTCGCAAATGTGCACGCATGAGCAGAGGCTGAAAATCATCGCAAAAAAGGGACATCATGACGTCCGCTTGGGTGGATGGGGCTTCAGTGGAACTTGCCTCCAGAAGTTATGAGTGCTTCATCATTGAAGGTTTTCAAGAAGAGACTGGACAGCAATTTTTCTGCAATGGTATAGTCTCCTGCTTGAACCGGTGGTTGGTTTAGAGCATGGGTGTCAAACTTGCCACATCACGTTGCCGTCACATGATGTTTCGTGACATTTTTCCCTTCGAAACAGGGTGACATGGCCTGTGCATGATGCATCCAGCCCGCGGCCCGCCAGTTTGACACCCCTGATCTACAGACATCCAAGGTCTCTTCCAACTCTATTATTCTATGTTCTATGTGAGTTTGGCAATCTCTCACACCTTCATATTGTTAAAGTCCTGATTTTCCAAAATAGTTTTTGATGTCCTAGTAGGATGAAATATTTGGATATTATTTTTTCCTTGCCTTGAGTACTGAAATCAAACTTCTGTCTGTCTGTCTGTCTGTCTGTCCGTCCGTCCGTCCATCCATCCATCCATCCATCCATCCATCCATCCATCCATCCATCCATCCATCCATCTATCTATCTATCTATCTATCTATCTATCTATCTATCTATCTATCTATCTATCCACTTATTTTGTCACATTTATCCTATATAGAATCTTAGAGGGACATGCTGGCATATGATGTCTTGTGTCACATTAGATGAAGATCATGTGAAAACTTCTATTTTTCTCTGTGAATATGTTGGATGATGTTGATGTTGATGATACAGATATGGAGACACAGTTGATATTGGTGTGTTTTTTCCCAAGATCTAGTTTCCTGGTTAACTTCAGTGTTATATTTCTTGTTGCTTGTGAAATTCTGCTTCAGGATAGGTTGTTCTGTATACACAAGTATAGACCTACTACTCAATGTCTGAAAAGTCAGTGTCAATCTCCAGTATGGACTTTGGCTTATTAATAATGTGTTTGAGTGGCTTGCGTGGTAAGCTATAGATGAAAGCCAGTGGTGTTCTGATTTTGGACTTGAACTTGATCTTGCTCTGTTGGTTGCATTGGGTGACTAGTTCAATTTGCTGAATGTCTGGTTTAATTCCATTAATTGAACATCTCTGTCAGGTTGCCATAGGATTGTTGCCCATGCTGTAGCTACATAGAATAAAGGATTGTTCCCATCTTCTCAAATATCCTTCCCCTCTCAGCACAAATTGCTCAGAACTACCATTGAATCTACTACAGCGTTTCCCCAAAAATAAGACATCCCCTGATAATAAGCCCAATTGGACTTTTGAGTGCATGCGCTAAAATAAGCCCTCCCTAAAAAGCTGGTCCCCGCCATTTCCTCTGGTTAGGGTTAGGGAGACAGAGCTGGAAATCAGGTAAGATGGTAAGAGGAATCCCATCTTGCTCCATGCACCCGAAAATAATAAGACCTCCCCAAAAATAAGGCCAAGGGCTTATTTTGGGGTTCAAAAAATATAAGACAGGGTCTTATTTTCGGGAAAACATGGTAGGCTAGAAGCGCACCAATATAGCTTTGTTGCTGCTATGAGACTAAAGTGTCCTAGCACTCATGCCTTATATCAGTGACATTTCATAAAATCAGAAACTGGATATCGAGATTGGGAGTAGGACAATTTCCGTCAATTGGAGCTGCTGTGACTCTATAGTATACTTTGTACAATATCACATATGTCCATATAGAGTAAACAAATGCACTTCTGTCTCATTTTGATAGAAAAGCAGTAGAGATGTATTTAGAATTAAGCAATGACTCTTTCATCTCCTACTGTGTCAGAAAACTTCCTTAATGGAAAATGAAATCGGCTACTCAGTAAAAATACTTTTCTGATTTGACACTAAAATCCTTCAAAAACGCCTGAGGTGAAATAATTAAGAAATGACATATCATTTGCTAGTTCCCCGGATATTGACAGAATAATAAATGCTTTTTTTCTCTCTGTTTCTATTCATAATAATGTTGGGCTTGGACTCCATTCACTAACTGTCTTTCTGTTGTCGTTTCTTTATCACGCAAAGGTAAGGTGACCAGATTTTAACATTGGTAAAGAGGGACATTGTGGGCGTGGCTTATTTTGTGGGCGTGGATATCTGGTCATGTGACTGGGTGGGCGTGGCTAGCTGGTCATGTGACTGGGTGGGCGTGGCTAGCTGGTCATGTGACCGGGTGGCCATGGCTATGTGTATAGGGTAAGGTGAACAGATTTTAACATTGGTAAGAAGGACACCATTGTGGGCGTGACTTATTGTGTGGGCGTGGCTTGGAGGCCATGTGACTGGGTGGGCGTGGCTAGCTGGTCATGTGACCGGGTGGCCATGGCTATGTGTATAGGGACTACTCAGAGGGCTGAAAAGTCATTTCTGACAGGTCCTCACACTTTTGACTGGTCCTCACACTTATGACCATCCTCACATTTATGCCCGTGCAGTATTCTTAACAACCATGTCACTCATTTCACAACTGCTTCTCTTCACCATGGTGACAAGATAGGGCAAAAATGTAAAATGTGAGGACAGTCGTAAGTTCGAGGACTGGTCAAAAGTGTGAGGACCAGTCAAAAATAACTTTTTCAGCCCTCTGAGTAGTCCATATGCATTAAAGGATACAGCAATAGAGAGGGATGAAGGAATGGAAATTAGAGTAGGAGTGAGGGTAAGAGAGGGAGGAAGAGAGGAGGAGAAGGAGAAAGGAAGAGGAAGTAGGGAGGAGAAAAAGAGGGTGGGGGGAAGAGAAAGTAAGAAGGAAAGAAAAGAGAGTGGTGGTAGGTTTGAGGAGAAAGATTGCTGTACAATAAAAAAGATGAAAGGGAAGAAAGCCAACCCCAAGCAAATATAAAGATATTAAGATTAAGAATGAATTGTTAAACTTTAAAGAATAAAAGAGAACAAATATGAATAAATGGCAATAATTAGAAACACACATACAAACATACAATGTATTTTCTTTGAACAGAATATTTGGCTGGTTCACAAATTTAAACAGCGTTTAGTCATTTCAATTAAATTTACAATTTCTATATTTCCTTTTTGCCATATTTATTCCTCATCTATTTTTTTAAAAAAAACAATATTACCCTTCATCCTCATCTCTAATCTTAATCAAATTCAATTTTTCCCTTCTATTCTATATTATACCCCTTCCCATTGTCATCTATTTTTATATCCATCCTCACATTGGTTAATTATGTAATTATGTAATACAGTTGTTTAATACAAATTCAACATTTTAATATAAATCAATTAGTTATATAACTATCTTTTTTGTATATTAATCAATATGAACATGAATATTCCAATTATTTCCATGCAATCCAATTTCTTACAAATCAATTAATTATATTTACCAATAATAATAAACCAAATAATTTCCCCCATATATTCCTCCAAACCACAACTTAACCATTTCTGCTTTCAACACAATATACAATTATTAATAGTATCTCAATTATTACAATTCCCTAGTTAAATAGAGCTTTTTTTCTTTTGTGTTTTAAAATCTTGAACTCTCCTCTTTTGCCCAAAATTTCCCATTGTTTGCAGTTTTGTACCTACCTTTTTTGGTGAGGAAAAAGAAAAAGAAAAAGAAAGAAATCTCTCTCTGCCTCATTTTGTCACGTTGCAGGTTTAGTTTCGCTTTCGCCTTTGTTTTCAGTATAGCTACGGGGAAAAAAATCTGCTCCAGGAACTTTTTGCAGCTTTTTGCAGCTAATTAACCTAGCAGAAGCTGTTAACAGGGGCTGTTTTTTCTATTTTTGCAGGCATGGGTCTATTCATTTTTTTTTAGCACTGATCAGCTGTAGGTCGGCCCTTTGAAGCCCCGCGGCAAGAGTTTAAAGAGTTTTTTTTCCCTCTAGCCATCAGCGGGGATTCAGGAGGCAGCCGGGACTCAGGAGGCAGAATGAAAAATCGGGACTTTTTTAAAACGCCGCGGGACGCGGGACAAATTGCTCAAAAGCGGGACTGTCCCGCCAAAAGCGGGACGTCTGGTCACCTTACGCAAAGGAAGCACATTTTGCTTTTCCATAGATTTTGAAATGTTATCTATATGGGCAAGTTTGTCTGTCTGTCTGTCTGTCTGTCTGTCTGTCTGTCTGTCTCTCTTCATCCATCCATTTGTTGTTTGTTTGTTTGTTTGTCAAATGTATTGGTTGCCCATCTTACTATGATATAATTCTGGGTGGCTATTATTAGTAATTTACATTGTTGTTGTTGTTGTTAGTTGCAAAGTCTGTCCGACCCATCGCGACCCCATGGACAATGTTCCTCCAGGTCTTCCTGTCCTCTACCATCCTCTGGAGTCCATTTAAGCTCATGCCAACTGCTTCAGTGACTCCATCCAGCCACCTCATTCTCTGTCGTCCCCTTCTTCTTTTGCCCTCCATCTTTCCCAGCATTAGGCTCTTCTCCAGTGAGTCCTTCCTTCTCATTAAGTGGCCAAAGTATTTGAGTTTCATCTTCAGGATCTGGCCTTCTAAAGAGCAGACAAAGTTGATCTCATCTAGGACTGACCGATTTGATCACCTTGCAGTCCAAGGGACTCGCAGGAGTCTTCTCTAGCACCATAGTTGTTTTTTTTAAAAAAATGTACATTAAAAATTTTAATTTACATTAAAATTCTGTTAATGCAACTTAGGACTGTGTTGGCTTTTTTGGCTTCTACTGCACCCTGCTGGCTCATATTTAAGTGGTTAAGAGTGCAAATGCCTGGAAAGACTTTTACGTAGTCAACTCATCTTGATTAACACTTGATTCAGAAAAACTCAAGAGTCGCTTTCTCCATCCATAAAAGTTGTTTTATTTATTTATTTTTCTCTGTGTTTTGTAAATAATTTCTCAAGCAATTTGTTTTATATCAAATTGAGAAGGATTGGAAAAAATTATGGAGGGAGACAGAGGGAGAATATGCCATTTTATTGAAAAAGAAATTCTTTTGTCTTTTTTTTTTTTTTTTGCTTGAAGACATTAAGTTTATAGTTATAGATTTTAATTATTGTATTTCTTCTGGTTTATACATTTGGACTGTGTGACCCGCTTTGCCTCTCTTGTTAGTACAAGGCATAATACAGGTAATGTTAATTAATAATGAAATGCAAAATAGCAAGAATTGTCTAACCTTTAATTTTCCAACACAGTTGCTGGGGTTAGAGGTGAGAAATGTGAACTTTAGCTGCTGCTTAAATATAATTTTAATGTTGAGATACAACATTAAACTGAGACAACTGGGAACTGTCGTTTAGCAGCACTAGTCTACTGCAGTGTTGGCCTACCTTTTTGCCATCGTGTGCCAGGAGGGTAGGGCGGGGGGTCCGCGTGCGTGCATGCCCACACCCATAATTCTATGCACCCCGCCCTGTGCATGCACGTGCAACCCCCCTTCCCGGCATGTGATGCCCCGATAGGCCCATTTTTCTTTCTCACCTGGTTCCAGGGCCTCTCTAGGAGTCTGGGGAGGATGAAAACAGCCTTCCCCATCCCCCACCCCCCGGAAGTCCTCCAGAGGCAGAAAAGGGCCTATTTAACAACTTCTGGTGGGACTGGAAGGCTCGTTTTTTGATGTTCTCAGCCTCCAGGGCTTCTCTAGGAGTTTGGGGAGGGCAAAAATGGCCTCCCCCCCCCAGAGGTCCTCCGGAGGCTGAAAACAGGCCATTTGACAACTTCTGGTCCCACTGGAAGTTGTCAAACAGCCTGTTTTCAGCCTCCAGAGGATCTCCAGGGGGGTAGTGAAAGCTGTTTTCGCCCTCCCCAAATTCCTAGAGAGGCCCTGGAACCAGGTGAGGAAGAAAAACGGGCCTTCCTCATGCCCTCCAGAGGCAGGAAACAACCTGTTTCCCTACTTCTGGTGGGCCCAAAAGACCCAAAAATCACCTAGCTGGCACACACATGCACGCTGGAGTTGCCCACTGATATGGCTATGTGTGCCACCTGTGGCATGCATGCCATAGGTTCACCATCACGGGTCTACGGCTTCCAAATGCCCATCTAATGTATTACTATACTGAATATAGTGATGAACAGAGCATGAGAGGACAAATGGAAGGTCTGTTTCTTATTTTTCATACGATTTCAGATGGCCTCTCATTTATTTAAAAAAAATAAAATAAAAACAGATCCTATTAAAATGAAACAAAGCCCAAGAGCATAAAAAATGAATCCAGATGACCTTGAAATAATGAAAGGTCAGGGTTAGTGATCATCTGTCTCTGTAATTTTACCAGCAATTGGCAAATACAATCTAGAAACTGCCCAGGAGTAAAATTGAAAGGGGGTGGGGATGGAAGGTATCTATCATTTAAGATTTACCTTTGACTTGGTACAAAAATGAATTCAAACACTTTTATTCCTGTTCTTACATAACCTTCCTTCCTTTATCAACAATCTTTCTTTTCAGTAATTGTGATATGTGAGATACAGACACACAGACACATATATATATGTGTGTATCTATATCTATCTATAGCTCTATTATATATCCATCCATCCCTCTATCCATCTACCTACCTACCTGCCTACTTACACACACACACACACACACACACACACACACACACACACACACACCAGGGGTGAAATCCAGCAGGTTCTGATAGGTTCTGGAGAACTGGTAGCGGAAATTTTGAGTGGTTCAGAGAACTGGCAAATACCACCTCTGGCTGGCCCCAGAGTGGGGTGGGAATGGAGATTTTGCAATATCCTTTCCCCAGGAGTGGGGAGGGAATGGGGATTTTGCAGTATCCTTTCCCTGGATTGGGGTGGGAATGGAGATTTTGCAGAATCCTTCCCCTGCCACACCCACGAAGCCATGCCCTCAGAACCGGTAGTAAAAAATTTGGATTTCACCACTCTCACACACACATGAAATAAGAGACAACATCACAGATAGATAGATAGATAGATAGATAGATAGATAGATAGATAGATAGATAGATAGATAGATAAGGAGGAGGAGATTAAAACTATTGTTAGTTGCTTATGTTTTGAATGCCTTGGTACTACAGTGGTTTAAAGCACCCTGTTATTAACACAGCTGCCTGCAATTTACTGCTGGTTCGAATCTCTCCAAGGCTCAAGGTTGACTCAGCCTTCCATCCTTTCTAAGGTAGGTTAAATGAGGACCCAGTTTGTGGGGGCAATAAGCTGACTTTGTATAAATATACAAAAGTATGAAGGCTATTGCTTAACGCACTGTAAGCCGCCCTGAGTCTCCGGAGAAGGGCGGCATATAAATCAAATTAAAAAAAAAAAAGAATGCAAAGTTGTACTCCTTGTATTGGATTAGAGAACAGCTTGAGATGCAGATCCATAACAGGGGGAAGAATCATAGAACATTGTTTTGCTATATTTTTATCTATAGATAGATAAATAACATTGAATGTACTCAAAAGCTATGAAAAAGCAAAATGTTTTTTATGAATCCATAAGAACCTTTCTTATGAACCAGAAGCCCATCTGAGCCATAAAACTTTCCCAAATATGTTGTGTCTACATATACGTATATCCACATAAATGTACATATTTATCCATTCTATTAAAACTCTCCTGGCATCTGCTTATAACCTTCAATAAAGCAAAACAGTGCATCACAGGGCAACAATTTTTGACTTAAGGTAATTTAAGGTATTTGTCCCAATCCAAAAACTATTACTCCCATGTAACTGAAATTTCAAGGAATTTCACATTGTATCCATGTTTTATTTGCAAAGTTGTGGCTGCTACAACACAATTAATTTGTGGTCATGTTACTATGCTTTCTAATTACTCTTATCAGAAACCCATGGTTTCATGGCACAAGGGAAGATGACAGGGGTGTACCTCTACCCTATTTCCTGCTTCCATTTGGCCCCTGCATCCAATCTGCTGGCAGGAAGAGTTGCAGAGGTGAAATGCTACTGGTTTGGACCGGTTCTCCTGAACCAGTAGTAAAAAATGCTACCAGTTCGGGTGAACAGGTATTTCCAATAATCAGCTTGGTGACAATCAGCTGTGACGCACAATTTATATTAGCTTGAATTGTTGTATTTCCTGCTTTCTAGCTAATCTAAATCATGTGGCACAGTGGATTTCCCCCCTCGCTGTTCTACTTACCTTTGCAGACTCGGAAGCCTTCAAAATGTTCCTTTTTTAGACCTGTGTGGGCGCACCTCAGGTGCACATGCGTGCGCACAGCACATGCTCGGTAGCAGACTCACAGAACTGATAGCAGACTTCAGAGGATTTCACCGCTGAAGAGTTGGGCTTTTATTTTATTTGCTTATTGCTCTCTAAGTACTACCTCACGTTCATTGAAGGAATGAGTTTTTCTTTTTCTTTCCTTTTTAATGTATTGATTTTCATGTTACTGATTAACCAGCTCAAGTAAGGCTGGCTCTATTAAGGTTGTAAATTGAGGACTACCTTATAAAAAACTATTACGGTTTAAATTGCTAGATTGTTAAACCTCGAGCATATCAAATTGTTAATTCTAATCCTCTTCTACTTTATACTGTATGTACCAACAAAAACATGAGTTTATGTGTCCTTCAGGAACAATGTACTTTAAAAAAAAGTTTCTTCTACAACCTAAAATAAAGGGAAAAATGTCCTTCAAGAACATGCATTTCACTAGATAATCTGTTACTACAAAGGCTTTATAAGAGATAGATGTCAAGTAGCATTGAAGGTGGGGAAAAATAGCCTTTGTTAGAAAAAAAAATGAATACATTTTGCTTTAAAATATGAAGTTCATTAAAATGTAAGAAAAATATGCCTCTTTGCGATGCCCTCAAATTTTATCCAGTGATGAATATCAATTTGATGTATTGTCACTGTTTACTCTGTGATTTAGACAAAGTTTTTAAAGTTCGAAGTAGTAAGAGAGGATTCTAGAGGTTTAACTGTCAGAGCATATATTTAAATACCTCTGCATATTGACTTTTTAAAAATGGATTTTTGAAAGAAAAGAACTAATAAAATAAGCTGCTGAACGGATTTCAGTTTCATGTAATTTATATGAATGCGTCCATGCAATTTTCTTGTCAAAATTCAGTAATTTTTCATTGCCGTTTTAATGTCTCTGTGCATACATGTTGTTCTGACCCAGCTCCTCAAACACGACAAACCCTCTGAAGTGAACTCAAAGATTCCTTTAATTAGGAGTTTTGCCAGCAGCCCCAGCAAAAAGTTTCTTTCTCACCGCAGGTTAACCAGTCCATCCGTCTGGAAGATGAACAGCTAGGGTGGGGCTTCGCTAGCAGTGGTGGCTCTTCCTTCCCAAGGATCAGCCCATGGATTTCCACTGCTCTCCTCTCCTCTGCCTTCTGCACATCTGTGCATCAGGCACTGGACCCAGATGTTCCTCTTCTTTCTCATCAGCCACCTCCAGACCTGGGGGCTGTTGACGCTCCATCTGAGGGCTGACGGATGGCCCAGGGTCCACCTCTGTCTCTGTCTCTGCCAGCTCCACTCCCTTTTCCTCCTCGGAGCTCTCAGGTTGCCTTGATGCTGATCCTTACTCCCACGCCTCCTCCTCTTCTGATTCGGCTGTTGGAGGGGCTGGTGGCCAACAGGCCACAACAGTTGTTAAATGGAATGTATTTAAGATGCCAGTGTAGTACAGTAATTAAGGTGCTGAAATGGCTTGGACAACAAGGAGTTCAGCTCCACCTTCATCTCTGGAAGATCACTAGGTGACTTTGGTCACTGGATGACTCAATGTACTCTCAGGTGTCTTGTCAGAATAAATTGGAGGAGCAAATGCTATCTGTATCTTCTTGAGCACACAGAGGAAAAACTAGATAGGGATCCAATCAATATATGAACAATAGAAAACAATTCTAATTATCAAGTTCAGGAAGACATTGTGATATGCAGAAAGGCAAGTGGTTGATGAGTAGAGACCCCAGCTTGCCTGTACAGTCCAATACCACATACAGGAGTAACTTCTTTAAAAGGTTGGAGCCATTGTTTTTGTCTTGTCCTTTCTGTCTCCAATTATTATGCCAATACACGATGCTGGCTGGATAGCCCCTTTACTGAAGTTGTTTTTAAGGTGGGCAGTAGGCTGCTTGTTGTGAGGATTTTGGCTTCTTGTTTCATTTCGTACACCAACCTTACTCTGATATGACCTAATGGCTAATCAATAAAGCATTAGTTTACAAGTGCACCACTCAAAGTCATCAGGATGGGCAACATAAAAATGCCATAAACATTACTCCAGTTGAAGAAATGTAAAACAGCTTGTTCTGAGAACAACAATATGGAATATGCATTTTTTAGTTAGTTTAGGTTCACAAAAGGTGTTTGTTTCATTTCCCCCTTAATCATCACAAGGTAAAAGGAATTCGCTAGAGCACAAAAGGGCTAAAAATAATACCCAATATGGCCAAGACAATACTCTGTTTCCTTATCTCATTATTCTATATGATGGACTGGGGGTGGGGAAGAAATTAAAGGTAAAGGTAATGGTTCCCCCTATCCAGTCATTTCTGACTTTAGTGGATGGTGTTCATCTCCGTTTCTTAGCCAAGGAAGCCAGCCTTATTTGAAGACCCTTCCATGATCATGTGCCAGCATGACTATACACCAAAGCTCACAGAATAATGTTACCTTCCCACCAAAGTGGTAACTATTTATCTAGTTGCATTTGCATGCTTTTGAACTGCTAGGTTGGCAGAAGCTGGGGCAAGTAACGGGAGTTCACTGCTCAAGTCTCAATCTTGGGCTGTCAACTTTCCAGACAATCTCAGTGTCTTTAGCCGCTGAGCCATAATGCCCCTGGAGAAGGAATTAGAGGATTTTTACAATTATTTTATGATACAGGTTTTCATATTATAGTGAAAAGAAGTATGCTGAAATCTTAATTGAAAAAAAATTATTTAAAAGTACATTTTTGTACAGACAAAGACAAACCAGGCACAAAGCAGAATACTTTATAAAAAGCTTATGTGCTTATGAAGGTTCTGGTACTTAAGAGCCGCAGTGGTGCAGTGGTTAGAGTGCAGTACTTCAGGATACTTCTGCTGCTTGCCATCTGCCTGCAATTTGGCAGATCAAATCTCACCAGGCTCAGGATTGACTCAGCCTTTCATCCTTCCGAGGTCAGTAAAAGGAGGACCCAGATTGTTGGGGGCAATATGCTGACTCTGTAAACCACTTAGAGAGGGCTGTAAAGCACCATGAAGTGGTATATAAGTCTAAGTGCTATTGCTATTGCTACTCCATTTCTATCTTCTTCTCCTCCACAACAACTTTCACTAGTCTCTGATCTATTGCCTATTCCCTAAGCACTGATTATGGTTATTATTACTTCAACTTTGCATGGGATTCAGATTCAGTTTTTGAATTTTTGACTAATTGAAATCAATTAGAGATGTTAGAATCTTCTTATGAATGTCTACTACATTCATAATCAATTTTCCATCTAGGAAAAACATTTGAGACTAGTCATATCAGCCAATCAGTTTTTATTATGGTCACAGACAAGGATTGCAAATACAAGCATTAAAAACAATAATAATAACAAAAAATGGAAAGGAAAGAAGAGACAAATTACAATTAGTGGTGGATTATCAGTGGGCAGTTTGAGTCTGCCTAATTCTGCATTCAACATAACAAAATTTGGCCACATTCAGAGACACTGTTTTATACTGATCTGATAACAGTAGTTATACATAAAAGAGATCAGTATTTCCCTGGTGTTTTATTAGATGAAGTGTTATAAATTGAATTTGTGAATCCTTATAGAAGATGCAGCATAGCAGGACATGAACTGTAGTTTCAAAAAGGCACAATCCACTGGTGCACAATCTCAGCTCATACGGTATTTTTTTATATATTAGCCCTCCAAAACGGCATTGTAATGCACTAAGGTTAATGCCCTTTGGATTTTAAAGAGAGTTTTTCAATATACATATCTCGCTGCTTTAAAAGGAGGAATTTGGTACCTTCTTAGAAAGATCAGCCTGATCTTGTTGGATTTCCAGATCTTTGATACATGGTTTGAGTATACATTGTTTGATACATTGAAAATCTCTTTTACAGAAATGGGAAGTTTTCTTATCAAATCAGGACAACATTTAAACAATGCATAAATAATGCATTTTAATTCGCTCCTTATTTAATAAATAAACAAATGTACAGTAGTAATGGACTGTAACTTGGTTGCCCTAGATGGGTGATTCCTATTTTTTTTATAATGCATCCTCCCCCTTGATATTCTGTAGGCCCAAATGTCTGTTGAGCTCATTCACTAATTACGGCATGCACGAGATCTCCAATCCCCCTCCTCTGAAATCTGCTGCCTTCCCAGTTCAAAAGTCATACAACACTGGTCCCCTATTGTGACCAAGGCCCAAGTAGTGATTACCAAACACAATTCAATCATGAACAAACTTATTTTATTAAAACAACTGAGAATTAATTCATTCTCAGCTTTACTCCAAAACCAATTCTTCGGCCTTATCACCAAACTTTGACGTCTTTGGCAACCTGCCAAAGGCTTTTCTTGGCAAACCCCCCACAAAGTTCAAGAGACACTGATAAGAAGCACTTGAATTAACATTGCTTTTCTACAAAGAACCCAAAAGAGGCTTGTTGCTCCTCTTTTAAGCCTTATGGGAGTGGCCAATCATCTTCTGGCCTTACTCCCGAGTTGTCCTTTTTGTTTCAGCTCCTCTTGCCTTCTGGCAGCTCTTCGCATGCATGCACTAGGAACAGGCTCCTCCTGTTCCTCTGCCTCTCTGCTGTCAGCCTCTGGAGGCTCCGGAGTCTGCGCATCGCTCCCAGATGGCCCTGGCCCCATCTCTGCCTCCAACGTAGAGCCCTCATCCAGGCCTTACCCTGACTCCAGGACTGGCCCATTGTCCTCCCCAGCCTCCTCACTGTCTGACTCCGCTGCCAGGTCCGCAGGCTGCTGGTGGACCACAACATCCCCAACCCCTAGGCCATAGCCTGGAACAGGGCCATGGCCCATTCAGAATTGGGCACAGGTCCATTTGAGCAAGTGGCGGATAAACACGCATGCCTGCCATTCAACTGAACCATTCCCACACTGGTCTGCAAAGCCGGAAAGATTGGGGACCACTCTCCTACAACAGGACTACCAGTCAAATCCTTAAACCCCACTTGGAATGTCTTTATACATATCCAGGGCACTATGTTCCTCAGCATAGAAATAGTGCCTTAAATTGTTCCATATGAATAAAAGAATTTTTTTCTCACATTATATTTCCCAACATGTTCAGGTGCTTACCATCAAGGCAAAAATTCAGTAAAACTAGTAAAAAAAACAAACAACTTAATCAATTGCAGCAATACAAATTATAGTTTAGAAAATATACTTATTAAGGAAACTTGAAATCCCATCAACCTGAATTAGATGTAGAAGTTGAAGTACTAAAACTGTAATGGCAACTTCAGTAAGATCATCCACAGATGTTAAATTGTTTTAAAGAAATACCATTAGACAACAGAGCTTCTCATGCCAGATGTTAAAATAACATGCTTCAGCAAACTCACTGACTTGATAGTCCACAGCAATAATGGTTGGGATTTACAATATTCCATGGAATTGTATTCTTAAATACATACTCAGGAGACCTGATGGAGAAAAAGTTAAGTTACAACCGTAGAAGGGCAAAGCATCAACATATAGTACAGGGGTGGACAAATATGGCCCCTTTATGACCTTTGGACTTCAACTCCCAGAATTCCTGAGCCAGCTTGGCTGTCTCAGGAATTCTGGGAGTTGAAGTCCACAGGTTGTAAAAGGGCCACAGTTGCCCACACCTGATATAGTAGATCATATTGCAGTAGAACCTTTGTGATAATTATAATGCCGCTGATAGTGCTTCTTCAAATTTATTTATCTGTCTATCTATCTATCTATCTATCTATCTATCTATCTATCTATCTATCTATCTATCTATCTATCTATCTATCTATCTAATTTACATAGTTGTCTATGTCACAGATGTGACTTTGGATAGTGCACAGTAAAACAAACAGTTAAAATGAGAAAAAATAATTAATTCCAACACAGCTTTACAAATGTACTATAAAACTTAACATTTAAATTAATATAAGAAATCAAGCTTTTTTTTATGACTCTCCCGAGAGGAAACAACTAAAAAGGCAGAAACTACATTATCTTCAGACTGAGGAAGCTAAACAGCTGGCACTAAATAATCCACTGCTGCTTCTGAATTCTCTGCTGAAAACATTTGAGATACACAACTGTAGCTCAGAGATCTTGACTGACTCGGCTATGAATCAATATCTGACATAAATATGGATTTGTATCTGGCATTCAATGAGCCAGAGCACATTGGTTACAAATATGGTACATTTCCATATATGCCTCTTGATTTTTAATTTTGTTGATATGCATATAATTTATGGAAATACTGAGTAAATCCATTTTATAGTTATCTTGATAGATTCATGACACTGCATTTAACTTTTTAATTACATTAATGTCTCTTTGCACTTTGTTCTGCCTCCTTGTAAACATAGAAAAGTAAGTTGAGCGTTCCCAGGTAATAATATTTTTGTACAAGTCTGATTTTACCGTGTCTTTTATTGTTATGATTTTCCAGATTTTATTTTCAGCTCCATGTGGTATAACGACACTACTTATCGGTATAAGCTTGATTGTGGTAACCTATCTGCACCAAATACTAACAATTTAGGGTTTTTTTTTAACAGTCTAACAGAGTTGGGAGGACTTCTAGTCCAACCTCCTGTCCTGGCAGGAAACCCTACACTATTTCAGGCAAATGGTTGTTCAATCTCATCTTAAAAACTTCCAATGTTGGAGTACCCACGACTTCTGAAGTTCCACTGATTAATAGTTGTAACTGTCAGGCAATGTCTCCTTAGTTCTAAGTTGCTTCTCTCCTTGATTAGTTTCCATTACTCTCAGGTAATGTAGTTGCCCTACTCTCAGGTGCTTTGAAAAATAGCTTGACTCCTTCTTTGTGGCAACTCCTGAGACCACTGCTACCCTGTCCTTCTTTTCATTAAGCTAGACATACTGAATTCCAGCAACAGTTCTTCATATGATTCAATCTCCAGTCCCCTAATTATCTTTGTTGTTCTTCTCTGTAGTCTTTCTAGAGTCTCAACAACTTTTTAAACATTTACATTAACTCAGAGCCATTTCCTCCTAAATACAATGATGAGAATCTATAAAATTTTCTTGGGATATGAATTTTCTCAGAATGATATAGCATTCAATCCTCTACAACTGTAAATTGAAAGAATGTGGTTCTACACAACTTTTAATAATAACACATTTCATAGCCCAGAATGATTCCTGGAAGGGGCAAGCAAGAAGAAGAAAAAGAACAAACAGAAATACAATTTACCAGCAATGAAACTTTTGCTCTGAAAAGAAGGAGAAATTGAGGATTGAGAAACAGAAAAATCTAAGAACTGTGCATCTGAGGCACTGAGCCTTAATAAATGAATTATAACGAAATGGAAGCAATCCAGTTTCTATGCTTCAGATTGAGAATATAATTAGGCATCCATGAACTAGACTGAATCACTATCAGTTAAATCCCCTTTGCAGTGTAAACTAAGTGATGACAAAATATTCATGCATAAATGTTTAAAAATGAAAGCTTCCTGCCAGTGAGAATATTTGTGTAGGTTACCATGCAATCAAGATTTCAATCTCTTTTTTGCCAATTATATACTGTAAATATATAATATTTTAGTGATGAGCATGGTTGATTTCTTGTAGACATTTCATTACCGAAGTAGGTAACACCATCAATGCAGATCTTCAAATTCTTTGTCATCATCATTATATACTACTGTGTTTCCCCGAAAATATGACCTACCCCAAAAGTAAGTCCTAGCTTGATTTTTACATGTGCAACCAATATAAGCCGTACCTCCCAAAGTAAGTCCTAATTAAGGTCCTGCCAACTCCAGGGTGCACAGGTAAAAATTAAGCTAGGATGGGGATGGGGGGTGGTGGAGCTGCCCCACTACTTACCTTTGGACAGTTGCAGCCAAGCCTCGCACATCCCGACACCTACCTTGCTGGTCCATTTCTTCTGCAGCCGGCAAGGCTTTCTTGAAAGCCACTGCAGCCAATAACAGAACTTGGGATTGATCTGTAGCTTTGTTATCGGCTGCAGAGGTCTTCAAGAAAGCCTTGCCAGCCTTGCCAGCCACAGAAGAAGTTCCTGAAGGCCTCTGACAGCTAAAAGGAGGCCAGGGGTGATATGCACAAGTGAGGTGAGTCAGTGGATGACCCCTCCCCCCTTGAAAATAAGACCTGGTGCCTTTTTTGGTGGCAAAATAAATATAAGACAGGGTCTTATTTTTGGAAAAACATGGTATATAACTATTCTACAAACTTAGAACCTTCAGCCGACTAATTGACCTCTAATCTTTTATAATTGACATGAAAAGTCCATCCATTACTTCTGCAACAAATCTAGTTTTATCTGAGAAAAGAAACAGGAGTCTTTTCTTTCTTTCTTTCTTTCTTTTTTTTTTTTTTCGTGGTTTTTAAAAGGGTGCTTAAGATAGAATCTCAATCAAGAATCGGTTACCTCTCAGCTTTAACTATAAGGAGAGACAGAAAACTGCACTCTACGGCTAAACCAATCTTCTGCAACTTGAGGTTACTTCAACAGTGATCCCACTATCCTCCTTCATGGCAGCTGTCTTTATGAATTATCACTGGAACTTGTCCCATGTTAGACATTAAGGTATGTGGATGCAGACTCTAAAATATCAGTCAGTTAATCATTTATTGTGGGAGTCATGATTATAATACATCAGATGGCCATGTGTTAATTATTAGAATACAGAAATCCTATTTAAAGGGATTTTTTTTCCCCTTGGTGTTTCTGGCTTGTACTTTTTAAACAACAATATTTTCAAAGAAACCTTAGATCTTTCTGATGAAAGCTTAAATTATGTTAGATAAAAGAACAAACAACTTGTTAAAATCGCTAGCAGGATTGTTTCAGCAGAAAAGGATCACTTCCTTAGAAATTTGCTCCGCTCCAGTATTACAATTATTACCATCCCAATCATCATCATCATCTTTATTTAACGATCCCATAGTCCCTTGCGGGATGGAGTCTGGCCAACAGAATGGAGCTAGCAGAGTGTTTTTAATGGCCGGATGCCCTTCCTATCGCCAACGTGGAGTTTTGTTCAGCAGATATATTCTCAGTGTGCCCAGAGAGAGAACTATCTGCCTCTACCTAGGATCGAACTCACAGCCTCCTAATTATGAGGCGAGAGCTCCACCTCTAGGCCACTGCACCACTCCAATTATTACCCCAATGTAACTTAGAATTAGGCAGAGATTGTTTTTCACTGATTCTCATATATTGTATGTTAACCAAAAACATGTCCCAAAATGTCCCTAATAATCAGTATATATGAGGGTAGGAATGCCAAAACTGTTTCATTCTCCTCCCCCCCCAGACCCCTCCAAACTTAAATATTAATCTTCCCAGTTTCAAACTATGACTGATGGTGCATATAGTTCTTAGTATAGAATTTTTGTATTAAGGAACAAAGACCAGAAAAAGCTACTGCACTGTCTTATTATCCTCTACTAATAAGTGAAATAAATTTGTCCTTGAGGAAACTGTGGTATACTATATCCTTGTTGTCAGAGTGCACGAGGGCATTTGTATTTGTTCATGTTTGGTCATCTTTGAGGATGTCTGGGCACTACCAGATCATTACACCTTCAATTTACCAAGGTTTCACAACTGAGCTTAAATCAACATTGGCTTTCTTCCATTCATCTTCATCTTAATATATATATAATTGAAATGTAAATGTAGTTAAGCCAGGTATGTCTATATATCTTTGGGCCTAGCAATCACAGCACTAAATCTAACTGACAAACCCTCTCCTTTTTATGCTCACTGATTCCAAATGGGTCAACTGCAAAATGCCCAGTTCCCCCAGCTTCAACCATTGGGAATTAGCAAAAATCTTTGAAAAGTAAATATTTTTAATATTTTTAACATTTTAAGGTAAAACTATAATGAATTCCAAGTTTTGCATTTGTTTGCAAATGTATATAAAAAATATCCTTTAAAACGTGTCATGGCTGGTAGGAGAAATCCGTATGAATGAAAACAAATGCTTTTGAAGCTTTTCAGTTGCCATGGTGTCATGCCTCAATTGCTTTCTAAACCCTGCTTTGTAGAACTCGTGTAATGGAGAGATGCTGGCATTTTTCCCCTCAGGTGCCTTTCACAGTATGAGCATGGCAACATGTTCTATTGAAAGAATTTGTGTTTTTGTGTAGAAGGAAGGAAGGAATATGGCCGTCACACCTCCCCTAGACTAATTCTCTTGAGAAGAAGTAGGTACTAGAAGAGAATATAAAGCTGGTGGCATTAACGAAAGCAACCTCAAGGTGCTCAATTGCTGGACCCCCCCCCCCCACACACACACACATGTCCCCTTCTGTGCTTCCTCATCCTGGTGGGGAATGTTCTTGGGAGAGATGAGCAAAGAATATCAGAAATATATGCAAAGAGTTTTACTTAGCTCAGTCACCCAAAGCAGGAAGATCATCCCAGCTGCTTAGGTAAAGCAACCAGGCACTGATATTGGGCTGCAGTTATATAAAAAGATACAGGAGACAGAAGATCACTTTAGTGCCAATGAAAAAAGACATTGATTCATCCTGTGCAGGAAAAAAGGAAACGGTAAAGCACTTCTGCTTCTACCAGGAAAACCACCTAGGTAGAAAATGTAAATGATTAATGATACAATGCTGGATGATTTTAGGAAAAACATGAAATCTGCTACTGAGAAAATACTGGGGATGTTCTGAACTTTCAATGGTTTGTGACATGGTTAAATTGCTGTCTAGTTGCTGAAGTTGCCATACAGGCAAAGGAAATTCTGAATCGGCAAAAACAGAATTACTGTTGGTACATGGAATGTAAGAAGCATGCGCATAAAAATAGCAAAATAACAAAACAACAACAAAAAACCAATGAAATGAAGCAAATACAAATTGACATCTTAGGCATCAGCAAATTGAGACTGACTGGGATTAGACATTCCCAGCAGTCAAAATTGTACTACTTTTATTCAGAGCATGTCAAACAATGCTTTTATAGTTAGGAAGGGTATAGTAAGAACAGTATTTGGCTACAATGCAAGCAGTAGTATTGGTTAGAGTTCATGGACAACCTTTAACATGATGATTATTTCTTCTCTATTATGAAAAAGAAGAGGCAGTTGAAAAGTTTTACTACCAAGGTCAATTTGAAATCAACATACAAGCAAGATATGCAGGTTGTGATTGGAAACAAACACCAACATTGGAAACGTGAAAGAGGAAAATACAGTTAAATTGTATGGCTTAGGAAAACCAAAATAAAGCAGACTGACTTATTTAATTCTACCACTCCAATGATTTCTTCATGGCTAGCACTTTCTTAAGGGAAAAAAAAAAACAGAAATTAAACCTGTGTACATGGATATCAACAGATGGAATCCATAGAAATCAAATTGACTATAATATTGCTAAATAGGCCGCAGAAGAGTTCAATTATAGCATGAAAGACAGAGCCAGGTGCTGACTGTAGAACAGATCATGAACTGCTCTGGTACAAGTTCCAAGTTAAGCAAAAGAGGAAGAAGAAAGCCAACCAGTTTCCATGAGGTGATCCTTAGCTTATACCCACCATTTTCAAGGTGAACCTCAAGAATTGCTTTGAATTCCTGAATCAGAGAAATTAGAGAGTGAAAGTAGTCAATAAGGGTGAATTTGGGTGGGAAATGCTACAAATTAAAGAAGAAAATTGCTGAGAAGAGAATCCAAAGCCAAGAAAGACAAGAATCTCAAAAAGGAACTTAACAAAGCACTTCAGACACTGTTACATGAGACAAGAAGCAATATTACATCAACCTCTGTTTAATCATAGGAAAATGGAGACGGACCTGGAAAAACAAAAACAAGGAAATTCTTTTAAATAAATTTGTCCACAGGCTGTTCATTCTTTTGGTGAAATTTGGTCGGTCCTCTCGCCTCTCCTGTTCAACATTTATGTGAAGCCGCTGGGCGAGATCATCTGTGGTTTTGGGGTGCAGTGCCATCTGTACGCTGATGACACCCAGCTGTACATCTCCACCCCAGACCACCCCAACGATGCCCTTGAAGTGATGTCCCGGTGCCTGGAGGCGGTGCGGGTCTGGATGGGGAGGAACAGGCTCCGACTCAATCCCTCCAAGACTGAGTGGCTGTGGCTGCCGGCGTCCCGATATAGTCAGCTGGTGCCATCGCTGACTATTGGGGGCGAGACATTGGCCCCCACAGAGAGGGCGCGTAACTTGGGTGTCCTCCTGGACGCACGGCTGTCTTTAGAAGAGCATTTGACGGCCGTGGCCAGGGGGGCTTTCTATCAGGTTCGCCTGATACGCCAGTTGCGCCCCTTTCTGGATCGGGACTCCCTATGCACGGTCACTCATGTCCTCGTTACTTCCCGCCTCGACTACTGCAACGCTCTCTACATGGGGCTCCCCTTGAGGAGCACTCGGAGGCTCCAACTGGTGCAGAATGCGGCCGCGCGGGTACTTATGGGGGTGACATGGCGCTCCCACGTGACACCTCTCCTGCGCGAGCTGCATTGGCTTCCAGTGGTCTTCCGAGTGCGCTTCAAGGTGTTGGTTCTCATCTTCAAAGCGCTCCATGGCTTAGGACCCAGTTATTTACAAGACCACCTTCTGCCTCCGATAACCTCCCACCGGCCAACACGCTCCCACAGAGGGGGTCTCCTCAGGGTGCCGTCTGTCAGGCAATGTCGGCTGGTGACCCCCCCAGGGAAGAGCCTTCTCTGTGGGGGCACCCGCCCTCTGGAATGAGCTACCCCCAGGGATACGACTAATCCCGGACCTCCGGACCTTCCGCCGGGCCCTGAAGACTTTTTTATTTCAGCAAGCCGGGCTGGGTTAAAATTTTTAATTGGGTGAATTTTATGGGTAACGGGGTTTTAAATTGGAGAAGCCTAAGATAATTTAATTTTGTTTTAATATATTTTAATATTTGTATTGTGTGTTTTTAATTCTGGCTGTTCACCGCCCCGAGTCCTTCGGGAGAGGGAGCGGTATAAAAATTTAATAAATAAATAAATAAATAAATAAATAAATAAATAAATAAATAAATAAATAAATAAATAAATAAATAAATATGTGAAGACACATTATTGGGCTTCACACAAAATCGTAGAACTGGAAGGCATCTTGGAGGTCTTACCTAACCCATTTCCCCCCTTCTTAAAGACTGGAATCACATCAGTTCTTTTCCAGTCCTCCAGCAGTTCCCCCATGCTCCAGGAGCTCTGAATGATTTTGTCCAGTGGTTCCAAGATCACATCTATCAATCAGCTTCCTGGGATGTAAACCGTCTGGTCTTAGCAATTTGAACTCATCTGAAGTGGATAGGTGTTCTTTTACCAATTTCTTAGCTATTTTAATGTGCCTTCCTCTACTGATTCCCAGTGTGCTGCTTTTTATAGGTTGTACTATTTTTTTTCCATTTTGCGTGAAAACAGATGCAAAGAAGGAATGAAGCAATTCAGCTTTCTCCCTACTGCCCGTTCATCTTCTTCCCATGTTCTCCCATTAGTGATCATTTGCTTCATTCTTGTTCCTTACATATTGAAATAAACTTTGTTTTGGTTATTTTTGGTATCTGTTGCAAGTCTTAGCTCCTTTTTTAGCTTTAGCCTTCCTGACTCCATCCCTGCAGATTCAAGCTATTTGCTGGTATTCTATTTTGGTATATTAAATACCATGTATTTAATGCAATGCAATGCAAAGTAACCAGGATGTGGTGGCTCAGTGGCTAAGACACTGAGCTTGTCGATCGAAAGGCCAGCAGTTCAGCGGTTCGAATCCCTAGTGCTGTGTAATGGGGTGAGCTCCCGTTACTTGCCCCAGCTTCTGCCAACCTAGCAGTTTGAAAGCACATAAAAAATGCAAGTAGAAAAATAGGCACAACCTTTGGTGGGAAGGTAACAGCGTTCCATGCGCCTTTGGCGTTTAGTCATTCCGGCCACATGACCACGGAGACATCTTTGGACAGCGCTGGCTCTTCAGCTTTGAAACAGAGATGAGCACCATCCCCTAGAGTCGGGAACGACTAGCACATATGTACGAGGGGAACCTTTACATTTACCTTTAATGCAATGTAAATACTGTATATTTAGTATATTAAATACTATTTAGTACATTAAATACCATGTCCCTAGGCCAGACTAAACAATATTCCACTCTCCAAGTACTGTATACATCATAGTCCTTTTCCACTTTCCATATCATTGTTCCGGGTAATTTACATTTCATTTGATAGCAGGAAAGGGGCAAATGAAGAAAAAACAAATGGTTTAAGGAGGAAAGTCAAGAAAACAAGTTTCATATCATTAGGATTTGTCACAGTTTTAGAACAAAATCTAAATACAGCAAATATGGCTGCATAGAGAAATGAGTTTGTTGAATATATTAAGTTACAGAAATACCTCTGTATATGAATTCTGATCTATGAAATTGTGAGGTCAATTGTGGAGTTGCTGGGCTGGTAGAATACGCTTAAAAATATTCCTTCCATAGAAAATACTAGCTAGTGCAGAAATCACACAGCAAAGGGTGGCATATGGAGTTGTGTTATTATCATATAAAACACAGAGATTTATCAAGTAAATACTTACTATTTTATTTCATTCTCAAGTTTATTTGCCGCCCATCTCATGGCTGAAGGCGACTCGGATCAGCTTATTATTATGGTCTCTCAAGTAGAAATATATATGAAGCACTTTCTGTTACTTGGCACTAGAAAAAACTAGCCTAATTTGTACACTATAACTTGCACTCACCATCCGATGGACATGGCCAATAATTTACAATAGTTTTTCCTTATAATACTGTTCCCACTGCAAGGAAAAAAGAAAACTCTACTTCTGGTAAGCACATCTTTCAAAGCATGAATTAGCTTTGCTTGCCATCTCTTTATGAGTTTTGGATCTCATTAGAGATCATTGCTCTCTGGAGATAATATACATTTCATAGACAAACTAAGCAATGCCTCCTCAACCTTGATTGCAGTTTTTGCATTCTCAAATTAACGTCTGAGCACCGAGATTGATTAAGAATATAAAATGGGGGATAAAAATGCCTATGGTTTTTTGCACAACAAATTGCCTCTAAATTGTCATGTGGATAAAGTATCAGCTTCTTTCATTCTCCAGTGGGCTTAAAGTTGAACAGAAAGCTCTGATTTACATTAACCCCCGCATGCTAGAAAAAAGTAGAAGTAATGAACATTCTGAAAATATTGTAATATTTCATAAGATGCGTTTACTGGCTGATATAATAACTTAAGATAAGAACACTTCATGAAGTTTAAAAATGCACCAGCCTCTTTACAGCACTGAATCTAATATATTTTGAGATGGGAAGCTATCATAAGCTTAACATAACTGCAATGTTAGCATATTTATTTCAGTCAGGAAATAGAAGTATGTGATTATTGTTTTAAGTTTCAGCATTTCCTTTAGCGTTTATAGTGTCTCTGGGCCTGTGGGCATAGGTTGATACCAGTGATGGGTTTCAAATTTTTTTACTACCGGTTGTGTGGGCGTGGCATGATGGGCATGACATGTCTTGGTGGGCGTGGCTTGGTGGGCATGGCAAGGGAAGGATAATGTAAAATCTCCATTCCCTCCCCAATCCAGAGGAAGGTTACTGCAAAATCCCCATTTCCTCCAGATCAGCTGGGACTGCTGTTTGCTGGAAGGAGGCAAAATTGCTGGGAGGCAGAGGCAGATTTATTTTTCTTGTTTTCCTCACCAAAAAAGGTAGGTACATTTTATAGTCCGGAGTGTTTTATAATCTAAAAAATACGGTAAATTGCGGACATGAGAAGAAAAGTTAAAAAGCCACAATCGCTTGTTCTTGTATGCATAAAATTGACAATACAATTTGGCAGAAAGAAATGTGTGTTGGAAGAATTAAAAAAAAAATATTAGAGCAAAACATCTGAGGGTTAAACACTGTAAGATAAAATTTGTGTCAAAAGGTGCTGAAAATGGCCAGTAACTAAGAAGGGCAAGAAAAAAGGTTAACTATTTCTCTGTACCTCGGTAAAAACTCGGTCATCCAGGCCAAAAATATTCTTTGACATATTACAATACATTTTGGGGAGAAACCCTTGCAATTGGTGTAGCAAGAGTTGCAGTCCCCACTCTCTGGAACAGTACACTCACAGACACCATGATGGTACCAGCTCTCCTGGGATTCTGGAAAGCTTTGAAAATCTGACTTTGGCCCCAGGCTTGGGATTGAGTTCTCTGAGGCCCCTTGTCAAGTTTTAAGGATGCTTTTGCTGCTGTAACCATTATCACTTCTCAGCTTGTTAACGAACCAGGTGGGAGGGAAGTGTGAGATGAAATGTAGGCTCCAGACATCAAGAAGAAGAGCTGTGAGAGCCAAGTGTTTGTTCGGCAGGTGTTTGCCAAGACCAAAGACTTTTTCTCATAACAATACAATAACATTCAACTGGACTATGTGAACGGCACTAAGAGGGGGAGGGACAATCCTATACTTTAATTATGTGAGTTTATGCGGGAATTAGCTAGATCTGGTTTTGTCCTCATCAGTGCTGAAATGATGTATTCAATAAAGTTTTGCATTCAGAGATTGGATCGTCTCAAGCGTGCTTGCTTTGGTTGGGTTCATCGGTCAGAACATTGACACCCCTATCTTGTTTTGTTGATTTTGTGGTTTGTTGCTCATTACATCATTTTAGCCTGAGCTGTCCATATAATTTAATGGTTTAATGTTATTTTCTAGATTTGTATACTATCCAGAATCTATTGCAGTTGGGTACCTAATAAATTTAGATAAAGAAAAAAATAAATAAAAAGGACAAATGGGAGCTTCAATAACCTTACAACAGACTGTGTATTCTCAAGAGGAATTGATGAATTTTCAGAAGTATGATTTTATACCTATTTGTGGGCTATTTTCTATTTTTGGTGAGGAATTCTCAATTAAATGCTCCCAAGTTATTGTGTGTTGTCATATGATTAAGTGGGATGTACATCCAGAAAGAATAAAACAGAGTTTTCACATTTGTGAAGAAGAACAAGCAACAAAGAAAAGTAATAGTTGCTACTATCTTCTCTCTCTTGACATGTCAAGTGTAAAAAGTAAAAATTGGTTTTGAACAATTTTATTAATTAAATTCCCATGTCAAGATGTTTGCTTGCTAGACCATTGACAATAAAAGAGTCCAGACCAGTTGCAAAGAAGCCCATTTCTTCTTATCAGACTTATAATATAAAATGCATGTCAAAGAAAATGGAAAGCAGGAAA
Source organism: Pantherophis guttatus (assembly GCF_059756535.1). Classification (NCBI taxonomy): domain Eukaryota; kingdom Metazoa; phylum Chordata; class Lepidosauria; order Squamata; family Colubridae; genus Pantherophis; species Pantherophis guttatus. The sequence goes on along the minus strand of NC_142067.1, from coordinate 111,660,332 downwards.
CGTTCATGGTTATACAGTATTCTTACAATAAAGGTAAGATGTGCAGTGTTAAATTTAAATTTAATTAAGATAGACTTTATTTTCCTTCCTTCCTTCCTTCCTTCCTTCCTTCCTTCCTTCCTTCCTTCCTTCCTTCCTTCCTTCCTTCCTTCCTTCCTTCCTTCCTTCTTTCCTCTGTAATCACTTAAGACTCTGGCAAAACAAAAAAGCAAAATGGGAAAAAAAATATAGCAAAATAAAAGGAAAAAATAGACTACATACCCAAGAGGAATGCCAGCAATTAATTTTAGCTCAGTGAGCATTAGAACAGGATGAATTTAATTTCCTGGCAAAATGCAAGGCAGAAGGATGCCAAACAGATCTCTAGGGGGTCTGTGTTCCAGAGCATTTGGAGAGGGGTATAATGAATGAGGCCTATTGCCTAGCCCAACCTCCTGCTCCTCCCTCATGCATTTTTCATGGAGAAGGGATTCTCAACAGACCTTCTCTAAATGTGCACATTCAGTTTGGCAAGGTGCTATAATTTAATGGGCTTTAAAAGCGATAACCAACAGTTTCAATTAGAAATATATTGGCAGAAGTGCAGTAACTCAAGAATTACTCTGGAATGGTTAGCTTACTTTGCCAGTAGTCTGGCCATCAAATTCTACTTTCTGAGTAAGAGCTGAGAGTCTATCAGTATCCATCCGAGTCATGAACCTATTTCTTGGGGGCAGCACAATTGAATCTGGAATATATAAAGGGATCAATATTATCAGATTGCCATAATATTTACTGACAAGTAACTTCATCTTGGAAGAGTTTAATTGGAGCTTGTTTCATCCCATTCTGATAGCCTTCAGACATCAATTCAAGTTTTTCATGGCATCTGGTGTCTATGCCCATAGGCATTTTATTTTGGTCCTATTTCCCTAAAAGAATCTGGGTTATTCTGAACAGGACTGTGGGCATGAATCTACAGACAAAATTGTTTCAGAGAAGAATGGATGTGATGCTATTCTTATTGCCATTGATTAGGCTTAGTTTTGGGCTCTTAAAGTGCCCATTTGCATTCACTGCTCTATTTTCCCTTCAATATTACTCTTTGTGTATTTTCAGATGAAATCAGTTTAATACAGTCCTAAGGCCAGATACTGTAAAATATCTAATAGTATAACTGTGACCTATATACTCACATACATACATAAGATATAGATAGATAGATAGATAGATAGATAGATAGATAGATAGATAGATAGATAGATAGATGAGAGAGAGAGAGAGAGAGAGAGAGAGAGAGAGAGAGAGAGAGAGAGAGAGAGAATCTAAAAATAAATAAGAAGATATATAATAAATCAGTATCATAAAAAGGAGTGGCAAGGTGGCCACTTGACAATGACATTTAATGACATTTGCCTCCCACTCAAAAGCTTGAGAGTTCAATCCTAGGCAGCGACAAAAGTTTCTCTATCAGGGCACAAAGAGAAAATATCTCCTGCGAATTCCACATAGGTGTCAGGAAGGACTAGTAAACACTCAGCTTCATTCAATCACCCTGACTCCACCCCAACAAAAGGAATTACAAAGTCATAGAAGGAAGAAAGTATAACAAAAAGAGATGAATTAATGTGCATCCAAACTTTGTTAATAGTGTGCTGTATTGTGCAGATGGTAGCACAAAACTGGATAACTTGAGAGAATTAATTTTGAATCCTTGTCCAAAAGACGTTAAAGGAAGAAGAAATCACATTTTCTGTCCAGAAACGACCTCAGTAATGGATACAGGAAGGTCTGCCTAGAATATTAATTAAGTAGTCCTGGACTGATGACCACATCTGGAATTGGAATGCTGGCACTCCCAGTTGCGGTTCTTAAGTGGACTGAGTCCCATGTAAAGAACATTAGGTTCCTTAGAAGATAAGGGGAAACTCTGGGAGTCCTAGTGCAGTCTGCACAGGAGTGTCTATCCATGGTGGAATTTGCCCTGCCAAAATTGAAGATTGCAAATAGTGATCGTGTGATCATGGGTCACTTGGCAATTAGTGATAAATGTGAATAAGCTGCCAAGTGCCCAGATCAGGGGTCAGCAACCTGCGGCTCTGGAACCGCATGTGGCTCTTTCGCCCCTCTGCTGTGGTCCCTGTCACTCAAAATGTGTGTCACAACCGCCAATGTGCAACACCCCCAGTACACAATTTATTGAGCTTTTCAACCCCAACCATGGATAAATCCAAAAAAAGAAAAGTTTCAGAAAAAAACAGAATGTTTAATTCAACTACATAAGGTAGTTTTTTGGCCACTCAAGAAACACTCAGGCATGGGAAGGGTTTTGTGGCTCCTGATGTTTTCTTTTCTGTGGGAAATGGGTCCAAAGGCTCTTTGAGTGTTTAAGGTCGCAGACCTCTGGCCCAGATCATAATCATGTGACATTTTGCAACAATTGGAAGTTCTTTACAGGCTATAAAGCATCTTTTCTGAGGCTTTCACAACTGTGAATGGTCTTTAAGGGATTGGTTATAAGTCAAGGACTACTTTTATGAGGAGCAGCATATTTGATTTCTTTTGATTTGATTTGTGTCTTTTCAGAAATTTCATTTCCTTCAGCCCCTCACTAAACCAAGGAGGTTTTTGAGATCAGCAACTAGGAAGACCTCTCCTGAACTATCATACCCAATGTTCTGGTCATCTGTGATGCAAGATGGTATTACCCACAAAATTGATATGGAACCTTCCTCAGCCTGCACCCTCTGTAATCCTTTAGCTTCCATTAGGTTCCTAGAATAGTAGAATGAAAAAGAGCAGAGATCTGGGGTTCCAAAGTATCCATTGTTTGAAGAGGAAGGGAATTGACCATGAAAAAAAAACAGATGTTAATAAACTTAATATCCTCTGCAGTCAGATTATGACTGGAAGAGACCAGATCGTCACTAAATTAATAAAGAACAGATAAGAATTATAATCATCTCTGAAACAACACAAATTATCCATCATTATGGATTATAATGGACTAATAGAAAGGTATTGGAGATAACATTATTAAGAAACTCCCTAGGAAGATAAGGTTTAATTCTGCTTTCTAATTCTTCTGTTTTAAAGTATAGCTTAGGAAATTAAATTTGAAGAAAATTGAACACATATTTAAACTGACTATTCAAGTAGAGGGGATAATATTTTATTTTGACTTTCCACTTTGTTGTTGTTTTTAAGTATTTCTAACCAGCATTTAACAAAGACCAGATAGTGAATATTCTGTCATTCTTTAGTGTGACTGAAAACAATTTTATTGCAGACAAACTTATACTTATTCTATCTGCAGAATCTCACACGAAGGCAGCCCCTGTCTGCTGTTTATGAAAGCACAGGATTATTACCAATGATAACTGAACTACAAGGTCAATGGTTTCAAGATGATCTAAAGTAAGTCCCTGAACCAACTTATGTTGAAATGTTCTCATTACACTGCTACAAACTCATTCAACCATAGTTAAAGATGCAATAAATGCTATTATGTGGCACCTAGTTGCAGAAAGACTTAATATAGTACCATCCTTAGAGGAGGCTATAAAAAACATTAATTAGATGTTTCTCAGCAAAGCATCTAAGCCAGATGGCATATCCCTTGAGATCAACAAACAAGGTGGACAACATAAGGCAGAACAGATTACTAAATAAATTAAACTGTTTGAAGAGAATGACATACTGGCACAAAATTTAAACAATAGTTAAGTCTTATTTGAAACTATAAAGGGCACAGGACCAATTTGCCATTTCTTATCCCAAAAAGCCTTTGCAACTGCAACTGTGAATAAATTGATTGCCTACTTTGCATCAATAGACCAAAGGTTTCTGGAGGCCTGTTTTATTTTGTTTTTAGCTTGTATCAGTGCCAACAAAATAAAATCAGCTTGATGTAAGTAGTTATCTTTGAAGTATAAGAACATTTGATTCCTAATTTCACATTTTTGTAGTATTGTTTTTGTACCTTAGGGGATGCTGGGAAAGACTGAGGGTAAAAGAAGAATGGGACGGCAGAGAACAAGGTGGCTGGATGGAGTCACTGAAGCAGTAGGTGTGAGTTTAAATGGACTCCAGAGGATGATAGAGGACAGGAAGACCTGGAGGAACATTGTCCATGGGGTCACAATGGGTCAGATAGACTTTGCAACTAACAACACCTTAAGGGAAAATCAATGTTGTTATGAATTTTTGCTTCTTATTATTTTCATAATATTACTGAAACTTCATTCAGATAACAAATGTATTTGGAGTTGTTTGTAATAGATAGACTGATACAGAATATGGTAGGGGTGAAATGCTCCCGGTTCGGACTGGATCGCCCGATCCGGTAGCGATGGTGGCGGGTGGTTCGGAGAACCGGTAGCAAAAATCCCTGCCCCCCCCAATCATGCCCAGCTGAGCTGCACGATCATCAGAGGCTTTTTTTTTTTTACTTTTAAAAGCATTTTTTCTACAACCTCTTCCGATGAAAAAATGCTTTTAAAAGTAAAAAAAAAAAAAGCCTCCGATGACCATGCGGCTCAGCTGGGATTGTCAGAGGCTTTTCAAAGCATTTTTTTCTGCAACCTCTTGGCCAAAGAGGTGGTAAAAAAAATGCTTTGAAAAGTCTCTGACGATCCCAGCTGAGTTGCCTGATCGTCAGAGAGGTTTTTCAAAGCATTAGAAAAAATGCTTTGAAAAGTTTTTTTTTAAAAAAAGTTGGCCACGCCCACCCAGTCACATTACCCCCCCCCCAAGCCACACCCACAGAACTGGTAGTAACAAATTTTACATTTCACCCCTGGAATATGGTGCTATACTACTGTATATATGGTCCAGGACAAAATCTTTAGTAAAACAAAACATTTTCAGTAATAATGTTTTAGGAAATATGTCTGTTATGATGCCTAGTAATTCTGGTGTTGTCTTTTATAATGGTGCCAAGTTGTGAAAGGATACTGTAGGTTTTTCATGTTAAAATATAATGCATGGATATAATAATATAATATGGACTACCTTGGGAGATGTAGCAAACAGAACATGGCTTTTTGAGAGCACAACTGACAACCTTGGCAAAGACCAAGGAACCAATAAGTAGACAAATTCTTTGGAATCTCTCTGGATAAAGAGAAAACAGGAGATTGACCACATGTGCTCTGTAAGGCTGCTCTTCATGAGGAGGCTTCAAATTTGAGTGCTGGGAGATAACAGTTGCATCTTGCTTGCAACTGTGGCAGAGACTGTTTGAGAACACTACGTTCTCAAACCTCTAATAACTTTCCAAAATTACCTCTCAACAATCTTAAAACTGTTAAAAACTTCCGGATTGACAAATGTGAAAAGTCTTTATTGGATGAGTTTATCTTCAACTCTGAACAAAAGAAAAATTAGTTATAAGCTTAAGAGCTTAAAGAATTTGTAACAAACAGCAAAAACCTAAGTAAGATGTTTAGCTTAAAAAGTTACAAACCGACTAAAAGTCTACACAAAATTAGAATATTGAAGCTTTTATGCTAAGATGTTGGAATTAATCCAACTCAGTTATAATGCAAATATAGCAGAGACAATTGAGGCTACTAAATCTTCCCATTTGTCATAAGAAGCTTGCAAAAGTGCCTCATTGCAAACCTTTTACATTCTTTTAGAATTTCATCCGTGAAAAAGCTTCTATAGTTATCACAGATCCCCCTCCCCTTATACGGGGAAAAACCCAGCTCCTCACTGTTTTATATACTGATATAAAAAGTTCTCTGAGCTATTGGAAAGAATAAACATTTTAAGAACCAAAGAATCATAAAGTTGATATAGAGCATTTAGACAAATCTATCACCTGTTCAGCATAAGAACCCAAATTAAAGGACGCAAAATGTCCCAAGACATTCACCCTCCACTTGTGATAAAGCCTATCATTTATCTCTACAATTGATTTTAGTGTCATGTTGTATTTTTTTTTAATTCTCATTTTCAGTAATGTTTTCAAAAAGTTTTATTTAGCTGAGAATTTTAAATATACCTTTAACTTGTCTTCAGAAGCAATTGAATGCCCAGTTATCCATAATTACACGTCAAGCCATAGACCACAGGAAAATGTACTCAAAGAAGAAGAAACTGATTACTAGGATGGTGTTGAAAGTAAAGAAGATGACAGGAATATACAGTACAAAAAATATTATATAGATAAGAAGAAGACTGAAATATTTTTAAAGTCCAGAACAATGAGATAAACATTCAGAAGTAGGTAGCTTTGGCAGAGGTCCCTCTAATTCACTGAACTATAGGAGGAATGAGGAGATACAGAAGAATCCTGGTTGCAACATTGTTTTGCAGAATAGAATAGAATAGAATAGAATAGAATAGAATAGAATAGAATAGAATAGAATAGAATAGAATAGAATAGAATAGAATAGAATAGAATAGAATTTTATTATTTATTTCCAAAAATTTATATGTCGCCCTTCTTCCTAAGGACTCAGGGTGGCGAACACAGGTTAAAACATACAATAATAAAAGGTAATGTAATTAAAACCCAGTTAAAACAACAACAATAAAATAATAAAAACCAAGGATCAGGGTCAACCCATTTATTGAAACAGTCAAGTCTTTAAGTCCCGAGGGAAGGAGCAGAGATCAGGCGCCCTCCGAAGCTCGGTGGGTAAATCATTCCAGAGGACAGGAGCACCTACAGAGAACGCTCTACCCGTGGATGTCGCCAGCTTACATTGTCTGGCCGACGGTACCCTGTGAAGGGCAGCCCTGTGTGAGCGGACAGGACAGTGGGAGGTGGGTAGGAGATGGTCCTGCAAATAGCCTGGACCTAAGCCATGTAGGGCTTTAAAAGTAAGTATCAGCACCTTGAAGTGGATCAGGAGGACCATTGGTAGCCAGTGCAGCTCGCATAGGAGAGCTGTTACACGGGAGTAATGGGGAGCTCCTATAACCACCCACGCGGCCACATTCTGGACCAGCTGGAGCCTCCGGGTGCACCTCAAGGGCAGCTCCATGTAGAGGGAGTTGCAGTAATCCAAGTGAGAAGTAACCAGGGCATGAGTGATCGTGCGAAGGGCATCTTGGTCTAGGAAAGGGCACAACTAGCACACCAGGTGAACCTGGGCGAAAGTCCCCCTGGTCACGGCCGTAAGATGGTCTTCCAAAGACAGCCGGGAATCCAGGAGGACACCTAAATTGCGGGCCCTCTCGACAGGAAGAAGCACTTCCCCCCCCCATCGAAAGTGATGGGATTTCTAGAACACGAGATGCCGGCATCCATAGCCACTCAGTCTTGGAGGGGTTGAGTCTTAGCCTGTTCCTACCCATCCAGGCCCATACCGCCTCCAGGCAGCGGGACATCATGGAAAGGGCATCCCCGGGGTGGCCTGGGGTGGAGATATATAACTGAGTATCATCAGCATATTGATGATACCTCACCCCGAAACCACAAATGATCTCACCCAGCAGCTTCATATAGATGTTAAAGAGTAGGGGGGAGGGAACCAACCCCTGAGGCACCCCCCCTAACCTCGGGGTGGACCTCTGTCCCCCCGCCCATACAAACTGCGAACGACCTGAGAGATAGGAGGAGAACCACTGTAAAACAGTGCCTCCTACCCCCAAGTCGTTGCAGTAAGATACCATGGTTGATGGTATCGAAAGCCACTGAGAAGTCAAGTAGGACCAGGATGGATGAACAGCCTCCATCTCGGGCCCGCCAGAGATCATTCACCAGAACGACCAATACTGTTTCCATGTGTGCCCATGCTGGAACCCGGATTGGTATGGGTCTAGGAAATCCGTTTCCTCCAGGAACTGTGGGAGCTGTTGCGCCACCATGGACTCAACAACCTTTGCTATAAAGCGAAGGTTGGAGACCGGCCGATAGTTATTAAGTGAGTCTGGATTCAGGGCAGGCTTCTTGAGGACGGGTCGAACCACCACCTCCTTAAGGGAGGTGGGGACGACCCCCTCCCTCAAAGAAGTGTTGACAATAGCTTGGATCCAGTCTCCAGTCACCTCCCGGGCAGCCAAAGCAAGCCAGGAGGGACACGGATCCAACAAACACACAGAGGCACCCAGTCTACCCACAATCCTGTTCACTTCATCAATGGAAACAGGGTCGAACTCAACCCAGATACTACTCCCAAGACTTGCCCCAGTCTCCTGGATGGATTCTGCCCAGTCAGATCCAAACTGATCTGGATCTGAGCGATTTTATCTTGAAGAAACTGTACAAAATCCCCAGCTCTGCCCTGTAAGGGGTCTTCCCTCACTCCCTGATTGAGGAGAGAGCGGGTCACTCTAAACATGGCTGCTGGGCGGTTTTCTGCAGATGCAATGAGAGCGGCAAAATGATCCCGCTTCGCCGCTTCCATTGCCACAAGATAAGACCTAATATAGGTTCTTAACTGTGTCCGATCAGATTCAGATTGAGAGGACCTCCAACACTCCTCTAGCATCTTTTCCGATGCTTCATTTCCCGGAGCTTCGTGGAAAACCAAGGAGCCACCCAGGATCTGTGTCAGATCAGAGGCCGCAAAGGTACGATTCTGTCCAAGGCCCCGGCAGCCGCCCGTTCCCAGGATGCTACTAGTGCCTCAAATGGAATGGAATGGAATGGAATGGAATAGAATAGAATAGAATAGAATAGAATAGAATAGAATAGAATAGAATAGAATAGAATAGAATAGAATAGAATAGAATAGAATAGAATAGAATAGAATAGAATAGAATAGAATAGAATAGAATACTTTATTTGGCCAAATGTGATTAGACATACAAGGAATTTGTCTGTGGTGCAGAAGCCCTCAATGTACAGGCAAAGTAACAGAATCATCATCATCATCATCATCCCAATGAGAGAGGTAGTAAAGAAGATAAGAAAGATAATAATAATAATACTTTACTTTACTTTACTTTTATTTGATTTATATACCGCCCTACTCCCGAAGGACTCAGGGCGGTGAACAGCCAACAATAAAATACATATATACAAAATTTAAAAAGCAGAGATAAAATTGAATTAAATAGTTTGGCCCAGACAAATTTAAAACCCCAATCAATTTAAAACAAATTTAAACTTTGAATATTAAAAATACTAAAAAATATTAAAAAATTAAAAATGTTTAAAAAGAGGGAGAAAGTTAGGCCAGGCCCGCCTGGTGAAATAAAAAGGTCTTTAGAGCGCTGCGGAAGGTGCACAGATCCGGGATCCTCCGTATCTCTGGGGGGAGCTCGTTCCAGATAGTAGGTGCTCCCACAGAGAAGGCTCACCCCCTGGGCACCGCCAGTCGACATTATTTGGCTGACGGCACCCGGAGGAGCCCCTCTCTATGAGAGCGTACCGGCCGGTGGGAGGCTATTGGTGGTAGTAGGTGGTCCCGCAAGTCCCGCAAATACAGCTATACTAGATGGGTAAATACAATACTTTGAGAATTAGGTGTTCAGCAGAGTGGTGTCATGAAGGAAAAAACTGGGGGGAGAGGGGAAATGAGCTAATCTGAATAACAATATTTTTAGCCTTATCTGTGAAGTAAATTTCTGGAACTGAATTCTACTTAGTGAGACTGACATTATTCTTTCAAGACTGATTTTACTGTGCCTTCTTTGCCTTCTTATATTACAGTGCATCACAAGTGGATATGGTGACTATATTTTCAATACATAGCTTGTTCTTTACAAATTTTGTCATAATCTATTTATTGAGAATATAGTTACCATATCCACTTGTTTAAAGTTTTTTTTTATTTTTTACAAACACATCATTGTGTGAACAGTGTGGCACCGGAATGTCTTACATTTTAGTACAAATAAAACAATATTCTTCATATTTAATACAGTTGACAATCTTATATAGTTTTGGTAATAATACAAATATTTTGTTGAATTGTAATCTTTCATTATTTGATTATTCGATATTTCAGTATGTTATTTTTATACCAATCTCCATATTCAAAATGTCACTCCTTTTACTACAAATAAAATATTAATAAGCATATTTGTTGTATTTAACAGACTTATATAGTTCTAATAGTAATACACACATTTATATTAAATTATAATCTTCCATTGTTTATCCCCTTCCTAATTTTTAATTATGCCACTGTTGTTTAAAAATATTCCCTTTCTAATCACATTTTAATACAAATAAAATAATATTCATCATATTTATGTTTGACAAGTTACATAATTCTAATAATAATACACGTTTTTATTAAATTGTAATCTTTCATTATTAAATATTTCAGTATGTTATTTTTATGCTGATCAAATTCTAAATATCATTCCTTTTACTACAAATAGAATGTTGGCAATCATATTGCCAACATTTAACAAACTTGTATAGTTCTACTAATAATACACATATTTATGTTAAAGTTATAATCTTCCATTGTTTGATTATTTAATATTTCTATATGTTATTTTATCACCATATCCACTTGTGAAATTTATCTTATCACTTGTATTTATTTATCTTATCACATATGCCATTAAAGTTACAACCAATTTTGGAACTAAAAAGGACATAAAGCATAATTCCATAAGTTTGGTAGCATTCTGTTTTATGTTTAGATGATAAAAATAGAATCCTATTGTTTGATTATTTTCAGATGTTCCCCCAAAAAAGACTCCAGCAGGATCCTGAAAAGAAATAAGTTGTTTCATCAAAACAACACAAAGCAAAAAAGTTAAACAGGAAATGGAAATTATATCCAACATTATACTTGTAGAGCAGGGGTGTTAAATTCATGTCATCGTGGTGTTGTCATGTGATGTATCATGATATTTTTCCCCTTCGCTAAACCAGGCATGGACATGGCCAGCATGTGACACATCCATTAGTAGAGGCTAAATGCATACTATGATCTCTTATAAAATATTTCTACTTAATCATGCATGCTTAAAAATATTTAATGTAATGCAACTCTATTTCATTTGCATAAATAACAAGAATACTTGGCTGCATTCCAAGCCACTGCTTTTCGGTCTCCACAGATATTCCAGTTGTACTTGGTCTAGTGGATGTGCTTATTTAAGAGTCGTTATTCGCAAATTTGAAAACAGAATGACAGAGTTGGAAGGCTATGGAGATTCTCAGTCATCCAAGTCATGGTTGTCCCAAAGGTGCTTTTTCAAGAGACAACTGGACTCTCTGTTTTTTTCTTTGAAGATGTTTCGCTTCTCATCCAAGAGCTTCTTCAACTGACGAGAAGCAAAATGTCTTCACTTCTCATCAAGAAGCTTCTCAGCTGATGAAAAGAGAAATGTCTTCTAAGAAAAACCAGAAAGTCAACTTAACTCTTGAAAAAGCACCTTTGGGACCATAGAGCAACCATAGAGTTGGAAGGGACCTCGGAGGTCTTCTAGTCCAATCCCTTGCTCAAGCAGGAGACCTTATACCATTTCAGAAAAGTGGCTGTCCGGTCTCTTCTTAAATGCCTCCAGTGATGGAGCATCCACAACTTCTGAAGGCAAGCCAATCCAGATTCAACTACATTATCTGCTATGGAGGAATGGTTAGTGAAATTGATAAGATTTTGCTGAAATTGATAAATTGACTGCATTGATTAGAAAAAAGAATATATTTATTATATTTATTGGCAACTGGAAGCTCCTTATGGGTTTTAAATGTAAAAAAAAAATTAAAAATGAACACATGATTAATGGTTTTGATGACTAGATAAAATGAATTATGAAAAGAAGAAGAATATGATTTAACTTTAGAGAGACAAATTAAAGTACATTTCTACTTATAACTGCTGGGAAGAATATCAAAACCACTTTCTTCTTTCTTTTTAAATTTCTTTTCTATTTCTTTTTGTCACCATTTTATTTTTATTTTGTCACTTTTTCCTTTTTCTTTGATTTCTTTCTTTTTTGTTTTTTATTTAGTTTCAATTAGCTTTTTAATCTTCTTTTTATAATAATAATAATAATAATAATAATAATAATAATAATAATAATAATAATAATAATAATAATAATAATAATAAATATAGACCAGAATAGAGAGATTTCTCTATTTTTGTTTCCAGCTATGGCAGTTCTAACCTGTTTATAAATAAGTTTTGTAAATTCTGCTGAATACGGTGATAATTCTTTAAAAAATGTATAGGACTGTACTATTTATTTAAGAAAATAAACATTTGTTTCCATTTTGCATACAAAGCTCCTTCTCAATAAGTAAATAAACCACAAAGAACTTTGTTTAAACAGAAATTGCTTTCTAATACAATATTTGATTTTACAAGAAAGAGCTTTAGCAAAAAATAAGGGGGGAGATATCTTTTGAAAGAATGAAAGAATTCAGAGCACACTTATCTCTCCTTATCTCTTCTGAAATCAATGAGACTTAACTTTTTGGCAGGATATTTGCCTTCAGTTATGAATCTGCAGTCCTGGATAAACAGAGAAATGCATGTGATTAAAAGGTGGCATATATAAAAAAAGGAATGTTTAATAGACACAAATATGTCCACCGGAAAGAAAATCAAAAACAACCAAGGCAGAAGATGGATCAAGCTGTTGTGTTATCCGCAACTGATACTGTAAATGAGCTGAAAATGTGTTTTCTGAAATGTTCTTTGGTTGAAAGGATGCCTTTTTCTCCTATTTTGAAGGGCGGGGGAAGGAAGGAAGGGAGGGGGAAGGGGAAGGGGGAGAGAGATTGATCACAGGGAGGATAGCATTTTAAATAATCTAATATAAAATGTAGTAGAATATATGTTGCTGGTATAATGTGGTATATTAAAAGCTTTATTAAGAGAGTATACACCGGGATCCTCAAACTATGGCCCGCAGGCTGGGTACAGCCCACCAAAGCCATTAATCTGGCCCACGTGGGACCATGAAGATGCCCCACCCCCATCGCCCCACCTACCCCCTGGCCCCTTCTGGAGGCCGAGGCCAAAAACGGGATGCGTGGAGGCCTCAGGAGGCCAAAAACAGGCCCTCTTTTGGGCGGCAGAGTGGTGCTGGAGTGGTACTGTTACCCTCCCCAGCCTCCAGAGAGAGGGAGGGAGGGAGGGGGAGAGAGAGAGAGACACACACACACACAGAGGGGAGGGAGGGTGAGGGAGGGTGGAGGAGGAGGGAGGGACCCCCCCACACACAAATAAGTCCCTCACCTGCCCCCAAGGCAGCCACATCCCTTCACTAACCTGCTTTCCAACCCCCAGGAGCATAACAAATTAAAGTTTAATTTGTGCATATTGTTTAATGGACTGCTAAATTGGCCATGCCCACCCAGTCACATGCCCACCTAGCCACGCCCACCCAGCCGGTCCAGCCCCCCAACAATCTGAGGGACTGTGAATTGGCCCCCTGTTTAAAAAGTTTGAGGACTCCTGCTTTACACATTGAAAGTAAGCAATTTTAATAGGCAGGTTGTGTACAAGTTAGATGATCAAAAATTACAAGGTGAATATAAGATGCTTCCTCCCCTATACCTCCTCCTTCTCTTCCTTCTCCTCCCCCTTTACTAGTCACACCATGATTGTAGATGTTTTGGGTCAACCACTTTTCTTGGTATACCAGGCTAGGAATCTCCTTTCTTGAAAGACAGACTAGGAACTATTACAATTCCTATCATGAACATCCTAGATTACTCAACTGCTTTTAGGTACTGTTGGAAAAAATGTCCATGTGGGTTCAATTCCAAGTGGGGAAAAAGACACTGGAAACATGGAGACAGATCACATGACCTGATGTTAGGTGAAGAAGAAAAAAAAAGGAGGGGGATTGTAGGAAGTTAGCACCCAGCCCTCTCCTAGGAAAATGAGATATTTTAGGAAATATTAAAAGGGCAGAATATTTCCCCTAAAAGGGAGGCAGAAAGTCAGCCCTCCCCCACCTTTTTCAATGGGCCATTAAGGCCTGGGCCAGTCTATTCTACATAACAAAGATCTACCTCCTTCAGGCAGAGCCATAATAGGAATTGCCCAAAGTCCCTTTCATTACATCATCACCGAACAAGAGTCAACCAAGTTTGGGACTCAGGACAGCCTACAGAGTTGGCCCTGCATGGCCCCATGGGAGTCTGACAACCAATCAGAATACAAGCTCAAATTCAAAAGCCCAGAGGGGGTATAAAACTCAGGCACTCTCAGTATCTCTTCCCATTTTTTTTCTCCTTCACCCAGCATCATCAAGGCATGTGATGATCCTGTCCACCATTAAAAACCATCATTCCAAGCAGTCTCCATGTTTCCAGTGTCTTTTTCCCCTCTTGGAACTGAACCCAGATGGACATTTCTTCCAACAGTACAATAAAAATCATATTTTCCCCATGTTGGTGCTGAATTAATATCCATTTCCCTCTCTTCTTCATATCGTATCCTTGATCTCTGACAATGAAATGTTGTGAGGCATCCTGCTTCTGTGCATCACAATTTGAGTAGACATTTGAACTCAGGTCCCTTCAGTTTCTGCTGACACTTTAACCACAACATATCTGATCTTGCCCTCCTGAATATTACTGAAGCGGTGTGAAAACTGCCCACAGAGAGGCTATTGTCATAACCTATAACACAGTCCATCTCTCCTAGCTTGTTGGATTAGCATCCGGACATGAAAAACTGGAGCATGGCTATAGACCTGTTTTTTTTTTTTTTTTAAATGGATGCAATTCAAGCACACATAATGTTGCTTGCCATAAATTACAGTGTGAAGAGGACATTGCAACAGAGATAATGATACCTGCTTTGAATGATAGTGCAAAGGGAGCATCATTATTTTCTGTTAAGCAAAACCTTCTAATATATATTAATTGCAAAATCAAGGACATCTTTCAGCCATTTTATTTCACTGCTCTGAGGCCTGTTGCACCTGGTTTTCTCTCTCTCCTTCCTCTCCACCTAAAACATCTGCTTTTAAAATTTTAACAGGTTTACACATTATTCATTGGTGTTTGTTTCTGATACTCAAAGCTGTTGCAACAGAAAAGGGAATCAAATAAAGCCTCTCACATATGAAGATATATAAGCCATTCTTCCCCTCCCCCGCTTCTCTCTTGTTTGTCTGTTAAAGCCGATCTGCGTGTTCAGCTTGCTGCAGCACAAGTCCAGGCCATTGACCATTTCTCAAGGTCAGGAGTCTATGTCATCTTCCATCATTCCCAGCCCACTATATGACAACCTAAATAGCCATCTGTTTCTGCCACACATGAAATCTTCTACATTCTGACTTGTGCTGTCTCAGATGGTGCTCCTTGGTAATATCTATCTATCTATCTATCTATCTATCTATCTATCTA
Source organism: Pantherophis guttatus (assembly GCF_059756535.1). NCBI lineage: Eukaryota > Metazoa > Chordata > Lepidosauria > Squamata > Colubridae > Pantherophis > Pantherophis guttatus. The sequence continues at coordinate 111,645,112 of NC_142067.1, read as the reverse complement.
TCTATCTATCTATCTATCTATCTATCTATCTATCTATCTATCTATCATCTATCTATCTAACTATGATCTATCTATCTATCTCTATCTATAATATACTGTATATATTACCTCATAATAATCTTCACTTTTATTTCCCCATTGTGCACCATGCAGAAGACTGCTTCTTCCTAATTACTGTTTTCTACAACTACAGTATCTCCCATCTGCCTGTCTATCAATTCACTGGTGGAGCAATAAGCCATTTATGTTTTTTTATTTTATTTACAATTATATCTCCTCCTCCTCCTCCTCCTCCTCCTCCTCCTCCTCCTCCTCCTCCTCCTCCTCCTCCTCCTCCTCCTCCTCCTCCTCCTCCTCTTCTTCTTCTTCTTCTTCTTCTTCTTCTTCTTCTTCTTCTTCTTCTTCTTCTTCTTCTTCTTCTTCTTCTTCTTCTTCTTCTTCTTCTTCTTCTTCTTCTTCTTCCCCTTCTCCTTCTCCTTCTCCTTTTCCTTTTCCTTCTCCTTTTCCTTCTCCTCCTCCACCTTCTTCCTCCTCCTCCTCCTCCTTTCTCTCTCTTTCTCTCTCTCTCTTCCTTAAGCAAATGAAATTTACAAGTGTTGCCACTTTCCCTTCTAGCTCCAGAAGAAGAAAAAAAGAACAACAAAAAAACCCCAATGGTGCTTTCCCTTTCTTCCCTCCTTCCTATCCAAAAGTGATAAAGAAGCAAGAGAGGTCATCAAAGATGGATTATGGCAAACATAGTCCTGGCAGAATATCGTACCATCAACTTGTCAAAACAAAGGAAGAAGTTGAAATCTGAAAAAAGCATTCTTAAGCCAACTTCATGTCTGGCTGGTTTACTGGGTGACAAACAGTTTAAGGCTACATATTAGAAAATCCCTTAGTCCTGTATTTAGAGAATGAATAGTGGGAATCTTGGCAAATATGCCTAGTCCATAATATTTTGGGGGTAAAGCAGGCTGAAGAATTGCAGGGGGGGGGGAGAACCTGCTCCCCTGATAGGAGTTAGGTGGCATATATCTAATACATAAATAAATAAAAATAAAGAAGCATTAATCATTAACAGTTATTTTGGAAATAGTTGAATATAACACCCCGTATTCCAGTTATACTTAGGTCCAGTTATACTTAAATAACCTTAGATCTGAAAGAGCATTATGAACTTCAGGAAAGAACATCAGGATCCAGGAACATGGTGTGACCAACTCATGTATGGAAGAAAACACAGTCTCCTAGAATTTAGAGAATCTTTGTGAACAAAGTCAAGACATCATGTACCTGGTAGATAAATGATTCTTTGGCAAAAATTTCGAAGAGAGCAAGCCACAGGGCCTTATAAAATCCTATCTTATAGAAGAAAAAAATCCAATCCTGTTGAATATGCAAGTAGGAGTGAGTCTTACATCAGCCTTCACTCATTGGTTCATTTTCCCCGGCGGGAAAATGAACAAGCGTCAGTAGCTGACTAGCTGGACAGCTCCCTGTAAAAGGAGCTGCAGCCTCGGGCAGCCCTGAGTTCATAGTTATTTTTGTTGTTGTTCCTGTTGCCTGGAATAAATGGTTGTTTTACTTCACTACGATCATCCTGCCTCTCTTTTTCATGTCCTAACCAATCCATTTGCAACATTCATTTAAGTTACCTCCCCTCTAGTTCAAGTAAGACTCATCTGATAGCTGCATATTCCCCTATAGTATTGGCCTCTTCTAGTTGAGTAGCATATGAATTGCTAATGTAAAACTTAAATGCAGCTAATTTGCATTCACTGTGCACAATAAACTTTTTAATATCCAAACGCTGATACATAATGAAAAAGGATAATTCCACTGTAATAATCAACAGTTAAGAGATGAGATGAATAATAATTACCAAGTATGTATTGGTTGGATCTGTGCTTGATCTTTAACGAACATGTAGCATCTTTTCATCTATGAAATGTTTTGAGGTCTACTACTCGAGAAGAGAAAGGAGGGAGAGAATTAATATTTCATTAATTTCCCCTTCTTTTAACCCTGGGCTTTTTTCATAATATTCTGTAGCGTTCTTGTTTTGTAGGCTCTTCTATTCTTTCATAGAAGACATAATAAAGGGAGGGAAATAACAACAAAAAATTACTTCTTTTTTTCTGGTGGACATGGTTATTATGATAAAGTTCCAAAAAAATTCCCAAAGTTCCAATTGTTCACATGTACAATGACAGTCCTGACGAAATCTGTATGCTGATTTATATTGCTATCTTGTTCTCAGGAAGCTGTTCATAAATCCATTCTGATACATTTCTTTATCTGATAAAGAGAGTAGAGACTGACTGACTGACTCTCTCTCTCTCTCTCTCTCTCTCTCTCTCTCTCTCTCTCTCTCTCATTCTCTCTCTCTCTCTCTCTCTCTCTCTCACACACACACCAATAATGAAGGGAACTTTCAGAAGCAGTGCCTCATTATAGCAGCCTTCAGAGTGATACATCTGCAGAAACAAATCAGAAATGGAGCTTTATACAAGCCAAGAACTTAAATGAATGGATTCCTTTCATCCCTGAAAATCTGTTCAAAAAAATTCTCCTTAGTCTCAAGTCTGATGCATATTCCTAATAATATGTAATTCATATAATTATATTATTCAATATATAATAATGTGTTATTCAGGATTTTGCTTGTTCATTCAATCCTCCCCTAATTTTTTCTATCTATTAGTTATAACAAGAATGCCAATATAAGAATGCATAAGAATGTGTCTCACTTTTCTTCTTTATACTGTAACTTCTATTCTAATAGCAAATCCTTCATAAAAGTTATTGTATGACATTCTTGATTAAATTATCTTTCCATTGATATATAATTTTATGGTACTACTCCCCCCCAAAAATGATGTTATTAGCTTGTTTTAGAAAATACACTTTTCCCAAAAGGTTTCCACAATTTTGGCCACTACTGTATGACACTATGTAAACCTTTCCTGTCAAGATTTGGTACCAGAGTTAGTGATTAAAACCTCTCTGCCATTCTTCAAGGAGACCTGAGAAGTTTAAATTTGAGGGCCATCCAGTGGTGAAATCCAAAATTTTTTACTACTGGTTCTGTGGGTGTGGCTTGGTGGGCGTGATGTGGCTTGGTGGGCATAGCTTGGTGGGTGTGGCAGGGGAAGGATACTGCAAAATCTCTATTCCCACCCCACTCCAGGGGGAAGGATACTGCAAAATCTCCATTCCCTCCCCACTCCAGGGGGAAGGATACTGCAAAATCTCCATTCCCTCCCCACTCTGGGGCAAGCCAGAGGTGGCATTTGCCAGTTCTCCAAACTGCTCAAAATTTCCGCTATCGGTTCTCCAGAACCTGTCAGAACCTGTTGGATTTCACCCCTGGGGCCATCTCTCCCCAATTATGTTGGGGAGGTCTTGTAAGAGGGGCATGCTGCAGATTGCCATCTATTATGTCATTTGATCTGGTGGGACACTGGAAAAAAAACCTTTTCTGTCATGGCACCACCCTCTAATTCCTATAGATTAGATTAGCCTGGCTTTGCAAGGCTGCAAAGTCATGGTTGTGTCTCCAAACCTAGGGATCTATTGTTTGGATTTGTTTGCTGGTTATTGTGGTTGCATTACCGTTACTGTTATGTGTTGCATTATGGTGATTTTAACTGCTGTAAACTGACAAGAGTCGTGGCTTTTAGATGAGTATATGCATAGAATAGTCTGAAGATCTGGAACCTGACTGTCTTGCGGCTGACCTTCCAAGTCAAAACCATGTAACACTTTATTGCCAGTTTTCTGCCATCTGCCCTTTCTTTCCAGAACAGCTTTCTCCAAAATTCCTTTTTCAACAGCTTCAATCTTTACACTTTCAATTTATTTCTGTAGTGTACTGTAGCTGTGGCCTTGAAGCAGGAAACACAAAA